>NC_071500.1:58125000-58750000 GCF_028408465.1 Anastrepha ludens | reverse complement strand
AAGATGCTCAGAGATGAAGTTCATTCAGCAGCACAGATATTCCTTGTGATGACCAGCCCTATTCTTACATATCTTAAGCTAAATCTCAATCAGCGTTTCCAGGAACACCGAGCAAGAAGAAATTTGGAAAAAAGGGAATCGAATTCTGCATTTTTTTCATTCCTGCTGCTCCGACAGAAATCACTATGTCAATACTAGAGGTGGAGAACTATCGATAGTGGGCGCCATCGATATTCGACGATAGTTAATTTTGAACCATCGATAGTGTCGATAGTGCCATCGATAGTATAGCCCGACAAACAAATTTATTTTAAATGAATACAAGAAAATTATAGTTTATTTAAACCAAAAGTTACGGTTCAAAAATAAAAGAATGTTAACATTTTTTTCTTTGAGTCGGGTTCGCCTCTCTGAAATAATTTGGCCCGCCTTGCTGAAAGTTCTTTCGGATTCTACGGACGTAGCGGGAATGCAAAGATATTTGCAAAACAGCCTTTCAATAGAGGGAAATTCAGTTTGATTCACCTGGAAAAAAGTAATATATTTAATTATATAGAATTTATAATTCGTTTTTTAGGCATACCTTCATCCATAACAGAGGGTCCATATCTTGAGCGGCAATTGCCCTCTCCAGATATTGCCTTTTAGTCAGGATTGCATCCACTCGTGAGTTTCCAACTTTGTTCATCGATCACTCACCCAAAAAATCAAACAAAGAGTCCTGGGAACTTGTATCCGGTGCGACGGGCAGATTAATTAGGGACTCTTTGACGGGATATTTTGCTAGTTCATTTTCAAAAAATGTTGCTGCTAGTTCAGCGTTTGAGCTGTGTTGAAATCCATTTTTTTTAAAGCGTGGATCCAATAGCGTAGCCATCATGCAGACTGTCCTTTGCTCATATATGGAAAGGCGTTTCTTTATTGACTCCATTAATATTTTTGTCATAGTTTTTCCTTGCAAAGTTTGTAGCAGAGGTGAAACACTATCGGTTTTGCGGAAAAGTCCATATACCATGAGTATAATTAGCGATATGGTTACATACTTTCCACCAGAAATTTTCTCACTTGCTTGCTGAAAGAAAGCCAATACCTTTTCAATATCTTTTAGCGCAAGTATTTCCTCAGCAGTAAATGGCTGCGGTGCATTTGTCGTTGATAATAAGACTTTGGCAATGGCATCGTTCGTTTCTAAAATACGCTCAATCATGAAATAGAAACTATTCCATCTAGTGGGTGTTTCTTGCAACAAAGTATACGCCGAGACTTCTTGAGCTAATTTAAATTTTTCATTCGCTATAGTGCTTTTTTTTAAAGAATCGAACAATTGATTTACACTTAGTAAATAAATCTTGAAGTACTACGTCATCAACTTTTAAAGCATCTTGCACCATCAGATTAATAGTGTGCGCAAAGCACGGCAAATTGCTAATTTGCAATATTTCACATGCTTTAAGCATGGAGCTTGCATTATCTGTTACAATGCATACCGTTTTATTGAGGATGTTCCAATCAATAAATATTTCTCGCAATGTATCTGCAATGTTTTGCGAACAGTGATTAGTTGTGCTTAACAGTTTTTTCGTAGCCAATGATGCTGTTTTTAATTCGTGATTATAAACAAAATGGCCCGTCACAGTCAAAAAACTAGCATTGGCACTTGATGTCCACAAGTCACATGTAATAGCTATATCCGAAACATTTTGAAGTATTACTGATAACTTGGCAGAGGTTTCCTTGAAATAATTTAACATAAGCACATCTCGTAAGTGTGCCTTGCTCGGTAGTTTGTATCTAGGATCCAATACCTGAGTGTATTGTACAAATCCTTCATTTTCTACAATATTGTAGGGCTGCACATCTTTGGCAACCATTTCAGTTAAGGCTTTGTCAATGTTCGTCTTTCGCTTAAAATTCGAATCGTACAAGACGGCTCTTTTGAAGTAGGACTCTACAGAGTTCTTGTATTCTTTGCCGCAGTCAAGACATTTTGCAAATTTTTTGTCGTCGGACCTCTTGAAATACTTCCAGACATAGGAAATTTTACTTTTTTTTGTAATAATCTGTCTATCTGGTTCAGAGTCAGTGCTATTGCACTCGCAGTCCTGCTTGTCGATAGTTGAGGGGGACACTCGACGTTTACCTTAAATTCCACACATTGTCGATCAAAATACTTATGTATAATATATTAAACATACCTATTTTTAAAAAGCGCTCCATATCTATCTATTTTTTCTTCTTGGAAATTGCTGATACAAAACAAGCGCGAACAAGTTTTTTTGGCGATGTGAGACGCCTGCTATCGATGGCACCATCGATAGTGGATGGCCCACTATCGCAAGTGTCTGCTGCTATCGATTGTGGCTCGATAGCGCCCAACCATCGATAGTGTCGATAGTGCCGTCGATAGTTTTCCACCTCTAGTCAATACAATTAATTAAGTTAATTTTTATGAGAAGTCATATGTTTATTTTTCATTTCGAGCCTCACTAATCGAGCTTCGTGTTTTTCCTTTAACAAGAGTTGTAAATTTCCAGTCGATGCTAATGTTAATTTCAGTGGCAGATGATTTTCTGTGCCTCACAGAATACACTAGATAAAACTTTGTCTGATATTAAGATAATCAATTCCGCAGTCCCCATATTTAAAGGACGAATTTTCTAGTGGATTGTGCTGAGTGCATACTCAGGATGAAGATCAATAAAAATTCCACAAGGCTCATACCTCCTGAGATATAGTAAGAAGTAGCGAAACTGTGCAGAAGATGATGAGATGATTCCACTTCATCATTATCCAAATAGCAAAAGGGGATCGAAGTTATTTTGAATCTTACCACATAAACGCCCATCCAAAATAGGTCCGGCTAAGACACCCATTATTGGTAGTTGTGGTTTTGTTATCTCTTTTCGTTCGTTTCCCATGTCAGCCCACCTATCTAAGAGCAGACCGCAGATAGTCAAGGAACTCATGCGCACTATAGTATCAGCAAGCAAAAATCACTTCAGAGAGCACTGCCAAGGTAGCTTGTCAGATATATGTATTTGCTTGACCTGTTGTAAGAAATTTGATAGCGGTCAGTAAAACATGTTTTCTCAGTAAAGAGTAACAAATTTCTAGGTATATTTTTGCTTTGCGGCTAAAAACTTAAAGCTTAAACTTCAGATTGAAGAAGTTCAGCTTAAACACCATTCCAGGTCATCTTCTTCCAAGCACCACCCATTGCAGACGAAGAGCTCCAGCGTCCCCGAGAGTCCTGCGTAATCTTGGCACAATTACGTTCTGGATACTGTAGTAGGTTAAACTCCTACCTATCCAGAATTGACCTCGACATACTAAACATATGTCCGGTATGTGAAAGTACCCCGCATTACGCTAACCATCTTTTCACATGCCCCATCAAACTCACTCATCTAACACCCCTCTCCCTCTGGTCCCAACCTGTCGAAACACCAGACAAAATGCATAACAACCTCGCCCCTACAAAAGTGCTGCAGCTCTTCGTATTATAATTAATGTAATCCAACATCCATGACCTCGAGATCAGGTTCTTTATATTGGAGAATTCTCGCTGCATGCTTTCGTCATTAAAAGCTCTGTTTCTTCTCCGTCAGCAATTAAAACGTGTCCTTCTAAATTACCCACGCTTGCACATAAATTTTATAACTAAAACCAATAATAATTTTATAGGGAGCCTTGGAAATGAAGTGAGCTAAAGCTAATGTATACAAAAACTTACAAACCTAAGAATACTGTTACAATACAAAAACAAGGCCGGTATTTTTTTACTTACAAACAAAAATATGTTGCAACCGACAAAAACGTCGGAGACTGTCTAAGCACGCGGACAGGAAGCTCTTGACGACCAAACTATTCCTGTTTTTCATTCATTCATTCATTCATTATACAGCATCCAATGTGTTTATTGTTATTATTGCGACCGGTTTGGCATGCGCACATTTAAAACAAATGCAAACGCAGATACAAACAACCAGCCAACAGTCGCAGCTGGAGAGAATCAATCCACAGCGATGGGCACAGCCGTGGGGTTTGGTTGTTTTGCCAAGCTCCAAATGAGCTAATGGAGCGCGCTGAAAATAACAACAACAATAGATGCTCGTCATGATATCTGTAGACACATGGGCACACACATACTTATGTATGCATGATAAAGCAACAAAAAACAGCGATATACGAAGTCTTCGAGAAAGAGCCAGCGGCCAGAATATTCTTGAAAGTGAGACGAAAGTGTTGAAGCAAGTTGACCGGCGCTGGACCGGACGTTCGTTGGTCGATTGGCAGACGCGCTAACTCCTCTCATCTTGGCCATGGTTGGTGTAGTGACTAAACGAGTAAAGCCGACGATAGCGGCAGTGCGGCGCAGCAGGTAAACAGACCATTCGAATCGACGGTAAATAATTTGAAATGGAGAATACCAAATAACAACACGTCACGGCGTACAGAACGGACAGTGGTGGCAGTGACTGTGGTAATGACGACGCGACGCAGAAGCGGCAAGAGAAGCGAAAAAAAATATGTAAAAAAGTGATAGAAGAAGAAAATCAAAACATCGGCAACAAAAACAAAGCGCGTAAATAACATGACGACGAACGGACCAAACCAGCCAGAGATGAAACTAAATAAACAACAACAAAAGGAACTAGTTTCCGGTCGTAGTAAAAATGACAAACCAAGAATGTGCAAAAACAATAACAACAACTAAAATGAAAGCCACTCCGTAAAGGAAGAAAAATAGCAACAACAGTTGCATCAGCAAAAAAGGCGGGGAAACGCGTAGTAATAAGCGACAAACGCACTCTGGTCGAAGCGAACCGGGTCGGAACGTTGTTGGACGGACGAACACTCGCCGCATGAATGGACAGGCTGATAAATAAACAAGTCACAAAAACTACAAGAACAACATTGAAGTAGAAGTTATAGCAGATTACAGAGAAGACGATTCAATAAAGTGGAAGCTAAAGCCAACAAAAGATCATCAACAACAGCAATAGCAGCAGCAACGGCCACAATGGAAGAAGCATTGGCACCAAATTCGCTGGTTGGACATCCGCTGTAGAAAAGTGGGTGTACAGAAAACAGCACTGCCAAATGTGGCTCGGTAAGTACACGCGATCGAACTGCGGACGCAGAATGACCCAAGTATACTCGAATGATTATCGGAGATCGGTCGATAATGTCGGTTAAAGAATATCCGTTCTAGCGGATAATGAATTAATGACAGAACCTAATAACATAAATGTGTAGGACTCTGTATCCCACTAATGTGTAGCCTATTTTACTCGAAGCATGGACGTTGTCGATGACGTTGATTAAAGCCCAAAGTAGAGGTGTCATAACCAGTACACCATACATTTGCTGATCGAACCAACATATGGGCAACACTGTAATCGATTAGAGTTGCCATGCCATAATTCCGTCATAACCATAGAGATTTGAAGTTATTTTTTCTGTACTTCGAACTGCACAAATGTGATACTATATGTAAATATCAGCTGTTTATGACAATGTCACCGATAATTGATGACATAATATTGTTATGGCTAAGGCTATGGCGGTATGGTAGGAGCTTTGAGCTTAAACAAGTTTGAATGAGTTGGATCAACTCATCAGGCATGGCCTCGTAAAATACACATAATTTGTATGACGGATGTTGTTTCGTAACCAACTTGACTTGAAGATCGGCTAAAACTTTGTATAGCCATGAAATATATATTAGAAAAATCAGTCCGGGGGCAGATCTGGTGTCAACCAACTTTCAGAGGCTTGATAGCGCAATTGTACCCACTCACTTCATATGTATTCTTATGCTCTTCCAATCAGCCGTTGTTCATGCGCAGTGACGTAAAAGGTTTGTCAATAAGAGGTGTTATTTTGATATTCAAAGAAAAATGCTATCTTTTAATGTAAATGATCGGATGTTTATTTCATTATAAAGAGGAAGGTATGCCGTTAATAGTGGAAAATAACATCAGGCACCACGACCACACTTACAGGACAATATCCTTTCCATGAAATTTTCCATAACCGAATAGCAAAGTTGCTGCCCTATGTCCTCGATAGCCTCGCGAATTACATCTTTGAGGTACTGAGCTGTTGGCGTAGACCTCCTCTTTCACGTGGCCCCAAAGAAAAAAGTCACAAGTTGTTAAATCAAAAGTTCTCGGTGGCCAATTGTGATCACCTCCTCGAGAGATAACACGGTTTTGTTGCTTGTGTGGCTCGTAGCGCCGTCTTGTTGAAAATAAATGTTGTCCAGATCAATACCATCCAATTCCGGCCATAAAAAATCGTTAATCATCTCTCGATAGCGATAGATAACCTTTATATTTATTCGGAGTCGGCTTAAATCTGTAGGTCCTTCCATTTGTGAAAGAATATCAAGACGCACGGCACAAATAAGAAGGAGGAGCTCGGCCAAACACCTAAAAAGAGTGTAAGCGCCAAATATATATCTATAATCCCTTTCCTATGTTGACCGCAACTTCGCCGTAGTACGACCATCCGGAAACACCAATTTTGAGTGACTCGCTGGAGGACTTTGGTTAGTATCTCGTGAATAACTTAAGTAAAGTTGGATTTCAATGCCTCAATCGAAGTTGGTTTATTCTCAAAGCATTTTGACTTTACATACACTCACAAATAAAATACCAAAGGTGTGATATCCCACTATCTTGCTGGCCAAACCACTGATCCGAGACGAAAGATAAATATCTCAGCGGAACGATGACGCAGCACGGGTTTCATTTTCCGGCATCAAACATTCTTTATCATAGTGTGATAGCATTTACCGTTACTCTGCTTTCAACGGATGTAGAGGTGTTCTTGAATGGTTTCCGATTACTCTACAGCCCAAATACGTAAATTTGCTTCATGACGTAGTCATTAACCCCCTATCCAGCAAAATATAAATAATCGTCAAAAAATCATGTAAAATTTTTGTAACGCTAATTTTGGTACGCTAAAAACGAATTTTTAGTCTATTTTACATTACCTGTGTTTGTCCACTCGCCAGGTAACAAAAAAGGTAGACCATCTACAAACGGTCTTTCTGGATTAAGCGTAAAAATTAAAGCAAAGAAATTTTAAATTCAATACAATAAGAGGAAGTTTTTATCGTTCATTTCACCGTATAATGCTAGGTAACATCTAAAATTGAATGTGATTTATGTGATTAAATGATTTGGAATGGTTCCGTCATAGCCGTTTCAAGGCCGGCTCACACGAAAAAGAAAATTCCATATAAAACCAAGGAGGGTTTTATGATAACGGTCTTACTCGATAGAGGTGTAAGCCAAAAATTATGATATTTGTTTGAGTTTTTGGTGAGAAAAGTGTTCATAATATGAGCCGTGTGTGGCGGTGCGTTATCATGAGTTTTCTTTCCACAAATTGGGCAGTTTCCTTCGCATCTTCTCTCTCAAACGTCGTATAACTTCCAAATAATATTCTTTATTTACCGTAGAACCATTTGGAACAAATTCCGATTTCACAACACCATGACAATCACAGAAAACGAGTAGCATGACTTTCCCTTTTGACCCACTTTGACGTGGTTTTTAGGGTTTCGGCTCATGTAGATAGCGCCATCGAGCTGCCTGATGACTGGTTTGCATGTCAAACTCATATAGCCACGTCTCATCACCTGTTATGATGCGCTGGATAAACGTTGGGTCTGATTCACTTGCTCAAGCATGTCTTTAGCCACCTTCTTCCGTTGAATTTTTTGAAAGAAATTCAGCTCTCTTGGAACGAGCCAAACTTAAATGAGGGGTTTCCAACCATTTCCTTGACTTTGTCGACGTTTTCATCCGTTGAAGACGTTGATGGGCGACCAGATCTTGAACTACTTCTCGGCCCTCTGCAAAAGCCTTATACAACTCATAGACCCGTGTTTTTGATAAAGCGCACTCACTATAGGCTTTCTGCAATATTTTCAACGATGCGGCACACAAAATCCCATTCAAAACACAAATTTTAAGACAAATTCTTTGTTTGATATTTTTATCCATAGTGAAAATCGCAGAGCACACCTGCGGTTGACTGATATAATTAAATGCCAAAAACAAGCTAATTGACAGATCACGCTCAAACTCTGCGACACTATAGAGGACAGTTGTACCAACATTCCAGCAAAAACAAAAAATTAAGACATATGAACAATTCCCGATATTTTTTGACAGAATGTATATATATAAGTATATATAATTTAAATGTTTAACTATAGTTTAGCGCAAACTTTAAGGCTATATATGAGCAATAATCACGTGGAATAATTTAATGTTTTCCCCAAGCACCTTTCTTATATATTTAGAGGGTACAGTTTACTTGAGGAAAACTAGGAGAACAATAGACCTAGTGGAATCCTAATGTAACAATACCTATAGAAACCAATATTACAACTCACAATAGCCTAATTTTTAGCGACGATTTTAAATCTGTTACCGAATTTTCTGTATTATTCCTAACTAATTTCGAAAATAATGCATCTCGGCCGTTTTACAAAAATCTTTTATGAGATTTTCTGGCAAAAGTTGACGTCAGAGAGCTATTTTAAATGTACAAAAAAAAATAGTAAAATAACCGAACATTTCTTTTTTATTTAAATTAGTTGATATTAAATTAAATTAAATAGGTGAAAGCTACAAATAACTCGGTTCCAAGAGCTGTTGGAAAACAAATGAAGGTATATTTAAAATTAACGTCAAATTTGTAAACACCTTGTGTCATAAGCCATTCATCAGTCAAAAAAAAAAGAAATTTTGTTGGCCAGTGTTACCAATAAGAGTTGTGCTAAATAGTATCAGGATTATTTTCGCTGTACATACATGTGGCCCAGTGCATATGTAGGTATTTTCCTCTTCCATACATAACCTAAACGTATCCTCATATTCACAAGCGTATCGTAGATTCAGATGCTTCTTAACTCTGTAGTGCCCTGATTGAAAAGCTCAAAGCAATGTGAATATTATTTCCATTAAGCCCGAGTACCTATATCCCCGAATCTTTGGTCGACCATATACATATGTATATTAACCATTCTACTACTACTCATACATACGTATATCCTACTAATTTCTGTGGAGGTATTCCAGACAATTAAGGTTGTTCCAAGGCATCCTAGTTTTAGTCTGTTTTATTCATATCTAAAAGTGTGCGTTTACTATAAAGAACTTGATGACCTCGAATGAAAATTTCTTCATACGTTTTTCCAACTGATTTGCATAAACAACTGGCAACCCTACAAACGGACACTTTACGGCTGCGCAAAAGTGAGCTATAACAACCAGCCACTAGCTAGCTAAAAAAAGTAATAAAAATAATTTAACCGCAAGCACTGCGGAGAAAAAAAAGGAATTAAACGCTCTGCCTCTACTTCGTTCAGACGTGAATAAGAATGGTACTGATGTTGTTGTGGATGCTGCGAGCCAACAGCGGCGACAGCAGAAGCAGCAACGACAGACTCTTACACCAATATAATATTCATACATACTATACATACAAACATATATGCAAACATCCAATGGGTGAACAGCCAACGGACAAGCAAGTAGCGCAACTGCTTACAATTCATTCATATCTTCGAGCGCTCATTCATGAAATGTTTTTAAACAAGTGGCAGAGGGGAGCGGAAACGTATGCATGTGTTTGTATGCAATCGTGAACAGACGGCAGACGTGCAGCTGCGGCTACGACTCTGCTCCGAGTGCTGCCCGTTTAGGCATTACGGTGAAGGGTATATGTATATGGCAGACATGAATTGGAATTGCATTGATCAGGTAAACAACAGCAACAGAATGTTTGTGCATGCGAGAGTGCGCTGGTGTGGCTGTGGCCACGTTGTGCGCTTGTATTAGTTTTCATTCAAGTTTTTCATAGTCGTGTATACGTTAACCGCAAGCACGAACAGCACGACCACCATTGCGACGAATGATCGACCATTGACAACGGCTACTACCACGCCGACAGTAAGGCATTCGTTGCTTAAGCGCTAGTTGCGCCGTCGTCGCTGTCAACGTCATCATCGACGTAAGACACTATAAGCATATGCATGTATGTACGTACTTTGCGACGAACGATAAGCAAATGCGAACATTGCTGGTTTTTGTATCTTTCAGTTTGTTTGATCAGTTCGAAAAGTGAAGTCGAAGTGGCAAGCGAAATATTTGTGTTTTAATGAAACGTTACAAATTACAACACTAACGAATACGAAATAAATTAAATATAAATACGATTGGTATTAAGGAACATAAAAAGGAACTAACTGTATATGCACGCATAATTTCTAAGGACTTTGAAAACGAAGACTTCTATTAAAAGAAAATTGGATATTGAGAGTTTTTTTTCACGAAAATCTCATTCAACGACATTCTCAGTGGCGAAGTGAAGTTGATTTTCGCGCCGGCGAGGGAGTCAAAGCTCTACCAGCGTCGTTGTTGGAATGAGTAGTTGTTATTGCTGCTATCGTGTGCGATCAATGAAGTTTTTCATGAATGAATGAAAACAAGTTGTAAATGTGCGCGCGTACCTACTTCATTCAATAAATACTTGGTGACGACTCTACCTATACTACACATGTGTTTGAATGCATGCCTGTGTGTACATATGTATGTGTGTATGTATGTATGTAGTACCTATCTATAGTAGTTATTTTTTCAACGACTAGTTTTTCGAGTTACGCGGCTCGCGACCAAATGCGCCAACGACGACGACAACGGACGTGATTTCGATCTATCGAATTCATGGGTATGTGAATATGAACAAGTGTATGTATGGATGTGTTTATGTATTGTACAATCGAAGCAAAATATTTGAACAAAATTTTGGTTTTTATTTTCGAAGAAAGGACATTTTTATGCGCAAGAAAAATAGATTTTGAACGACTTCGATAGAGTATTTACTCAAATTCTAAAAACCAGCCATACTAAAGAAGCATCGAGACAACAACAATTCACGGGTTGATTGAATGACATAATGTTTAACTAATTTTCGATTGCAATCAGGCGGAAAATAATTTAACTGGCGCGGTAATTAAACGATCAAGCCTCAGAAAACAAAAAAAAAAAACAAAAAACAAAAACACCACAGCAGCCTTTAATCTCTAAAAACACAGAAGAAAGGCAGCAACAACAACAACAAGAAATATCGGAAAAACACGAAACTATTAAAAATAGAATACATAATTAAAACAAATAAAGAACTTTGGGTTCTGCATACTCGTATTTGTTAGTAAGAGACAGTCAATAAATTTTGTTTACAAAAAAAACCCCAAATAAATGCCGAAAGACTAACAACTGTTTACAGAGAATACTTTAGAAGCAAATAAAGAAAAAATTATAAAAATAGTTGCAAATAAATTATCAAAACAAAAAATTTTCATAAAAGTATATATAATAACAGTTGCAAAACGAAAAAACAAAGTAAATTGCGTCTTAAAATCTATAGGTAATTAAAAAAAAGTCAACAGAAATAGGAGTAAACAATTTTTGAACCAAATATTTTTCCTTTTTACGAAATTGTGGAAGAAAACTACCTAATAAAGAAAAGGAAACTCAAATATTATTTTACTTCTTTGGAAATAATTCAATAATCCACGTACAAAACAAAAATGAAGACCAAAGAAAGCAAGTAATAATATAAAAAAGTGTAGTTTAAAATAAGGTAACTCGAAAAATAATAATATCATAAACAAAATTGTTTAACTATAGGAGTTCAAGCCCAAAAACAAAGCTTTTGAGAATAAAAATTCGAAAAACAATAATTACAAAATTGAAAATGCAACAACTATAATTTTAATGGTAAAAACTAATTTAGAAAATAGTTCTAAACGTTTTTTTTTTTCTTAATTGAGAAAAAAATTAATTTTGAGTTTAATAAAACATTGTATAACAAATACTTAAAAACTTTTACATACACATACTCGTATATGTATTTAGATAGTAAAATAATTTTAGAAGTGTCAAAGATTTTACACAAACTTATTTTACGAATATTATAAAAAAAAAAAATCATTTAATAATGGGCAGACCCGTTGCCGAGGAAACTTTCAGGAAATTGTAAACTGTGCAGAAGCAAAATTACAGATTTGCTGAGAAGTTGTTTCACATAAGCACATTTTTACATAACTCATTTATACATACATACCTACATACATACATGCATACATTTGAATGAATGCAATCATAAGCTTGCAATGTAAACATATATTTATGTATGCAGGCAGCAACAACCACACAGTAAACCCAACCGTTTTCAGCTAAACAAAAAATCGTTTAAAAATTGTATTGATGCGAATCGAGTGCAGTTTGCGCTTGCATAGAGGTGCCTATATTTGTATACAAAATTGTGCTGACGAGACGAATAACACTTTAGTTGCAAGCAATCAAAAACACACATACACACAAATTACAAATAAAACAAACAAGCAACAAAAATTGCAAAAGTTGCGCCAAAAAGCTCAAGGTGTGCAAGTAAAGCTCCAAAGTGTCAATTACAAAAAGGTAATATACTGCAACAACAACAACTTCTATAATTATAAAATAAGAAATCAGCAATAAGTCACTAACCAGCGAATGAAATAAGAAAATATAAAAAAACTATATTGGAATAAAATCAATTTTCGTTCCGAAATTTAAAAAATAAAAAAAAATATAATAAATAAATAAAGGAAAAAAAAAACAAAATGTGGCCACACACCATCCTGGCAGTGTTGATGTGTTCCCAACAACTATGTACCGCTTGGTCGACACGTCTACCGCTTGAAGTGTACGAGCTGACGGCAACAGCAACAGCAGCCGCAGCAAACAGCGCGGCCGATGATAGCAGCATAAATAATAATACGCGACTTAGAGGCTTGGAATATTCCACAGCGAATGCAAAAGCGTATGTGCAACAAGCGGCAACAACAAAAACCGCATCAACTATACAACCGATTGCAACAGATTTGCATTATACGGCAGCAGGTGTGCCGCAACAGCATCAACAACATGAACATAATGCGGATCATCGCCGTTCACGCCAGATGTTGCAGATTATCGAACAGCAACAACAACAACGTGAACACCAGCAACACAAATATCATCGGGAATCTCTGCTGCAGCAACAACAACAGTTAAAGCTTTCAAAATTCACAAGCCCTTATGCAGTATATGAGAAGGACGACAACAGCTATAATAGGCAACGACATGGGGGGGCACACATTACAGCTCAGAACGTCCGCATACTCTATCAAGTTGGGGTAAGTTTAAGCAGGATAATAAACAAAAATCTATTCCCGTGGTTTGCTATTGAAAATAAAAAAATCTTAAGCCTTTACTGTCTAGGCTGGAATAAATAGTAAAAAATTGAATTGTCGCTTTGCTCTGTCGCTCATATCTTCAAGGAAATATGCGCGCGTTGAATGTCCTTGGATTGATCTATTGGGTGATGAGTAATTGCGTGACAATTGAAAGGTAAATAAATTCATTTAAAGGTGTGTAGATCATTCGCCACGAAAATTTTTATATATTTACAATTTTCTCCTGCAGCCAACCTGCAAAACGAATTCCCGAAATCGGTTATATTTTACATTTACTCACAGTTGCTTCATTTTGTTTCATTTTATTTGTGTATCCGACAGTTGAAAGTCTCGTTTTACTCAAAGCGAATCCATACAAGGTGATAGCAGTGGTGCAAGAACAAAATTTGCAAGTTTTGTTTTTTTTGTTTGCACGTACTTTGTTCTTGCAATTTGTTGGTTTCTGTACACAAAAACTCAATCAAAATATAAGCAAACAAGCAAAAGAACAACAAAAATTTAGGTAGTATGAATGCGGCGCGGTTTTATGTGTGTATTCCTTAGTTGGACGTTTAGTTGGAGTTTCTCAAGGACTTCCCAGTGGCTCATGCCCAATAGGATCTTTTTTTTAATCAAGTCACATAAAGTTAAGCTCCTTCAACTAAAATCCGTTGTATCAACTCAAGTAAGATATTTTGAGGTGTTGCTTACCAGATAAATTCACAATCTTCTTTTGCAGGTCGCATGCAAAAAGAATACAGGCTATATTGATAAAACATCAGGTTGTGAATTGCTGATCGCAAATCATTTTGCCAGTTATGGATTTTTATTGTTCAACATTCCAGTAGAGATCGATAGCTTTTTTTCGAGGATAAAATATAGTAAATAGATACTAATTTAACCCGTTTTGGTTGGCTTTTATACGCCACTTGTTCAATCCGGTGGTGTGTTGATTTTGTAACAAATATCATATTCATCCAAGTTTTAAACTTTATACAAGATTTATTTAAAATTCTAAAAATTTTCAGTATTCAGTGTAAAAGTGGCTACATAGCTACGCAGTTTTTCCCCATGTAGTGTAATAAATAAGTTTTATATCATAATTTTCCAACGGAATGTACTCGCATAATATAATAAATAATAAATAATAGGTACTAACAGCAGAAAAGCTTCCTGCAGGGTAATGCATTCAGTTTGTTCAGCGATGCGATACACAAAAAAGGGAATTTTCTGGGGTTTAATGTACAATTGAGACGAGGAAGAACTAATGAGGCTGCGCCCTTGGTCAAATGGTCATGAAATTCGAAGCAGCGTATATTGATTTTTTAAGAATAATAGCAAGAGGAACAGAGTGTAGATCCGGTATCCTTATGAACATATAAAAAACTGTGCAAGAATGAGCTTCGACGATTCGAACAGTATATGTATCATTTCATTGGAAAAGTTGACTAGTGCCTTATAGTAGCAACATAAAACTCTTAGATATATGTACATATGTTGTTGCAGTTGTTTTTTTTTTCGTTTTATTTTCTAACAAAAGCAGTTGTAAGTCGATATCAGTGGCATCTGTAATTGCATTCGTTTAATGCATTCGTCAGCGAGCATTTTCGAGAAACCCCACGGCAGCATGCATGTGGATCATAGAATTATTATTAAAGAGTCGTAGACGAATTGTGTAATGCATAGAAATAAATATGTAAAACTTGAACTTTCAACCCCTGCTATAATTGACTAAAGGTGCCTACGATGATAAGTTGTGTTGTTGTTGCCCAAGCTCTATCTACATCGTCATAATATTAATTGACAGCATTTAATTGAACAAGAAGACAAAAAATATACTATACATGCACACGAATGCTTTAGCACATGTAGGTGCTTATGTAGGTATGTATGTATACATTATGTATGTGTAAAAAACTAAAATACATTGATGGAAAAAAATTACTAGCGGTTGAATGTAAGCCTAAATTAGTTAAATAAATGAAAACAAAAAATTTAAAAATTAATACAATAAAAAAATTTAAAAATTAATGAAAAAAATTTAAAATTAATAAAAAAAAAATAGAGCTATTTTTTTTTTTTTTTTTTTTTTCATTTAAAAAATTAAACACCCTATATCGGCAGAGGCTAAAAATAACTAAGTATTCATTTTCTCGCTAAAGCTAAGTGGTGGCGAATGCCCACATTGAATGCGTAGATTATTTGGATGTATAGAGAGTTCAAATGCAACGAGGAACTGTGGCACAGTCACTTCGCTGGGGGTGAAGATCAACAATTGGGAACAAGTTATTAGGCAACAGAAGAAAAGAGATTAAAACAGCAGCATTAACAATAAAATTATAGCAATTAAGCGAGCATAATAACAAACACTTGTTAAGTACTACAGATAAATCTACATACATACATACATATGCACGCAGAAACTCACGAGCACACATAATTTTTTTATTTTTTCTTTTAGAGCCAAGGGACTAAGGCGCCACTAAAACAAGAGTAATAACTGTGTACTGTATTCATGCATATATGTAAGAGAGTGTTAGGAAGTACAAATTTACACATAGATACACATACATATGTACTATACGTTCATAAGAAAATTGAGTGAGGTCAATGAAGGGTCAATATGAGACAGAGTTGGATTAATATTTACGGTAATTCAGTGAGTAATATTACAGATGCATAAGTATGTATTCAACTTTTCGGGCGACATTCTTCCTGATGACGCAGTTGAAATGAACTCAAGGCCAAAGCTTGGCTTGAAGAAAGATAGGAAAATACAGACATACACATATGCACATATGGAGAGGGATATAGAGATCGCAATATTTTAAATCGATTTAGTTTGTAGCTTAACGACCTACATGCACAAAATACACACACATATATACATATATACACATAAATACACATTAAATCGATTTAAAATATTGCACTCTCTATATCCCTGACTATATAAATATGGTATATAGATATATATATATATATTATATATACTGATAAGTATATTCATACATGCATACATGCACACATACATATAGTCAATTACCAATGAATTAAATAGATGCTACTATGGTCCACAAACATTTTGTAGGCCTCCCAAAGAGTTTTTCCCCTCTCGGAGGCATAGGGCTTCGGCAAGACTCTTCCATCCTTACTGCGTGCTTATTATTACATTCACTTAGCGCGCATGCTTGTAATTCTCAACTAAATATGAAATATTTTATATAGTCAATTCGCACGCTGCTTGCTTATTGTAATCAAGCTCGATGAGTGGCAGTCGAAGCGGTTGGAGCAAGCTTTTGCCACTAACAGCCAGATTATTTTCAAAGGGTTTCTATGAATCGATGATGTATTTGTAGGCATTGCGCCATAAATAGGATGCAATGGCAAATCGTTTTTATTAACCACTTTTTCATGTCAGAAATGTACTCAAAAACTTTTCATTCTGTCGAGAGCAATCGCTGTTAAAAAATATATGTTTTGTTTTAAGCTCACAGGTTACCGTCAAATCACTCACTCAATCACGCTAACTACCCAAGGCTAACCTCATTCACATGGCGGTGACGTCTTGGTAAATTTATATTCAATATACCTTTCAGACCCTCCATTTAGTTGCGATAAAAATTCTTTGTTCAGAATTTTGCCGAAGCTGGAGCATTACAGAAATATTCCTCAATGGCTAGTTTAAATGTATCTGTCTAGTTTTAGAAATATACAACTTGAAACTTTTTATTATTATGTTTCACTTCCCACTTCGATAGTTCACAATTGAGGAAACAAACGCAGACACTCGTGTTCAGTACATGCGTGAATATTATGCCATAAACAGCGACCAGAAGAAAATAGCGGTAGCAATTTTCCACCTTTATTTCAAGACAAAAAAAAAAATATCTATAAAGATGTCTTACCATCCAACAGTTTTATGCTGTTTCTGAACGCCAGATGGTATTTTATGAAAAGATTTTTCAAATCAAAAATACACTGGGATTATTCGAAAAACCTCTTCTATCATTTATATGTATAATTGCCGCTTACACCCTTTTTGAGTGATTCGCCGAGCTCCTGTTTCTCTCTGTGGCGTGCGTCTTGATGCTGTTCCTCAAATCACTTCCATTTATCAATAGCCATAATACACTTAAAAAAGTTAGTTAAAATAATATCTTCGGTAGTGAGTAGAACCATGGAGAGAAGCTTTATACAGATGTGACAAAGATTAGACCATTAACCGCCTCGCCGTGTATTCGAAATAATCAGCTGATTGACTGACATCACATGGGTCATGCCAGCGGTGAGATAGTATTTGTGATATACGAAAAAACTCAACACAGTGTCCGCTCATATTGCTTCGTTGCCGTCTGAATAACGACAGTTTGGACGAGTGTGTGAATACGTGTGAAATAGGCGTGCAGAATTCTGCTGCCGAGTCCGATGTGCAGTAAGTGGGTAATATATCATTATTGAGCAAAGCTATCACTAATATTTTCAAAATTCAATTGCCAATTTTCCCTTTTAAAATCGACCGCTATTCCCATCCTCAAACCGCAATTGGTTGATAAAAATGAACATATAAAAAATTAACACAGAGGATACCCTTTCCTGTTCATAGCCGGCTTCCAAATCGGTAATATGACTGGGTTCAGCATGACAACCGAAATTGAAGATGTAAAAATATTGAAAATGCCTTTATATAGGCGAAATGAGTTGCCATCAGTTGATCCAATCAAGAATAATGACCATTAGCCGATTACAATTCGAAAAACCTTAATTGTAAAAAACGGTGGCGCAAAATGAATCATCAAATTTTTGAATGACTTTTCTAATAAATAAAAAATAATAATTTTTACTGATGAAAATCTTTATATTGACCTTCAAGTGCTCCATTACTTGTCTGTTTAAATAATGCAGCTGTCTAGTCAACAAGAGGTACGACGCTTTTAGCAAGAATTATAAATCTTTATTTTGCACAACCTTGTATCTGATAAGTACGAGAAGGTAACCTTCTAAAGAAAAAAAAAATATAAATAATTGGCGCGTACACTTCTGTTAGGTGTTTGGCCGAGCTCCTCCTCCTATCTGTGGTGTGTGTCTTGATGTTGTTCCACAAATGGAGGGACCTACAGTTTCAAGCCGACTCCGAACGGCAGATATTTTTATGAGGATCTTTTTCATGGCAGAAATACACTCGGAGGTTTGCCATTGCCTGCCGAGGGGCGACCGCTATTAGAAAAATATTTTTATTAATTTTGCTTTCACCGAGATTCGAACCAACGACCTCTCTGTGAATTCCGAATGGTAATCACGCACCAACCCATTCGGCTACGGCGGCCGCCGAAGGTAACCTTCTAGCTTTAATTAATTTGCGCCACCTTGTATAATTTTACTAATTTCGTCTCCGGGTCATACACACAAAAATGGTAACGAGCTTACTGACTCCGTAAATTACGTGGTCGAATTTCTAAAAAAACAAAAAAAATGGTACGCGATATAAAAAAGTAACTTGGGAAAAATGTTTTACGTGGTACAACACATTTTGAGTTGACAAAAACCCAGTGTAGGCAGATACTTCACTATCTAGATTGGATGTGGCTAAATTTGCACGAGTCCCTCTAGGTCACTCAGAACGGACGTACACATATGTCCACTTTATGGACTGCAACTCCACTAATCTTTACAAGTCTGTTTCAATCCCCCCTATTCAATGCATTTCCAACCCTAAAACCGATAATATACACAAAATAGTTGGTTACGAGAGGATTTAGCACTGGGACCTGAAAAATCTATTGTACCCCAAATACTAGTTACATCAATATACATACGTATGTAAGTAATTAACTATTTAACTTAAGAACATGCCGAAGGCCGTGGCAGCCATAGCTTTAACTTGGCTTGTAATTTATGCTTGCAAGCTTCAGTTTGTAATAAAAAATAAGCAAATTATGGTAAATGAAGAAAATTCAATTGGTGAGAAAAAAATCAATGAGGGAATGTTAACACATTAGAATTATAAGGATGAAGCGGTGATTTGGTTGTGTTATTAGTTGGCTACTATGTACATACTCGTATATTGCAATAAGCTATCGAAAAAAACTTGAATCGAAGAAACTCGAACAAAATTTACAAAATATTAAAAAAAAATGCAAATACCTACTCATATACGTATGTAGGTATTCATACTTTATAAATATCATATACTTACACACATGTATGTATGTGAATAGCTGGATATGTGCATAGTTTACATGAGTAGATATATGTTGCATTTGAACAAAATATCTACATACAATATAAATATGTGCCCATATCATGTTTTATTTCATGATTTATTTAGACAACATTCCATTGCTAGCTGTTTACGGTATTTAACACTCAGCGAGCGTGGGCTGACACAACGCCGACGACCGACGACCGACAATTACCAGCAACAGGCAGCCAATAATCGACAGCCAATAACAGTAGTAGTAATATCGCAGAAATATGTAGTAAGTTGTCTCTGCCGCTGATGCTGGCTAAAATACAAACAAACAAACACAGGCACATACACATAAATTTCGCCGCCAAGCCCAAAGATACCACGTTTGATTTTTTCAGTCAGTCAGGCAGTCAACCAATCAGCCAGTAAATTAACCAACCAACTTCGTACATATGTATGTAGATACAAAAATTCGTTGCTGGTGCATTGACGACATGACTCCTATACATATATACTGGTGTATGTATATATTTATGCATGTTTATGCGAAAGCAGGTGTATCTTAAGATTCGCACTGTTTTATTTTCCACTATTTTGTTAAAGAATTTTTCGTGTGCTGCCATTAGTAAAAACGCCTTCATTTGATTGATGTTAAGCCTTTTAGTAAGCAGAAAATTGAAACAAAGCTTACCTTCGAGTGTTCAGACTTTTAAACATAGTTCAGCTTAATTGAAGAAGCAGCACTTGAGAATAAATCATCCCCTTTGCTGTGGTCAAGTGCACCTGTGTGACAAGTAATCGGTTGGTGGAAGGTAGTTTTTAAAGGAAACTTAGAACTGATAATAAAATATTATTTTCCAATAGCGGCCACCTCTGGCAGCTAAGAGCAAACCATTTGTAATGCTCTTAGCAAGTGACCTTGAAACTAAAGTATAATGTTTTGCTTCAGCATCGCTTCACACTTTCACGTTCTAGTTATATCATTGGATAAGTTAAAAAAATTGGCGCGTACACTTCTGTTAGGTGTTTGGTCGTGCCCCTCCTCCTATTTGTGGTGTGCGCCTTTGTATTGTTCCACAAATGGAGAGACCTATAGTTTTAAGCGGACTCGGAACGGCAAATAGTTTTTTGAGGCGATTTTTCATGGTAGAAATACACTCGCAGGTCTACCATTGCCAGCCGAGGGGCGACCGCTATTCGAACAATAGCTCATCGGGTTTTTAACCTATCTAAAAACCAAAAAAAAAAAAAATTAGATAAAATAAAAAAAATTTAAGCACGACACGAAAATGGTGTACCAATTATTTATTGCTCACGTAGATATATCATCATGTTGAAAGTTGTCTCTGAGCGTAGAATAGAGTAGAGGCAAAATCCGAGCGACACAGCAATAATCGGAGTTGCTGACACGTAGGTTCGGATTTAAAAATCTATAAACGTCCCTCCCTTTTATCACGATGTAATCAAACAGGCAACGTGTTTCTCCATCCGAAATACTTGAATGTCATATAAGTATGGTTAGAAATCTTTCCTTCATATTTGTAAGTGGCACTGACTGTTGTTTTCTTTTTTTTTTATCACTCTTATACAATTGTTATTTTTAGCGACTATCATCATTATCCTTGTGTTATTTTCTATACTTATACTCCAATGCGTGTGTAGCATGAGTATGCACTTTTCTTCAGTTTTTCTAAGCATTTTTTTCGCAACCAACTAACCGATCAATGAGCGGAAACGAATGCGCCACTTAAGTGGTCAAATGAATGGAAATTATACTAAAGCATTTTTGTTGTTGTTGCCACTATTTCACACAAATACATGGATAGTATGAATGTAATATGAAAAATTGCAAAAGTGCTTTGCGTTGTTGCAACTTCCACTCCGGCAATGGAAAATATTCAACATAGTAAGTGAAGTAAGAAAAAAAGTAAAGGAAGTCAAGTGACGCACGACGACGCCAAACATAAATGTAAAAGCAAAACAAATAGCGTCAATACAATGAAACAATAACAAAAGTTTGCCAGCTTAGCAGTCCAAAACCGTGGTGATGTCCAACAACTGTTGCCGCTGCCGCTGTCGCTGGTGTTTAGTGTTGCCAACACCAATTCCAATCATGCAACAAAACATAGTCTGCGGGCGTCTGACTCAACTGCCTTACTGTATGTGCACGTCCCATAGTATGTATATATGTACACAGTGGCGGTCGGTCGCCAGTTAATTCATGTGGCAATTGGCGACAAAGAAATGGATCATTGATATTTCATTCATAAATGCATTGCCGTGCCTGTTATGTTGTTTGCTTTTTTCCTATTTTCCTTTTATTTCTTTCCTTTTGTCTTCTATCATACATACCATACATATGCTCCAATTATTGGGAGCTTGCAATGGGTTCGCGCACTAAAGTGAGCCGGAAAACTTAAAAAGTTGTTACGGAAGTTGCGAGTTTCTAAAGTGAATTATTGTGACAGTTTTTTTTTTTTAATAATTCTTGTGCAAGACGTAAAACGAATTCATTTAAGATCAGTTATTGTTGTGACTTAAAGCCAACAATAGAATTTTTTTAAATGTGAAAATAATAATAACTTTTAATATTAACAGCGCATTTTAGAAATGCGAAGGATCAAATATTAAAGGGTTATAAATATTATAAAGCACTAACAGCGAAGTACCTCGAATCTCGGACAAAGTCATGGCTACTTGTAACGGGTGATTTTTAAGAGCTTGATAACTTAAAATGCTAATAAAAAACTGAATTTTTTATTTTTTTTTTTTTGATTATGATCTGGTAGATAATTTCAAGGCATTTATTTTTTGAATTTTTTTTGATATCCGGCGTATGTCCGCCGGGGCTACGCGTTAAATGGTCAATTCGATCAGCCCGATTTTTGACTACTATTTGCAATAAATTTGGCCGTATGGCGTCAATCGTTAGATATGGCAATTAATCGATTGTTAAGCGCGCTTTAGGCAAGTTGCGCCGATTTTTTTATTAATATTTGCAAACAAACATTCAGAAGGCATGGATCGATAGCGGACGCCAGTTCCGTAACGGCAGTTCCTTCCTCCTTTCGAAAGAAATAAGTACCGAAGATGCCGCCAGCATGTAAACCGCTTGCAAAATGGACGATAGTGATCTATGAACTTCGCAAACAGATTTATGTATTATTATTATTTTTAAGTAAATTTACACAATTTGGAGGCGTTAAACGATTCATAATGATATGCTAAACCTTACTGAACAGAAATGTCAACACAGTTTGCCATTCTCAATTGTCAAACCATAGTTATGGATATCGATAGTTCCCATCGAGTAAAAAAAAACGATACTTATAGCTCGCGACAAAACGATAACGCCGCCATAACAATTTGTCCGTGAAAGCTGGTCTGTTCTGTTTCTTTTGTATAAAAGTTTACCTCATTGTTGAACATATAACTAAATCCGAATTTCTATCTTTAACCAATTGATTTACTATATTATATTCTTATAATCATAATGCGTCATTGGGATCATTTGAAATGTAGAAATTTAACAGGTGAACTTTTCCTTTCATTTAGTTGTGCTAAGTAATCTTGGAGCTCAAAACTTGTACTATTTCATAAAATTCGTTTATAATTTATTTTCAACAACTCCTGCATTACTGAGCTTTTAAAAAACCGAGATTGATTTAGGTCAAAATTTTGATGTGATTTGGCGTTGACTACGGTAGTAATACAGTGTCGGCTTTGCCATCCTGGAGAATGTTGATGCTGCATGAGAGAGGGTAATGGGAGGTGCTCAAGTATCCGTATCGTTATCAAGAATCCTTATTATCATTGTTAGTGGGAGTTTCCTTTTGTTTCTTCTGTTTATTTTGTGCCAAATTGAAAATAATATTATAGTTTTACTTAATAAAAAAATTTAATTTTTACATTTAGCTGCGCAAAGCACTATCAGCTTCCTCCCACGCAGGTTCGGCAGTTACAACTTAATACCTCAAAAAGAAACAAGAATATATTTAATTACAGCAGCAAAAGAAAGAACTATTTTCCAAAATAAGTGAAATTAAGCAGTTAAAAAATATTCAGTTCACCAACAACTACTACACAAATAAATCTGCTCCTAAAGTGAACATTTATGTGTTCCTCATAGGTTAACAGGGTTAACAATAAAAAAAAGCATCGCCATTAAAGAAACTATTATAAAAATAAGAAAGAATGTGGGTACTTGTCACGGCAAATGGAATCTTCTTCTGTGGTAGATTTGAAATAATTTAATTTGAATGAAATTCTTGACCGCCGTGCTTACTCCTAAGGCTACAAACATATGTATACATACTTATATATAGCCATGTATTTACCTTTTATATAAATACACACATACCAGGTGCCTGACTGCCAGTTCTACGGTTTGCATGTATGTGTGTGTGTGTGTTAAGAAACTCGAGACACTTATGAGCCATTCATGGAATTTAAGTAAACAGAGCCACATGGCTAAAAGCGCTCCCAAGCAAACACACACTCATGCAGTGCTCGTACATGTAAGTATAGTACGCATGTGGATTTTCGTAGAGGAGTAGGTACATGTATTTGCATGAAGGTATATTTAACCAGTTCTATGTATGCACATCCTCTGTACATACAGCCAAAATCAAATATTTACCAATGAATTCGTGGCTAACTGCTCACACACACACATACATGTATACTATTCGAGAGATACTTGAAGTTTCAAAGAAAAACAGCTACCGGTGTTACGGGCTCTCAATTTAATGACGATCATTAACATATGCCGGACAAACGCAGTAAGAGTAACAACAACAACAAACGCTATTCATCAAAAGAAAAAAAAATAAAGAAAAAGGGGTACCAAAAACTGATAAATATGCGAGTCAATGAAAAAATTGAATGAAAAAGTTTACAAAAAACAAAACAAGCCATACGAAAAATCTCTTCCCGTCCACCATACTACTCAGCAGCGTTCGCCACAGCATCATTGTGGCCAAATGAAAAAAATAAATCCAACAAACAGAAGAAAAAATCAAAAGCAAACGAAATTCGCTTCAGTTGGACCGATGGCCAAAATCAACGAACAAATGAACAGCGTCAAATAAACAAACGAGACCCATTCGAATGCAGCAACAGCCGTTTCTGATTTAGTTTTAAGGCCAAGTGTGGTTACATGTGCACATGTGGTTGCTAGAAGCTATTCTGTGACTGTTACTACATGAAGGCCGGCTGGCTTGGCTGCAAACATTAGCCAGTCATTTAGTTTGTTCTTTCATTCATTGTACTGTTAGGCAACGAATGGAGGTTAAGAAAATGCTCGAAATTCTCTCAAAGCTCCTGAACATTTGAGATTTCACCTCTATGAAGATACTATTTTGAGAACTCTGAACGTAGTGTTATTCAATGACTATATGGGACGAAGGAGGTGGGATCTATCCGCATCAGCGAGACACAAACGAGCGTGAGCTCAGTTTAAGTGCACAAAGTCCAGGGTGAATATTTCGTTCGGATTCGGATAATTATTCACCAAGTTCCGCTCAGGGTCACATGAACTCTTATCACACACCATTTTGATTTATTTCTTCTCTTCAATAGCGAAGCGAAATAACATCTTGATATTTAATTATCAAACATTTTCCTTTGCATATTCTTTTCAAGTGAGATATCATTCCGGCTCCATACAATGACATCTACCTTCCTTCGGCTCATGGCCTGGAAATTTAGGTTAGGTTAGCTTATGATTAGGTATTTGGTCGAATATTATAACAAAGCAAATGCTGTTAACTCGTCCGTTATTCGGGTATAAAATTTCACCACGCGAAATACTAAATTGTTATAATTTGGCTTCTGCTAGGTTAATTTGAAAACTGAAACATCGATACCTAAAAATACCGAATAGCAAAGTTTCGAGGAAAAAAATCAAAAACAAAAGTATTAAAAACATATCGAACCTAGCTTAGGCGTGCACATAAGAGTGCCCATTTGGACGAGAAATCAAAATGTGTTCCTTGTGATACCATTGCAGGTATAAAAGGAAGAAGGACAGACAAGATAGTACAGGGTGGGCCATATAGCGTTTGCTTTTTGAACCACCTATTTTTTTAAGAATGGTAACACAAATAGCATTTCAAATGTGTTCATAATTTACTTAAAGGTTTGATATTTACGAAATGGGACGCTATACGCATGAACAAAATTGGGAAATATTGAAAACCTATTTCCAAAGTGGTGAGTCTTCTTTTTCTTTTCTGATGAAGCTCATTTGCACATCGGTGGCTACGTCAATAAGCAAAATTGTCGGATTTGGGGCTCAGAAAATTCGCACGTTACTGTAGAGAAGCCCATGCATCCACAACTAGTCACTGTTTGGTGCGGTTTTTGGTCTGGCGGCATCATCGGACCTTTTTTTTCGAAAATGAGCGAGAAGCCGCGGTTACAGTAAATGGCGAGCGTTACCGTGACATGCTCAACGAGTTTTTTTCCAAAAATTGAAGAGGATGACATGGACGACATTTGGTTTCAACAGGACGGTGCAACTTGTTACACTGCCAAAGTTACACTCGAACTTTTGGCTACCGTTTTTGAATTCCGATATCAATTGGCCGCCTCGGAGCTGTGATTTAGGCCCGTTGGACTATTTTTTGTGGGGAGCCGTTAAGGACAAATGCTATGCGAAACATCCACAGACGATTGATGCTTCAAAACACGAAATCGAAGTTGCCATTCATGAAATTGGAGCCCAAACAATCTAAAATGTGCTTAAAAATTGGGCACACTGTAATGGCCCACTGTAAAGCCAGTCGTGGCAGTCATTATTATTTTTCATTCATAAATTACAATGTTCAATCTTCAAAATAAAAATAAAAGTTTGAAAAAATATTGATTAGTTTTTTTTAATAGCCGATTCAAATAGCAAATGTTTGATGGCCCACCTTATATAAGGGAAGTTGGGGACTATTTTTGATCGACCTCAAGAACACCGAGCGGGGACTACTTACGGTTGCGTTAATGGCTTCATATATACATATGTATCATTGATGAAATCTATCTTATCAAAACCTGCTACATCCGCAGGTGCAGAGAGTGAGGGTGAAGGTGCTGATGTGATTCCTTTTCAATCTCCAAAAAGCTGGTATAGGAAGGAGTCAACGTCTAACCGCGTTGTTGCCTATGGGCAGTCTTAGAAGATCCCTTCGGCAGCTAAATTCCACCCGTGGCCATGGATCTCGCTGCTTTGCATGTTGATGTCCTTGCCCAGTGCTCGCTGAGTTAACGCGAAGCTCACCTTTCCAGGAGCAGGCCAGGGTTTTCTTGTAAGCCCTAATCATCTCATTTCGCAAGGTACCTTGACTAACTATCTCATTCACCTAGTTGTTTTCCGCATTGCCCTTGTGATCAGGTACCCAAATGAGTCTACCATCGAAGTATTTAGATGTTGTCGAAATGGAAACCAAGCATTTTCCTCGACTAGTTTCGAGAGCACCAACATCGGACCCGGTTGCCGATTCGCCCAGGTACCTTATCGGCGCGGGATTACTCCAAATAATGCGTCTGCCTTTTGCGAACTCATAGCAACCTACTACACTTTGACATAATCCTCTCCATGAGTCCCGTTTAGTTTTCCTAATTTCCGACTTATTCCTAAACTTAACTTGTGAAGCTCTCATCCTGGGGCGACTTAACATTCTTTTCTCTATTTATTCAGAGAATTTCCTTATCCATCAAGGCGAGTTTTCCTTCTTAGGGGGCGGTCTTAACGGAAAAGAGCTGTCAAAAGTGTTGTTACACGGAGTGGTGAATAACTCTACCCTCAACTCGTCGATGGATCCCTGAAATTATCTAACCTGTGCATCCAGGAGCAGATCTTACAGATTTCTACAGTATAGATCCCGGTACGTACTTTTAAGGCTTCCGTAGGGGATCTTTTTATTACCGGATTTTATTCAAAGAGATCTGAATATAACAGTAACCCCCAATTGGAGATTCACTTCAACAGTGAGAAAGAGGCAAGAGTGAGGTCAAACGCTTTTTCCCTGACCGCAGTAACAAAGTGGGGTCCTTACGCCTTCTACAGATAATCATGTATTTGGTTAGAATGAAATCAAGAAGTGGCTCTCCTCATGCATTTATGGTTGTACTTCCACAGCAAATGTGATAAGACTTGGTGCAACTTGCGTCTCGCTTCAGTCGCGGCTCCCCTTAGCAACAAAGCAGGTGACGTCGCCTCACCTTCGTGCGCCGACATCAGTAGGCATTTTCCTAAAAAGACCTTCTAGGCTCACAGTAGCAAAATCGTCATAGTTGAAATTAATTAAAATAAATACTTATAGCTTATTCCTAATGAGTATGCAGAATCTTGGTAAGCAGGTAAACACCGCCATACAGCATCAGTTTATGGATTTTCGTCCTGATTACCGAAATGCCATTACTGCTTAGATGTGGCTCTTGAGTCAGGACTGCATACGCTCTACCTTACTTAAGGTGTATAGAAACCTAAGTATGTTGGAAAAAGCCCCTCAAAATATTATTTTAAGTAATGTAAACTCATTTAGTTACGACATAATTACTATTGAGATCAGATAAAATCATGCCCACTTTTTTATACTAAAACTGAATTTCCGTTCGTCCCTCTGTCCGTGTCTCTGATGTTATAAGCTATGTTTAACTGTCATTGTCAATGAGTTTGTTTTATTCCAAAAACTCTGACCGAATTTATCAGTTTTTGTTATGGTTAAAGACATGAAAATACTTACATATGTATACGTGGCATAAAGCAAATGTATTTTCAGATTTCATACAAACTCTCTACAAATTATTTTTGTCGAATTCAATTTAAAATGTGTAAAATCGTTTTGCTTCCTTCACCTGTTTTTAAAAGATTAAAATGCTTTGAATATCGCGTTACCTCCTGCCTCATTTCTAAAGTCATACACTTTCATTGTGACCACTTAAGTTTTATGAGAAAAAGGGCACTTAATAGCAGGTATCCTGCTGTTATAGGTATTTATGTAAAGTGTTATTGTAATCTTATAATAAATATTTAGTAGCAATAAAAACGAATGGGTTTTATGAATTCATAAGTATTTAATGCGACAAAAGGGAAGAGCAGGGAAGAGAGTAAATTGAGTAGAAAATATGTGGGTTGATTACACCTGGGAAATAAGACAAAAGAAAAATAGAATAGAGGATTCTATAACAGGGCTTAAACCAAGAACTGGAACAAATTTAAAACTTCTGGAATGAAAGTACAGTCGTGTAATGGATGCGAAAAAAAATCAAACTTAGAGTTCCGTTATAAAAAAGAATGTAAAGGGTGGTTAAGTTTTAAGGGCCGGTGTTGATTTTTAATAAAATACATTTTTTTTACGAAATTATTGTCGATTCTCTTTATTATTATAATATTGGTACGGCTCAATTGCGCATGGAACAAAATGTCGGCTAAATGGCCACCGCGGCCTCGGCGGCACACCTCCATCCGATGCTCCAAATTTTCGATAACGCTAAGACATAATTAAGGTTCTATGCCGTTAATGTGCCGAATTATCTCATCCTTTAGCTCTTGAATTGTTACTGGCTTATCGACGTAGACCTTTTCTTTCAAATAACCTCAAAGAAAGAAGTCCAACGGTGTCGTTGACGTTGAGATGTGGTTCACATTCAACATCGGCCCTTGAAATTTAATCACCCTTTATGCGCTGCTAAATAGGCGTATCCTTTTCACAATACGCGTTGTGCAATTTGTTAGTCTTGTGAGAAGTTTAGAAAGTGTACGTTGTTTTTAAAAATGAGTTCCGCGTATTAAAAAATAATTTAGAGTAGTATTAACACCATAAAAGTCTAAAAATCTCATGTGCATCTGAGGCAAAATGTTTGTTACTTATTATTGTCTCTCCCGACAGCATTTTTATTTTCACTGCAGCGAGTTATACCTATTTTTGTCATCGTCTTAGTATGGCTTAGAACTAGTATCTATGTATGTACATATGTGTATGTATGTACGTATGCATGTGTGTGCGCGCTTGTCTCTATAAATCTGCAGCCACCTGCCACTTACCGAATTGGCTGTGGCAGACGGCGTCATACTCAGTGCCAGTAATTACATACATATATACATATGTAAGTACAAACGTGCGTGCACATACGCATACGTGCGTACATATGGATGTACTCACACATATCCTTGTTGCCAAAGTGAAAGGTTTTCTGGGTTAAACCGGAAGTCCGGAAGTGATTTAATGCATTCCTCAGTGGAGGGCAAAGCAACAAAACGACACACCAACAACAACAACAACAACTTAGAACACTTGCTTACAACAAAGGCATCCGGAACAACGATGTACAACAACAAGAAACAAATGAAAATAAAACAAATCAACAGTATCCGGAAGGACAACAAGACGGAGTAGGAAGAACATATGAAACAACAACAACAGCAACAACAGAGACGATTAGCAAATGCGTGTATTTTACTGTACCAAACAGGTTTCTTTAAAACAAAAACAAAAAAACAAAACGCGACCAAAAAAGGTGGAACAAATAGAACAAATAAGTATGCCGGGAATGTGTCAGAAAAATAAGAAGACAACAACAACAGCAAACAACTTACAACGGAACGGGAATCCGGAAGTGCGGAAGTGGATTGAACTGCGTGCGTCCGTCCGTCCGTCCGGTTGGTAAACTCTGCTTGTTTATATATAGTTATGTATTTGTTGTTGTTGCTTTTTTGTACATAGGCAAGCATACTTTATCTTCTTTACTGCCATATTCGGGTCTGCTGCTATGAGATTTTTGTTAAATGTGCATCTAAATGTAGGTAGTATACATGTACATATGTGTATACGCTGCTGCCGTAATGCTGCTAGCTGTTCTCTATTGTTGGCTATTGTTGGTCTTTCTCTACTTAGCAGGGTCACACTTGCGGATTGCGTGGCATAAGCGAGCATCATTTACAGCACGAAAGTGCTTAGCTCACATTCTATGGCATTTCAAATGGTTGTACGAGTATGTGAATATGTTCGCATGTAACCTGTAGATTCCGACCTGCTGCTGCTGCTTCTTCTTCTTACTTCCGCTTGCACTGCTCCTTTTTTCCATTTAATTTTGGTTTAACATGCATTAGTTTTTATTCACTTCCGATCTTAATGTCAAATGCTCTTGGCTTCACCTTAAAGATTTTATGACCGTTCATTGTTGTTGGAATTTTCAGAAGCAGCCACAGCCACAACTGTAGTTCCGGTTTTAATTGCTTTTCTTGTGTGCTATTTTCTTCTATGTTTGGTTCTTTGTTTTTGTACTCTTGAATTTAGTATTTGATATTCACCTTTGACGATTACTTCCGGATTTATGCTCTTTAGCTACAGGAATTGCTAAGCAAACAACAGCCGGTAAAAGTACAAGACTTATTTATTTGCATAAAAACATATATACCGGCATACATTAGTACATTTTTATGCACCCTGTGGAAAAATTTGGTTGTGAAAGAAGTTTCGCTTCTATTACTAGTTTTATTACGTTGATTAGTATAAATGTCAATCAATTGATTAATAACTTTGTGAATTATAAACATGTTTTTTAGAAGTTTGGTAAAATGGTTGTGAAATGTTTTCCATAGAATAATTACAATTTTTTTTCAAATTTTAAGCAAACATCGATTGATATTCATGAATCTCCACTTAAGTTGCGCAGTGAGATGCGGGAAAGGTAAATTTTCAGCAGAAAAAAGTAAAAAATAAGTAAAAAAAGTTAACGCTTCAGAAGTAAAGGCAAAGCTTTGAAGCCGAAATGCATATGTGTGTATGCACATATATAGTATAATAAGACGATCCTTTGCAGTTAACAGTGATGTAAAAGTTGCTGCAAAGACGAAAAGATTTCCTTTCGCTTCGTTACTGGCAAAGAAAAATGGGTTAACTACGATAATTTGAAACGCAGATAAGTACGCGGAAAGCCCGGACATATTTCCCCGTCGACGGACAAACTACATGCTCACGGCCCCATATTTGGTGGGACCAACAAGCTGTGATGCATTTTTATGAACTATAACCTTGTGAAATCATTACAGGATACTGGATTCGATCTCAATTAATACGTTTGAGTCCAACTGAAGGAAAAATGTTCACAGTATCAAGAGAAGCACGATAACACTCGGCCTTATGTCGCAAAATTGTCTCATTGTAACCGAAGTCGTTGCTGCTTCCGATTACCATTTGTTTCGCTCGATTGCAAATGATCTGACACTTTCACGCTAATAAAGAAGTCATAAAATTAATCAGATTCATGGATCGCCGCAATAGATGATGATATTTGATGATGCGAGATTCGTGTACTACCCGAAAGCTGGGAAAATATAGCGCCAAATGACATTATTAGAGCAGAGCCTTAAATTTTCAAAAAAATACAAAGTTGTACACCAAATAAAAAGTTCGGTTTATTGGAATACGGCGAAGGCAGTGGAAAACCATTGGAAGGTGCGTGAGGAAAAATGCATATAAAAATGGTGATAAAATTTCACAAAAAGTTTCGGAATAATTAGTTGCCAACATTACTGGCAGCATAATATGCCTGATACTGCGTTATATAGTATTACATGGACGTTTACAATTTTATTCCATATAAAAGACTTCCGAAAACCAACACGATTTTGGAGCGAATTCAAATTTTTACGCTTTTTATACTAAATTTGAATGGACAAATAACAGCATACATACAAGCATACCCCGTTTTCTCAAATTTCGAAAGGTTTTAATTAAAAAGTTGAAAATATTCAAGACATTTTTTTTAATTTGTTAAATTTGTGAATCTTTACAAAGTTGGGAACTTTTATTTAGAAGATTTTGTATAAGACTTTTATAAAACAACTTAAGGCAACAAATTTGGCATGGAAAATATTGCGAATATTGTAAAAAAACTTAAGTGACTTAATTATGTGAGCCCAAGTGTATATCAAAGGTCAATCAAAGCTGATGCTCTGATCTTCTTACGGCTCTAAAGATATGTGGCAAATGACGACAGACAGTGTTAGGCAGCTCTTTCTTGGGTGTTTTGTCGAAACTTAAATCCCTTAGCGCAAAGTGGACTTAGCCTTGTTCACTGAGTTCATCGCTTTATATCTGGTATTATTATTATTATATGATATTTTTATTATCAGGTCAGTCCATAAGTTGGTGCGTTTTTTAAAGGTGGTTTTAAAATTAATAAAAAAGATATTTAAAGTATTTATTAATCAATGATATATTTTCCTTCATTATTTACAATGTCTTCCCAACGTTTAGGCAAATTTTGAATTCACTGCTCCATTGTTGTTTGTCCTTGGAGCCAAAATACGCTTCGATATCCCTTTTTATAGCTTCTTTTGAGGAGTAGTTCTTGTTACTTATATGAGATTGAAGTCCACGGAAAAGGTGATAATCACAAGGTGCAATATACGGAGAGTATGGTGGATGCGGAATGTTTGCCTTGCGGTACGAGGTCTTGCGATATCGTGGGGAAACAAAATTTTGCGTCTATTCACTAAAGACGGTCGATTTTTTTAAGTGCCTCATTCAGGTTTGATAGCTGATGGGAATAATAATAAGTAGTTATCGTCTGGTTTGGTTCCAGAAGTTCATAATAAACAACACCGGTCATATCCCACCAAATAGACTGGAGAATCTTCTTGGGGTGAAGGCCATCTCTAGGGGTCGGTTCTGGTGTTTCATCTTTATCTAACCATTGGCGTTTGCAAACAGGATTATTGTAAAGGACCCATATTTCATCTCCAGTAATGAAACGATTCAAAAAACTTTCATTTTCAAGCCGTTGCAGCAGCTGAGAACACACATTCACTCTCTGCTGAAGGTTGGCGACGGAAAATCTATGCGGAACCCATTTTTCCATCTTTGAAACCTTTCCCAACCGAACCAGGTGCCTGTGAACTGTTCCATGCGATGAATTTAACCTCTGAGCTATCATAATCCATTATCAAACTTGGCTCAGCTTCCACGAGTTCGAGCAAGGCGTCGGAGTTAAAGACTTCAGGACGACCAGCGCGCGGAGCATCTTCCACGTCGCAGTTACCACTTCGGAATTTTGCAAACCACTTTTGCGCAGTCCTTACACTCACGATATCTTCTCCGTGGACAGTGTTTATTTCTGCAGCAGCAGATGTTGCATTTTTACCACTTTTATAAAAAAAATGCGCCTCTTATACGTGTTCGAAGATTCCATTTTATTTTTTAACAACACGTGCTTCTATCCGCCATTAAAATAACTTGTTGAATGCACACTATATCAAAGAAAATATAATATAATATAAATAGTTCCGTTAAATTCCGCAAATAATTTTGTGTATGCAAAAATCGTACAAAAGTGAAATTATGGGTAAAATACGCCCGAACTTATGGACTGACCTGATATTTTATGCTTCTCCAATGGGTTATTATAAAAGAAATTCAGACTGCTAGAAAGTAGCTAGTTTCTTTTTCGAATCATTAAACGAGTCCTTGCTATACTTCTATGAGTTTTGCAATGTCAAAAATAGAAAAGAAAAAAACACATGAACTTTGATAGCGAAACTACAAGTTCAGCATAGGCCAATTTTCCAAGTGGCTTTTTGTATGTATATTGTCTCGCGCATACTTTATGTTCATACATACCTACATACATTTACATACATAAATAATATATGTAGCTCTTTAATTATATTAATGAATAATTTTCTGCTTGGCACGACAGCAAATGCAATTTTTGATTTTAGCTATAGAAAAGTTATGTATCAGAATAAACAAACAGCAGTGTACATAGCTATATACACGCGTACGTACTTATGTATACAAATTTACATTCGTATATTTTATAGTGGGTATCTCTACAGCATCCCTAACCTGCATTGCCAATTAACCCTTGTTGCTTATATTCTCGCATTTTCAATTTTCTGACCTAGATACATACATAAATGGGGTGCACATATGTGTTTGTATGTAGTAGTGAACACCTGCCATCAACCTCTTTTGAATAAGCTATTATATAGTATTCCCTGTACTCTATAGTTGCCACAGATTCGTTGAAGAATACGAGCACATTGAATCATGACAACAGTTTAAGAACTTTTTGCACTCCCTTTTCCGCAAGTATTTGACAAGTTTTCAATGGCGTGGTCTTCTTCCAACTTACGGGGAAGATTCGATTAAACATATGTACATATATGTATATACCTATTTTGATATGTGCTGTACAAGGTGGCGCAAAAGTAATCTCCCTATCGGAAGATTTATATCTATTGCAAATGGCGTCGTACGTCAGTCGTACATCAACTTAATTAGCATACTGGCTACTAGGTCCTTCGGTGCTTATTGTTCTTATTTCAAAATGACTTATTTCTAACTGTACATTTTTAAATATGCTATGATATAATAACATAGCATATAATTGCATACCTTAATCACCTTGCCGTAGGTAACATTATTTAACTGTGTGGATGGTACCGTAGTTTCAAATCCGGTAGTCTGTTTTGTGGTTAGGGTTAGACAGAGGTCTAGGATGTGCTGGGTTGAGAGATCCTCTCCACAAAACTAATAACTCGGGCGAGGAAGTTGAGGAGAAGATGTTCGTGTGTTAGTTTAGAATATCCGAGCCTCAGTCGTATGGAAGTTGAGATTGTGTTTCTGCAAAGCTCGTAGAGGTCAAAGTAAAGATTACCGTGTTTTTTTATTTATTTATATAGTATAAAAGTCTTTCAAAATCAAAATTAAATGATTAACGTTCCATGTATTTTGTACAGGCTTAGTTGTAGGTATAGTAGGCGTTTTCTTTGCATTCGGACTGCGAAAGAATGCTCAAAGCCGCTATATGGTGTTATCTGTTCAAAATAAAACGAAATGAGTAATTCCGGAATGTCTTTGGTCAATATATTTATTATATATTTATATTTATTTATATTAGATCATATTCTATTCGATATTATTATAAAAAAAAAACTTAGCAACGCGATTTTACTTAGTTATGCTTTTTCTTTCGTTTTATTTATGTGTCCTGCAGTTTGACGTTTATTCAAAAATTTAGTACTTTTCAGAGGTCCATTCACAATAGTCCCACTTTCACAGCACTATTAACCTTATCGATTATATCAATTCAAGATTGTTATTTTGTTTTGTGGCTTTCGACGTAATTTTATAAAAACAAAGATCAGAAAGAATAAAACCAGAAAAACTAAAATAAAAATAAGAAAAACCCCATAAATATGTATGAAAATTTATGCAAACGTGATCACCCCTTATGTAGATATAAGTATGTCGATAAAGAATTCCTTGAATAACATAGGTACATACGTATAACAATATATGTAAGTAACTAACAGAAGGAGAGAAAGATTGTGATTTGGATTTTTTTTGCTTTCAACCCAAAAAGCATACGCATGTAAGGGTTATTCGCATGAATTTAAAACTTCACAACGCAGCGAAGTATTAAAGCAAGCACTATTTATCAAAAAACTTAAGGGGTGTCTGTTGTGCACTTAAGAAGCGTGAGAATATATGTCTAGTATTTACTTCGAGAAGAAGAAGAAGAAGAAGATGTGTAAAGTTGTCCGTATTCCCATTTACATACCAAACAAAAACAGAAATACTTGCGCATATGTAGATCTGTTTGTGTGTGATTTTCTAATTGTGCACTGCCATCGAGGGTGCAGGATTCATGTTACTGGGAATTATATTTAATGAGAACTCCTGACAGGAAGTGAGTCCACAAATTAGCTTTAAATTTTCAGAAATACTCAAGTGGGTAAGGCGGTGAGCTGAAGGATGTTTGTAAAATATTCATGCGCACATATACACCTAGAAGATACCTAATAGTATATTTTGTTAAAAAAATCAAAAAATAATAATTTTAAAATAAATAATAATTAATAATAATTAATTAATGCATTATCAAAATTTTCTTTAGCAAACTTTTACTTGAAAAAAAAAAAACAAATCAACGAGTTTATAAATAGGAGAAGAAGAACCGCTTTGTATTTAAATACAAACGCAGTATTCAATTATTTTAGGATTATCAGGATGAAGTTCATGAATGCTAAATTTTTCAGAGTCGGTTGTAACAACTGTAAGTCATTTGGTTGTCCCACTGCTCGAAGTACTAAAAATATAATTTAGTTTTGTTTGAAAATTAGCCAAATTCTTTTATCTCACAGTTCACATTGTGGCGATTTCCGACCTCGTGCGAAGCCTTTAGATCAATTGAAGCGCCGAAGCTTCTCTAATTTGCTTCCACAAAAGTTAAATAATGCTCCTATTGCAACTCCTATACATTATTCGATGTGTTATTGAAATTGCTCGGATTCGCAAGAGTTCAGAATTGCTTTCGCCAAATAATTATTGATCATTCAGACATTTAAAATTTGAGCAAAAGTTACGTTGGCTTGTGCTTTCGCATGGACAAACGTAAAGCTGTAGACCACAGCCGCCTCGCTTTAGAAAAATAATCGAATTTTGATGTGAAAATTTGTGTGTGAGAGTTCGCTTTTAATTGAATGTTTTTTCATGGACGTTGTGATAGTCCACTACCCTCAAGTGGCCGTTTGAAACCAGAACAAGCCTGTTGTTTCATCAAAGTCCTCTGCCCACGGGACTGTCGCCAAGCATAACATCGTGGGCGGAAGGCGAATTAGCTACATTGTAGTCTTTCGAGGGCCCTTAGTTTCTTCATAGTCTCTGCTACGACATCACATGCTGCGATTTTCCCCTGCTTCATAGCATGAATCAGGGTTGTAATTTACGCCAAATATGCTACAAACCTTCAGTCTAGAGCCATTGAATCGCCTACATTCGAATAATAGGTTACCGCGTTTTCTCCACAATATTTACAATTGGGATCCGATTCGTATTGTATCCATGCCCGGTTAAAAGCTAAGTCAGGTAAAAATCCACATCTCCTTGTTCTGTTTCTGACCAGCTTCGTAAATCTGGAATGCAGCGATGTATCCAACGACCCTTCGTTGTATTGTTCCATCTATGTTGCCAAGTTTGGGTACTAGTTTCCCGTGTTATGAAGCGTTGCGTTTCACTCCCAGCTAACATTGTAGCTTCGTTGGCCAGTATGTTCACTGGATGCATCCCAGCGATAACTAGCGCTGCTTCTTCCGACACAGGCGAAATATACTTGAACTGCATGTAAACGATACGCTGCCTTTATACCGCAGAGAACAGACGAATATTGCGTAGCCAGATGCCAGACAGGAGCACCGTATAATATTTGGCGTCGCCACTTCTTTGTTTCACGCGGGTTTAGCATTGGCACTAGACAGGATATTCATCAAACAATTGCTCTCCTGGTTAAGCACTGGTTCATAAGCTTGCATTCTACAGAACAACTTTTTCTATCACCGCCTACACTTTCTAAATAAAGAGCACAAGAACTTGCGGCATTTTTTTAAAAAGCTTGTTGGACGGAGCTGTGTGGAAATTAAGAACTGACGAAATGTATACAGGCTAAAAGTTAATAAAGAATTTGTATATACGCTGTGGTATCAAATGGGGCTAAAATAAAAGTACGTGCTATTTTGGTATGGTTATTTAACTTAACAGTTTACCTTTGACTATAAACTTTTATATCCTTTCTATGTATTACCGTCAACATCAACTTTATTTTGACCCATACGCCCTCCATTGCGTATCTCTTTGAATATTGCAGGACTCTACTTTAGAAGTGTCAAATATGATCGACGTGTGACGTTTTTAGCAAAAATTATAAATAGGGTGATTAATTTTGTGCCGCCTTGTATATCCATAAACCCAATCACTTATTACATTTCAAAAAATAAATATCCTAACAAATACTATAAATATTTTCAACCATAAATTAACTAAATGATGGCATTCCATTAGTCACTTTGATGACATGCGATTTAGGAAAAAAATACAGAAATTGTAGAAATTCCATTTTATTTTTATATATTTATCCTCGCCTGTCGCACTAAAGAAATCACTTTAATCCGCAACAAATATTTACTTATGTGGTATAAAAGTGTCTACAAATGTATGTGTTTATGTGTGTGTGAAAATGAACACAACTTGTGATGCTCATTGCAATTGAAAGCAAAATTCTTGTGGAATTTTAGTTGCATTCTTTTGGTCTGACCGAGACCGTAAAAAGGAATTTGATATGCTAACTAACTGGTTAATTCATTCATACGAAACCACCTATATATGCAAATACTTATGCATGTATGTATGTATATAATATGTAGTAGATACTTGGGGAGTTTTAAATGAATAATTAACTAGCATGTCACTGTGACTTTAAATAAGGAACATAGATATGTACCGTACCTGCAAGGGGAGTTCAAAAAGTGCACATACATTTTTTATGTTGCGCGTTGGGGAGAGAAAGCTACTTACTATTAGCTGAAGTAAAGCAGGGGCCAAGAAAAGAGAGCATTAGGTAGGAGGTGGGAGAACGTAGAGAGAAGGAGAAGAGTAAAGTACTTTCGGATTTTTTTTTTTGTGAGTTAGTCAACTCAATTTGCCTTCAAGAACGTTGCACAGACCTTGGTACCGCTTATTCGATTCTCAGTAAATTTGACAGAATTTGCTGCTAAACTAAAGTGAATTAGAAGTTGTTTGCCCTTTTTGTTTACAAACGTCTCCCTTCTTTTATTTTACATGTTTCTTTTAATTGAATCTATTTACCATTTTCCAATTTTTGCTTACTAAAGTTTACTATTTTGGCATAACTCATCTAAGATAATGTCACGCCTGAAATTCCACTTCGATCTAAGTTATCTTGTATTTCATAAATCTTGGATACGCTCAGTCTTGCGAGGGAGCACCTTCGCAGAAGTACCTAGAAGTACCATCGCAACTTGAGAGCAGCTCTAATAGGTTGTTAGCATTAGTAACTCGATTTATGTTATAGCATTAATATGCCCAAAGGAAGTCACGATTTCAATTGAAGTGTCAAACTCTTATTCGCTAAATTTATCTACAGCAGTCTTTTGTAATCTCGGCGACATTCCAAGAATGCCTTGAACTCCCCACATGTGCACGTACATACATCACACGGAAGAAACAGTGACGTATGTAGAATGGTAGGCAGCACTGCTTCAAGCTAAATCAAGTTTGCGGCTATGCCGGTAGAGAAACACAGTACAATTATGTACTAGAGGGCAGCAAAGTGACACTGAGGCTGATATTGGTTTTGGTTAAGTTGGTTAAACTTCTTCCTATAAGCCAACAAACATGCACAAATATATACGTAAGGGTGTGCATCTATATATGGTATTTTAAGTACAAACCTTTGTTTGTTGGAATGTTTATCCATAATGAAGCTCATATTACAATTTCCCACTAAAACCAGCACTTCCAACAAACTGACAGTGTCTAGAACTAAGTAACCGTATGTCTGTGTGTAAGTGCCTCAAATTAACCAACAGTGGGGTTGAGTAAAATGAATGGAATACATGCCTGCTAGTCAGCCAGTCAGCCACTCAGCTACTGAGTCGATCGCTTTAGCTGCTTGTTAGCCGAGTTCCTGCTGGTAAGTGAATCACTGACATATCTTAGTTAAGTTTGACACTAACGTGTGAGAGAAGAAGTAACAGCAGTAGCAGCAGGAGTAATTTATGATATTATAAATTTTAGACTGTGGTTTTGGCTATGACAGCACTGCATCAACTGCTAATACGAGAAAATTAGAGCGCAGCTAAAGATCTCAGCTGACGGTGTTACGTATCAGACAGAGTGTATCCTGACGTGATTTGTATTCATGTGGGCGCTACGCAATTTTTGTAGAGAAGTCAAATAATAATTTGAAAATTTCCCCAACGTCCATCTCTTCTCTTTGATACACTCGTATCTTGCTTGATAACTCAGCATCTATGCTATATCGTACTCGCTCTACAAAGCTAAGCTTACTATACAGTCTTTTCTCAATAAATGACTGCCTTTAACTCAGGACTCTATTTAACGCTTAAGCTTAATTTTCGCTTCATGACTCAGTGAAAAAAAGCCGCGCATAATGTGGATTGCAGGCTGTGGTCCTCGCTGCCATCCACGGCGTTAGGTGGAACTAGGGTGGCCGTTGGACTTATTTTTGATATCATTATACTCCAGAGGCATATAAAGTGTAAGCTATTTCAGGCGGAATGTAAATAACGACCGCGAAGTTGTGATAGGGGAAATTGAAAAAGTACGAATTTGATTTCTCATAAGATTGGAACGCCGTTTTATGTTTGCCGATTACTGAAGTTGAATAGTGTAGCCACGGAATCCTTAGTATAAATAAGTAAAATAATGAACATAGTAAGTGGATGAGAGCATAATATTTTAACAATTGTGCATTCAGTTAAAAATATCAAAATAATAATGTTTTAATTCTGAAACATGGTTGCCATATATGTTTAATAAGTGTTAATTAAAATGTTCGTAAAACTTTTTAAATCAGGTTGTCAATCATTCAGTAATGTTTATATAAACTATTTATTTTTCTAATGGTTGGCAGCCAATTTCTAAATATAAAATATAATTTAAGAATACTTTTTCATACAAAAAGCTTAAGTAAAACATTCTGAATTCTCTGCTATTACAATATGCTATGGGGTTGAGAGTGCTTAGGAATCTGATCAGTATTCACTACTTCTACAAGCTCGTAACGTGACGCCGACAGGGATCGAGCTATCAATTTCAAACGATATGAACGATAAATAATATGCCATTTCTAGGCAATCTAGATATTGGATATTGCCAAGGACTAGCAGACTATTATTATTATTAGAAGGCCATTACGCAATGCGACCAGAGCTGATCTATTGTGAAAGGCCTATTTTGTAACCCTAGAGTTTTAGGCTTTTTAGAAATTTTAGCACAGTTTTGGGTTTGTTGTTCCAAAGATTGCATGGAGATACTACGATACCACCAAGGTGGTGAAGTCTTTGTCTGCCCAACGCAGGACATTCACAAAGCACATGTTCTGAGCTTTCTATGTCCATTTCGCAAAAGCGGCAGACATTGGTCTCGGATAGACCAATATTGTTTAGATGGTACCTCAGGCTGCAGTGACCTGTAAGGTATCCGGTTAAAAGACGCAGATCTACTCTGTTTAGTGAGAGAAATTTGTCAGATATTCCTTTGTTGGGACTTAGGAATAGTTTCGCTTGACGCTGACCGGCACAGTTTAGCCAGTGTGCGGCAAGTTTTCTTTCCTCCCATTTCCTAAGGAATTCATTAATGTGGCCTTTTGTCAGTCCACAGAAAGGCTCAGGACCAGTAAGTTGCATATTTGCTCCTTGTTTTGCAAGGTCGTCAGCCATTTCATTTCCCTCATGTCCTTCATGTCCCGGAATCCAACATAGTGTTACTGTGTTGAGGTTTCCTAACGTGTTTAGGAGGTTTAGGCAATCGTTTACCAATTTAGAGGTGATGGTTGTTGATAGAAGGGCTTTTAAAGCAGACTAAGCCTAAGACTAATTTTCTGCTCCTAAAAGCAAACCTAAAGCTAACTTTTCTGGCCCCTTTTGGCTTCCTGTGTGACAATTAAGCAACCCGACTAGAGAATACAACTTCCAGCTGGGATGTTCATTCATATACGAGTATGTAAGTATATGTGTAATCTGCATTTGTGACATATTTAGAGTGGTTAAAAGCATTGCTGTTGGCAATACACGTAACTACATATGTGTGTAGCTAGTATGTAAGTAAAGGTATGTGTCTCTGAAAGTGTTTAGTTAAGCGCAAGCTTAGTTAGTTGTGTCACTAAAATTAACCGCAAAATGCGGGCTAAGAGAAGCACACACACAAATGTTGGTATGTAGGTACGTGGTTTTCCTTACACTTTTTAAGATACATATGTATGCATGTACGATGAGCACTTCCGGTGTGTATTGCAAGTAGCAAAAATGGAATTTTATGATGCTTGAATGGAGTGTTTTTGTTGGGTGTTGTTGTAGCTGGCCGTGAATGTGTGCGCATGTATGGTTGGCTGACAAAGAATTCCTTCACTCTTCAAATGCCTGTTATCTCTGCTTTTTTAAGCTACTACAAACATATAAGCCCACATACATATAATCATATATACATTTTTATATATGTACGTAAGTACAAGCACTGTGCATTCTATGACAATAAGAGTCAGCGGCAAAAGGGACTATCCTATCTGTGTAATGTGGTTGTAGGGTTAAATTAGCATAATTATTTTCAGTTCAAAAAATATCCCTCTCAATGGTCATAAAAGCAAAAAGCACACAAGTACATTCAAGAGAGCGGCTTTTCATTGTCAGTATTGCTTTGTTGTTAAGCGTTCACACAGTCAATCAGTTGGAAAATGTAAGTCGGATATATGTACATATCCATAGGTATGTGTATGTGCTGGGAAGCTTTGCAACTTCCGTTCTAGCAACAATCCTTAAAACACACACATACACTCACAAAACACACGCAGTTATGCAATTATGCCACAGCCGCCCCTTTACGTAAAGTAATTTTTTTCACACGTTTCTATGCTTGGCTGGGTAAAAGTTAAAAGTTGAGTTGAAAATCTTTTGTGGTGGCACGTTTCGCTTCTTTTGCATTCACACGCTCGCATTGTTGCCATTACGCTGCGCTTTTTTATAGCGTAAATATTAACAAAGCGAGCTTAGCTTCCGGCTTTGAGAAAGGTGTTGGGTTTTTTTTTCTACCAGCGAAACATTTTTATCTTGCGGAAGCTGCTGATACTTGTTATGGGCAAGTATGCTTCTATTGCGTATGTTTGGTATTGGATACCAAAAAATGTTGTGAGTAAATTGCTACTAATGGGTATAAAGTCTAATATCGGCGTTAAATATTTTTAAATATGTATCAAATATCTTTTATATGAGCTAGACTTTTCTTTGCCTACATAGGTTTTTCTTAAGACTCTTAATTTAATTGGTTGGTTTAATTTTAAATGGCATTATTAATTTCTTTATCTCTTACTTTTTCTAGTCTGTAAGGTACATTGCACTGTAGAGAATTAAGACTTCTTCTTCTGGCAACTTCAGCCAACACTAAGGAAAAGTGTTATTTAGAAGATTTAAATTTAAAAAAACTTAAGTTTTATTAATTTAAATAAATTTAACAAAAAATTGGTTAATCGCTTTATTTAGTAAATAATTATTTGATTTGAAGATGAGTAGATATTTTTTAATAATTTTTAATATTTTATATTTATTTGAATTGAAGATGAGTACATACTTTTTTTATAATTTTTAATTTTTTGTTTAATATATTTAATATTTTAGCTGTTAAAAAACCGAAATTTACTTTTGGCTGAAGTTTATTGCCATAATGCGTACGCTCATAATGGTTCGCTAGTTTGAGTTCTGAAAATTTCGATGCTAATGATAAACCTCGCTCTCGTCACTCGTTTACTAGAACAGTTAAAAAAATAATTGAAAAAAATTTAGGAAAACCGATGACCGATGACACACTCATGCTTTCACTTTAAATGCAATAACTCCCCTTTAAGTCGCACAACGCGATGCAACTTTTACTGCAAATCGGAAAGGGCGCCACATGAAAACGTTCTATTTCTGGCATTGCGTCTTTTTCACTCTTAAAATCATTCGTTTCTTACTTAACACTATCACAAATTTAAAACGTCATATGGTACACCCCGTATACATATCGCCCCCCTAGTATTAAAATAGCCTATACATTTTTTGATGTTTTGAGAAAATGAATTTCAAACTTTTTGTCGAAAGTAGCTCTCACTCAAATCTCGTTATGTCTGTAAATATTTATTATTTTTAGACTGACGTTTTGACCCACTTTGTGGAACTAGAATTTGACAAAATTTTGACCACATATAAAATCGACGATGGAGAATCCAAAAATTCAATAAAAAAATAATAGCCTATGAGCACATAGGCTATTGTTATACTAAGAGGACGGTTAATAAAAGTTATTGACTTAAAGGTAATTTTACAACTTCCTTGAAAAAAAGTTTTCGCTGAAATTTTCATTAAAAAAATGTCTGTCCTAATGAACTGATTGTTTGGTGTAAGTACTTCACTTTCGGGCAGAATAAGTCACTTTATCTTTAAATTTTTATTAGATGCTCGCCACCTGAATTGACTTTATAAACGAACTTTAGGATCTTAGTACGGCAACAGCTCATCGTTCGTTGAAAGATATAGATATATTTTCATGTGACAATTTATTTTTGTTTATTTTTTTCTTTTTGTTAAACAATTGGCCAGATTTCCGGGATGCCATAAATATTCAAAAAAGCCCTGGAAACCTTTTATCAACTTAAAAACCTTTGTATTAACTTTAAACCATCTTCCGATATGCTTATCTGCCGATGCATTAAGATATTCTTGAAAAAGGGGTTGGGGAGGGTCATTAGCTCAGTCAAAACACTAAAAGTGCTCTTCTCGATTCGTAGTAATGCATTACTACGGTTGTAATGATAGATGTTTGGTTTGTAGCGCAACCGGAGGTAGCGATGCCCTTCTTTATTCTTGCTTAAAGCCTTTTTCTACAGAGCCTTAAATACAGCATTTTCGAAACTACAGATAGCTACCACATTTGAATGGCAAATATCAAAGTTTTTAAACTCGCTATTAGAATCGAGTTAATTAAACTTTATGCTATGTTTTCCCGGCACGTAATTTGCTCTCTAAGTAATTCCAACACGCATTCGCAATGCACTTTGACAGCTCTTCTCTTTGCTCCTATTGTTTTTCTTTTATTATTATTATTATTTTTTGCATATATTGGTCCTAAACCAGGGTACAACTCTTCAAACCATATGAAACATATAAAACAAACAAAAAAATAAAATGAAAAATAAAAAGGATTAAAAAAAAAAATTACAAAAAAAAAATTAATTATAATAATAAATAATAGAAAAAAAAAAATTATGAAACCAACCTCAAAATGTTAGGGCCCTCACTTCATGTTCAGTAAGTTATTTCTATCAAGAGCAAGTGGTGAGAAAATTCTTTAGGTCAACTTGAACTTCACCTATTTCGCGCTCTTGAAGACCGCACCATTAGCCTAAGTTATATATGTACATTGATTAATGTTTAAATTTAAAACATATTGCAATAAAAAAAAATTATATATTGGTGATCAAGAAAAGATGTAATTCACAACTAAGTTCGAACTTTATTTTATAGCGAAGATTGTATTATGGCTGACATTTCCCAACCATAAGAAAAAATGCAACTGGTAGCTGGTCGGCAAAAGAGTTCTAATAGAAATATGAGGCGAGAAGATAAATGAATTATGTGGCTGCCATATACTATAGAAATATAATAGCAAATAATTTACAAAAACTAGAAAACAATTTGCCTTCCTCCATAATTCTTTACGTGTTTAGCCACCTTCTCGACATAATATTTATTTATTTATTTATTTTTTTCAAAATATGCTTCTGCTATTTTTCTGTGATCAGCACTCAACATTTGTTGATTTTGTTTGATTTACTCTTACGTTTTCGGTTAACAGCTAATTTCCATAGCTCACCGATAAAAGTTAGGAGAGACCACGTCTTGTTTGTGATTCTCAAAATAAATTAGGCTGAACTACTTGCAAATTATCTAACTTACTTTCAAAACTTTGTGTGGCGAATTATATACGCAAATCGAAGTGTAAATTCAAAGTGAATTACGAATGAGAGAACGAATGACATATCGTGGGAACACAGTATTTCCCACTTTTTGAATAACTGTTTTATTATATAAAAACAAAGATTTTAAGTGATGAAAAAATCTTTACTTTGCCCTTTATGCACTCCATTCTCCTTGACTGTTTATATATGGTAGCTGTATAGTTCACAAGTGTCAAATATGTTTGACGTACGATGTCATTTGCAAAAATTATAAATTTTTTATTATTTTGCACCACCTTGTATTTTTTCTCCTTTAATCGAAGTAATTCCTTCAAATTGTTGTGTATACCAAATGCTTAAATAGCAAAATAAACACACTAAACTTGCTCACGACGCTTTTTACGTAAAAATACAGCAAATCTCAAATGTTACCAAAATTTAACAGTCTGAGCCAATTCTATGTGTAAATTATTGAATTTTTTGAAACTTGTCAGAGGTTTTCAAAATATTCCCATATACATACATACATCTTCAATGGAAAACTAGGAACTTCAACCAAAACGTGAATGCGTCAAAGGAAATTCGGCAAACAGTTAAGAAACAATGTATTTTTTGGTCCCATTCCAACATAACAGGATATCCCGCTGCATACATACATATGTATGTAGATTCTCGGCTGCATATGTAAATAGTATAATTTTTTCGTTGTAGCTACCATTCCAGCTGTTTTAAAATATCATTTTTTTATTATTTTTTGCTAAGTAAATATTTACGAGCTTGAAGCTCTACACACTTCAAATTTTTTGTTTTTCGTTTTTTTTGTGCTTCAGCCACTTTGGGTTGCTTCAACTACGGAATTCCACTGGAATGTGCGTGGTGTGAAGTGACTACGCCGCACATTAGAGCTTCTTTATTGTTCCCATCTTTCATTCATGCATTCACTCATTCATTAAGAGGTAGTTTTTACGAGCCGTGTGGCAATGATATGGAGAAAGATTTGATGCCGCTGCCACTGCGCTGCTGATGTTGCAGTTAAATGCTGCGTCTGCGACTGCTCATGTTGGCATATTCGTATATTTTGTTGAGTTGATGTGTGTATTTACGAGAGGATTGTTTCCTTACAACGTAAATTTACAAACATGCAAGAAGCATAGATGCATAGGCATACAAACTTAAAGATAATTATTTACAAATGTAAATATGTACATACATATATACATATATAAATCTATGAATGCTTTTGCATGCGCTCTTTTAATGACCTATCACGCGCCTTCTATGACGCCTTTTTGTTATTGGTCGGCTCGCGTAGGTACACATGTGTGTGTATGTATGTGTGCACAAAAGCGCTCAGTCTGTATTTAGTACTTCTTCAACTTCTTAGTTCTGCTCCACTTTTTTCAACTTCGCTTGTTTACACACACGCTGCTCTGTCCACGCATACTGAACTTTTATTTACATATGGAAAACGTTGTTGTGATTGAGTTTTTATTTTATTTTTATTTTATCTTCATTTTTGTTAGTTATTTCTATTGTTGTTGGTGTAAGAAAAGAAATGCTAATTGATGAGGAAATACGGAATTTGAATGGAATGTACTGTGCCGGAAGTGAATTTTTTTTTCATTGGCATTTTTACGTCGATATAAACAGAAAGTTTGAAATTTATTTTTTTTTTGTTTTGTACAACGTATCATATAAACACACTGCAACAAATTGAGATTGTTTGATTGGAACAGAAAAACGACTATTCATATAAGCCTGAAATGAGCAAACAATTTTGGAGTGCAAACAAAGTTATAGTCTGGCAGGCCTTTCTTTACAATAGACCATATTTTCCAAATTTTGTTAATTAAAATATTTATACCTTATGTAAAATGTGTTATAATTACATTTTTTTATACAAACTGCAATGTTCTATAGCAGAGATTCACGAGAATAAATTGTGTGGATCCCTTTTTATGGATTACTTTGACACTTTTTTAGGAAAAGCCCCTTTGTCCCATTAAACAGGACATTTGCATAGGTACGTGACTATCGTGATTCGGAAATTGCCGTTCGGAGTGGGTTTAAAACTGTAAGAAAAAGAGCTCCGCCAAACTCCCAAAAAAGATGTAAGCACTATTATATACAAGTTTATAGATATAACAATTCTAGCTTTTATCGTTCTACTACTTATCCTCGTTATTCACATATGTACATATGTATATGTGAGGATAATTCTGGAGACACATCTTTTGTGCATCCCAGTGGGCCTCTGTGGTTATCGAGTGAGCTCAACAGGTGTTATTGGTGAATGCATTGTGCTATCGAGAGATGATTAATGATTTTTTATGGCTGGAATTGGATAGTATTGATCTGAACAACGTTTATTTTCAACAAGACGGCGCTATGTACCACACAAGCAACGAACCCATTGATAATTTACGGGAAAAGTTTCCGCACCGTGTTATCTCTCGAACAGGTGATCACAATTGGCCACCGAGAGCTTGTGATTTAACACCTTATGACTTTTTTCTTTGGAGCCACGTGATAGAGATGGTTTACGCCAACAGCCCAGGGTCGATTCAAGATCTCAGAGATGGAATGCGTGAGACCATCGAGGACATAGGACAGCCACTTTGCTATTCGGTTATGCAAAATTTCATGTAAAGGATATTGTCCGGTAAGCGTGGTTGTGGTGGTCAGTTGCCTGATGTGTATGCCTATTAACGGCATACCTTCCTCTTTATAATGAAATAAACATCCGATCATTTATATTAAAGAATAGCATTTTTCTTTGAATATCAAAATAAAACCTCTTCCTGGAAAACCCTTAACAATGTTATCTGACTTTTAAGACTTTTCCACCAGGACCCCTTAACAGGAAAAAAATATTGAAGATTTGAGGAAAACTTCAAACTATATTTATCTTGGGGGATAAGCGGATCTCATAACATGTACATACATAATGTAACTATTTTTCTTATGAGGAGTAGCACTTGATCATTAAGTAAAGAGTAATTAGAGGAGAAGTTTAATAGTATTGACCTATCAGAATTGTATACCAAATTTAAAGGAAACTGACTTTTTCTCATATAAATTAAATGGTGATTTTCAAAGCGTTGCCGGTATGGGTAAGTAGGTAGGACAAATCGTTGAAGTGTCAATCTGGCGCTCTGGTATTAAACGCACCATTCTGAAACCATTATGACACCTCGAACGGGCAGATATCTATAACCAGCTAGAGCTGTTGATCTAACGGATGAAGGTTGATGGAACCTAGGTTGACTCACTACTCCAGTCTGTCGAAAAAAGGAGCACCCTGAGATCTTAATCGTCCAGCTACTCGGACATTTACAGAGAAAGTGTTCAAGAGTCTTCTTCTCTGAAAGGTCCCCACAGCTTCTGCAATGGGGATTAAATGGTAAACCTAGATTTGTTTGGTGTGTGCGGATCGTCCAATGACCGGAGTTCCCAGGACTTTCTGAATCATTCGTCCATGGTATTGGGGTCAAAGGGTTGCGAAGAAGCACATGAAAAATGCTTCCCTCAGAACTAAGTTATGCAATTTCCCTGTGAGACGAATTCATCCGACCCTTTCCTGGCAAGCTCACCAGCAATTTCATTTCCCTCTATGTTCCTATGTTCTGGAATCCAGATCAGAGATATGCCAGCCGCACACCCAAGAGGTCTGAACTCCTCTTTACAGGAGTTGACCAGTATGGGTCTGCACCATTGCGTCGCCAGAGCCTTGATCGCGCCTTGAATATAGGAACAAATGTTAATATCACCCCCGTTGTCTCGTTCACTTAGCATTTTACACTGAAATACACTAGCATTATTCGGCATGGGTAAATATAAAATAACAAAAAATAGGTGTCCGAGTTTTTTAAACCATAGAACAAATTTAGTGGGTAGCACAAAGGGGGGTAAGAAAAAATTGTTTTTGGGCCAACCTCATGTAAATACTTGAACATATGGCGGAATAAATTCCACCACAGCTTAATTCAGTTTGACTCGATTTTTTTATTCCGTTATTGTAAAGAAAAATTACCCAAAAATCGCACTTAAATTATTTCTCAGGTGTTTTCTAACATCCGTGTATTCGAATTGTGAAGTACCCATGAACATTTGTACATTCCTATAAATATGTGTGTGCTCGAATGTGTAAACATATATAATATGTATACGTATATACATAAGTGGCACGCACACCCTTTTTGGGTATTTGGCCGAGCTCCTCCTTCTATTTGTGGCGTGCGTTTTGATGTTGTTCTACAAATGGAGGAGCCTACAGTTTCAAGCCGACTCCGAACGGCAGATATTTTTTGTGAGGAGCCTTTGAATGGCAGAAACACACTCGGAGGATTGCCATTGACTGCTGAGGGGCGACCGCTATTAGAAAAATGTTTTTCTTAATTTTGGTGTTTCACCGAGATTCGAACCTACGCCCTCTCTGTGAATTCCGAATAGTAGACATGCACCAACCCGTGAATGTGTACCCAAGATATTAATTATGGCATGTGGGCGCAGCAGCAAAGTGCGCCAGGCATGCGCAGTAAATCATCTGCTTTCAATTATCTTATGCCAGTTGGCGAAGAAGCGTGGGAAAGTTTTCATTTTTTTAACAAAAAATCGTATTTCGTATTAAAACATGTTTTTAATTATTTTAAAACAAAGCAGAAATATTATATTTTGTACAAGTATTTTGTCTATTAGTAGCATCCGCCTGGCGTCAATCAGTAAGATTATCATCGCTGTTGGTGCAAGTGCATTCCTATAACTCCTACTCCTCCATCTAGATGCGTACATACCTACATACATATAATATATACAAATCCCAATCGTTTTCGATTTTCTTTGACTATACGTTGTTTTCGATATTGTCTTATTTTTTTATTCTTATTATTATGTTTTTGTATTTGCCTCATTCTGTTTGTTGCCTGGTACACAGCTGTTCTGTTGTGTTATACATCAGTTTGTTTGTTGCTGTTCTGCTCTGCAACATTTGTTTTGCGGGCACTCACACACACATACACATACCCAAGTGCATATGCATCTACAAAATGTATGTGCATTCAGATACGCTGCAATTGTAAGATTTTTATAGTGATGCATTATGTCTGTTGTTGGAAATTTGTATATTGTTATACACGCATACATATGTACGTAGGTATAAACATAAAGGTTCATATTCAGCAGCAGGTCAGCGATTGTTATTGATAGCTTTTGTTAAGAAATGCTTTGACAGCAACAGGTGTTTTTACTTAAATCGTAGTAGCTGCACTGCTCGCAACAGATTTAATGCATTTGAGTCATAGAAGAGTAATGGAGAGAGTGGTGAGGAATGTGTACAGGATAAAACATTTATGGCCCAGGATAAAACTGAAGTACAGCATTTTGCTGAATGAGAGAGAAAAGAGGATGATAGTTACTATCAACGATTATGGCTAGGGACTAAGAACTAAGATAACCTCGTTACTATCGGATATCACCCGAAAGAGGAGATTTAGATTGTGCATGTGAGGCCGTAATGACGCGAGTTTAACACATACACGGTGGCGCAAAGTTAATCACCCTATCCAAAGATTTATAATTTTTGCGAATGGCGTCGTACGTCAGTTATATTTGACACTTGTGAACTAGACAGCTGTTGTATACAAACAGGCAATCCATGGAGCGCTTGAAGATCTAAATAAAAATATCCATAACTCAAAATCATTTTCTTCTTTCTTCTTCTTCTTAATTGGCGCTATAACCGCTTACGCGATTTTGGCCGAGTTTAACAAAGCGCGCCAGTCGTTTCTTTCTCGTGCTAACCGGCGCCAGTTGGACACACCAAGTGAAGCCAAGTCCTTCTCCACCTGATCTTTCCAACGCAGAGGAGGCCGCCCTCTTCCTCTGCTACCACCAGCTGGTACCGCATCGAATACTTTCAAAGCCGGAGCGTTTGTATCCATTCGGACGACATGACCCAGCCAACGTAGCCGCTGGATCTTTATTCGCTGCGCTATGTCTATGTCGTCGTAAAGCTCATACAGCTCATACAGCTCATCGTTCCATCGTCTGCGATATTCGCTGTTGCCAACGTGCAAAGGTCCAAAAATCTTACGCAGAATCTTTCTCTCGAACACTCCAAGCGTCGCTTCATCGGATGTTGTCATCGTCCAAGCTTCTGCGCCATACGTTAGGACGGGCATGATGAGAGTCTTGTAGAGTGTTAGTTTTGTTCGTCGAGAGAGGACTTTACTGCTCAGTTGCCTACTTAGTCCAAAGTAGCACTTGTTGGCAAGAGAGATTCTACGTTGGATTTCAAGGCTGACATTGTTATCGGTGTTAATGCTGGTTCCTAAATAGACGAAGTCTTTTACAACCTCAAAATTATAACTGTCAACAGTGACGTGGGTGCCATACGCGAGTGCGCCGACTGTTTGTTTGAAGACAGGAGGTACTTCGTTTTGTCCTCGTTCACCACCAGACCCATTCGCTTTGCCTCTTTATCCAGTTTGGAGAAGGCAGAACTAACAGCGCGGTTGTTAAGGCCGATGATGTCAATATCATCGGCATACGCCAGCAATTGTACGCTCTTATAAAAAATTGTGCCTGAGCGATTAAGTTCTGCGGCTCGTACGATGCTCTCCAACATCAGGTTAAAGAAGTCACACGACAGGGAGTCACCCTGTCTGAAACCTCGTTTGGTATCAAACGGCTCGGAGAGGTCCTTTCCAATTCTGACGGCGCTGTTGGTGTTGAGCAACGTCATCTTACATAGCCGTATTAGTTTTGCGGGGATACCAAATTCAGACATCGCGGCATACAGGTAACTCCTTTCCGTACTGTCGAATGCAGCTTTGAAGTCGACGAAAAGATGGTGTGTGTCGATTCTCCTTTCATGGGTCTTTTCCAAGATTTGGCGTATTGAGAATATTTGGTCGATGGTAGACTTTCCAGGTCTGAAGCCACACTGATAAGGTCCAATCAGTTGGTTGACGGTGGGCTTCAGCCTTTCACACAATACGCTCGCTAGAACCTTATAGGCGATATTTAGAAGACTAATCCCGCGGTAATTGGCACAAATTGCAGGATCGCCCTTCTTATGGATTGGGCAGAGCACACTTAAATTCCAATCGGCAGGCATGCTTTCATCCGACCATATTTTGCATAGGAGCTGATGCATGCACCTTACCAGCTCCTCGCCGCCATGTTTGAATAGCTCAGCCGGCAGTCCGTCGGCGCCCGCGGCTTTGTTGTTCTTTAGCCGCGTTATCGCTATTCTCACCTCGTCATGATCGGGTAGCGGAACGACAATTCCGTCGTCAACGATTGGGGTATCGGGATCTTCACTTTCTCGGTGACATGCGCAGCTGTCACTGTTTAATAGGTTCGAGAAGTGTTCCCTCCATAATTTAAGATTGCTCTGTACGTCGGTCACCAGTTCGCCGTCTTTGTTCTTACAGGAAAACGCCCCGGTCTTAAAACCTTCTGTAAGCCGCCGAACTTTCTGGTAGAATTTTCGGGCGTTGTTCCTGTTGGCCAGCATCTCAAGCTCTTCGCACTCACGTATTTCGGCCTCTCGTTTCTTCTGTCGGATAATACGTCTCTCTTCCTTTTTCAGCTCTCTGTAGCGATCCCACATGGCTCGCGTTGCGCCCGATCGCAGCGTGGCTCTATAGGCGGCATCCTTTCTTTCTGCGGCAGCATGACATTCCGACACCGAATTTGCGCTCCTTTACATGGCAGCTGTAGTAGACGTTAATTAATAAAAAAGTTATTCAAACACATTTGGATGAATAATTTGGCGCCACCTTGTATTTAGATAACCAATTATATTTTTCTTATTCAGTTCAAGAACTAAACGCTAGCTTAGATTTAGACTAGATCTCTCAATTGCATTGCCAAAACACCGACCGCATTAACTAAAAACTCCACCATCCAATTAGTCACTGCGTTCGCTCTTTTAAAGAAACTCAAAATTTTGTTGTTTTGTTTTTTTTAGAAATAATCTAACGAAAACATATGTGGCTAGTCAGGTGTAACACTTCAAATAAATGAATTGTTTTTTTATAATACATAGTATAATAAATTACAACCTTAAACTGGCTCTCAAATCGTATAATTACAAAAAACAAATTATGCACAAGATAACTAGAAAAAAAATTGTAAACAATTAAATCAATTTTAAACCATTTAACATGGCTCATTTTGACACCAGAATTGGATTGGCTAGAAAACTGCATACTCAGAGTTTCACAAAGTTTAAAACATTGAGTTGTGTGGTTTTTGTTGTAGTACCTATATACTATTATCGTCCTAGTGCGTCATTGACTAGTAAATACCAGTAGCAAAATAATCAAATAGTCTGGTTATTAGTTGATTTCTTAAATATGAAAACTTAAGACTTTTTTATTGATGCACCAATGCATGAATCATCATGATTTTATCTGATATTTAAGCAAGTTCGGAATACTTGAACAATACTCTATCCAAGTCTGTCCAATAAAGGCAGAAATCAATATGTACATTACATTTTTTTGCAATAAATTTTATTTCTTTATTGGTTGGCATGGCTGCCGTAGACGAATGGGTTAGTGCGTGACTACCATTTTGAATTCAGAGAGAATGTATAATACGTTCGTACCTCGGTGAAACACTAAAATAAAGAAAACGTTTTTTCTCTCCGAGTGCATTTCTACACCTCAAAAAAAATCTGCTGTTCGGAGTCGACTTAAAAGTGTAGGTCCGTCAATTTGTGGAACAATCTCAAAGCATACGCCATGAATAGGAGGTGGAGCTCGGCCAAAAGTTAGCAAAAATCGTTGAGAAGACTTCACGTTTCAGCCAATATTTCAGAACATTAGAATCGAATTGAATGGCCGTTTTTTCGAAACTTCTTGGACTAGGATTTTTTTTTTGCCAGTATGAACTTGCATTTTGCTGATGCATGGCCGGACAATTGACATTTCATAGGGCCGCGCCCTGTTATAAATACCACTTAGTAGCATGGAGAAAAGATAGAATAAGAATTGGTAAAATTGAAAAGTGAACTGGTAGTATTCCAGTGCACAACTAGTATTTTCGCTTGCAGCGAAAGCACAGCACATGCACATACACACAAGTATAGTACTTATGTATGTATGCATAGTTGAATCACAAATTCGTATGTAGAAAATGTTGGTCAGCAATCTGTAGCCATAGTCATTACACAATGCCAGATTTCAATCGCTGGTTAACTAACTGCCATGTAAACTAAATTCAATAAATACCTTCCAGATGCGTACCAGTGTACATATATACATATGTATGCATGTATGTGAATGGCCTTATATATGCATACATACAAAAGTGATTGTGGTCGTGCGTGGAACGGAAGTGCGTTCCGGAAGTTATTAAGATTGAGTGAGTTGAAATTATTCTTCGATTTTGTGATGTCAGCAGACATGTGTTGATTTTTTTTTTTTTTTTTTTTTTTTTCAATTACTTTGTAACCCATCTTCACTGTTTTTCTTTTATACGAAATCTGTGGCCGAATTAAGTGATCTGTTAACGGGTTATTTGTCATGTAAAAATGATTTCGTTATAACAACACTCGTGACGTAAATGCCATTCGATTGCAAACCGCCATTCGCATACACAAATTAACGAACGCAAAAAACAATGTTAATAAATATTATTTAAATTGCAATGGACTTTTATGTTCCTAAGTGCATACTCAAATCTTGTTTTATTGAGCTGAAATCTTTTAATGCATTTACCTGGGTAGTTATTTTAATTTGTAATGTGACAAGGCTTATCTTTGAAATCAACTTAGGCATTTTGTGGTAAAGAAAGCGGGTTAAGCAAAGAAAGGGTAACCACTCTTAACCCTTCGCCGTAATATAACAATTCATTGGCTATTTTCATTACTTTCCCGCTCAGAACTTTCTAAACAAAGCAATTGGCGTTTTTTTTTTTTTGGGATATCTAACCCAGTATTAAGATAAATTCCCACAAGTACGATCCAGATCATTTGTATTGGCAGCACAGATATAAAACTTTTGTTTCGGTAGTAATAATGAATATAATTATATGTGAAGTGGTTGACGTAGCCGAATGAGTTTGTACGTGACTATTATTCGGTAGTGACCCGGTTCAAAACCACAGGCATAGAACACCAAATGAGAGGAAAGACTTATACTAGCTAGCGGTCGCCTTCGACAGGCAATGACAAACTTACGATCTGCCAATTCGCATTTTCAAGTAATTGACATTGTGAAAATTATTCTGGCTTAGATTCAGCGTAGCTTGAGGAGCGAGTTGAACGACATAATTTTAAAATTTTTGCCATTCATCTTTTTGTGTTGTTGTTTTTTTATATATTTGGTTTACAGGGCTCAGTGATGACTGACTGACTTAAAGTACAACAAATTTTACTAGTTTCCATATACCAAAATTACATTACAATAAAATACAACAAAATAGTTCTAACAACATTTTATGGTAAAGGAGGCCAAGGAATAGCATCTACCATTCAACATTTTTAAAGTTTACATCTAAATTTATGTAGGGACGATCAAACCACTTTTCGATTGGTATAAAAATTCGAAATTCTGTGATAACATTTATTAATAAGGAGTACTACGAGGAAGCTAATTTTTTTTCTACATACCGTGGATATTTTTTGAAATGGAACAGAGAAAAACGCACACAAAACAGACGTATAACGGCGGAAATGTTAACCCTTAAAATTTAGTATAAAAATGTTTGTCTTAATATTCATCAAAAATTGTCCCCAAATATTCCTGCTTGCCTTCATTCAGACTATTCTGCATTAATGCTGTGAAGCTCTGAAGTTCAATTCCTGAATCTATCAAGGCTGTGATGGGTACGAGTAACTCAATAGGGGTTGTACACGATAACTTGAATTCCGTATAATAAATGTGGTTCTGATTGATGTGTTACCATTCCTCTCCCACTCTTATTTCAACTACACTCTTCCTATTTATTTATGTGTCTGATTATCTACATGTGTTGTTGAATTTTAGTTTAAACTATGCATATATAAAATGGCGCAAAATTAATCATCCAATTTTGTTTTTGAATAATTTATCTATTTTTTAAATTAAAAATTCAAAAATATGCTGAGTGCCGGACTTTAACGTGCTCCATTGCTTGCCTGTTTGTGTACTGCAGCCATCTAGTCCACAAGTGTCAAGTATGATTAACGTACTACACCAAAAATTATAATCTTCCAGCCTGTATGGTATATAGTATGAGTATAAATGGGGAGTTCCACCTTGTAAGAAAATTTACAGTTATTATTTTTTAAACTGTTAGTTTTAAGTTTTCATAATATCAACGATAAATGATTATGAGTTTCGTAACTTGCAACCAGTTGATGTACCTACTACAAAATCTAAAAAGTCTTACAAATACAGCCTCATTTCTTAAACATTTTATCCACTCTTCTTTCAATCAGTTCAAGAGGTCCTCTAAAAGCTATGTAAGTATCCGTAAGTTGATATAAAATATTGAAATCCAGAAATGTTATAATTTCAAAAATTTCATAATGAGGAAACAAACCGCGTCTGGAGATTGGGAAGCCCACACAAAAATAAGCCCCCGGAGAAAATAATGCATTAAAGAGAGCGACAGTTTAATGGGGAGTTAGGAGTGATCGCATCAAGAGGCAAATTTTTTCAAAACAAAACAAAATCTGGTGGAATGAACGAGGATCTCTATCATGCGCATAATCCAGTTAGAATTCACCGCCCGCGCTAATAAAGATATACATAGAGCTGTAAGTTTTGCTTAATAGAGGTCATACGATGTGCTAATTTAAACATAGCAAACATAAAATCCTATTCCATAAAGAAAGGGCATTTTTTTTATTTCTAGTAAAACCATAAAATATAAAAAGAAGTTTAGCTTCGTTCATTTTGTTATATTTTCATGAAGATGCGCGTATTTGGACCGCACCTGTCTATACCAACTATTCGCCCATAATCGATTGACACTCTTAGACGAGACAAACCATTTCCGTTGCAGCAAACTAACAAGCAAAGTAATGACCAAAAACCCTACAATAACAACCGTATAAATTAAGCAAAACCCACAAAACAAGTTAAAACGAAATTATTAAAAAAAAAAACACAGATAACTTTTGAAAGAACGGAAGAAGCGCTGGTGTTTAAGAGCCGCTAAGATTTGGTTCCGGTTTCAGAGAGAGAGAAAAAAAAAACTACAAAATCATTTTCTCGTTTAACAAATGACAATTACGACAACAATATAAAATAAATATCATAAAAAAAGCATCAATGAAAAAGGCTGTAAAACGGAAAAGCAACTCAAAGCATAAAATGGGCAAGCCAACACAAGCTGTAAGAAAATATCAGCAACAACTCACCAACATACAAAATAATAAAGAAACAAATGCCAAGCATCACAGATCATTGCAATGCTGGATAGTGTTGACGAGTAGCGGCAAGTGGAACTAACGTGGACGGACTTAAATGGTTGTGGATGCGCGCTGATTGCTGTATGACTGAATACGGTGCCACAGCGCATGAGAGAGAGAGAAATACAAGAATGTGTTTGCGCCAATTGAATCTATGAATGAATGAACGGATATTTATATGAATGAAATACCAGTGTATGTATGTACTTATGTATGTGGCACATATGTGCACACGACGAGTTGAAAATGAAATCGTTTGAATGATTAAAGATTACAACTCTCTTACAGCGAGTGAGCGATATGTATGATTTGCCTGGCAATGTGCTCAAATTCTAATTTGCAAAGTAGCGGGTATTTTAGTAACTTCAAAGTTGCACTTTATACTACTATTCTACTAAAATTTATATATAAATTACTACTTTATACTAAAATTTGATAAGCCATAAAACTACATAGCAAAAGTCTTTCTAGAAATTATAATAAAAATTGGAATTGCGATAAATTTGGCGGATTTTTCTAAAATTTTGTATACGTTTTGAAACTTGAATTTATGCAGTTTTTGTTAGGCAATAAGCCATATTTTAGTACAAAATAATGAAGGTTCAAAACAAAAAATAAAAGTAGCCAAAACTGCTAAAGGTATTGATAGGGTTTCATTTGCCGCGGGCTGTATGGCTGGCTTCAACATTCGCCGTCTCTGTGCGCAGTGAGGCAATTGCTCAGATCACTAACGTTGTTGTTATGATTCACAAAATGTGTGCTATAAATGTATACATAAACATATTTTCAATGATCTCAGCCATAAAGTAAACAATGTGGGCTCGTCAGCGTTCATAAAAATATCGGCCAACAATTAAATAAAAATAAAAAAATCAAAGAAAATAAATATAAAAAAAACAGACAAGCATAAATAAAATTAAATAAAAACAAAAAAAAACCAATTTGATAAAACAAAGGTTGGCTAAAATATATTATTATTAAAAAAAAAAACAAATTTAATTAAAAACAGACAAGCAAACAAAAATGAAACAAAATTAAACTTATCAATTTTTCTTAGTGTGTTAGTTATTGTTTAGGGTGACCAGATAGGAACAACAGAAAAAGAGTTTCAAATACAACAACAACAGAGTAAAATATTAAATTCACTCTAACTTTACTTTGAAGAAATGTACAGTATGGAATAGCGTAATCTTTCAAATTACCGCCCCTGTTTCTCTGACAGTGCTTCAAGCGGTAAGTCGATTTTTTTCTGTTAGCCTGGCGTTCCTTCAAAAAGGTTTGTTAGCGTAGACTAAGGAATCAAGAGGCAAATCGACGCTCGTCTTTATATAACCCAGTTGTCAAATCTCTCCTTCACAACTTCAACCACAGCACATATTTGTCGATTTGTTTGGGATCTGGCGAAAGAAAGCCGGTTAACCTCACTCTACATCCATGAAAGCTGACAATAGCGGTGTATTTTCTTATTTCAGAAGACATAAGGTCCGATGTTAGTTATACACAACTGGGACGAATTTCTATAATATTTTTGAATGACTTCCACACGTGAAAAGATACATGATAAAATGGCAAACCAGATTGAATGAACTGGACGTAACTTTGACAACTACTCAAACTTAGCAATTGTAGAGTTTTAGGACACATACATATATGTGAGTATAGGAGAGTTATTCTTACTACCTATTCTATTTCGTAACCATGCGCTTGAAGAGGTCTTCTTTGGAGATAACAATTAATAATTGGTTGCTATAGAGCTGTCTGGTAGACGCCTAGTACCGTGTGGAGTTCCCCCTCGGGTGGCGGATAGTGGAATTCTGGGCAGATATGCAGGGTAGGTGGAAAATAAACTGGACCAAAAACTGGAATACCAGAAACGTCTGACCTATAGTGGGTGATTGCAAAACAAATAGCGGCTTAAAAACAAATATCGTGTCCCATCAACTACACCAAAGATGTATAGACATTCTTGGTTAACAACCTACTACTTTTAAATCGAATACTGTAACTGAAACCGCTTTTGGAGATAAAATGATGCTGAAATAGCTGTGAAAGCTGGGGTAATTTGGTAGAGATAAAATTAGAATAATCTTATAGGAAAAAACAAACCATTTGATCACTGCGAACGGAATTTATCGGCTCTAACAAACATTCATTTTGTTGAAACTTTGCACTGATCAAGATATGTTTTTGTTTGTGAGATTCCATTAAGATCGCATGCTTGTAGGTACAACAATTCAAGAAAACCTGGATAGAACTTCACTGTGAAGCTTTATGTGTTCTGTAAGTTTCTACTCTTCTGATCTTCGACTAAATTTGTCACGGGCTTTAATACTACAAACTGTACTTTGGCATATAGTCGGGTAGGGTTAAGGTGTATTTTAGGTACCTTTGCTAATACCTGCGAAACGAAATCGTCTGATTAAAATGGTGTGCGCGCACTAGTACTATTTCCCTTTCTCCTTACATTTTTTCTATTTTTCTTATTGCAAATATGCTGGCCTGACATTCCTTTTTCAACGAAGATTTATCACGCATAGGATACATTTGTAAATAAGTTATAAGTTTCAATTTTTTTTTGTTTCAAATACGAGTACTTTCTTTATACAAATAAAAACTCATTCCATCAATATTTCTGGTTTGAGTTCTGAAGCTCTTAAAAACACCTAATACATATACCTGCAATAGTTTCTACTAACGGCGCTCTATGATAGTCCAAAGAAGGGCGCTGGACTTAAAAATTTCTGAACTGCTTATAATTTCTTGCTAGTGAGAGTGGTTGTTGCTAATGACTTTAGTAAATTAAAATTGGACTAAAAATAATAGTAAAGAGAAGCCATATGGCGCTAGACCAACGCTTCTGCTTATCTAAAAACGAATGCCTCATTTTAAGCCTTACAATGATTTTTGTGTTAGTGGATCGCATTAAAATCGTTTTCCTCTAAGTGTATACATCAGTACGTGTATATGTATATGTAAATCTTGTGTAGTTTATTTTAGAAAAAAAGCTGTGAAATAATTTGCATTTACGTAACCGAATACTTTTTTGTTTAATTCATAATTTTACGTGGGACTTATATGTAGATGCATACTTGGCATTTTTAATGAGTGCAACATTTATTTTGAAATGGGAAATCACTTTAGATAGCCAAAAGAGGCATTTTCTAAGCTATATTTAAAACTTATGACAGCAGTGTGTACAGGAAATTATATAAAATATGAGGGCAAATGGTTAGTGTAGGATTGACTCGTTTAAATATAAATAGCTTTCAACAGCCCTCGTATTATAGCTGCATTCTATTAATAATACACTATTGCACACAAATAAATCTGAAATGCAAATAATATATCCATTTAACCGTCAAGTCTGTACACTTTGAAACCAGCTCTTATTTTATCTTCACTCTTATTTGCTCTTTTCATAACAGAATTCTGAGGACGATTTACCGATTTGTGCACCGAATGCTGTTTGCTCGAAAGTCGATTTGTATGACACACCTTGGATCGAGCGACAGTGTCGCTGTCCGGAATTGAATCGCCAGCCACATGTTATACTACACCATCATCCCCAACACAGCAGCGTCTCCTCGGGTGAAGTCACACACGACAAATACCGTAGCTACTATGAAAGAGAGCGTATGTTGCAACACAAGCGACTGCTAGCAGGCGACTTCAATGATAAGAAATTCGAACAGCTACATTTGAAGAAGTTGATGCAACGTTTGGGAGCTGTCTACGAAGAGGATTTACACTTGCAACCAACTGACTATGCGGCATCCTCATCGCATAGTGAGGCCAATGACGCCTTACCCAATTCGCAGGAAGACGAAGAGCTCAGTGAGCTTAGCGATAATGAATTTCCACATACACCATCGCATCGCAATTATTACTCGGTGGAGCCGACTACGGCTCATATGCGGCACTCCGGTCATAATGGGCATCATGCTAAGGAGTCCATGATCACCTTCATTGGCGGCTGTCCGAGCGGATTGCATGTGGATGATGGTCATACGATTGTCGATAAGACGCGTCACTATAAAATGTGCCAGCCGGTGCACAAGTTGCCTGTGTGCAAGTGAGTATGCGAGTGAAATTCTTCGAGGTTGAATAGTGTTGTTATATTTTTTTCTTTGTTTATTTTGTAGACATTTTCGCGACTATACATGGACGCTTACCACTTCAGCTGAGCTAAATGTGACCGAGCAAATAGTTCATTGCCGTTGCCCCAAGAATTCGGTGACGTATCTGACAAAACGAGAGCCCGCTATAGATGGCGCGAGCGGGTACACCTACCTCTTTGCTTGTTCACCCATAACAGTGAGTATGAATATTTATTCATCAAATTGCATGTCACTTTATTTTATGTAAATTAAATTATATTATATTAATTTCATTTAATTTAGCTCCATTTTAATTGGTTTCACTTTACATCAGAAAATATTTTACCTCCTTCCGTTTAAATTTATTTTTTCTAATTTCAATTTATTTATCATAACTTATACATAACATAAATACATATTGATATATGTATATATATAAGTATAATTGGCCGGGCTCTTCGCCCTCCTATTTTTAATGAATTGAGGAGAAATGGTTTTTTCATAGCAGAAATACACTCGGAGATTTGCCACTGCCTAGCAGCGACCGCTATTAGAAACAACTTTTTCTATGAATTGGTGTTTCGTGCGCGGGGTTTCGAACCTCTATACTTTCGAAGAATAGTCACGCATGAAACCATTCGGCTATGCCGTCCGCTTTTACCTGTTACCATTTCATTTTACCTATGAGGTCCTCGGTACGCAGGTTTTTCTCTAAAGAATTTTTGTTATAACAAATTATTAGAAACTCAAACACAAGTACTTCGGATAGATAAAAGTATTGTAGGTGTAAAGCATTCTCGAAACTATGAAACAATTCGTTTAATTTGCTTATTGTTTGTGTCCGCAGAAAATTATATCGGTGCTTTTTGTTTCGTTTCACTTGATTACGGCTTGTTACATATCATTTAGTTCATTTTCAGTTCATTTCTTATAGTTACCTTCCCTTTGCGGAATTTCATAAAAACAATGTAACGCGGATGTGGGACCTTCCCCTAATGAGTATTGAGCATCATTTCTCTTTTTTCCTCTGTTTTGCGAATACTGTTTGATAATTCAGCAGATGTGATTTACTCAAAAGACCTATAATTTGTCGTTTTGTATGTAGGAAATTTCAAAGTGTTTGCTTGGTATACGGCATTCTTTTCAAATTATCTGAGGAAGAATTCGCTTCAATCCACAATGCTTTCATCAGCGTCGCTTTGCAAAGCCAAAGAGATAGTCTAATTATTCATATACTTCGATTACATAACATCTAATCATGCCATTAAATTTTGAGGTAGCAAAAACCAAAAGGCCTATATAAAATCGCTACGATCGTAACGACTCAGGAGAAAGCTAAACTTGTTTATAAATTTATTTGCATCTTTAATAATAGTTAAATTGTTTAATAACTCAGTAACAGATCTTACTAACGCTATAAAGATTCAACGGAAAATGCTACGGTTTGGTTCCCTCTACTTAACAGTAGCTTTTTTACCAGACCAGAAGCTTTGAAATTCAGATGCAACAGATTCTTGCTCAAGATAGCTAGCAAAATTAATTTTTTTTTTTACCTTATTTTATATGATATTACTTAGTAAACATCAGATTATTTTAAAGTAAATTCATCTCTTTCAGCGCATTCGATGTCAACGCAAACAGCCCTGTAAGCTATTTACTGTACGTAAACGACAAGAATTTCTCGACGAAGTCAACATCAATGCGCTTTGTCAATGCCCGAAAGGACATCTCTGCCCCAGCCATCACACCCAATCGGGTGTCATCCCTGGCGAGAGCTTCTTGGAGGATAATATACAAACCTATTCAGGCTATTGCATGGCCAACGATTGATGGTCTGAGCCGCACATAACGGGACAAAGACGCCATCAAAGAAATAGAAAATTTAAAAAGCACAAAAAGGAAAAGCAAAAACAGGCAAGGCCGCTGCAGCAGGGTAGGCGAAAAACTGGGCAGTTGACCACATTCCAACTACAGCTAAATGTGGATGTTTTGGTGGAAGCAACAGTGGAACGGGTACAAAAGAAACATAGCTGATAAAAAAAAAACTAAAAAATAAATTAAAAAAAAAATTATTAAACGAAGTTAGCGCGTTGACAGCAGCTACAAGAAATTTAGTCAAAAAGGAGACATGTAAAAAAACAAAAAAAAAATACATAGTTGACTGAGCCAATTGAGTCTCGTCTTTTTAATAACTTTATGTAACGGACTAAGTAAATGAAAATTAGACATACGAAAATAATGTTTTTGTTGTTTGCTTAACATGACTAGGATATACTGTAACTAATCTTTACATGCAAATATAAATATGTATTTATATTTTATTAAAATAAGTTATTTTATTGGTAATGTAAGGGCAGCAGTCTGCTGAAATATTAATGGCGGGTCTCTATAGGGTAGATACATACCAGCAACTTAATAGAGTGTACTAAATATTGTCTAGGCCTAGTGCAGTGTGTATGATAATGATAATGACGAAGGTGGACTATTGTAAATTGTAAATATTTCTACTTTTATTAAGCATAAAATTAAAAAAAAAAAATAAAAAAAAGAAAAAACGACAAATAGAAGGCTAAAGAAAACATATTTTTATACAAATAAAACAAAAATATTACACAATATATAAGAATATTTATTCCAGTTGCTCTACTTGTAGCTGGAGCATAATCCAAGAGTGCCAATTATTAGGTGCAGTCTTAATTAAATAAGTTATGAAAATCAGGTACGCAGTAACACATTAAGCAACCAATCTATAAAATCAACATATAAAGACAAACTGAATTGTACCTGAAAGCAGTTATAAAGAAGTCTAAGCGTAGAAAAAAATATTAAGAATTACACTAAACTGATTTAAAGGAGCAGAAATAGTTTTGAGCAAAAAAGGGCAAGCGCCGAGAGATATGTGAAGAATTACACTAAAGTGAAATATTATAGCAGAAGTAATTTCAAGTAGATACTTAATGAGGTTTACACTTCGACCTTATGGTCCTTTGTACCCTAATTTCAATGGCGCCATGAGAAGCGAGAGGAATATTTCGAACTGCACTAAAGTGTAGTAAAAGTAGAGAAATAATTTCGAGCAAAACAGGGCAAGTAGTGAAAGATACCAAGATACCTTTTATGAAGAACTACACTAAAGTGAAATAATACAGCAGAAGTAATTTCAAGTAAAAAAGTCTAGGGAGATGAAAAATTATTACTTTAGTGTAAAGTGAAATAAAAGAGCAGAAATAGTTCTGAGCAAAAAAAATGATACAAATAGCGACAGATACCATATATGAAGAACTATCATATATTAAAGTGAAATAATATAGCAGCAGTAATTTTTAGTAAAAAAGTCCAGAAAGCGAAAGAAATATTGCGAACACCAAAGTGAAGTAAAACAGCAGAAATAGTTTTGGTAATATTTCTAAAGAAAATAAAAAAAATATTAGAACTGCACTAAAGTAAAATCATAAAACAGCAGAAATAGTTTTGTTTACAGTTTTAAAGAAAATAAAAAAAATATTAGAACTACACTGAAGGGAAATAAAAAAACCGGCATAATTTTTAATGAGCAAAAAAACGACTCATAAACCAAATTTTTATTGTTATTAATAAAAAGAATTTAATAAAAATAAGCAAGCAAAATGTTTATATAGTTTTTGGTAATATAACAAACAACCCAGCATATGTTTCTGACTAAACAGATACATACAATAATTTTCCGACAGAACAATTTCAAAGAAGTAAGAAATAGTTTTTTTGCTTCCAAAATTGCGCAAAGTATCAAATACCGTAAAGTAGGACCAACAAATTGAATATTTTTATGAATAAAAAAAAAAATACAATACAAAATTTAATTTTGTTTGGAGAAATTAAAGCTGAAAAAATTTTATTTTGAAATGAAAATCAATATATATTAGAACTATATTACATTAAAGTGAAATAAAAAAGCAGACTTAATTTTTATGGAAAAAAAAACTCAAAAAGCAAAGTTTAGCTGTTATTGATAAAAAGGATTTAATAAAAATAGCAACGAGCAAAAAAACATTTTTATATAGTTTCTGGTAATATAACAAGTAACCCAGCACATGCTTTTGACTAAACAGGTTCAGAATACAACAATATTGGTGGCAAAACAGAAATGAAAACTATTCTGTTTTCCTGTTTTTAGAAAATTGCCCAAAGCACGTAATTTTAGATTTTATTAAAAAAATATTTTTTTTACAAAATTGCCCAAAGCACGTAATTTAAAATTTTATTAAAAAAATATTTTTTTTTTAGATTACAGCTTAATTTATTTACTCTGTGCTTCTCATCTTCAAACTCGTGTGCTAAAAACCATTAAAAACAAAACAAAAAATTTACTAAATTAAATTTAGTTCATAAAATGATAAAACATCAATATAGTTCATTCATTTTCTTTTTTTTGCTTTAATAAAATTGCACCACTCATCAACAACACGCAAATTGGTAATTATTATGAATCAAAAGATGCAGCACAATAAAAAATACATAAACAAATAAATGTTGATTGAAATTTTTTTTTTATATAATATTTGCATTTCACACATCGATAAGCAAAGAAGCAAAATAGATTTTTTATACAAAAATGGTAAAAATTGTTAGTTACTTTTACTGAGAAATCAGCAATAAAATTAAAAATTTCATTACATGATGAAAAACAAGTAAATGCAAAGTTGTTACTGATAAAAAATATACAAAGCAAAAAGACAAAAAGTATTTTTTATTTACGAACAAGAACAAAAAAACCTTAAAAATACCAAAATAGAAACAGAAATAAAGATTGTCAAAGTAAAATTGTAATCTTTTTTTCTAATTTTAGCAAGCAATGTTATTTTACAAAGAGCAAACTCTACATGTGTGCTTTTAAAAACAAAGAACAACATAAAAAAACCAACAACTAAACTATTTTATTCTTATTTGGGCATGAATTGTAAAAAACAAAAATTTAAATTTGAAAAAGAAAAACAACAACAAATTTAATAAAAAAAACACTAATGAGTATAAAAAACAAAATAAATAAAACAGCAAAAGAACTGTGCAATTACGAGATACATTAAATTGTCCACTCCGCTATCAAAAAAAAAACAAAAACAAAAAATCATTATTATTAAATAAATATACCTAACGAGCCTACAAAATTTACTACATAAATTTACTTTAGCACATAATAATTTATTTGATTAGTTTTTATTAAACATACAACTATTTGTAAATGTAAATTATTATCAATCAAAAAACACACACATACACATGTAGGTACATATTTAAAAAAGCAATCGAATGAACTGCGCTGACACAGCCGCAAACTGCTTCCGCAGGGCTTAAATGGCTCAAACTATACAAACATACTCACATGCACACAAATACACCAATTGACACCAAAATTAGTTAGTGATTTGGGGGAAAAAATTATGTTTTTTGTCAAATCGAAAATATTATAATTTGTAAAATTTAAAATATTTAAATATTATATTTTGCATACAGAAATACACATAAAGATAACCTAGTAGCTAAATTTAGCATAATTTTAGGCTTCACTTTAAGTTATGGTGTGATTGAGTTTCCTTTAAAATGCCCTTATATGTACTACAAGTATGTGTACATTCTATTTTTGTTTTTGTATAAAAACCTATTTATATAATTATTTTAAATACTTTTTATAAATATATACCCCATGATGATTAACTTATACATTTTATTATTATATTAAATAAATCTAAATAAAAGAAAAATGCATCGAAGAATAAAAATTATTTAAGAACAATTAGTTCTTATAAGGACAATATTTGGTGTAGCAATTTGCAATGCATTTAAAGTAGAGTATCGCGGAAGGTAAGAAATAACATGAAGAACAGCCATGGGCGCACCTTCGGAGTGTTAGAGAAATATACTGTCCAGGTGGTATCGACCATTCAATAAATCCATTCGTTGAACGGCAGAGGTAGGCAGTGCACAATGGGCATTGCTTGGTTGGTTGTTGTTGTTATTGTTATTGTTGTAACAGCTTACAAAACCCTGTCAGTGGGATATAGTTACCGGTCGTCTTCGGTAAGGTGAAGTCCAAAATAAACAAGATTGGCGACAAAAAAATATTTTTCATGGCGCCATCTTTTTAATGAGTCAGTGCGTTGGAAGTTACATCCATAGCTGACTTCCAGTGAAAGCTTGGTGACGTTCGGTTCAGTAAAAGCGAAATTATTGCGTCTAAAGGGGCAGTATGTTTGTGTCATAGGTACAAAAATGAGTTTCAAACAAAGAGCTAATATCAAATTTTGTTTTAGAATCGGTAAAACGTTTACCGAAACATTTGAATTGATGAAAAAACTTTATGGCGATGATCGCCTAACTCGTGCTAGAGTTCATGAGTGGTTTATACGTTTCAGAGTTGTTTGTGAGGACACAAATGACAATGAACAAAATTAGTAACCACCGAAAACTCCATCGAAATAGTTCGTAAATTTATCAGAAATTAACCGAAATCATCGTGTAAATTCATGAAATCAGAGTTGAATATCTCCAAAACATCGATTTATCGATTTTAATTGATTTTTTGGGCTTACGAAAGGTCTGTGTACCTTTCATCCCGTACAAGTTAACTGAGGACCAAAAATTGATTAGAATTCAACATTTGAAAGACGAGAACTATCTTTACAACGTGGCAAGTGATGATGAAACGTGTTTCCAACATGAACCTGAAACTAAGCGCCAAAGTTCCGAATGGAAGGCCCCAGTCGAGACACCACCCCAAAAATCGCGTTTGGAGAAGTCGAAAATCAAATCGATGCTCATTTGCTCTCCCAAGGGAATTGTCCACAACGAGCTCGTGCTAATGGACCAAAACATCAATGCAATATTCTACCTTGGTATTTTGAAGCGTTTGGTGCATCGCATTGGTCAAATTCGCCCTGAATACCGCGAAGGAGGAAGCTGGCGCTTATTGCATGATAATGCACCATCTCATCTCATTTTTGACTAGAAATCGCATTTCAACCATCAATCACTCACCGTATTTGCCTTATATGGCTCCCTGTGACTTCTGCCTATTTGGAAAATTGCATTTGGCTATGAAAGGAAAACGTTTTGCGTCCGTAGAGGGCATCCATCCATCGACATCCTAAAGGACATTCCAGTCAATGGCCTGAAGCACTCTTTCGAAAAGCTTTTCGATCACTCAAAACAGTGTATCGATGCTAGAGGGGACTATTTGGATGAAATAAACTCGAAGTTATTAGAACAAAGCTCCTGTCGTTTTTATTTTAGCTCAGTCTTGTTTATTTTGGATTTCACCTTGTATATTGGGTGTGTCGGGGTCGATTCTAGATGCCGATGACGCTATCAGAGGTCGGGAGTTTAAGAAGGTGGTAAGTGTCTCCCGATAAATGTCCTTTAGTATTTATCTACATACTACCTGGTCCAGTAGTTGTCAAAAAAAGGGATTGGTTGGCCCTTTCGTTGTTTTATTCATGAAGATGAAGAAAGATTCAGGGTCGTATGGCTAGCTGGTGCCTACGACTTTGGCAAGCATGTGGAATGCTGTTGAAAGGAAGTCAAGGCTAATACGCAAATACGGAGTAAACTCACCCTCTTTCACTTTTCATGTTAACGCTGAAAGTTCTGGCGAGGGCAGTGACACAAACATTGCATTTCACAATCATTCAATGCGCCTACAACCTTAAATAACCGATTTTAAACAGGCTGGGAAGTAAGTGTGTGGAGTCTATTCAGCTCATTTTAAAATGAGAGATGAGAGTTATATATATATATTATATATATAATTGGCGCGTACACCCTTATTGGGTGTTTGGCCAAGCTCCTCCTTCTATTTGTGGTATGCGTTTTGATGTTGTTCCACACATGGAGGGGCCTACAGTTTCAAGCCGACTCCGAACGGCAGATATTTTTATGAGGAGCTTTTTCATTGCAGAAATACACTCGGAGGTTTGCCATTGACTGCCGAGGGGCGACCGCTATTAGAAAAATGTTTTTTTTTTTTTAATTTTTGGTGTTTCACCGAGATTTGAATCGATGTTCTCTCTGTGAATTCCGAATGGTAGTCACGCACCAATCCATTCGGCTACGGCGGCCGCCGAGAGTTTTAGTGAGTTTTACAGTGATACATTTTTCATATCGCTATTTTTTTTTTTAGGTAATCAATCATCCATACACGCTCTGGCTCCAAAACAGGTCCATTGAGCCTTTGGGTATAACAGAAGTTCAAACAAGATGTCAGTACACCGAACTAAGTGATAGTAAAAAACGCACTCATTTGCCCAGAGTGTTTCAGCTCTTGAAATTTGTAAGATGGACTTATTCCATAGCGTTGAACGTTCATTAAGCAATATGTAAAATATATTAAGTATTTACCAAGCTTATTTTCTTTTTTTTATTTAAATTAGTACGAAGAAAGAGCGCTGACGCACACTTTGAATAAGGCATAATTATGATCGAATCGTTTTTTTTCGAATTGCTCGCAGTTTCGAAGTTTTTCTTGCTCAGTTTACCTCAGTTATTTTAGCAAACGTTTCTTCTGCCATTAACGTGCGTACACTGATAAAACAAAAATCTTCAAGCACTTACGAAGTTGGGCATATCCCCTAATTTGTCACCTAAAACTTCGACATTAATTACATTTTTTCAACTATTTAAGTTATTTTTCGAAATCGAATAGTTAAATGCGTCTCTGCCAAACTCGAGTGATTCTTTAAGTGCCTAGCAGTATGCAATAAAAAAATTCGATCGTATCGTTTGCTGCAACGCGATCAACGGTGTATGTCTATGCTATAGCAAAAAACGATACCAGGTCTGTACCAGAAGAAAGTGGTGGCACTTAATTGAGACGGAAAATATATTTGCTATTAATACATATATCCTATTAAAAATTTGTAATAGCTTGTATTCATTAATATTATTTGCTTTTGCGGTAATTTATCTACGCTATAAAAACACGATCAATAGTTTGTCAGAATCTGTATCAACAGGTCCAGATCTCTACGCTAAGGTAAATAAAGTTATGTATTTTTTTAAAGTATCAGTTCGAAAAGTTTTGAGAAAACGTTGAAGATATTTAAGTTTTATTTTGTGGACATCTGATACATACCTGAAAAAATAAAAAGAAAAATCAATAAATTATTTGCACATACCAGACTATCAACAGAAATTTCGAAGCGGGCAAAAACAAATTGTGCACATTTCTTTCCTGATTTGAATTATTATCAAACATGTTTTTTACAAATTTAAACCAAACAAAGAGACAAAACCTATTGGACTCGTCAAAGTTTATCATAGTAAGCGACGAAAATACCGTTGTTTGTAAACGATTTTGTGTCTAATGCTTTCTTCCAGTATTCTTCGAAAGATTTTATTTAATGAAATCGAGTGAGATACTTAAATTTTTTAATATTTTCTTAAAAATCTAGTGAAAAAGTGGATATGGCTATGAACAAACAAATATGCAGTTCAAGTTATTTCAGAAAAACATTATCAAAACATACAGCTGAAGATTTCACAGAAGTCAAGTTCAGGGTAGATGGAACCTCATTATCTAGGAGGACGTCTTAAAGCTACAATTTATCCTTAAGACAGGGCGCACAGGTGTGGTTTACTGATGGGTCCAAAATGGAGGACGGTAGTGCCGGGGCTAGAATTGTCGGAACACATTTCAAAAAAGCAATTGCAATGGGAAAAACCACTTCTATTTTCCAGGCGGAGGTCCACGCCTTAGAGCTGTGTGCCAGATAATGTTTATGGAGACACACGCGCGATGTCAATATTAACATTCTCTCTGACAGTCAAGCAGCTCTAAGATCGCTGGATAGCTTCTCATTCCACTCAAGGTTAGTCTGGGAATGTTTTAAAATCCTCAACATTCTAGCATCAAGAAACTCTGTTACCTTAATGTGGGTTCCGGAACACGAGGGGCACGAAGGGAATGAAATTGCGGACACTTTAGCGACAAAGGGGGGCAAACACTCCCTTCATAGGCCCTAAACCTTTCTGCGGGGTAAATAACAGCTTCAAAAGTGCCTTTCTAAATGTGTAGGAACAATGAGGCCTAATCGGCTATTGGAGAGCCCAATCGGGCATGCGGCAGTCGCAGAGACTTATAGATCCAGAACGGTGCGGTAGAAGAAGATAGGTGAAGAAGATAAGTAGGTGTGATAGAAAACGATTCCTATAGAATCTGCAAAGAGACACAGGAAACAGCAGAACATATTCTATGCGGCTGCCCAGCAGTGGCACGATGCAGACTAAATTACCTGGGAAATGGGGATGTATATCCAAACCTCCTGGTAGAAATTAAGCCTACAACAGTTTTTGGACTTATTAACAGCCTAAAACTGTTTGAGTAGGCTACATGGCTGCACAATAGAACTCTTCAGGTCGCAGTGCACAAACAGCCAATCAATAATAAATAAAAATAAAGCTACAATACGACAAGTAGACTCACAGGTACTTATAGAATTATTGAATCATTTGAAGCAGCAGGACTGTGCAGAGAGGAGCATGCCCAGATGGACCGAAAATAAATAGAGCCGCTAAAAGCTATTTATTTCATGAAAAACTCAGTTTAAATGTTTTTAATTTTTCCAGATCCCATCATTTGATCAGTGAAACGCTGGACAACTGTACCATTTTCATATGAATTCCAATTTAATTCGAAATGTGCAGACGATGTGTTTACATGAAAAGTCGAATAAGCCACGAAAGGTCGTTCCAACATTATAACGACCGAACCAGACCCTAAACTTGTAAGAAATCGGATCGAAACTGAAAAAGTTAATGTCTACAATGCAATAACCAATTTTTGGCAAATAGTAAATAGGTAGGGAGGATAGATAGAGAGGGTGTCAATATCAACAAAACAGTCTTGGTTAAATATTCCCTCATAAATCATTTACAACTTATAGCGCCCATGACTATAAGCTTCTATGGAGATGGAGTTATCTCATTAAAAATATTGGTTATGCAATAAAATATTAAATAATAATAATTAGTAATATAATATCGTGTATTTTGTCGCCCTGAATATTTAATATGTGCCATTTTTTCGTATATAATGTCACGGAGTGAAATAAATTCTACGATTGTTTATGCTTTCTTAAAACATTTATTACTTCCTTGTTTTTAAATAATTTTATTATATTCGGAATAATACAATATTTGTCTGGGCAAGAGATGATAGAGTCAATAATCGGCACGAGATTAATATATTTTGTCTGAAACTGTATGTAATGCAAAAACTTCACACAAAATGCCCCGATTGAGAAGAGGTTTTTTGCATTTTAAAGCTTAGCTATGTGGGAAGGTTAAGGAGTATATAAAAGAGGCGTGTTTGTGTGTATGTTCGCTGTATGCTAAATGTGCCGAACTGGGTTCAAACCAAAGAAAAGAAAATGTGCTCTGGAGTAGCTTCTTATTGCTCTTTTTACGCACCGACAACAAGACACTATCCGAAGCAACTTTCTGTTCTTCATCAAGATCATCAGTGTGATATATTTGACATTTAAATTGTACTCTATCGTTGCAATCTTTGGCAAAATTACACAAAGAATACATCTGCAGATATACCATAGACATTTCTGGGGACGATGTTTTTTATCAGTGCATGCTGAACAATTATTTGATGCCAGTAATGAATCAACATTCTTCCTTTAGTATACCCACATATTTTAAGTAAATGGGCGCCATTGCCATAAATGGCGTGATTTCTTCCCTAACAAACTAATTATCCGCTTCGGTTGCATATCCTGGACACCCAGGGTAGCTCCAAATTTAAACCTAGGAACCAAACCCAGCGACCATCTCAGCACTAAGGGCAAATATCGTTCGCGAAATTAATGGCATCCCGACATCACTTCTCCAGCGAGTGACACGAAATACGTAAGCTTGATTCCAGAAGTGTATCCGACGTAAGGGTCAACATTTAAGGGAAATATTGGGTATGGGAATAAGTTTCCGACGTTTCTTAGCCAAAGTTATGAATTATTTAAACAATTAAATAATATATATTGTAATATTATGTGAAGTATGTGTCACTGGAAGCTAAAACTTTACTCCATCTTTCAGTCAGCATATGGATTCCTCTGACGAAAAATTCCAGTTCTTTTGACTTTATCTATTCATTGAGCCAGTTTGCGATGCCCTCGTAAGAAGTGAACCGCTCTCCAATAAGGGCTGACTGCATTGATTGGAACAGATGGTAATCCGAAGGTGCAATGTCTGGGAATTACAGTGGGTGAGTCAAATTAACGAATTCAATCCCTCTACATATTTCCCGACCAATTTACCAACGTGTCGCTTGACGCTGTCATGCAGCAAAATCAGTTTATCATGTCTACCATCCCATTCCGGTTGGTTTTCTTGAGAGCTCGATATAAACTCATTAGCTGCAGTCGGTAACGATCGCCAAATTTCAGATGATGGTTTAAGGAGTTCATAATTGATGACACCCTTCTGATCCCACCAAATGCACGACACAGCCTTTGAAGTATGAATATTTTTTTTCGCTGTCGATAGACCTGGTTCATTCCATGGGCCTGGCAGGCTCCAACATTTTCGGCGCTTAGTATTATCACAATCGATTGATTTTTCGTCACCAGTGACGATGCAGTGCAGAAAACCTTTTCTTTTCTGCCGCTCAAGAAGCATCTCGCACGTCACCAAACCGTTCTCGATATCCCTCTCCTTCAATTGATATCGCACCCAGTTACCCGCTTTCTTTCTTTCAAGTTGTATTTGATGGAGCGTGATTACCGTAAACATTGATCAATATACGACACGTTTCAGCTGCACTTTTCTTTAAAAGGTAACAATGAACGTAGACATTTTTGCCGTCAGATAAAAAAGGATATTTACGCTTCAAACGAATGCCAACTACTGCGATAATTAAAAAAAAATAAAATTCGCAAATTCTTTCTTTCTTCTAGGAACCAACACAAAACTGTAGATCCTTATTACTCCATATTATATTATACGATTTATATATAAATATAATAAAATATATCTAATACACATGAAAGAAATGCGTCATAAACGTTAAGACGTATGCGCGCCGTGCGCCACCAGAATAATTGGGTGCCGGTTAAATGCTTCGCTAACAGCACCACATAAAAATGGCTAATTTTACTTAAAGGTATACCACACAATATGGAAAGTAAACTCTACGGAAATATAGTAGGCTACTGAATTGTGGACGACGGGTGGCTGGCCAGTGGCTGCCCGACCAATCCACATTTGTTGCTTGCTGATTGCCATTTTGTGGTCTAATCTAGCACTACAGATCTACTAATAACACAATTAAGCCAGCATGACAATTACTAATAGGCCTAACTAAGGCTACAAGGAGGGATAGGTGCAATGAATGCAGTATACACAAACTCGTACATACATACATACATACATAAAATAATGCAAGCAATCATGACTTGATACCTGCAGTCTTAGACATTTTATGCCACTATCTATTCTTAATGCTTAATAAAATAGCATGTATTGTTGTTGTTTTGTTAAGGGGGAATCAAAAGCATTAAGGTCCCAGCTGTGCAGGAAAGGTATGGTGTTGGTATGCCAGTATAGCAGGGCGAATGGTGGGGCAGCAGCGAAACTCATTTGTTAAACCTCACCTCATATTATTATTGCACGCTTGTTGTTTTTGTGTACATTGTTGAATTTCTTTATTGTTATTGCCAGCCAGCTGGTTAATCACTGAAGCTGTTACTAGGCATATGCCAATGGCGTTGGGACGCTCTCGCGACTCTTTGTGGAAAATTTAATCTCGAGAAAAAACAACAAAAATGCAAAAGTGAAACATAAAAAGGGGCAAAAACGGAAACAAAAGAATCGAAATACCAAAGAAAGCTAATCACAATGCGCACAATGACGATAATAAATAAATAAATAAATAATTAAGGCTCTTGTAAGCAATAAAACGAATAAAAAAGAAAACAAAAAAAAAAAACGAAAATAAAATCAGACAAGCAGGGAAAAGTAAATTTTCCTAACCTTCTGCCTTTAGTTATTGCTTTTGCTACTCTTGTTTGTTTTCATTTTCAAGCATTTTTTTCCACCACTTTTTTAGTCCCCCTTTTGACCGGCGAAGCGTGCGCCAAATCTCAGAAGACTCACTTACCGTCACGGTGTTTTGCCAAAAGCGTACGTTAGTTGAGTTGGTCCGGAAAAATTCCAATCAGCTTGAAAGCAGGCGGGTATGAGGCTAAGAATGGCAACAATAATACAAACTATAGCTATGCCGAGACTAAAAATCAACAACTTTGAGTCAAACAAGCCGCGGTCAAAGTAACGACAGATTGGCCGGTCAGTCAGATAGGCATTCAGCCATTCATTCATGTACTTGGTGAAGAGGAGAAAGTTCAAATGTTTACTTACAAGACTACAAATAGAAAAAAAACTGTAAAAAATTAGCAATGGTTTGTATTCAATTCGTGCTGGCACCAAATGGGAAGCTACAAATGGATATTTGAATCGAAAAATTTTAAAACAACATAAGAGAGAGCAACTGCTAAAGCAATTTTTATTCCCTTTATTTTTATGAAGAGTGAAATTAGAACTAAATTTAAAATCAACTTAACTTAAGATTTTTTAAATTACTTAGTTATATTATTGTTTTTATAATAATAATATATAGAACGCAGAAGGTTAATACTAGAAAATCAACATCTGAGCATAGGTATACATATACACGCTAGTGTTCCGCATGGGTCTATCCTTGCTCCACTTCTATTTAGTATTTTTGTCAATGATGTTTTTACCGTTTGTAAGTATGTGAATGTCCATGCGTATGCTGATGATATAAAATTGTATTTGTCCAGTCGTATTGGTCTCGTTGAAGATTTATGTTTCAAAATAAACAGTGATTTGTCTGCTATTTCTGTATGGCCTACGATTTATGTTTGAACGCGTCAAAGTCATATGTCCTACCTATATGTAAAAGCGTGGTGCATGTTGTCCCTAAATTGTGGATAGGTACCAGTTCCCTTACCTTTACGGATAAGGTAAAAAATCTGGGGTTTATTCTTAGCACAAAACTTACCCGTGCTGACCATATAAATAGGGTTGTGGAGAATATTTATGCTACATTGCATAAGCTGAGAGTCTCTGCAACATGCACGCCAGAAAAAACGAGGCGCAAATTAGTTCTCCAGCTACTACTACCTACTCTGAGGTGGTATAAAGCAAACTTTGCTCCACATCTCGCCATAAACTTAATGTGGCATTTAATAACCGTGATATGTATATGATATGATATGATCATGATATGATATGAGATATGATCATATCTCTGCCTGGCGATCAAGGTTACTGGGTTGTTGCCTTAACAGTTATTTGTCTGCCAGAAATTGCAACTGACAGAGAAGTTGATACCAGTAAGGTCGACGCCAATGCAGACGCAACAAATTCATCGTTCCAACATTTAATTACCTATCATCATCTAGATTATTTTTCATTAACGCTGTTAAAGTGTGGAACTCATTACCTGACACTGCGAAGGCTGGACTTAACAGATTTAACTTCAGGGCACAAGTCTATAATTACTTTAAAAGTGTTTGATTGCATTAAATTAGGGCATTCGATTTCTCTCTATATTCTCTAATTACTACTTTTTTTTATTTTCTAAATCCTTCTTTCCTTTTCCTACTACTTATTTTCTTCTTATTATTATAATTAAGTTAAATATATTGGATTGATTTGTTAATGACCTGGTGTAAAAATTTAGATTAAGAAACTTTCATGTCAAAAATATTCCAGTTGTCTATGATATAATATTGTTGAAGTACTATCATATTAAAAGACCTTAGTATTATTATGCAAATAAAATAAATAAAAAGACTCGGGTGAGAACTTCCTTCAAGAAAATATGGATGAAGCACAGAAATATGGGTGTGAAATAAAATAAAATATTTGGGCTGCTGATATAATATATTTATATATACATATACACACATGGTCATTAAAATCGGTACCCCCGCCCCTCGTTCATATGGAAAATACAAGTTTTTTAAATTTTATTTCATAGTTTTATATAAAAAAATATAAATAATAATTTAAGGATGTTTTAAATTTTAAAAAAATTAATTTTTGATAATAAGAACAACAAGGTACTTAAAATAGGTCTGAAATCAATAAGCACTGCATCCACCACGGTTGCCAATGACTGTTTGTATTCGATTTAGCATAGAATTGATAATCCTACGGTAGGTTTCTGTGTGAGTGGTATACCATAATTCCTTGATGTTTTGCCATAAATCCTTCTTATTTTTTACTGTTTTCTTCCCAATTCGCTTCTTTACATGCCCCCAAAGGTGTGAAATGGGGCTTATATCGGGTGACTGGCTTGGCCAACCCATAACTTTAACATCATTTTGTACCATTCATATCCTATTCTTGAGCAGTGTTTTGAGTCATTATCTTGAATAAAAAGCCACCGAAGTGGCATATTCAACTCAGCAAATGGTAGCATTACCAAGAGAAGCATCCTCAAATCACTAGGTTGCCACCACCGCACTTGTTTTTTGTTTTTTTTGTTTGTGAACCGCAGTGAGAACTCTGACAATTCACCCAGCAACATTTCCTAATAAATTTACTTTTTTGTGTGTCCGACAAATACTTTTCGAGTTATTCTACAATTAACAAAGGGTGCTCGGGCGCTTCGGAGCGTTCGCAAAACGTTAAACGTGTTTTTCTCAAAACTATGTTTTTTGTCGGTTTTTTCCCCGAATAATCTGAAAAATATTTGCTAGGGCCGCCATATTGTTAATTTTGAAAAAAAAAAAAGCTTCGACATAAGACACGAGATCAAGGTACAAGGTGTTGTGATGATCACCGCAAGGGACTTCTGGAGAAACGGGTTCCACAGAAACAGCGATAACTTTTACAATTATTAAAATAATTACATATATTGATTCCAATTATTAAAATAAAAATATTGAAAATTATAAATTTTTCGGGAATCCATTCGACTTACTTTTATTTATTAACAATTTTCTTTTATATTGTAATTTGACTACGCTTCTCTATTAATTTATGGTGCACTTTCTGATGTTGTCGTACAAAAGGTTTTGTATTTTTATGCCGCCGTCGATTTCCAAATGATTTCCTATGAGAAGCTTTTACAGCAAACAAAAAACTGGGCGGGGAGCAACTGCTTCCTATCTTTCCTCTTTTATGTCTACAGCGGGCTTTGAAACCGCCCCAACCCAATGGTACTTACGCGCAGACTTACGCGGCCCCGTATAACTATTTGGAAAATTAAATAAACACTTGACTGAACATCCAGTTCTTTGAATGAATTACGAGTTTTACTTCAACAAATGCGTGGTATTTACCTAAATGATGCCATTTGATTCTGCTTTTTTTTCTTTTGAATGATATTTGCCAACGCAGCTGACCATCATAAAGTTCCAGTGGAAGAGTTATTAAAGTTAGCAGTGAAATGTATCGTAGGGTATTTGAAAGAAATATTTGTTTTTATGTTTGATTTATTGCATTGCAACAGTTATCATCAGAGAAAGTCTCCCCAGTTTTCCATTTTCCAACACTTTGGTTCTCTATAGATTTATTAACAAAATGAGCTAAAATATTTACCGGCACATAAAATACAAAACTTAATGAAGCTAAAACTATGAGGAAATTCGAATAAAACTAGCAAAGGCATTACTTATATTAAGCCGTTTTCCCTTCAGATTAAAATAACGCTATTTAATTAATTTAATTATGTGTTTTTTCTAACTGAATTTCACTCGATTTCTTCTGATTTACATCTCTTGTAATTATGCCAACATATTTTTGAGTTTTTGCCTGCATACAGACACATCAGCAGCAATACGCGCACAAGTGCGTATGAATGTTGAGTATACGAGGGAGGGGTAAAAAGTTTCAGACCTGGCAAAGTTAACATTTTTTTGTATTTTTTCCTCAAAAATAACGTTAAGAAACAACTGAAAGCCGCTGATTTAGACCCAAACTAGTGCACGCGTTAGATGAGCCATCGCTACAATTACATGCGGCCGGGTTTTTTGGTAAAATTTTTGATTGTGACACAACCTAAGACATCGTTTCTGTACGTTCAGTTAATATCCTTATGATCTTAGCCTTCTCACTTACTTTCCTTTTTTTGGCCTTTAGCTCGGCTTCTTCCAGTTCTTCCAATATTTCTAATAATCTTGGTCACTGTGATCTTAACGACACATCCAATACGTGCGTGTGCAATCTTCCAGAAATCCACTTTTTGACTATTGAATATGATAGAAAAGACTTTTTCCTTCTTCAATCCATTTCTATTTTGATTTGAAGTGGTGTTTGATCATTCCCTGGTAATTCCAATTTCACTTGTTAGAGGATATGAGCAAAAAAAGCCACAACTGCTTGTGCGACTTATAGATTAGTTTGGAAACTTTTCATCCCTCCCTCGTATATATATTAGATAAATTAAATTTTCAATGATTATGCACTTTTCCATTCTTTGTTCGCATATTTGTTAACAATTTAATTTTAATATTTATTTTCACTTTTCAATTTCGCTTTTATTCAACTTGTGTATGCATTTTTTCTTAACGTCATTGAACAGCCAACACTTCAGCTAAGCGCTAAACACTTCAAAAGCCACTGAAATGCATGGCACTTCAACACACCGCATCAATGCGCCCCACTTTAGTACTGTGGAGTGAGACACAATTTCCACATAAAAATATCGTTTTGGCCCCTTTCACTTATACATAGGTATACCTTTATATTGCATTATTTTATAGTCAAAATTGTGTTTGTTTGGCGAACAGATTTTCCGAAGCTTACTTACATATGGATGTATCTTTGACCAATCTAAATTCATATTCACTGCAAATCAGTTGATCACAGAATCTTCTCTCCCGAGAGCAGTTGTTTGTTATCCCTACTTCAGTTCCCTACAGCCAGTTCAATTTAACCTAATTCAACGTTTCATTATGTTCAAACTTGGTCGCGGTTTTGAATCAGTGGACTTTGAGCGAAAGTGAGGTGCGTTTCGCAAATTTTAGCGGCTGAAAGTAGACTAAAAAGTATGCTGTACACCATACGCACATATGTATTTATAGGTAGATTTGCTAGCCTTAGAGTAAATGCTCGTATGTAATCTCATTGCAGTTCTGCTTTCAATTTCCTTCGAAAGCTCGCATTTCTATGTCAACAATTTTTTTGTTTTTTTTTTTCATTCACGTTTTCATTAACCGCATACGCATATACATATTTACTTGTATGTTCATGTGTGGAGGGCATGTGGAGGTATGTATGCAGGTGCATGTAGAGAAATGTACGGTTATGCACTTGTCACGCGTGCATTGTATTTGCCAGAGCTTTTACATTCAATTTAGTCATAAAATGAATTTGTATATTTTAAAAGTGCGACAGCTCAAACATGCATCAAAGCATTCGATGGGTTTCTTTTGTTTTTATTTATTTGCCTTTTATTTTCCATTTCGATTAACACATCTCTAAATTGCTGTTCCTCTTAAACTGCTGACTCTATATGCTCTTTTAGTAGCTGCGTTTCAGTTTTTATAACTCTTTCTTTTTTAGTTATTTTAGGATTTCTTACTCATATTAATTTTTTTGTTTTGAAGTTTTAATCAATAACTCATAAATTAAAAAAAATATAACAGTACTTTTAAAAAAACTATAATCGGACTATGAATAAGTTCGTGCGGTTTTTTTCGAAATTTGAAACTTTATTGACGTAAAATGGTTACAAATTTAATATTCAAAATATTGTCCATCGCTTACTACTACTTTTTCCCATCTTTCTGGCAATTCACGGATTCCCTTTGTGAAAAATTCGGTCGGTTTTGCCGCAATCCACGAATCGATCCATTTTTTGACTTCATCGTAATTACGGAAGTGCTGGTCAGCCAGGCCATGTTGCATCGATCGGAAGAGATAGTAATCGGATGGCGCAAGGTCTGGACTATACGGCGGGTGGGGTAGGACATCCCATTTGAGCGTTTCTAAGTATGTTTTGACCACTTGTGCAACATGTGGCCGAGCATTGTCATGTTGCAAAATAACTTTGTCGTGTCTATCGGCGTATTGCGGCCGTTTTTCTCGCAGTGCTCGGCTCAAACGCATCAATTGTCGTCGGTAGACATCCCCCGTAATCGTTTCATTCGGTTTCAGTAGCTCATAATACACAACACCCAGCTGGTCCCACCAGATACACAGCATAACCTTCAGGCCATGAATATTCTGCGCCGACGTCGATGTTGAAGCATGGCCAGGGTATCCATACGTTGCCCGACGTTTTGGATTGTCGTAATGGACCCACTTTTCATCGCCAGTCACAATTCGATGCAAAAAACCCTTTCTTTTGTGCCGTTGAAGCAGTTGTTCGCATGCCATAAAACGGCGTTCAACGTCTCTTGGCTTCAATTCATACGGCACCCAATGGCCTACCTTTCGGATCATTCCCATGGCTTTTAAACGTTTGGAAATGGTTGATTGATCAACTCCCAAAGTTTTTGCAACCTCTTCTTGCGTTTGAGCCGGATCTTGATCGAGCAATTCCTCCAATTCGGTATCCATGAACTTTGGCGGCGCACCCTCGCGTTCTTCGTCTTCCAAGCCAAAATCACCACTTTTAAAGCGTGCAAACCACTTCTGGCACGTTCGCTCAGATAGAGCATGCTCACCATAAACTTCCACCAAGATACGATGACTTTCGGCTGCTTTTTTCTTCATATTAAAATAATGAAGAAGAATTCCCCGCAAAAACACATTATTTGGCACGAAATTCGACATTTTCAAGTTTGGTAAAAATATTGTTGTTTACGCTTCAAATAAAAAACTTATACTGACGTTTGTGCCTTACGACAGTAGCTCTCCAATGAATGTTTGGAAATGTGGATCGATGGAATAATAATCAAGTTACGCCATCTGTTGTAAAACCGCACGAACTTATTCATAGTCCTATATATACCCTTTTGGGTGTTTGGCCTTGGGTGTGGTGTGCGTCAGTTTTAAGCTAACTCTTAACGGCAGATATTTTTTATGAGCACCTCTTTCATGGCAGAGATGGCGAGGGGCGACCGCTATTAGAAAAAACGTTTTCTTCATTTTGGTGTTTCACGGAGATTCGAACCTACATTCTCTCCGAATTCCGAATAGTAGTGACGCACCAATCAATTCGGATACGCCGGCCGAATATTTGTTTCTTATTTTATTAATACTTCCGTAAATTTCAGTTGCAGTTCAATTAAACTGGTGTACGTTGCAAGTGTTCACTTAAAAATGATTCCTGGAGATTACACAGCGGACATGTCAGTGACATCGCCCTACTGTCCAACCGCTGAAAATAATAAAACCGCAAATAGTTCCGTTAGTAAACGCCCAAATCGGCTTAGAACAAAGGAGGTGGTAGTAGTTGTAGTAGACAGCAAAATATATTTTATAAAAAGGTAAATAAATAAACAATCATGTCAAAAATATTCGTGTAAGCCGAGGAAACGAAGAAACGGCGTGAAGAATATCTGTAAACGCGTTCACTACAATTTGTGTTAGCTCATCGTTTAGCTTCTGTGCACTTATATTAGTGCGTATACACATATGGAAATGTATGTGTGTATAGCTGGGAGATTACCGTAATGGTCATAACGATGTTACAGCGTAAACCAAAGTTGTGTATATGCATGTAGTTGTGTGTAGTTGAGGTGTAAACATGCGAAGAGACTATTGGATGTAGTCGTGAACGACAGGTTGCTCGCTTATAATTCCCATATGAACTCGTAACATTGCATTTGCTCTGCGCCGCCGTACAACGGTGACAAAGCGTAAACTAGTATAGCAATAAAAATGAAAAACAAAACAAAAAACATTTTTTGAAGTATTTTCTTTCTTTTTCTTCTTTCCTTTTTTAATTAACCATAACTGTGGGGTCATTCATTTTTTTACTGTTATCAATGTTTTCATTACCTCATGCCGCTTTATTTAATCGCCGTGACTATTAATGCTGTTGGTGGTGTCATTTTATGTCATTCTTGTTGTTATAATTGTTGCGCTTTTATTTTTAATATACATTCTAGTTATGTGACTTCAAAATGTGATTGCTTGTGCATGGCTTTTTGTTTTTTGGTTTTTTCTTACTAATATTTCCAGGTTGACAGGGCACGGTGCGATTTTTCTTTCTTGTTTTCACTGGGCAACTTAAAGAGAAAGAAAAAACAATAATATGCAACAGAAAATTTTTATTTTTCAGCATTTCTGTTAGTCATGTATGTGGGAATGGTTGACAACAACCCTGGTTGACAACAACGGCAAACGAGGCACTTGTGTTTCAACTGTGTAGAAGGGCACTTGTGTTTCAACTGGCGTAGAAGGCGGTTCCTCAATAAAATTTATGAATTCCTCAAATCAAATTTATAAACTCACATTGTAAAATTTCAATAAGACGTTCAAACCTATATTGTAAAATTTCTTAAATTTGAATAAAACGTTCAAACCTATATTTTGGGGGCTCGTCCGGGAAAAGGAAAAGGAAAAGGATAAAGAAAAGAATGGCATGTCTTGGCGATTTAATTAGAAGTAGCCTGCGCAGTGGCAGTAAGGCCAAAATCACGACGCTGCATAAGTATATTTTTGGAAGCGAAGGCGACAGAAGTAACCGCCAACGACTTAGAGCGTTCTGTGGCTTCGCCTATAACGAAGGCAGCGCGGAATTTGAAGTTAAATCTCGGTACGTGGATGCGAATTTAAGCGAGCGTGACCTAGTCACCATTTGTAACGTTTTGGGGATCGACTACAATGTGGCTGATGTGAAATTACACATATTTCACAATTTGCAAAAGGGACGCTTACTCGTAGCAAGCGGTGCAGAAAATCACGACGATGACGACGATGACGACGACGGCGTTGGCAGCGAAGACGAGGCAGCCAACAGCTACGACGGCGCAGAACAACGTGCTTGTTCTACATTGCGGAATAGGAGAAACGACGATTGTTTTTTTTCTATCGACGGCAACGAAGGTAGGAAAGAAGCTCACAAAACTGCTGAACGACGGGAAAGAAGGCGTATTTGTGACGAACGAGAAGCAAGTATAAGTGCAAGTGAAGTTAACGAAAACGAAATGCCAATGCAAATGTCGCGGTTTGCAATAAATTTTCGTGATATTGAAGACTCAGTAAGGCCGTTTGATGGTACTGACAAATTGCCAATAGATGTGTGGGTAAATGAATTTGAAGAAACTGCTACCCTCATGCGTTGGGATGAATTTCAAAAATTTGTGTTCGCAAAGAAGTCGCTGAAAGGTTTAGCAAGAATGTTCATTTTAAGTGAAAGGGGAATCACATCGTGGTGTAAACTGAAAAAGGCATTAATAGATGAATTTCAAGCTGTGGTAAATAGCGCTCATTTGCACAAGCAGTTGACAGAAAGAAAGATGAAGAGAGAGGAGAACGTGCAGGAATATTTTTTTTGTATGAAAGAGTTAGCAGCAAGAGGAAACATTGAAGAAAATGCTTTGATTCAATACGTAATTGATGGTATACGCGATATGAGTGTGAGTAAGACAGTTCTATATGGCGCAAAAAATATTCGTGAATTTAAGGAAAAGCTTCGATGTTATGAGGGAATACGTGAAAAAGTGAAAACAGACGATACTAAAGAAATTATAAAAAAGGGGATGGTGAACAAACCCGAAAGAAATGAACTTAAATGCTACAATTGCGGGGCGAAAGGCCACAAAAGCGTTAATTGTGAGAGTAGAGAAAAGGGGACAAAGTGTTTTCAGTGTAATGAGTATGGTCATATTGCTAAAAATTGCACAAACAATAAGAGTTTAAATAAAGGCGCTCAGCGAAACACACGACTTATTACAGGAAAACGAAGCATAATGAACAAAGATGTAATAATGAATGATAAAAAATTAATAGCATTATTTGATACGGGGAGTAAGTTTAGCCTCATTACTGAGAGTGTGTATAATGTGTTGAATAAACCTTATTTAAAGGAATGTAATATTTCACTATATGGCTTCGGTGAGTGTGACACTAAAAATGCAGTAAAGCCAATGGGTGCGTTGAAATATAAAATTGAGATAGACGGCGAAATATATGAACTAGAATTTTTGGTTGTACCTTCGAAATTCCTGGATTGTGAAGTGATAATTGGAGAGAACTTTTGTGCTTACGCTGAAGTGAAGATAGATCGTGAAGGGTTGCATATCAAAAAAGTAGAAAATGACAGTGATGATAATTCAAAGTTTTTTATGATGAAAATTGACATAGCTGCAGACGAAAAAGAAATTGATATCGGTGAAATGGTCCAAATAGGATCAAAACAAAAGGTGCGCGACATGGTAAAAACTTATCAACCAAATAAACAAAAATTTACAAATGTTGAAATGAAAATTATTTTAAAAGATGAGTCGCCAATATTTTCGAGGCCGCGACGTTTACCTATAGCTGAAAAACTCATTGTAGACAGTCAGGTGGAACAGTGGTTAAGTGATGGCATAATAGAAGCCTCGGATTCTGAATTTTGTAGTCCGGTTGTGTTGGTAAAGAAGCGTGATGGTACGCCAAGACTGTGTATCGACTTTCGAAGACTAAATAAAGTGATGATAAAGGATCATTTTCCTTTACCTTTAATTGAAGATCAACTTGACCAATTACAAAATGCTAAAATTTTTTCTACAATTGACTTACGAAATGGGTTTTTCCATGTGTCCATAGCTGAGTCTAGTCGTAAATACACAGCTTTCGTAACACACAACGGTCAGTATCAATTTTTGAAAGTGCCTTTCGGGTTGTCGAATTCTCCGAGTGTTTTCCAGAGGCATATAAATGCAATTTTTAGAGACTTGGTGCGTAGAGGTACCGTGTTACTTTATATGGACGATGTGATTATCCCTGCTCAAAACGAAGAAAGTGCTTTAAAAAATTTAGAAGAAGTAATGCAAGTTTGCAAGGACTATGGACTCGATATAAATTTTAAGAAGTGTCAATTTTTAAAAACAAAAGTAGAATTTTTAGGGCATGTTGTAGAAAATCAAAAGCTATCGCCATCGCCAGAGAAAATTGAAGCTGTAACAAAATACAAAATACCACAAAATTTGAAACAATTACAGGGGTTTTTGGGCCTTGCGGGATATTTTCGAAAATTTGTTAGAAATTTCTCGGTGATAGCAAAACCGCTCAGTGACTTAACGAAGCAAAATGTAAAATTCGAATTGAAAGACAGAGAAATCGAATCGTTTCAAACACTAAAAAAATGTCTAAGCGAAAAACCGGTTCTAAGCATTTTTAATCAAAAGTTTCAAACTGAAGTTCATACTGATGCCTCTATCGACGGTTATGGAGCTGTGTTACTACAAAAATTGCCTGAAGATGGGCATCTGCATCCTATTTACTATATGAGTAAGAAGACAACTGAGGCTGAAAGAAAGTACACGAGCTATGAGTTGGAAGTTTTGGCAGTTATAGAGGCTCTAAAAAAGTTTCGCGTTTATCTACTAGGTCTGCATTTCAAGTTAGTAACCGACTGCAATGCCTTCACTAAGACGTTAGACAAAAAAGATCTATGCACCAGAGTCGCTAGATGGATATTGTTCCTCCAAGAATACGACTATGAAGTAGAGCATCGAGCTGGCACCCAGATGAGACACGTTGATGCCCTTAGCCGTTACGCAGTTTTTTCTATAAACGATGATTCTTTGGTTAGATTGCGATACGCGCAACTTCAAGATGATGAACTCAAAGTTATTTTAGATGTTCTTCGCGAAAAAACCATTTTCAACGACTATTTTACGAAAGGTGGCATTTTGTACAAGCTTGTAGGTGACGACGAATTAATTGTTGTGCCCACCAACATGCAAAGGGAAGTTATCAGAAAAGCACATGATAATGGTCATTTTGCAGTGAAGAAAACTATGGAGCTGATAACCAAAGATTACTATATACCAAAAATCGAAGAAAAGATACAACGTCACATTGCCAACTGCATACCTTGCATTATTTCAAACAGAAAACTAGGTAAACAGGAAGGTGAGCTACATATATTACAGAAAGGTGAAATACCACTCCAAACGTACCACGTCGACTTCCTTGGCCCATTGGAATCGACAAGCAAGCTTTACAAACATATATTTGCAGTGATTGATGGATTCACAAAATTTTGTTGGCTGTATCCAACTAAAACGACATCAGCGAAAGAGGTAATTAAAAGGTTACACATCCAGAACGCGATATTTGGTAACCCAGTCCATATAATCTCTGATCGGGGCGCAGCTTTTACATCTGATGACTTTCAAAACTACTGCGAAGCTGAAGGTATAAAACATCACACAATAACCACAGGGTTACCTCGTGCGAATGGACAGATCGAACGGTTAAATGCGGTAATTAGCTCCGTATTGGCAAAATTGAGTGCAGACGACCCATCCAAATGGTACAAGCACGTCGAAAAAGTACAACAAGCTATAAACTCAACATACACAAGGAGTACAAAAACGACGCCTTTTGAATTGATGATAGGGGTAAAAATGCGAAAGAAAGAAGACATACAATTAAAGCAACTCATCGAAGATGAAATGATTTTACATTTTCAAGACGAGAGAAACGAGCTAAGACAGAATGCGAAAAGGGAGATCCTGAAACTGCAAGCAGAAAACAGAAAATCGTATAACCGTAAACGAAAACCAGCATCGTTATATAACCGCGGGGACCTGGTGGCCATAAAAAGAACTCAGTTCGGGGTAGGTCTTAAGCTGAAACCAAAATATCTCGGACCATACGAAGTAAGAAGCATCAAATCAAATGGCACGTACGATGTATTAAAAATCGGCTTGGGTGACGGGCCAAAAACGACAACTACATGCGCTGAATATATGAAGCCATGGTCAATATCTTCAGATGATGATAGCATCGCATTCGGGCCGAACGCGCAGCAGGATGGCCGAGTTGTGGGAATGGTTGACAACAACCCTGGTTGACAACAACGGCAAACGAGGCACTTGTGTTTCAACTGTGTAGAAGGGCACTTGTGTTTCAACTGGCGTAGAAGGCGGTTCCTCAATAAAATTTATGAATTCCTCAAATCAAATTTATAAACTCACATTGTAAAATTTCAATAAGACGTTCAAACCTATATTGTAAAATTTCTTAAATTTGAATAAAACGTTCAAACCTATATGTATTTGTGCCATAATCAAACAATTTTGAATTGAAGAAGATTATAAATGTTTTTTTGTTGTTCTATTTCAAAATATGTACTCGACTAATGAAGTTCCACACAATTCAGTTAATTATGACCTCATCATTTCCAATCAGAATTCATGCCACTTTAAATACTATTTATTCCTCGAAATACTTCCCATGTTCACCTACACAATCAGATGCTCCCCTAGCAGCTGCTATTTGCTTTCTAGGCTTTGGTATGCCGTAGGCTGAAATTTATACTTTGAGAAAAGTAAACCACAACCACAGCTTGGAAATAATCATCTCCGTATTACTATCATTTGTTTTTGTTTTACTTGTTGCAGCGCATTACCACTTTGGAAATTTTCATTTCTTCTATTGATTGAACCCACTAAACACACATACATGTATACTTTTAGTTTACATTCATCAGTCTTTGGCCAATCATTGATATATTTGCATTTACATGTGTGCGTTTTCAGTGTGGATTTTGCATCTCACCCATTGGTAAGTAGGTCAATGGTAGCTTAATTGGCAGGCTGTGAATGTCTGTACCACGGGCCTTTTTCGCCTCTTCTTTGATCTGGCTGTATTCTTTAACTGTTATTGCCTGTATACGAAATTGAGTTGCTTATATGTATTTTTGTTCTTCTTCTGTTTGACTTTGATGTTAGAAGTCTGCATTAAACTTGACATTTGATCACAGTGGTAATGGCGCCGGTTAACATATTCCTCGCTTATTAATTTTCAGCTATAACTTACAAATATTGTATATGCATATGCGTGTGCACATTTGTGGCGCTTATACTGCGTGAGTTATATACCTACATGGCAGCGCAAAATGAATCATCCAAGTTTTGTTTTGAATAACTTTTTTTACTAAATAAAGAAAACTTGTTTTTGATCGATGGAAATCTTTATTTTGACCTTTCCGCGTTCCACGCTCGTCTGTTTATAAAATGCAGCTGTCTAGTTCAGAAGTTTCAAATATGATTGATGTACAATAAATCCGATAGGGTGATTAATTTTGCGCAACCTTCTATATTTATAATACAGATATGGTAAGGATTCCAATACCAAAGTTAGTAAAGCTAAATCTTCGAAGCCTGCTACTTTCCAGGCAGTGTTAGGAACTGGAAGTCCTACTAAATCCTTAGCGGCATTGAAAAAAATATGATTGCAGAGAATGTTAATAATTTAATGAGCGTTGCAAGTATTTTGTGGGGTTTTAATTTGAAACTACAGCTGCCGTAGCCCAATGACAGGGTGACTGCCATTCGGAAGTGCACAGGTTCGAATTTTCGTGCATGAAACACCAAATGCCAGAAAAAGATGTTTCTACTCCGAGTTTATTTCTGCCATTAAAAAGTTGCTCTTAGAAAACCTTTTCCAGCTCGGAGATGGTCTAAAACTGTAGGCCTAACTATTTGTGGAACAATATCAAGGCACACACTACAAAACGGAGAAGGAGCTCGGCCACAGATTTCACCAATATTATAATGCATTTACTTCCTACTGATCTTGATATATAAGTGCTATAATGCCGGCCGCATCAGCAAATGCTATGAAACGCCGAAAATGGTGTTTATGGGAGGCAAGCATGAAGGGACATCACTTTTACCCACCAGAATCAGACAGAGCACTGATACATACGATAAAATTCACTTTTTTTTCCAGGAAAGATTTCGTATGTCACGTGCAATTATAGATTTCATAAAGTAATGCTGCATACTCAGTTTTTAATTTTCATATAAATTTAATTTTTTAAAGGACCTTAAAATTGAAACAGACTAAATTTTGAAAAAACTTTTGTTTACTTTTCGCTAGGACAAATACAGATTTTTCATACTATCCATGGCGTATACTTTTTCATAAGTAGGACGAAAATTCAACTCTTTACGTTTTTATAAAACTCTAAAACGAACGAAGTTGAAAAGTAAACAAAAAAATTCTTTTATAGCTGGATATATCCCTTTTATTTTGACATCCATACAAGTTTTTAAAACGATTTATTGAAAATGAGTCCCTTTGAAACTTACGTCCTTTAAATTTACGAACTTGCTCGAGATCAGAATGAGGCAGGTAGTTTTACATGTCATCAAAACAACCTTAAAAACGAGGCAATAGCAAGCGTTGCGGCAATAGCAAGCGGTGGTTCCTTGACCCCAAGTTAGAATCTGATCCTAGATTAAGATTTATAAAATATCCCATTTACCTCCATAATCCTTGCCTGTAATTTACCTATCGGACTTCACGTCAGCAAGCTGAGTGTGGCTTACAATGACTACTATAGAAGGGCTTTGAAGAGAACAAGAAAACTAAAAATCGGTTTCGTAAGGTGTTGACTTTGCAGAAGATCTTACATTCACACTAAAACGATTCGAGTTGCACTTCCACTGGTATAAGAAATAAATTCGTAAACATGTATCGGTTTCTTCATGATGATTTCACTAAAATGCATATATGATTTTTTAATTTATATACCTGTCACTCTAACTGTGTTCCGTTTGTTTGCTTGTTAAATTTTTTTAACTTCCTGGGGGATTCTTGAAATTTCTTTCTATGCAAAATGCCTTCGGCCACCAGTTCAAAACTGATTATTTCTTTCTTAGAGTTCTCTAGCGAATCATTTTCTTTACTCCTCGAGGATTTGTGTGTTTGGCTGCATTCAACTTTGATTAATAAAGTACTGATCCTGATATCTCATCTCATCAATACACCAACCGCAAATCCAGCAATCAACCAAACAACCATTCAACCATCAAACCATCAACCATTTACTACTGTATCCATTCATTTTGAATCATTCGCTTTGACTTTATTGAGTCGTTCAATGCGGCGTCAACATAACATCCGGCAGCTCATTTTCTGCCTCATCAGCGTATTAGCAGTGGCGACGATGTCTATTTGTCTGATGTGCTACTTTTCTAAAACCAAAAATGTCAATAATGTCATTATAACCATCAGCATCACCTACCTACCCGCCATGATGTGACTTAGTCGGCTCTGCAGCGTGAAATGCAAGGTATTATTTATGTCATTTGCGGTTTAAAAATTTTCCTACACATCTCGACTGGCACCTATACATTTTATTCTTTACAGTAAATAAATGGAAAATGTAAAACTACCTATGTCTCTTTTACGCACTTCGCTGCTGTAAATTTTAGTATATATTAATTAATGACTATTTGTTACTGGATTTCGGAGAGTAAGTTCCTTCCGGCATGGCTAGCAAATGCAAAACTTCGAAGTAGTGCTGGAAGGTCATCATGTATGCGAAAATAGCTGTGCCGAGTTCTTTGTGAACACAGAATCGTAGAACCAGAAGCCTTGTTTACATCTATGTTTTCTGCGATCACCCATTTTCATTTTTTTCATCCAGCCATCAAGCTAGCCCTTTGTAGCGCATTCAGCTTTGACATCACTGTTTCTAGCAAAAATTCAAAAATTGGTAGTAGAGGTCTTCGTTTACTTGGCAATCAATAGTAACAATGTTAACACGGCTAACCTTAAAATCCAGCCTTGCAAAAATTTAACAGTCAAACCTTCTTCCGAACTATTAGAAGGTGAAGACGATTAGACCATGACAACAACCGGCCATTCAGACCAGCCGTTCTCAAACTCTTTTTTTCTCGGTTACCATCTGTGGGCGATATGGATCGAAGAATGACCGGAGTTTGTAAATACTCATTAATGTTAATTGCTTTCATTTCAATCTTTCTATGGATGTAATAAACAAAAATTGTGCATCATATTTTTCAGTTTTTAGTTGAATAAGATGTATTAAATATATTTTTTTACACCAGTTCGTCCACAGTGATTCCATCACCAGTTATGAACCTTTTAAGCAAATCTGGAACGTCGTTGACGTCATTCGAAAATTCCTGAGCGATGCTCATGCGAGGTTATTTGTAGTCAAAAATCAGCAATTTTGGAACGAACTTCGCTGCCACACGCTTCATGCCCAAAATTTCCGAAAACAGTACATGGCATGAGCCAACTGATATGCCGATATGCCGACATCCTCAGCAACTTCTCTAATTGTGATTCGACGATTCTCCATAACAATTTTCTTCACTTTCTCAACATTTTCAACGGTTTCTGATGTGCTGGGGCATCCAGAGCGAGCGTCGTCATTCACATCTCCTCGATCTTCTGTGAAAAGCCAGTACTACTTGTAAACATTTTTTTGACTCAGAGTACTCTAACCGTATGCCACCGTCGACATTTCAAGTGTTTTTGAGCACTTAATTCCATTTGAGCCATTTTTTTCTTTGATAGCAAAACACTTGCCCATTATGCCTCTCACAAGCAAGCTAAAGATGTTATATTGCTGAAACTGTTACATTTCTTCGAGACGAGTGTAGCAACATTAAAAAATAATAATCAAAAGTCGAATGTACGTAGCCCGCGAAATTTAAAAAAATTACCCTATTTTTTGAACACACCTCGTAAATTAAAATAAAGAAAAGAACTAAATAAAATAAAAGACCTCAAATAAAACCCAAATACATTAACTATGTAAAATATATAATTAATTATATTGACTTCATTAAAATAAAATGTAGTTATTTAAATAAAGTACTAAGTAGAAAGGGATAATCCGCCTCATCAAAGCCCTCTACGAGAACTCCGAACTGGCAGTGCTTCACAAAGGCGATATTAGCGATCCGTTCACTACCAACGCAGGCATAAGGCAAGGTTGTCCCCTGTCGCCCCTTCTTTTCGCCATCGTCCTTGATGACTTCATGACCCAACTGACCGGGCACAAAAACGGCATCGTACGGAGTTTCACCACACATCTTGAGGGCCTGGACTTCGCCGATGACACCTGCTTCCTCTCTCACAAACTCTCTAACATGCAAGCGAAGGCGGACACTGTCGAACTGGAGGTGTCAGCATCGCCAAGCCAAGACTATGAGAGTTAGCCCCATAACGCAAGGCAGATATTGGTTGACGGATGCCCAGTGGAATTTGTCGAAAGCTTCTGCTACCCCGGCTGCATCATCACGGCAGATGGTGGAACAGATGAAGATGTCAACTGCAGGCGAAACAAAGCAAGGGCGGCATTCAGGCGAATGCATACAGTATGGGGGAGCTCGCAAATCTCCAGGCGCACTAAACTACGAATATTCGCTCATGCGTGAAGTCCGTATTGATGTACGGAAACGAAACATGGCTGGTTTCTAACACCATCACACAGAGGCCACAATCATTCGTCAACAAATGCCTCCGCATCATCTGCAGAATATTCTGGCCAAACAACATCAGTAACGACGCACGGTGGAGATTAACGAACGAGGAGCGCATTATAAGGCAAATCAAACGCAGAAAGTGGCAATGGATAGGTCACAGATTGAGAAAACCACCAGATAGCATCACGAGAATGGTACTGACATCTCATGGGGCGGGCAACAGCATAGAACTGTGCACGATTTAAGAGTTTTGCCGAGAGGAGTGAACAAGGAAAAAAAAAATTAAATAAAGTAAATAACAAATCAAATAAAACAAATTGATTCAAAAATTTAAAAAAAATAAATTAAATAAGAAAAAATAAATAAGTTTAAATAAAATGAAATAGATTAAGGACAACTATATTAAATCAAACAGAAAAGAAAAATAAAGTGTAATAAATAAAAAAAAATATTTACTAGAAAAATAAATACAATAAATTAAAATAAACTACAATAAAGTACAATAAAATAAGTGATATAAATTATAAATATTAAATAAAAATACAAAATTAAATAAAAAGAAATTAAATAAAAATGCAAAATTAAATAAAAACATACGTAAAATAAAAATAATAAAATAAAACCAAATAAAATTATTTTAATTAAATAAAAATTATACAAAACAAAATAATATGAAATAAAATACAGTAAAGTATAATAAGATAAATTAATTAGAAAACTAATTAATCCAAATAAAACAAAATAAACTAGAATGAAAAATTAGATAAAAAATTAAATTAAATAAAACTAAATACAATAAAATAAAATAAATAAATTTAAGTGCTCCCAATTCGATCTGCACAAGAATGCAATTGTAGCGGATGATAATTACACTCCACTTCGGATGAATCAATCCTACGAACTCAGGAATGCAACCTCAACAGATGAAAAGATTCAAAGATGGTTGAAATGGCTGTTCATGGCGTGTATGGAAAACTCTTGCTGAGCTCATATGTCGACCAAAAATTGTCGATAGCTACGCTATCACCAATTAATGTAAATCACTCCTTTTTGGGATGCAATAAATATAAAAAATTAAATAAAACTAATTCAAATAAAAATAAATTAAATTGTATTATATTAATTATAAATAATTATATTAAAAAATTTCAATTAAATAAAAGAAAAATTAAACAAAATAAAATCAGAGTAAATTATAGGCCATGTAGTGAATATGTCGCTAAAATGGCTATGTGTACTGCACAATAGACGGTGTCGTAGCTGCAAACTGGGAGGCTGCAATAAAACAGTTTTTTACTGTATCTACGAATGTCGTGCTTGGGCAAGCAATAGACACTAGACACAAGACTGCTTCATAAAGTGAAATCTAAAGACGTTCTACAAATAAGGCATGTCATAAGATTGATAATTCATTAGATAGCAAATTATTTGATGAAGAAATAAAAAGTTCCTAAAGCTGAAAAAATCATAATCAGCACCATATCTCATCAAATAAGATTGTAAAACTCGACTGTACTTAGGCAATCTGTCAAAATTATAAAACAAAGCTAGTAATTATAAAATAAAGTAAGCAAAAACCGCTTAATAAAGTAATGGTCAGGTTAAATGCATTTCTAAAATCACTCAGTTGCCAGCATAAATTACAGTCTTGCTTGAAGTTGAAAAATCGAGGAGGATATGCCTACTCACTCCGCCTCACGACGCTTTAAAGACGCCCTTATTGGTTGATAAAAGCTGACATTTTTATTTGTTGCACTTAAATAGTAATTAGGGAATACACATACATATGCAGACGTGTGTAAAGATGCGTAAGGCCAAATGGCTGTACTCAACACGTGAACAAGTCAAACGCAAATTCAATATAAGTTGAGGCGCATTCATTTGAACAGGTTTTGAAAGTCCAAGGTAGCGGTTAGGAGTAAATGATGAAACCTCGGAGTTCGTGTGCCTTAATGAGTGCTCTTTACTGTAAGCATTTACAAATATCGGAGAAAGTAAGTACAATAATTTTGATCAAAATATTGTTCCTCACTAGCCATTAGTTTGCAAATTTCGAGAAATGGATAATGCTGCAAATACTTTTGTGTATTAGATAAAGAACGCTTCGAGATGTGTCAAGGTGATTCTGTCGTTGTGGCTCGATGATTACCCTCTTCTCAATTAGAGGGAGCTCAATGCAGCCACACGGCAGGACTATAACTCTGTTTACCGGTAAATAACCATAGGCAAGAAATAGAGGCAGAGCCCAAAACTCGCTGGTGGATTTGAGCTCCCGTCATAAATTTATGGAACGATCGTATGGTCACTTTATATCAACTTAGTTTCTAATATACAAAATTTTCTTCATAAGAGGGGCACTTAGAACTACCCCTCCCACACTCCTCGTGGCAGTGGAATAGAGCAGTAGTTACGAAGCACATCCGAAAGCTTACATTTTCCAGTTTTCGATCACTGCAGCATAAAGTGTCAGCCATCATGGAAGCTTTGAAACGGTCAAAACAAAATCTCTAATAAGAAATGTTTCATATCTAGTGAAACTAAGTGGCAACTAAAGTTCTGTGTTCAGTCACATCCAATCCTAAACTTACATATTCTCAAATACAGAAATACAAATACAGATCCTCAAATAATGAATGGCTCAAGGGCGACTAGTTAGACAAATTGGGTAGATTTCACAAGGAGCCTTCATCTTTGTTCTTAAAAAGCGCAGCCCAACATAATCTAAGTTGGGTTCCCAAAAGCATACGAGCAGAGGCCTATACATGCAGTGAACAAATATAAAATATACTGATTTCGCTTGGTAGTTTGCAGGGTGCGTGAAAAATTCAAAAATATGTACTAAGTCGAAAAGGAAAAACAGGCGCACACCAACATTATTTATTGCAGAAAACAACATACACAACAACATAAGCATATGTGTGCATATTAGGTGAAGTAAAAAGTTATGAATGCTTTCCGCTCAATGTCTTCAGTGAGGCACATCGCAGAAAATATATCATCGGGCGATTGAAAGGTGGTATTCGGGCATATTCTATAAATCACTTCCGAGTGCATTTCAATGCAATGGTAAAAAATTTCAATTCAAGAACTGTCCGATTATGCCTCAAACAAAAGTTCTTTGGCAGTTTCGTGTTTAGTGAAGTCAGTTGTATCACAGCGTTTCATAAAAGGTAACAAAAAGTCAGTACATTCTTCAATATTTTAGGGAAAAGTAGGAGCTGGTAGCCAAAACAAGTTTGTGTTATTTATAGACCGAATAAAGTTTTGAATTCAACAGTAAAGCAGAAGTTCTAATGATTTCGATTTGGTAAGCCAATCGTCGAAAATGTTGATAAAATCATGAAAATCATTCGGTCCGACTGGCATTCAATGGCTAAGAAATTGAAGATTAGTCAGAAACCTGTTTGAAACCATTTGCATAAGGATAATTACAACTACATACATGTCATATAAGCTCTGACTTTTGCAAACTGTTTTCCAGGTAAACACGCAAAAGCCAACAAAAATATGGAAATGGCGTACGTACCTATTATACGTACTGTGAAAGTGGCTTGGTTGCACATAAAAACAAAAAAAAAGGCTAGCAAAATAACATAAATTGCAAAGAATTTTGAATGTTAAAAAATACTAGAAATTGAAGAACTGAGGACTCAATTTTAATATATTTGGATTCTTATGTAACGACAGTTCACAGCACTGGCTTCATCTACAGCGATTATATGCCAAGTGATCGAAGTATTTTGGGAATTGAAAGAAACATTTTTCTGAAAATTAGTTTATTAGTAGGGTTGAGTATAATAAGAAGTAAATTTAAAAAATTTTGTATTAAATTAATAAATTTGACATTTATTCAATGTTATAGTTTTTTAAGGTGCAATATCGTAAATTTTTATAAAATTTGTATAAAAAATTAAATAAAAAAATTAAAAATCCTTTTCACATTAAATAATTTTCCAAAATCTTTAAGAAAAATTTTTTATAAAAAAAATTAAAATAATTTTCCAAGAAAGACGTTGTTGTTTCTTAAATTTTATGATAAAATGTAATATAAAAACATTTTTTTTTAAATGTGGAACAAAAAAAAATATTTTTGTTTTTAATTTACCATAAAAAGTAAGAAAAAGTAAAAACCTTTTTGCAAAATTATTTTTATTGTAAAAAAATTTTGTTAATCTAATTAATTAATTAATTTTTTTATTAAATAATAGGACTATGAATAAGTTCGTGCGGTTTTTTTTCGAAATTTGAAACTTTATTGACGTAAAATGGTTACAAATTTAATATTCAAAATATTGTCCATCGCTTACTACTACTTTTTCCCATCTTTCTGGCAATTCACGGATTCCCTTTGTGAAAAATTCGGTCGGTTTTGCCGCAATCCACGAATCGATCCATTTTTTGACTTCATCGTAATTACGGAAGTGCTGGTCAGCCAGGCCATGTTGCATCGATCGGAAGAGATAGTAATCGGATGGCGCAAGGTCTGGACTATACGGCGGGTGGGGTAGGACATCCCATTTGAGCGTTTCTAAGTATGTTTTGACCACTTGTGCAACATGTGGCCGAGCATTGTCATGTTGCAAAATAACTTTGTCGTGTCTATCGGCGTATTGCGGCCGTTTTTCTCGCAGTGCTCGGCTCAAACGCATCAATTGTCGTCGGTAGACATCCCCCGTAATCGTTTCATTCGGTTTCAGTAGCTCATAATACACAACACCCAGCTGGTCCCACCAGATACACAGCATAACCTTCAGGCCATGAATATTCTGCGCCGACGTCGATGTTGAAGCATGGCCAGGGTATCCATACGTTGCCCGACGTTTTGGATTGTCGTAATGGACCCACTTTTCATCGCCAGTCACAATTCGATGCAAAAAACCCTTTCTTTTGTGCCGTTGAAGCAGTTGTTCGCATGCCATAAAACGGCGTTCAACGTCTCTTGGCTTCAATTCATACGGCACCCAATGGCCTACCTTTCGGATCATTCCCATGGCTTTTAAACGTTTGGAAATGGTTGATTGATCAACTCCCAAAGTTTTTGCAACCTCTTCTTGCGTTTGAGCCGGATCTTGATCGAGCAATTCCTCCAATTCGGTATCCATGAACTTTGGCGGCGCACCCTCGCGTTCTTCGTCTTCCAAGCCAAAATCACCACTTTTAAAGCGTGCAAACCACTTCTGGCACGTTCGCTCAGATAGAGCATGCTCACCATAAACTTCCACCAAGATACGATGACTTTCGGCTGCTTTTTTCTTCATATTAAAATAATGAAGAAGAATTCCCCGCAAAAACACATTATTTGGCACGAAATTCGACATTTTCAAGTGTGGTAAAAATATTGTTGTTTACGCTTCAAATAAAAAACTTATACTGACGTTTGTGCCTTACGACAGTAGCTCTCCAATGAATGTTTGGAAATGTGGATCGATGGAATAATAGTCAAGTTACGCCATCTGTTGTAAAACCGCACGAACTTATTCATAGTCCTATTATTTTAGACAAAAATCAAAATTTTGGAAAACTATTGTATTTTAAATAATAATAAAATAAACATTTTGTTTTTGCTCAAACTTTTTATGACAAAATATAATATACACAAAAAATTTCTTAGTTCACAAATTTTAGACCTCAAAATTATTAAATTTTGTCGAAAAATTGTTTAGCTTACTTCTTATTAAACTCAAGCCTTCACATAAGAAAATCTTTGCAAAAATTTGCAACTAAGACCAAAATTAAGGGCCTTTCAAAAAACATGCGTAGATATTGTTTTAATTTAAAACATGCAAAAATTGAGATGCTTTCAGGTTTCTCTACGCCTCTTAACAATCATACGTGAGGAATTACAACATTTCAATCTGCACCATGAGGACGTCTATAGGTAAAATCCATTAAACAGTCGATTCATGAATGGCTAATTGTTGAGAACGTCCACATATCGGTGTTGAAAGTTGTTATTATGCGTAAGATTTTTTATTGTTGTCGTTGTATTTGGTCTATGTGAGTTCTTTTTACAGTTCCCCACACTTGAAGCCCGCACGTCCAGATTGGTTTAATGACCGCGTTGTATAGTAAGTTTGTTGGAAATACTGAGCTTTGAATTTCTACCTACTAGACTAGCCAATGCAATTGTCGAAATTTTTCCTTTATTTGTTTTATTTTATTTTATTTTATTTTTTATTGAGTTAATTTTGAGTCCAGATGGATTCCAAGATATTTTGCCGATGTTTCAATTAATATGTTTTTATTGTTGAGCTTAATCGGCATAGTAGCATTCTCTGTTCTGGTCGTAAAAATTACTTGTATAGATTTGTCCTCACTTACTTTTAAGCTCCATTTGTCAAACCAATTCTTTACATTGTTGGTGTACATCTGTAAATTTATTGTTGCGGTTGAGACGTTTTTGCGAGGTGACAATAAAATTGTGTAATTTTATAATAAGATTCAATAATTTAAGCGCGTTGGTTTATGGTGTTAAACTGTGCATCTGTCTACGTACATACTTGACAAATGCCAAAGATGACATAAAAAAAGTAACGTCTAGGAGTTATTCACTACTGATATCTAGGCGTCACTTTTGAAATACCCTTAACTTGGATTACCTGACATGGAATCGCTCTCTAATGAATTTTTCTATTCACTAATAATTAGAAAATTTGTTGCGTTGTAATGTGCATTTATTATTTTATTTAACACTTAATAGCTTTAAGCTGCTAAGAAATCGAATATCTAAAGCATTTTCTATATTTTTTTTTGAATAAAATAAAGTTTAATGAAGAAAACTAAACTTAATAATATTTATTTTGCATGTGGGAGTTTGAAAGTTTTTGCGCAAATTTGTGGGTAATTTAAATTTTTTTCGGCTGCATATCATTTCCTTGTTGAAATAAAGCGAAAAAACGTTGAGAACTTTTTTCTTAACCTAATATTTTGATATTTTTATACAATTTGTGCGCACATCCTCTGTTAGAGGATCAACCAACAGGAGGCACCTAGAAATGCTACTAACTTTGCAAGCCATCACATCTGAAGCATCGTCTCCTCATACAGCCTCAAACCTACTACATTCCATACCTACATAGGTACTCATATCTACTGCGCATCCGCATGCACATTTGCATAATTAGAGTTGATGTCAGTTAGCCAGCTAGACAGCCTGTTAATCAGCTGGTTAGTACTTTAGTACTTTAGTGCCTTTGTGATGCCAACACACCACCTCAACTTGGTTTAGTGACTGCCACTTACAATCGCACTCGCGCATTGCGGTTGCCAGCCCCCCTTAGTTCGCAGGCATTTCATCAGTTGGTAAATTATAGTGTTGCATGCATGTATTTAAAGCTAAATCGCCACCAATTTTTTTTTTTTAATTAGCTAGAGGTCATTGTCGGTCGTAGTAAAGTTATCTATCAAATTACATATGAAGATCTTAACGAACTCCCTGCTATTGGAGGTAAAGACTTTATTCATTATTTTATAAAGCTTGCATGCTAGTGATTTAGCTGTGTCAGGATAGGTGTAGCTGTAGGAAGAGGCCCACCAAATACGAAATGATAGAAATTTAATGTGAAATTTCGACTTCTGCCAATTTTCACCACTGATATCACTTGGTTGGGCTCGAAAATGCTTGACCTTAGGCGAGCATGAACGGTGTTTGTGTTTATTTACATACTCATAATTGTTGTTGTTATTAATTATTTTGTTTCAAACAGTCTAACCATCTATATGACATGGTATGCAGCGGAAAGTGAAATTTTTTCTACGAATATTTTCAACCCTCATTAATCTTTTGTAGCTTTTACAATGGCGGTAGCTTCTGGGGAAATCAGTAAGTACATACCTAACGAACATAAACACTGATACATTCATTTATACGGTAATCAATTCAATATTTATGCAGATTATGTTGTCAGCCGCAAACTAATTGATTGCTCAGCTGTGTACAGTGGTTGGTTGTATTTATTTTCTATCTGATTATTAATTAATTTTATGTCAAAATTGTTAGTATTTGTTGGCGTATAGCCAAAGATATGACGGCAAATGTGAAGTTAAAACCTAAAGTATTACAGAAAAGTTTTCTATGCATCCCCGCTCAAGTAAATTTGAGAAATATTTGTATAGGAGAAAAGAATTACCTATAGAATAGAATTGGGGAATAAGTTCATAGCGTTTTTATATTTTTTTTATGTAGTGTGTATTTAATTGTAGTTTTCAGTTTTTTTAATTTTTTATTGGTTTTGAGGGTTAGATATGGAATTTTCAGGTGGCAAAAATTAACATTTTCGACGCCGGCTCTTCTTTACTTTTCATCGATGTCAAAAAGCTTCCGAAGCAGCCCGGGACGTGTATAGAGAAGGTGTCGTAGGCTAGTCTACAACACGGAAATGGTTTGAAAAGTTCAAAAATGGCGACTATGACGTCGATGACACGTCCCGCAGTGGAAGGCCTTCTGAATTCGATCAAGGACATCTCAAATCACTTTTGAAGTAGAAGAGAAATCAGTCGTGAATTGGCGGAAAAAATGAACTGGCATCACAAAACGATTCTCAATCACCTTCTCTCAATGGGATTTACCAAAAAATTAGGAGTCTCTGGGTGCCTTACGAGCTCAACGAAAAAACAAAGAAAGTCGCCTTCAAATTGCTTCTAAGCATCGCGCCCGCCAACGAGACACTCACGGTCATAAATGGCGCTTTTTGTACCGAATCGTCACAGGATACCTTTGTCGGGCGTTACCTTCGATAACAAAAAAGTCCTTAAAAGCTAGCTTAAAAACTTCTTGGGCTCCGAATAATGCCAACTTTTGTGGTTACAAAACCCCATTCGTGGGAAGCTTTGCTTTTTTGTTTTCATCTGTAGAAAAGTGCAACGGAAACTTAACGCATTTTCTGTGAGGCTTATGGAGAATATGCTTCTCCACGTTCACCTTGTGAATTTAGCTTTAGACGCCCAAATTTGGTGGGGTCAGAACGTTGTGGTGTATTATTAGCAGATAAAATCGGAAGAAGAAGATAATGGTTAATGCTACCGATAACACTCAACAAATTGAAGCAAATACTGAACCAAAAAAAACAAGAATGGGTGACCAGACACGGATCACACGATGCGCAACCTGTTAAAACCTACTTCGAAAATAGCAGATGGGAAGTCTTACCCATCCGCTTTATAGGCCAGACATTATCCCTTCTGACTGCCACTTGTTTTGCTCTATGCAGAATGCTTTGACCGGACTACGTTTCACTTTAGTTGAAGGCGTCGCAAGTTGGGTCGTTACGTTCTTGACCTCAAAGGATTAGTGGTTCTATTGGGATGGAATTCATGCGCTCGCTGAAAGATAGGGAAAAGTTATACCTCCGTAAGGAAAATACTTTGGATGGAATATGAATTAATATATTTTCCCGATTAGTCTCAGTAGAATTTTAGTGACATGAAAAACATTTAGGACAATTTTCTCAACTAACCACAGATATTACAGTGCAAGTTACTCTTTAAGAGATAACATCACGTTCAAACAGAAAATTCTGGCAATGCTGGCAATACCAAGCGTTCGATGAACAAAATGTTGACAAACTTTTGCTTTGCAAAATAAACGTAGTAGAAAACTATGACCATATTTTTACCTGCATGAGAACTACAGATATTCATACCTATGGTGCGACATCTGAGAATGGCACACTGGGTTGACATTGATGTTTGGCAAGTCATCATGAATAGTTTAATGCCAAAAGAACGCTTCCAAATTGTTGAAATTTACTTCATTGAGCCATGCTGAGTGAATTTTTGTTTCTAAAAATTAATCAACTAAACATCCTCGACATTTGATTCTAACAAGATGGCGGAACTTACCATACAGCGAAAAATTTATTGGAAGAAGTAGTTAACAATTGGACGAATCCAGTATCTTTTTTTTTTGCTTGTTCACACCCCATCGGGAGCATAGGGCCTCGAGAAGACTTGTCTTGCGTTGGTTTCGTCAATCTATTTGGTTTCTGACAGGGTAGGTGATTAGCCTCCGCTACCAGTCTTAAGTGGTGGAAATGCCCATCTGTCGTTGTTCAGGAACAACGCCTTCTTACTGCTTGGAGCGCCATCTGTGTTTGCAAATAATGCGCTGACTATTGTGCGGGAGTTAGGATGGAAAGAAGTTTTTGGGTTTGAAGAATGAGATTTTTTTTTGTTTTTTGGGAAGCAGGGAAAGTAGGTAAATTTGGAAAAGTGCAAGGACCGTGCTTTACGTGGGATTCGAACCCACAATTTCTGGGATGACAGGCTAGCGCACTTACGCTAGACTACCGGGGCCCCTTTAGGAATGTTATTCAACATAAATTATATTTACTTAATAAACAACATAAAAAATTTTATTGTAGTAGTTTTTTTATACATAGAATTATATTTTCCCAGGTGCGGCACACCCAGTTCATTGAAGGTGTGACAAAATATATGTTCAGTTTCGCCGTATGCACAAAGCAAATGAATGGAAAATATTTCAGTCGTGGATTCTGTACTTGAGCAAATCGGCGTTGTAAATACTTTTCTGAACAAAATTAAATGCTACTAGCCAGCATATTTTTTAAACTAATTTGGAAACATTCACATAACTACATGCATCTACATGCATACAATAACACTTTAAAGTATTTTTCCATGGCTCTGAGAAGGGTTAAAGTACATATTTACAATGTCAAGTGTTCAGCGCGTTTTACTATTCAACCTATTTATAGAAACTAACTGCTTTAAAATGCAAATTGAGTGGCACTAAGTGAAGTTCTCACCAACTGTGCGCATCTGACATTACACAGCAATGGTAAAGAAGATATTTTGCAAACAAATTGGCCACAACAGTGACAGCAGTACTTTGATAATTGGGTAATCGCCAGCAACTAAAGTAATGCCGGTAATTTGTATTGCAGTGTGAAAGTTAAGGAGAACATGGCCCGAATAACACAATAAATCACAGGAATGTAGTAGAGATATTAACAAAAACATTGACAAACACATACACATATATAACTTCTAGTGGGGAAAAAATGATTAAATTTATTATTTAATTTTCCAACACTTGATTCAACAAAAAAGCCGCTAATATACGAATATATACCTACATAGTTATATGTCGAAATATTGCTGAAAACAGTCAGATTAGTGCCGGCGAGCGCATAAAATTCAAATGACCAATAAAGCAATAAAGTGCGAACCAAGATCAGGATAGTACAGATTCAATTGTGGTTATTGGAAGCCAAAAGAAAAATATAAAGGGTGGTTCAAGCACAAACGTATTTTTGACAATGAAAACTCCTTTTCGCTGGAACTAACTATCTAACTATCAGTCAATTACAGGTCTCCACCGAAGTATGTAAATCACTTGGCAATGGTTGCTCAAGTATAATAAAGGGTATTTCGAAAGACGCAACTAGATGTTACACTAAAGCATATAAAAATTTAGACTCTTCTAGGTTTCGCTATTATTCTATTTCTCTATTTATTCAAAATTCGTTAACAGCGTGAAAAATTACCAGTTTCTTCAAAAATGTTCACCAAACTTTCATAGGTTTACTCACTCTACCGATTATTTCCATAAAAAAAACACACACCTTTTGCGATGTGGTGTTCGTGACAAATATCAAAGATGGCATAAAAAGCTACCTCTAGGAATTATTCACTACTGACACCCTTATTGAGGCAATTAATTCTTTAATTGAGTTATGGATTTTTGTGCTCACACACACACTCAAAAAGCATTCTTTCTTCTTTCTTGATTGGGGCGATAGCCGCTTTGGCGATTTAAGCAAAGTGCCCCAGTCGTTTCTTTATTGTCCTAGCCGGCGCCAGTTGCAAACACTAAGTGAAGCCAAGTCCTACCCCACTTGATCTCTCCAACGCAGAGGAGGCCTTCCTCTTCCTCTGCTACCACCAGCTGGTACCGCATCGCATACTTTCGGAGCCGGAGCGTTTGTACTTATTCGATCGACATGACCAAACCAAAGTAACCTGGATTTTTACTCGCTGCACTATGTCTATGTCGCCGTAAAACTCATACAACCTTATTGCTCCATCACCTGCGATATTCGCCGTTTTTATAGAGTGTTAGTTTTGTTCATCGAGAGAGGAGTTTACTACTCAGTTGCCTAATTAGTTCAAAGTAGCACTTATTGGCAAGAGGGATTCTCGGTTGGATTTTAAGACTGACATTATTATCGGTGTTAAGGCTGCTTCCTAAATAAACTAAGTCTCTTACAACCTCGATATCATAACTGTCAACAGTGACGTGGTTCCCGATACGCAAGTGCGCCGACTGTTTTTTTGATAACAGGAGGTACTTCGTTTTGTTCTCGTTCACCATCAGACACATTCGCTTTGCTTCTTTATCCCTCCCTTCTGCATATATTCCAAGCAGCTCACAACTTTCGGGCTTAGACCAAGTATTCTTTGGATAGCTTCCGAACACCTGTTCGAGAGCGAGGTAATGTGAGAAGGCGAACCAACCAGGATAACTGGTTGTGCGTTGGGTTTGGGTCCAATCACATAAAAACCCCATCCAATGAAAACGAAAATGAAACCTCGGATAGGAGCTCAATAAGCATTAGATTGTTGAAAATGTTTTCATTTTGCTGGTGAAAATGAAAATATGGAGAAATTTACCTTTCAAAGAGGTCATTTGCATCTCTGTTCATTTTTGCTTGGGATTTCCTTGTTAGTGCCAGCTAAAGTTATTGAATACCCTTTTAGTTGGAATGATGTAAAACGGTTAGGTAGATTAGGTTACAGGTTATTGAAGGTTAACAGGTTATCCAACTGAATAAAAGATTTGGCTGTGTTCGCATGTGTGTCTGTGTATTGCAACAGAATGTCGACTTTATACGTCTAAAGCACAGTGAGACGTCTCCACACATTTTATGTGAATGGCCGCGCTTTAGAAATCCTAGAATTCTAAGGAATACGACTACCATGATTCTCTTGGAGTGTGGGGATACCAAATGCCTTATCTTACTTTATCTCAGAATATTAGCTTGCAAGGTACAGTTGGGCTATATAGAAGCTTGATTTTTGTCGAAAGTTCATATTTTCTAACGCATATCTGGGGACTGAAGAAGGGGCGGACGATTAACAAGTCAATGCATTGACAGGTAGTGAAAATTAATCTTAGGTGTATTTTTTTCCGAAAAAGTAGCTGGACGCGTCATTCGCGTTAACGGCGAATGTTAGAACTGGTAGACTTTTTGCTGCCTAAAATTGAAGCCAGAAGCTTAGATGTTGATTTCAGCAGCTTATCGAAGAGTTCGTTAATCGTATTATCAGCCGGCTTTACGTTGAACTGTTCGTAACCAATCCGCAGACTTCATACGCATAATCCCTTAGCAATTTAGATTTTGAAGGCTGATATCATTCGAGCTACATGTGACACATCGCAAGAACTTTAATCATGGTATTGTAAAATTGGATTAGCCGAAGGCCAGCTGAAGTAATTCTTTGAATAAAATCGTATTCCGTTAATAGTGCAAATATTTACTCTGTCTCATAATTGAAGTCCAAATATACCGAAAAAAAGGTTTTGATACATTTTCCTTTATTTAAAGAAAACACTTTTTGGCCCACCCTGTGCATACATAAAAGCGTAGTACAATGAGCTAAAATAATGTTTCAAATGAGCTGAGAAATTTTGCAACTATGAATTATGGATAAGAGAAAGTTTGGTGAGAAGTTGGCTAACTATGCAAAGCTTTAATATTATGGCATATATTGTAATTGACTTATTGTTAGATGGATGCTTAATACCCGGAAATGAAGGTAAACGAAAAATACGAAGTTATACAAAAATTGACACTCTCACAGGCCACACTAAAGGTGCAAAAAGCTTAATTAAAGGAAAGGAAAGCATACATTTGAAAACATGAATTTTTTTTTTTACTTTAAATAAATCGATTTACGGATGAGTGATGACTTATTTACGGTAATAATTTATGAATAGTATTGAATTCGTTGTGCAGTTGCAGTCGAGTGCTATCGACTTTTCTCAAAAGGGGTGGGTCGATGTTAATAGGCATTGGCGGTCATGCTGTTTTTACGGTATTTATTAACCCTTTTCATTTATTCAGTCCCTGATGGGAAATCACAGATGTAAGTTACATGATTGATTACACAAATAAGAAAACTTTATTATAAACGAATTGAGCGCATCCTTAACTTTCGCAGAGCTAACATTGGTCACCAATTAGCTTTGGCATTGCTTTCTTGTGGAGTTTTTTGAGCCACAAATCAACTAGAGCAGGGGAATTGTGGAAAATTTCAGTTCTCGGTATCCCGTGTCGCCATCACAGACAACGATTTCATGTAAAATAAAAAAAAGCATGCTCTCACTCGGCTTGTTTTATTCAGCATTTTACAGCGTGCGCGCACTAAGCTATTATCTAAACCCTGCTCGGTAAAAGGTATATAGTTCTCTCTCAGAGAGTTAGGTCAATGACTGAAGAAGGGCAAGACATTCCGAAATATTTCAATCGAATGCCCACTGAAACCCACGGGGTGAGAGAATACAAAAGGTGGCCACATTGGCGCACTTCTGTCCTGCTCTTAATGAATTTTCAAAATCAACTGAATTGCTGACGTAATAATTTTTCATTTTTATTTTTATTAACGAGTGAAATTATACAATATAAGTTGTTCAATTGTTACGCCAAAGCCAGACCAGAGGAAGCAATAAGACTCAATAAATAAGGGTAAATACTGTAATTTATTGAGCAATTTGGACTTAGAGAAATAATCTAAACCCATGAAAGGTGAGCCGCCCGTCAACAAACGGGCTTTCAAGCAGGGTGAAATTCCTTAAGCATTTAGAAAAGGGTTCTCAAAACTTCATAACAGATTCGTTCATACATAAGCTATATTCCATGATCAGAAGTTTGAAGATCGTTCGAAAATGTCGACCCTCGGTGTGTCCGAGAAAAATTGTATGGGCCTTTGTGCGTTTATGGCAGCAACTAAAGCAGTCAAAAGCAGACAAAAGACGATAAAAAGCCATTTTCTTTTAGTTTAATGTATTTAAGAAAATATATTCGATATGATATGATGTACTGAACGAAATCACTCTCACCTGCGTGCCTAAATTTTAAAACGCTTGAAGCCATATAGTAACCGACATACCCACATATACTTGTACATAAGTAAATACATATGTACGCTTTATTTATAAATGTGTTTACAGATATTTGCAAATTGTAGAAATGAACAATTCAGCGATAATCGTTAGTGAACAATAGTATTTACTTGTATCTATTTTTAATGAGATTTGCTTACCACTTTTTTGTTTAACTAACAGACTCACTTTCATATGCGCATCGTAGTCACTGATCGCGCTTCAAATCGACAAAGCGAGGAAAGTTAACTTCAGTACATGAAGAAGATGATTATTGAAAATACTCAACCAATCTCCCAGTCAGAGACACAAGGCAACAACTCTACTTCCTGCAGTAAAAGTGTTTACATAAAATAGTCATATTGACTCAATAGGTATCACATACCTTATACATAGGTACATATTTACTATACAAACGTAATCTCGGTCATCTGTTTTGACTGTTACTTTCAACTTTTGATATAAATTTGGACTACTGAAATGTTTTGTTCACTTGCATGTGAACTGGGCGGCTCCAGGCATGCTGCAGAAATTTTCTACACCAAAACAGCAGCAGTAGGAAAGAAAGAAAGTTTAGCATAAATATTTTGGACATTACGTAGCAACAGCAGCATCAGCAGCAGCAGAGTTATATTTGGTAGATATTTTTTTTCTTTTTGGTTTTGGTTAAAAACTTTGTATACTTTTTCATTGTTTGAATTTTTTTTTCATTCTCTGTCTTGTGTGAAAAATTAGAGAATAACAGCAAGTGAAAAGGTGGCCACAGCAATGCGGAAAACATCTGTTGTTATTAGGCGTCAACATGCATACATACATACAAACATGCATACAAACGTACAAGTAGTTGTAAACCTAGTTTGCCAAGTAGTAGCTTACTTTGGAGAACTTTTGTTGGTAGTTGTAAAATTGGCATAAAACTTCGCACTGAACTTTTCCTTAAAATTTTGCAATTTATCAATGATGTGCCAGCGTAGCTAAAATTGCTTGGCCAGCACACAGAAAAAATTTAATGGGCTTTCTTTTAAACGCTAATTATCTCGTCCATATAATGGGTGTTCTGTTTAGAGGTATGATGGAGTGTGTTATATTGCAAACCAACATTTTCGCTTTATTAACGAATTTAATGACATTTAATGGTTAAAAATAGTTTCAAGCAAATGCCTGCCTCGATTGCGTTTTGTGAAATCCAAACCGTCGCACAGTGCGGATTTTTCAACCAATTTTGTTAAAAAATGGCAATAGGACTTAATTTTCGACCGATTTTAATGGTTTTGTTTTTTTGTATGCTCATAAATTATTTTAGAAGAGATTGTCTAGGCCCGAATGAAAAATTCAGAAAAACTATGTATTCAAATTCCGTTTGGAATTTTTGTATTGCAGTTCTAATCAACATACATCAAAGCTAGTACGCACATTTCCAAACCCTCCTAAGGGGTGAAATTATCCCCACTACCTAAAAACTTAAAAACTAATCTTTTTATCATGGAGAAATCTAGAAAATTCACCGGAAAAATAAAACAAAATGAGATATACGTTTTTAGAGATGCTGAATATTTTATTCTGTAACCAGAGGGAATCTCGATCCATATATTATTCAAGCTGTTCTTTGACTGCTTTCTCAAGCAGTTTTTCTAAGGTTCTTAAGCCACTGATTGATCTCAATTCATTGCATTTGTCTGTGACTTTAATTTTATAATGATTTTATATAGACGATTTTCGGAATTTAACTTCGAATGTGATTTTATTATCCTCAGGAATGTAGGACTTAGTGTAACTCAATGATCTGATAACGTTTTTGGGATAACATTATCAATATCATATAGGGCGTCGTTGCATTCGGGACAAAAAGAATTGGTGATGATGAATATTATCAAAACCAAATTTATTCTTTAGAGATTTACACACTGAATATAATTCCTCGACTGATATTTCGCGAACTTTAAAACTGTACATACATTTTCAATGATATTGGTAAATCTGTCATTTTCTTGACACAATTGTCATTCACTTAACACAAAATATTCTGTTCTATTCTTATTACAATTTTTATAGCTATTTTATACTTGTTTCTGATTTGTGTGTACTTATTCCACTTTTCTTTGTTTACTAAAAGTTTGTTCTAACATAGTTCACAACATGGCGCTCTACTGTTTTGGGTAATGAATTTTATTTCCCTATCTATGATTTCATGATCCGATATTTTATTATTCGTATTAATCTTTACTGCCTTTGGCATATTCATTAGTCACATAGTCTATCAAAGTCTTAAATTTATACGAGATATTCTTGTATAATCAGATACTTTTTTGTTTATTCCATTATTATTGTAATCTATACTAATATTATAAAGAGGAAAACTTTGTTTGTTTGTTTGTTTGTTTGTTTGTTTGTTTGTTTGTAACGAATAGGCTCAAAAACTACTGGACCGATTTTACAAATTCTTTCACCACTCGAAAACTACATTATCCAAGAGTAACATGGATTACATTTTATTTTGGAAAAAGATAGGGTTCCGTAAGATATTTGGATTTTTCGGACACAAACTGAAAAAAATCTTATATATAAAATAAAGTCAACTTTCTGTGTGTGTTCGCTAACCGGCCGTGTCTTTGCACCTAATTAAACCAAACTTACACACATTGTTAAGAAGGTATTGAAGATGGTTTCCGTATAGTTTGGATACCTATTGGTGGATAGGGCTCGAGATATAGGTCAAAACGTGGACCCGGGTAACCTTCGGATGTGTAAGTACAATATGGGTATCAAATGGAAGCTGTTGGTGAATGCTTTAGTTCAGAGTATTTTTCATGCCGCTCCGTGACTAGGGTCTCGAGATAGAGACCAAAACGTGGACCCTAGAATGTGTTTGTACAATAGGATATCAAATTGAAGCTGTTGGTGAATGCTTTAGTACAGAGTATTTTTCATGCCGCTCCGTGACTGGGGTCTCGAGATATAGGTCAAAACGTGGACCCGGGTAACCTATGGTTGTGTATGTACAATATGGGTATCAAATGAAAGCTGTTGATAAGTGCTTTAATACCTATTGATGACTAGGGTCTGGAAATATATGCCAAAACGTGGGCCCGCCGTGTCTTTGCACCGAATTAAACCAAACTTACACGCATTGTTAAGGAGGTATTGAAGATGGTTTCCGTATAGTTTGGATACCTATTGGTAGATAGGGTCTCGAGATATAGGTCAAAACGTGGACCCGGGTAACCTTCGGATGTGTATGTACAATATGGGTATCAAATGGAAGCTGTTGGTGAATGCTTTAGTTCAGAGTATTTCCATCCGCTCCGTAACTAGGGTCTCGATATAGAGGCCAAAACGTGGACCCTAGAATGTGTTTGTACAATATGGATATCAAATGAAAGCTGTTGATAAGTGCTTTAATACCCCAAGGTAGTGTCTTAGGTCCTGTCCTTTATACTATGTTTACAGCTGATATGCCCAATTCAGAAAAAGTAGAAGTAGCAACTTTTGCTGATGATATAGCATTTATCGCTTATAACGAGTCCCCTGTAGAAGCTTCATATCTTTTGCAAAATCAACTCCAAATTTTGGAGTCTTGGCTTAAAAAATGGAAAATAAAAGTTAATTCCGAAAAATCTACACATGTCACTTTTACATTAAGAAGAGAGCAATGCCCTGCTGTATTTTTAAATAATAAACAAATTCCCACTAGTGACAGAGTTAAATATTTAGGGATGCATCTTGATCGACGCCTCACGTGGAAAAGTCACATTCAGGCTAAGCAACAACAACTAAAAATTAAAACAACACGTATGCACTGGCTGCTTGGCCGTAACTCTCAACTTAGCCTAGAAAATAAAATACGGATCTACAAAGCTATTCTGAAGCCCATTTGGACCTACGGAATACAGCTATGGGGAACTGCTAGCAACTCCAATGTGGAGATCTTGCAACGTTACCAATCGAAAACATTGCGAAGCCTTGTTAATGCCCCTTGGTTTATTACTAATGAATCTATCCATAAGGACTTAGGTATTCCTTTTGTAAAGAATGAAATTCGAAAATATAGTACTAGATATCTGAAACGATTATCTAATCACATAAATCCAGCTGCTATTTGTTTATTAGACACAACCAATGAAACTATACGGTTAAAACGCAATCATATCTTAGACTTGCCATTCTTCTAGTATGAATCTACTCAACCTATAAACTTTAAGGTAAAATTAAGTAAGTTAATCTTAAGTGATAATATTAACAAACAATGATTTTAAGCAATCTTGAAGTACTAATGAATTTTAATAATTTAAGAACGAACTGTACAAGTTAATAAGCTGTTGTAATTTCTATGTAGATTTGCACAAAAGCAAAACTACCGCTGCCATTATCTTATAAGATCTAATTTGCTGAATGTCTTATAGTAGATAGATTGCAAATAAAGTAAGTTATAAAAAACAAAAAAAAAAAAAAAAAATATTTACTCAAAAACAAATAGAAAAACAAAAAATATTGTTTATGCCAAAGCGCTTGAATAAAGAATAAAGAAATAAATAATATGAAAACCATATATTTTCTGTTCTAAACCATATATATTCTATTTTAGTGTGTCCAGCGAAGGGGGCCGGGTTTGCTAGTATAATATATTTTCAACAACTCGTTTATAGAAATCGTTTTTCTTTCATCCTACACCAGGGTTCCCTAAACATTCGTCTAATTGACTACACAGTAACACTGATTTAAGTTTAGAGGTCTAGGGTTAAAATTCCCCGCGACTATGATATCAGTAGTTGCATCCAATGATACGTTAATATTTTCTTGGAAGAAATCACAAAATTCTCTTATAGAACTGCTTGAGGATCTACAGACTGCCACCAGCAGCACATTTCCTTCTTTATATGGCATTTAAATTTATATCCCAGCAATCATATTTTTGATGGAATTGATTTTCCCATTATTTTCCTAATAGATTAGTTCATATACAGTTTAAGCAGTTGTGAAACTCGTTTTCATCAACATCGGCAGTAATATACGTTTCTGAAAGAACCATAAACTCGGGGCTACACTCAGCACCGTTTCAAGTCTTAGTTTTTAACTAAAGTTTTATTCCACATTGATTTTTACAGTCCCAATTCTCTAGAATTTAGTTCCGCCCTTCTGGGTATGGTGTGCGGATGCTGAATAAACATACGGTGCTATTTGAGACGCAGTCTAGTCCAAGCAAAACACAACATTGAGCAAACATATGTGGATAGTAGTCATAAAATATTTATAAAAAAATTTAATTCACTCAGACACACAGACACTTCCGTTTTCTTACAGGGGAATGCAAATTTATTTTACTTATTTATTTATTTATGCATATAACAACACAAAAAAACACCGTTAGCTACGAGGCTTGCGGCTTAGGAACGCATATTTGGATATTATCCAAAAGAGCTCGGGTAGAAAATTAAAGTAAAGAAGTAGCTAAAAGCTCATCAGAGTTAAGAAAAAATTGCCAGGATAACTTTTAATAGGTATAAAATACTTTTTTATAAGTTCTTTCTAACTGAATCACGCCAGTACACAATTTATATTTGTTAAGCTGAGTTACTCATTAAATATTGTAAAACTTTAATGATTTTCTGGCATACAAATTAAAAACTATTGTTTTTACACTTTTACAATTTATAGGCTTTACAATTGTGAAAAAATTAATAAAATATTTTCTTGCCTATTTTCTTTGTTCAGTGCCCCGCTCTGCACCATCAGATGAAAATAAATTTTGAATATTTATTTCTTCAATTTCACGCAGAATTTACACTTTCATTAAGGAAAGTCGCAAACTTGTATTTTTATTAACTTCATCTATTTTTTTTAATTCATTTACTTGTAATCTTTATATAATCGTATTTATATGGGAATGCTAAATTTTAGGAATCTATAAATGCACACACTTGCACATAATTGTGTATCTCTTTATGAGTTGAAAGTTGCTAATTTTATTCGCAATCTTAATCTTAAGGTGAGCGTGCACATAATTATGGCCCAAACATCCACTTATGTACATACATAAATAAATATAAATCCATATAAAAAGTACTTCATTACTATTTTGACTTCTTATAATTAGAGTGACGCATTTGGCGTGTCCAGATCCATTTCGTTACCGTAAAATTTCTTTATTCGTTAATTTATTGCGTGGGCTAATTAACTAAATAAGATAACTTTTTCATAAAAATATCTTGCTGTAATGATTTGAGATCATTGGTTCCTTATCAAATTTGACGCAAAAGGACGAAAAATTTATTTACACCACCGCACAATGTTCCGAAAATCAAAAAAAAAAAAAAAAAAAAAAAAAAAATGCAAAAAAAAAACAATTAATTTTGTCACTAATGCTGGTTTTTTGTTGTAGTAGTATTCCTAAAGGAGCTTTAGATCACTACTATATTCCAACAGCCAATGACGGCATGCGTTAGTGCAATTGGAAATGTGTTAGTGCTAATGGGAAATACGTAACGCCGCTCAACTGGAAGTAGATTTGAAAACGCACCAAAAAACTTAAATGGAAGACTTGAGTTTCGGAAAAATCGCAAACACAGTATCAGCATTTCACGGAGAGAGAATGGTCGAATGTTACGCTGTCCAATGAATTGCCTTTTTTAATAGCAACAATCATGAATTATTTTCTTAATCAAATTTCGCAAAACACGTGTAATAGAAATCTTTGCTTAACCCGGCGGCAAAAACTTTGGTCACACCGCCAACGATCTGGGTGTGTCGTACTAGAGGAAAAATAATATAAATGCATATATAAAAAACCTACAATAAGATGAATTTTTTGTATGTTGCTTATTAAGTTAACAATATTAATGTTAAAAAAGCGTATTCAGCTACAAAGAGTTTTGCAAAATCATTGTACCAAATAGCCATACAGTAGACACCTACAAGCAGCTCGGATGCCTCACACAGATATTCATTAATGGCGGGTTAATAGAGGCATTTGGCACACCTAAAATGACCAGATTATAAATGCATTTCCTAAACATTGTAAAATAAATGCCCCACCTTTTTAGTATCAGTTTTTAGCTGAATGAGGTTTTTTGTATACATTTAATGAAATAAAATGAAAATTACGTTAGAATCCCCATTTAAAGGGCGATACATTTAGAGGCATTTACAGGATATGGTCGGATGAGAGCATGCCAAGCGAACGGAACCTGAGTGTGCAGTGCCCAATACACAAGAAGGGTGATCCTGCTTAACACGGTCCTGTCGAGCGTATTGTGTGAGATAATGAAGCCCATCGTCAACAAACTGATAGGGTCTTATCAGTGCGGCTTCAGATCTGGTAAGCCCACCATACATCAGATACTCACAATATCCTAAATACAAAATAAAAAAATTCGACACGCACCACCTCTTCACCACCTTTGACAACAAATCACCTCTATGCCCCTATGGCTAAGTTTCGTAGCCCCGCAAAACTAATACGGCTGTGTAAGACGCCGTTCGCGCTATCACAAGCGCCGTCAGAATTGGAAGTAACCGCTCCGAGCCGTTCAATACCAAACGAGGTTTTAAGCAAGGTGAGTCTCTGTTTTGTGACTTTTTCAACCTCTTGCTGGAAAAATTCTTTCGCACTACCGAGAACACAAAATAGATATTACTATACTCAGTGGACCCTATAAACACCAAGAAGGCACTGGAAGTGTGCGACAAATAGCTCCCGGCTAATGCAGTCCGCGGATTTGTACGAGCGCGTATTGAAGATACATACGTCTATAGCTGCTACCTACCGCCCAGCTTACCTGTGTCTGAAGCTACCAGCATTCTAGACAATCTCGCCCAAGATATTAAAGACTAAAGACCTCTAGTCGCAGCTGGTGATTTTAACGCTTGGGCTGTGAACTGATGATGCCCACGTACAAATCAAAGAGGTCAAGCCCTTCTGGAAGCTTTCGCTATGTTAGATATAGCCCTTATGAACACAGGGCACCAGTAGACATTCTAAAAGGCGAGATCGATAATAGACCTTACATTCGTGATTCACGAAGTGGCTCGTTAGCCAGCATTACACCCCGAGTGACCATCTCGCGATAATTTGCGAAACAGAGAAGCACGTCGAACTAAAGCTGCCAAATACATACGACGCGAGATACAGGGTTCACTCAATGGAGGCTCAGGTTATCGAAGTCATGCTGGCAGATGTAACACTCACTGGCGATGCAACTGAGAAGGCTACGCAAGCTATGAAGCATCTAACAAAAGGATGCGATGCAGTCATGTCTAAAACAAAGCCCAACAGGCATAACAACGAACCCATTTACTGGTGGACAGCAGACATTGCGGAATTACGTAACGAGTGCAACAGAGCACGACGAGTTTATGAGCGTTCTAGGGGCACGCACAGCTTCCAAGAGAACCAGATCCAGAAAATCAAAAAAGGAGGGCGCTGAAAAAGGCAATTAAAGCGAGTAAACGACAATGTTTCCTTCAAATACGTGGCGAAGTCGATAGTAACCCTTAGGGACTCGGGTACAGGCTAGTCATGAAAAAACTGAACGTTTTCAAGCCACTCCCAACAACGTGCCCGGCCATACTGCAGCACTATTCCCCCTGCAAGATGGTCTTCGAGCCCACGATTTGGAAAGTTTTTGCGAAGTCGACCAAAATGACAGACAAAGGCGAACTCCTGATGATCACTAAACGGATCAAACACAATAAAGCCCCAAACGAGGCACTACAAGTGGCAATTCGAAGTCATACCGACACATGTGCAACACATGTCTAAAATAAGGCACATTTCCAACTCAGTGGAAGTTGCAGAAACTGGTGCTGATTCGAAAAGGATCTAAGCCTGCGGAAGATCCTACAGGCTCCCCCCCTTTGCATGCTCGACACCGCAGGCAAAATTCTAGAACGGTTGATCATAAATCGTCTTGAGGCTGCAATTGATGATGCAGGCGGTTTATCATCTTCGTCATTCGGATTCCGCAAAGTTCGCTCATCCGCAGATGCTGTAGCTGCGGTTAAAACAATTGCGCAGAAGGCAATCGAAGAACCTCGGTGGTTACACCATAGCGAGAGCGTAGCTTGCATTCATGGCAGGAAAAAATGGAATTCGTCCCTCAATGGACGCTGGACGTACCGCTTGATTCTCATAATATCTGATTGGGTCAACCGTGAGCATATCGAGATGCCCCGAACTGTTCTTATTGTGCACCAACTGCAGAAGTCACAGAACATGTTTTGTTTGCCTGTCCGCGATTTGCGTTCGAAAGGGAGGCGTTAAGCACTAGGGTGGGGAAGCCAATTACGGCTGTTAACCTAGTAGATATTATGATTGAATCAGAAGATCTCGGTCCGCTGTAATAGTAATCTCCAAACTGCGTCGCGCTGAACAACAGAGCAGATCTTCGCTCTCCCGCCCGTGAAGTTATACTTGACGGGCGACGTCACGCTGAATTGTAGCGCAAATCTTTGAAAATTGGCAACAGGCCGCTCCCCTTCCAGTCAAGTGATACTAGACGGTCAACATCGTTGAACAACACAGCGCAAATTTTCAAGAATTGGCAATAGGCCGCCCCCCTCCCGCGAGGTCATACATAACGGTTGTACCGCGGAGGGAAACGGAGCTCTGGTGGGTTTTTGAGCCGAGAAGCAAATTTCACACTCTTCGGCTTTCAATAAAAAAAAAGTTATTTAATCTTTAAACTCACTAGAAAAAGTTGCCAAAAAATCTACGAGAGCAACCCTCACATTGGTCTCTCTATATTTTAATTGCATACATATGTGCATATGGTATATGATTAGCGGTATGCAAGTATATTTCAGGTGGTTCGCATAGGTATGTAGCCCAAAACTACTGTTACTCAATATCTATAGAGGTTTATATGCACAGTGGTTATAACCAAACCCAAATAGAAAACGACTTTGAAACTAATTTCGAGCCTATCTGGCCTCTGAATAAGTAAAATATGGGAATAAATGAGGTTGACAGCTTATTGTCTTCCTTCTTAGCGCATTGTTTTTTCTTAAATATAGCCAGACTTTTATTCAAGTGAAAATAAAAACCGTAAGAGTAAATTTATATCATGGTTTTTATGAGTCTGCGGCTATAAATCTTGATAAGTTCAAGAATTAAGCACCAACTACGTATGCGCTTTATTATACATTTACCCACTTAAGCAGATACATACATACACACATACATGCATGCAAACATACGCACATATACACTATGCATGCTTGTATTAAAAGGGAAATGCTTACTCGTAGTAACTCAAAACAAAACTCTTCAACGCAAAGAGTTAAAAAGACATTTAAGTGATTAATTAACTCAATGCTTATAATTATTTTTTTTATGCTCATTAGCTTTTATGTTGACACCTTTTAGAAACTGGATGTACTCTGTTAAATGGGTCGAAAATTAACACCTTTAAATAGAACAAAAACTATATGTACTTATTTTTGTTATAAAAAATAATAAGAAATATCTTAAAGCCGGATGAGAAAGGCAGACCACCGAAAACAATCGCAACAGATAAGGTAGATATGCACTAAAAGTAGCAGATAAGGCAGATAGGCGAGTGTGCAGTGTGGCAACTAAGTTGGCAATATTTCAAAGCCAGCCATAACTGTGACAGTTAAGTTGTTGCCTCAAGCGTGTTGGCAGAGGTAATTAAGAACGTGAGTAAATACTTTGGACGGAGTGGAGGCCCGAAATACCTCAAAGTAATTTTTATTTGCACACACGCGCGTACTAAGCAAAGGTGTGTAAGCATGCCTTGATTTCGGATTTTGGTGAATGGCGCTTTTTCATAGGCGAAAGTTGCTTCGAGAATAACGGTTGCGAAATGCATTGAATATTTTCAGAGCATTCGACGATTTGTATAAACTTTTTGGCAGAAATTAAAAGCAGTACAAACAATTTTAGGAATACAAATAATAAATAATAATATTAAACAACAAAATAAAGGTTGACCAAAAAGTCTTGCGGTATTTCCGCAAGCTTTTCTTTGCAAGCGCGTAGTTCTAGTTGTATTCGTCGCATCGGTTCACGCTAGAGCTTTTTGGAAAGCTCTTTTCACGTGCTAACACGTGTTTGATTAATTGTTGTTTGCTTTTAGTCGTTCGTGAGTTATAGCGTCGCAAACATGGAGCAAAATAAAGAGGAAATACGGCATATTTTTCAGTACTACTACGATGAAGGCAAAAATGCATCTCATGCTGCCAATAAAATTTGTGCAGTTTATGGACCCGATACAGTTTCCATTTCCACCGCACAACGATGCTTTCAATGTTTTCGTTCTGGTGCAGAGGTGATCGAAGATGCGCCACGGTCCGGAAAGCCTGTCGTCGAAAATTGCGATAAAATCGCTGAATTGATCGAAAGAGACCGGCATAGTAGCAGCCGTAGCATCGGCCAAGAGCTGGGCATGAGTCATCAAACCGTTATAAACCATTTGAAGAAGCTTGGATTCAAAAAGAAGCTCGATGTATGGGTGCCACACGACTTGACGCAAAAAAACATTTTTGCCCGTATGGATGCATGCGAATCGCTTCTGAATCGCAACAAAATCGACCCGTTTTTGAAGCGGATGGTGACTGGCGATGAAAAGTGGGTCACTTACGACAACGTGAAGCGCAAACGGTCGTGGTCGAAAAGCGGTGAAGCTGCCCAGACGGTGGCCAAGCCTGGATTGACGGCCAGGAAGGTTCTTCTGTGTGTTTGGTGGGATTGGCAGGGAATCATCCACTATGAGCTGCTCCCCTATGGCCAAACGCTCAATTCGGACCTGCACTGCCAACAACTGGACCGCTTGAATGCAGCACTCATGCAGAAGAGGCCATCTTTGATGAACAGAGGCAGAATTGTCTTCCATCAGGACAACGCCAGGTCACACACATCTTTGGTGACGCGCCAGAAGCTCCGGGAGCTCGGATGGGAGGTTCTTTTGCATCCACCGTATAGTCCGGATCTCGCACCAAGTGATTACCACCTATTTCTGTCCATGGCGAACGAGCTTGGTAGTCGGAAGTTGTCCACAAGAGAGTCGTGTGAAAATTGGCTCTCCGAGTTTTTTGACAATAGGGAAGCGAGCTTCTATAAGAGGGGCATTATGAAGTTGGCATCTCGTTGGGAACTCGTCATCGAACAAAACGGCGCATATTTGACTTAAAACGCATTATTATAACCAATTTTATGAACAATTGAAAATTCAATAAAAATACCGCAAGACTTTTTGGCCAACCTATAATAATTAAAAGACGATGGATGCTAACTAATGTCCTTTTGAGCGGTTTGTCAGCGGAGAGATAAACCAATTTTTTTTTTACTTTCACTGCTATGAGGTGTGTCTATAAAGCAGTGAGACGTAAGCTCTTATAGAAGAAGTACGCATTGGCACAACGCCGACTTTTTAAGATGAAGTTTTCTCAGTCGAATACAGTACCTTCCCCTTCAGTAAAGAAATCAGTATTGAACAAAATGTTTGCTTGTGCGCATTAGAGTTGTTTCGTTTTTCTGTTTCACAAGGGAAATGTTAAGTATACCAAGTAAAACAATGAATTATTGTGAAATTTAGCATATTATGTTTGAAAAAAGCGCTTGAAACCAGCGAAGGAGTGAATAGCAATGAATGTTTGTCGCATGCATATGAATTTGGTTGGTTGAATCATTACCAGGATGACCGAAAAGACATTTTAAATAATTTAGGGTCAGGTTGCTGGGTTGCTGAGATAAGGTAGTAGCCCGGTGTGACGGGTTCAAAAAATCGAAAATTTTTTTTTTTACATTTTTCGGAAGAAAAACATCTTAAAAATATACTATAAAATTTTCGTACAGAAATTTTAATTATTTTTGAAGTTATAGCTAAAATAAGAGAGCGCTATAAAAAATCTGTTGTCGAAACTTTAAACGCGTTTTTCTCAAAACCATGTTTTCGAAATTTCGGGGAATCACTGACTCAAAACTATTCAACCGATTTGGCTAAAAATTTAACCCGTTATTCCAGACACACATAGCTAGATCCCGAACCTTTAAAACATTTAATTTTTTAATTATAAACTATTTAATTTAAACAATTTATGGAGAAAAAAATTAGATTTTGAGAACTTTTTTCACAAGTCCGCCATTTTGTTTTTGTTTTTTTATTTGTATGTACATTTTAGGTTTGGGACCTAAAATAAAGTCTACAGAATAACAATCTCTTTGAATTTTTATTTCAGATGACTTTGGAAGGCTGTGTGTTTCCCCGAACCAACTCATCGTTTTTTTAAGGACTCCACTTTGACGTCAAAAATTTTAAACAAATTAATATAAAATTAAGTTTAAAAAATTTTTGTATATACTTCAAAACACCAATAAAAGCATATAAAAACTTTAAAACGATTGCATCTTATTTTCTTTTAAAAAAAGATCCATCAAAAAACGTCGAAATTTTGGTCGTTACACCGGACTACTACCTTACAGGTTATTTTTCGAAGATTATTTTTCGACGGTTATTTTTCGTTATTCAGGAAAAATTATGAATGCGTAATGAAGAATGAGACCGCATTGTTCGTCAAGTCGTTTCTACCTTTCCTATTGTTATAATAGTCCCGCTTATATGGTTAAGATTTATTATATTTATTTATTTAATTAATTAATGTCTATTAACGTAATTCTTACAGACTAGCACATGTATCCATAAAAAAGTATAAATAAAATATGTGAAAATTTCTACACAGTTTTATAAAAACGATTCAAAAAAGCCATACGGAAGAGAGAGAGAGATAGAGATAAAAAGAGAGGGTGAGAAACTCCGTTCCCCTGAACCCCTGCTTGGTGGAAGTTTCGGGGTTGTCGGAAATACTGAGGTTTTTTCCATACAAATTAAAATAGTTTTCATACTGAAATCTATTCAAGTTTATTTTTCTTTATTATATTAATTAAATACACTTTAAAGCGGTAAATTTTATTGAAATTAAAGAAATTTTCGATATTGGTTCGTTTTATGTACACTCGCTTGTTCAGTATCACAGAATTTCTGAGCTTCTGCAGCATCATAACATCGTTTGAGCAAGCATTGTATATACAATCCTAGCATATACTGAATGCAGATATTGCCTCCTCCAAAGTAATTTTGTTCGTATTTAGTATTACGTCGATAGTTCCTTCACCGACTGTTTCTTCGTCTTTATTACAGTACTCTTCATTTAAAGCTGTGGGTTCCCAATGTCAACAATATATTGCTCGATTTGAGATTGGGAAACTTGCAATGGTTCTATTTCCCGAGACAAAGTTGAAATTAATTGAATATTGGATGCATCATCCGCTATCTGTAACAGTAACTCCGAAAGAGGAATGATATCGTCACAATCCCAGTCAGACGTTTCTTCAAACAGTTTGTGAAACGATGACTGAATCGAAGTTGCAATAAGAGATTGTAATAAGCGCGAAGTCGCCGATTTCCTAATAACCATTATTTTTACTTTATGATTTCCAGCAGCATTTGTACAAGCAAGGAATTTTATTCTCTCCTTAATGGAGTCGAAGTTTTTTTTGAGCACATAGGAGTTTTCTCGGGTAAAAGCTTCCAAAATAAGTCAGACTCATTGGTGTTGTATATCTGCTCTTTTATCAAACTTAAATCTGTAATTGTTTTGTAAAATTTGTCCAAAAATAGGTTGATAGAGTCAATCTTATTTTAAAATTTTTCTATACAAATTTTTAGCCATCGTATTCCATGGCCCTTTTTAAATTTTGCAACCCAACTATTGCTAGCATGGACGCCTCCAGGCTTTTATTGAATATTGGCTGTAATAACTTGGCTTTCTCTTCTAGCATATCACTTGTAATTGGTAAGTTTTCGGCACTTCCATCCGCAAACCAGTTGAACAACACGTTTTCCATTTTTTAAAACTCAGAAATTTTCAGAATTTACCTTTTACTTGACCGGGACCACATGGCGAAACAAACTCCTTTATGTACTGTTAATTTTTTAATACCAGCACTAATACTCTATGCTCGTGAAAGTTTTTACCTAATGTATTAATAAAAATTCTAACGTTTAATTTGTTCAGAATGTCAGCTTTTTATATTGTAAGCGGCACAAACCTTCTCTTTGCCATTATGAAACCGCGCCGTGCAAAAGTTAACGCAAAATTGTCATTTCGTCAGCAATTAGAATTAGACGGTATTTCCCCTGTACTGTTTGCCTGCCCACGGCTTCAAAGCAACCTCCAGAATACTTTACCGATAATATTTCGCATTTACCTAGCCAACAAGCTCGATACAAACGATTGGAGAGCGCACATCTGCGGTTACAGCGGCCCAAACCATTACCTGTGGCGGGTGCGGCCTCCTGGTGTCCAATCGATGACTCAAATTCTGGTGTAAATGTTCGGTCAAATAAAGCCTATCGTCATTTTATTTATTTTTATTTTCTCGTCAGAAAACACAATGTTTGGAAATGGCGGATGCTACGCTCAGATATTTTCAGTTCTTTCGCCATTTGATTGGCACTTCGTAGGAGATTTCGCTCAAGTCGCTTCTTCACTTTCTGAACCATTTTACGTGACGTTGAATATAATGCAATCACACTATTACGTTTGAAATCCATTACTGATTTTCTTTTTTCGCGTTTATTCTCGGCACTATACTTCCGCGCCCATGTAACCAATACTCTGGACTGTCATTTAGCCAATTAACAGACTGCTGATGTACGGGCATCAACTGCGCGAGCGGTATGAAGTTGGTTACACTTCCGAGTACTGCACCCTGTGGAAATCCTGATTAAAAGATTTTAAGCTTTGATTAAATTTGTAGTTTCTTTATTTCTGTACAAAATTTAGAGTTCATTCACTTATGTTCACAGGATTTCACTTTAGTGTCTCTTTCGGTCAGATTTCGAACACAGCATTAGTCTGTATCCATAGAGCTGCTTCAACATAAACATATCTACGAGAAGCCTATTCATAACATTTTCTAATAAAGCAACTCAATTTTTTTTTTTTTTTTTTGATTTAACATAGGCGCGAATCTCCCCGAAGCCAATTTTTGCGTCTCATGTTCAGTGAATGACTCTCAATATTTGCTTGGGCCCCAAGACGGAAGTGCACTGGCTGTTTGCGCGATGGCTGGATATACTTGAGCTTTTCTCCAATCACCACGTTTTGCCTCTGCTTATAGTTTATAAAATGCAAAAGTATCATATTTGCTCATCTATTTAGGCTATCGTCAGCTCGAACAATATTTTGCAGCATCTTAAAGAAGTCAACTTTTTAATTTGGTAGCAAACGAGTCGAAGAGATTCCCATTGGAGATGATTGTATTTACTAGCTGTTATTTTACATAGCTGTGTTAGTTTTGCGATATCGTAGGCGGATAAGCAACCCATCTTTGTGCTGTCGGAAGCGACTTCAAAACCAACAAACAGATGAAGTGTGCCGATTAATTTTTTTTCGGATCTTTCACTAGATCTGGCTAGTGGTGAATATCTCGGAGATGTTAGATTTGTCAGGACACAAGCCACACAATCTGTTCGTTTTTTTTTTTTTCATATAAAACGCGCGATGGTATTTTAAAAGCAATATTAAAATGGCTGATTCACATTCTTGTGTTTTTGCTAAATTTCCAAGCTAACAGAGCCAAGATATTGGTATTTATATTGAAAGAAGAAGTTGTGTGCTTTCAAAAGTAATTATTATTTACATAAAAGGGAGCTATCAAATTAAAATTATTTTAATTTTTGCTAATATGGCATATTTATTGCAATATGCAAATGTAGACGATAAATAAAAAAAGCTTAATGAAAGCTATTGTCTTAATATTGTTTTTTTTTACCTTTATGTATATATTTATGAGTGTATAAAAGAAGAGATCAATAGACTTAAATGGCCGTAACAGTGAAACTTTCGCTTTTTGCGCGACTACAGTTCATTAGCAAAAGTTACTGGAAATTTTAAAACAAACGTATAAAGAATATGCTTCACTGAGAAAAATCATTAAAAAAAAATTTAGCTATGGTTAAAACTCGTACAAGAAAGACATAAAACAGTAACTTAAGCCACAATGAAGTAGTTCACACATTGAAATGTGCCCAACAACACAATTGATGATGCGCTTTTGGCCCAATTAGGGTCGCATGCAACATGAACAATAAAACCATCAATAAAGCGCAACAAAAGCAAATATGTCCATGTATACATACATAGAGAGATACAAAGATACATAGGCACATACACTAATAAATGCCGCTTGGCACATTTGGGATTTTCTCACGACGACGCAATGCAAAAGTCGTTGGTGGTGTGTTGTGGTTGCGCGACACCATTCCGCCAACACCAACGCCAGCAACAAAACCAACAATGGCTAGAGAAAAATGCATCAGTCAAGAAAAACACCAATGCAAGGTAGGTAGGTAGAGGATGAACATTAGCAAAAGGAATAATAGAAAATCCAACTCATCACCACCATCAGCGCCACCGTCGGCGGCACGCAGCTGAATTCAAATTCGAATTTCAAATTGTGGCAACGTGCCGCACCAATGATAATATGCAGTGGGACGCACGGACGCGTTGAAGAGGCGGAATACCAACTGATGAACACTGACTAACAACTCACATGGATGCGATGATGCGCTGTAGTGTAATGATTTTCACTGCCGCAACCTTAGTGAACAACAGATAGCAGCCAGCAGCGTGCAAGCTATAGGCAACAGGCCCAGCAGGCATTACTTCAGCTTCATTTGCTAGCCAAATGGGAACGGATGATTGTGGTTGCACGTTGGCGCAGATGATGAGACAGTCAGCCCTCCAGCCAGCTAACCGACCAAGCCAAGCAGCTAGCGGTCGTGTTGGCGGCAGCGTGTGCCGTTGGCACATTTTGTGCTCACATTTTAATTATATGACTGCCATAATTTTTCCCTCTAACAATTTCATGACAGCATATAATGAAATATAAGCAGTCATGCAGTCGGCTAGTCAGTCAGTCAGTCATTCATTTATTCACTCATTCATTCATTCATTTCAGCACTTGGTAAGTCAACCAGACAGCTAAAAGTCGACAATCGGCAATGAACATTTAACGATGGCCATCATAAAGTGATAAGTTAATAAAAAGGGCATAGAAACGCCGTTCTTTGGGGAATAGAGTGAAAATGTTAAGGGAAGTTGGACATGAATCGACTTCCATAGCTAATTGATTACAAATAAAACGGAGTAAGCAGCTGGGTGATAAAATCGACACTAGAGCATCTTTTAAATAGGTAACTAAAAAATTATCACTTTAAAGAGAACGACCGAATATCGAATTTTAAGACCGAAGCCGAACCAAGGCCAAACTAAATTTTTAACCAATGCTAACTTTGCAAAAATCCAGTAGTTTTATTAAGGGGACAGATACCTGTAAAATTTCGAAAAAAAAAATTTTTATTTACAAAATGTTAATATAATCCTATAATCAAAAAAAATTTAGAATTAATTTAAGCATTTCATATATTATAGATCGTCAACCGTGACGACTCTATTCTTTGCGTTCGAGCGCTACGAGAGGTATACTCGTAGTTACGTTGCCGACTTTAGACGCGTTTTTCTCAAAACTATATTTTTCGAATTGGCGTACACGATAACTCGAAAAGTTATTGACCGATCTCCCTGAAATTTTGCTGATATTATCATACTTTCTATGTGTTTCAAGTTTTCGAAATTTTTTGGAAGCAAAAATAGTAGGAAAATTCGCCCCAAAATTCATTCTTTTTTTTTTTTGAAGCATTTGATTCCGCTAATTTTTTGATTTAAGGTCACTGACGCCGATGCTACAATGCCCGCCGATTGAGAAAGCCCGCGCGACCTTCCTGGAAGAATTTAGTGTACATCCGCCAAAGATTAAAAAAAAAAAATGTATATTATTTTAATGTATAAATAAACTGTGTGCCAATTTTGAAAAAAATATATTGAATTCTTCATTTTAAAGAATTTTAATGAAAATCAGGGAAAATATGACCGTTTATTAGGAAGCTTATTGGTTTCACGGCCATGAAAATGTTCAGCCATCCCATCTTCTGTCGCCTACGCTTTGTGTGAAAGAACAGAGTTTGGCTGAAAGATGTATGGGCACTATCAATACAGGGTTTCTCTACTGTGGAACTACACTACTGGAAATCCTTGAGTAAATGCGGTTGCATGACATGAAACAATGCAAACAAACAAACAATAGCAATGGCTGGAAACTTCGTAGGATCAAATGGCTTTATGAAATTAAAAAAAACCACTTGAGGAGCTTCAGGGTGTTAAATTTTGTTTAGAAAGTTGTTTGATTGTATAATTCGCTGTTATCGTGTTTGCTTCAACATAAACTGTCTTCTGCGCATAACGTAGGATATATACCAGAGGTCTTCCTGGACAACTCGACGGATAAGACCCTCAGAAACATTAACCTCCCTCGCAATAGCCCTCATTGATTTTGATGGGTTCTTGTCAATAATCATTTGCACTTGTTAATAAATTCCGCAGATCGGACACAATCAGAACGTTTCTTGTGTTTTTTGCGTACTTTATAAACGAATGCATACTTAAGAAAATTATAGATTTCTAAATCGGTGTGGTTTGCACTAATAGCGACGATAGTTTTTTTCAACAGGAAATAGCTCGATGCCCGCATTCAAAAATTGTTCCAGAAACTAAAAGTTTAAAAAAAATTTGAACAAAAAAAACGGTGAATGTTTCTTTTCTTGCCGAAGCCGAACCGAAATCCAACAAAAGATTTGCGGTCGAACATGGCCGAAGACGAAGTTCAGTCGTTCATCAATGAATAGTATTGGGAGAAGTGTGAGTAGAGAGCTAAAAAAATATTGGCGCTTACACTCTTTTTTGGGTGTTTGCCGAGCTTTTCCTCCTATTCGTGGCATGCGTCTTGATGTTGTTCCACAACTGGAGGGGCCTACAGTTTTAAACCGACTCCGAACGTCAAATGAACGACATCTCGTCATAGCTTTTCCATGGCAGAAGTACACTCGGAAATTTGCTATTTCCTGCCGAGGTGCCATCGCTATTTGAAAACATTTCTTCTTCATTTTGGTGTTTCACGGAGCTTCGCACTTATGCTCTCCGTATTCCGATTGGTAGTCACGCACCAACGCGCACCTTATTTTCAACTAGCCCTACCCAGCATGTATAGCTGCGATTAAGATTTTATTGTTGAATTAATGGAGCTTGAATTTGCTTATTGCATTTAAAGTTTATTCAGTTTGTAATAAAATGGCAACACTATAGAAAAGCTTATATTTTGGAAGCTTTTACACCCCAGAAGCAAAAATTTGTACCCCATATTGTTGGACGTAATTTCTCCATAGAATCCTACGAGGAATACGAAAATATCCTTGGCGTCTATGCCATGTTATTAAAGAAGTAGCCACTGAAAAAAAGAGGTTGTCTGTAAAGTCGGTTTACTGACGATAGTTTAACGTGACAACGTCATAAGAAAATATTGATGGAATGGTTGCAATTTTCAAAACAAAATTTAAATTTTATTTGTTTGATAGATATTTTGTATGGATATAGAGGAGGAGGTAAATGGAATTGCAATGGAATAGGTCAAGTTACATTTACACAAACGTGAAAAATGACGAAACATTTATCAAATTCATGAAAGATATCTTCAATTTCGATTGTGCATCAGACGTTAATAAGTCAACAACACTAAGAGGCACCATCATCGATTTGCCTTTTTCAAGACACTTTACACTCGAAACACTCCCTTTCATTTCCTACTTTTTCTATCATCGTCCTATTCTCAACAGAGAAATGGTTCATTACCATGCACACAGCAAGAAGGCATATGTACAAGTATATATATACAAGTATGTGAATTTATATACAAATGCGCATATACATACATATATATGCTCACTCAAGTAGGACAGAGCCAGATGTCGAACGTTGCCGAACGCGGGGGCCGATTGTGCTCTTTGTCGTTCGTTCCGCGCTCTCGCTTGCAGTTCAAGCACATTAGCTTACATTTGCTTGCGTACGGAATAGATTCGTATATTTGATAAGTCCATATGACTTGTATGCATCTTTACATATAGATTTGTTCTTTTTGAAAATTGCGCGAAATTGTATATGTATATGCATGTTTATATACATATATTAGTATACAACATATCTTATAAGGTATATGGTAAATATTACCACACATTTTTTCCTTCATATATAATAAAAAATTAATAATAATAACATTAAAACAACAGGTATTATTAACAAACTTGGTTTTATTTTAAATTCTTTAAGTAAATCAAATTAATAATAATCAATAAGAAGGCATATGCAAGTACAAATACGTGAATTTATATAGGTACATATGCGCATATACATACATATATACGCTCACTTAAGTAGGAGAGAGCAAGATGTCGAACGTTGCCGTTCGTTTGCTTTGTTCGTTCCGCGCGTTCGCTTGCAGTTCATTCAAGGTAACGGCAATGAGCAAGGTAACGACAAATGAGCAAGGTAACGACAAATGAGCAAGGTAACACTAATGAGTAAGGTAACGACACATTTTTTCGTGCGTGCAGCCGGCTAAATCGAATTATAAGACGTTATCACGTCAAAATCATTTAATGCATTACGAACAGTAAAAAAATTACAACTTCCAGAAGGGAAACCAAATGTTCAACAAATTTTGTCTGTAGGCAAAAATATAAAGTAGAATACCTTTAAAAAGATCCCGACTTACGCAATCACATAAGGTGGCCAGATTAAAATTGCAAAAGGGCACATGGGTTGGCCTCAGAGCTAGCGCTATATAACTTTTTCAGATGAAAAAAAGTTAAATTTGGATGACCTTGATGGTCCTGATGATTTCAGCTAATATTTACATGATTCAGAATTTCATAGGTAGTTCAATCATGATATGGGAAGCACGACAAAACTGAACTCTGAAAAATATATTGAGATGTTAGATTATGTGCTCATTGACTATTTGAAAGAAAACGCAGATACTGAGTTTACGTTTCAAGTATCCGCGTTTCCAAGCAAGTCAATGGAGTTGTTTTCTTCCCGATCGATTGACTGGCGAGCCAGAAGTCCAGACCTAAATCCCCAATGAATGTATAATTGCAAGGGCTGTGTATCCAATGGATGCCACTTTTCAACGGTACAAGAATTAAAAACATAAATTTTGATGGCATAGCTGGATCTGGACATAAATACACTGGGTAAGTTAATTGACTTACCCCCAAAAAGAATACGCATATTTTTTATCTAAACATAAATAAGAAAATTTCGCGCAAAATTATGTTATATTTAAAATTGTATCGTATCTCTCGTTTTAACCCTTTGCCTTACGATTTAATTTCGAAGAAACATGCGTGCTCAGACTATTTAATTTTAATGCAACTCTATGCGGGTGTTATCAGAAAATAAAACTAAAATATTATAACGGTTGTTTTTCAGTTTATTAAATTTACTACTACTGCTTTTGAAACATTTCAATTTGCGGCGGGCATGTCGAATTTGGCACAGAAAATGTTTGCGGGCGACACTAGTCATTTCCACTTAAGAGGTTAATGAATTTGAAATGTAAATAATTTTAGTGATTTCTGTTCTAAATAAATACATTGAAAAAATTTATTTCGCAGTTAGTTATATTATTATATATTCCTTCAAAATGTAGTCAAGCAATGTGCGTCTAAGGCTTCAGCAATAGGCCAAGACTGGCAAATAAATAAAAATATGCTCTTTCTCTTCTATTTCATTTCAATTTATTTCAGATTATGATTTAAAAATCTTATATATAATATATATATATAATTGGTGCGTACACCCTTTTTGGGTATTTAGCCGAGCTCCTCCTCCTATTTGTGGTGTGCGTCTTGATGTTGTTCCACAAATGGAGGGACCTACAGTTTCAAGCTGACTCCGAATGGCAGATATTTTTATGAGGAGCTTTTTCATGGTGGAAATACACTCGGAGGTTTGTCATTGCCTGCCGAGGGGCGACCGCTATTAGAAAAATGTTTTTCTTAATTTTGGTGTTTCATCGAGATTCGAGCCGACGTTCTCTCTGTGAATTGCGAATGGTAGACACGCACCAACCCATTCGGCTACGGCGGCCGTAAAAATCTTACGTACTACAAATAACAAGTTGGTTAACCCGGCTGACAATAAGCTACGCATAGACCTTTGGGTCCCTAGCGATACCAAAAGGAGACTGACCTTTATTAAGATTTAAAGTAGACATCACGAAGGATGTCAACGCTTTTAGCAAACCTGAGCAGCGCAAAAGCATCCAATGTTCATATATCGCCAGACCCTCAAACTGTGGGGCTCCCAGGCATTTCGAGCACTTTTTTGATAATGTCGGACAAACGCACAGAAGATGCTCTAAAGTTTCCTCTGTATCCTCGCTGCACTTCCTGCATTTGTCATTACTAGCAATCCCTATCTTGAAAATTTGTTTGAATGTTTAAGTTCAAACCTTACACCATCCGTGCAAGCAAATCAATTATACATACACTCAATTGAGGACCACTGGTTACACTCTCTATAAGAATCTACTAGAATCCTAATGACTCCCACACCGTATTGTGTTCCCAGATAAACCTTTACCATTTATGTTAAAATCCGATCTGAGTGCCAAAAGATTTTCTTGAAAGAATATTACGTTTTAGCCAGCCAACATATGCTTTGAATATAAGCCGAAATGAAAACCATAAATATCGGTTTTAGAAAAATTTCAACGCATCACCAGAATAATAATATTTCCGGGAGAAGAATGAAAATTAGTATATAACCCGCTCAGAATAGTCCTCAATGTAGCAATAAAAATAATTAGGCTTTTCAATGTATGATAAGTTTTAAGAAAATATTCAATGGTTAAATAACTCTCCATCTACGAATCACTGCATTTTTCGGTACTTGTTAAAAAATAGTTCAAACTTTACAGTAACTTTGTTACCTCAACTTTTATGAAAAACATTAACTCCAGTAGCACTTTGTTACGCCACAAAGTTAGTGACTTTCATGAATATTATGTGTGACATTATCTTTCGTTTTTACTTTTTTCTTTTTTCTTGGCAAATCTTTTAATGCTGATTCATTCATTAGCGTTTGTGTGGTTGACTACTTTGTTTTATGGCTCCAACATTTTAGTGCAGTAGGAGTTTTCCCGAACATGACAGCGCAATGAAAATTGCAAAAAAATGGTGGAGTGAAGCTGACACTTAGATTAATGAAGTATTTGCCTTTACATTTCCAACAGAAAATTGTGTCAACTCTTTCTTGATTTTTTTTTTGCGCCCAGTAGCGGGTGAAACAATTTCAAATAATTGGGCATTTGTATTAGAAAACCACCACCAAGTATTATACTAAGAAATATATTAAAAATTTATTGAGAAATATTTTGCCTCAACCTCTGTCACTTTTTTGAATAAGTTGGGTTAAGTTTTAAGAGACATTATCATTAAAAGTCGAACATATTGAGTCAAAATCTATAAATACGATTTTTGGTAACTTTTCGTTTAATTGTTTCTTAATGTTCGAACAAAAGTCACGCTTGGATGTCAGTAATGAATAATTCCTAGATGGTGGTACCCTTTTTATGTCTTTTTTTGGTGGAAATAATCACTCGAATAGTCGACATTTCGAAGGTTAGTGAACGACTTTCAAGAAACAGGTTATATCGAGAATAAAAAAAGGAGTAACATATCAAAAGTTGGACGTTCCATTAAGAACATTGCTGCTATAGCGCAACCTTCAACATCGATATCTCGACGTTCTCAACGTTCTCAACAAACAGGCAAACACGAATCGTCTGTGTGGCGGATTTTACCTGTAGACGTGCTCATGGTGTACATTTGAATGATGCCATTTTTTACATATATTTTTTCAGAGCAGTATTTTGACTAAAAAAAGTGAACCCTTGTTTGTGAAATGTTTGTTTATTCAAGAAGCTGCTAAGAAATTACTATACTACTACTACTAGTGTGTTTTCGATTAAAAATATCTCATATGCCTCATTTCATTAAGTTCTTAAGGGGACTCGCTGGTCTAGAAATGTCAAACATTCTATGTTTTGCTTTTCCATATTTCGAAAGTTTAGTATCTTAGGAATATACTCTGAAATTTTCATGCGGAAATTCCCAATATTAAAGTTTCTACAGCTCATTAACTAGGTAGAGAGCGGTCCGCACGCTCCTCTACCTCAAACTTTAAACTCATTTATCTCGAAACGACTTTTTTCGGCCTGGTGTTGTCAAAAGAAAAACCTGTTTAGCCGAATTGTCTGAAATTTTAAAATGTTGTTCACAACATCAATGGCTATCGCCCGTATTGGAATCAATTATTATTCCAATTATTTCCAATTTTTTTGATTAAGAAACTGAAAAACCCCCGATTTTTAGAGTGTCACATTCAAAACCGCGCCAGATAGTAAATTTTTTTTTCTATTCTAATAGCGGCGACATAGCTACAGTCATACTGATTAATAAATTTTTTAGTTTTTGTGTTTCATATAAATGGAACAGCCGAAATGGACAACATCGTCCAGGTCCAATTTTTCGGAAGGGTCAACTTCAGCGCTATTTCTAAAATTAAAAAAAAATCATTATGTATGTAAAATAAGTTAAATAAAAAGCCTAAACAATTTAAATATCGTTTTTTTTTTTCATTTTTTGTATTGTAAACAAAATCCTGAAAATACCCTAAATTTTCGAGTTCCATACAAACGGGACACTTTAATATTGCCCTGAAATGAAATGTGTATAATTTTATTATAAATCAAACCTCCCAACGCATGTTTTGATTTTTCGCACTTCAGAGGGGTTTAACCCCTTAAATGATTCAATACGCGAGTGCTTATCTCAAGCCTTTGGAAAATTGTAGGATGTAATTTCCTAACGAATGCGGATATCGAAAAAATGTTTTACTTACATTTGATGCAGATATAATTTATGAAAACAAGAATCGAAACGAAGGGGCCACTGTCCAACCAGACTTTGTTACACTTTGCTCATGGTAAAAAACTTTCCATTACGAAAATATTAAAATGACCTCTCGTCTAACAAAATAAATAAATAATTGGCGCGTTCACTTCTGTTAGGTGTTTGGCTGAGCTCCTCCTGGTATTTGTGGTATGCGTCCTGATTTTATTCCATAAATGGATGGACCTACAGTTTTAAGCCGCTCCTGAACGGTAAATAGTTTTTTCTATGAGGATATTCTTCTTCTACCTGCAGACGGGTGACCGCTATTAGAAAGCACTTTTTTCTATCATTTGGTGTTTCATCTACGGCGGCCGCGTATAGAAGTAAATAATTGTAATGATTTTTATGTAGGTCCAGCAGGTGAGTGAAGGAAATAATTATGATACAAGCTTCTTGTATTATCGATAATCTTGTTTCAAGCGTTGGCCCCTACTTTTCTAAGTAATTAAGAGTTTCAACTATTTAGAACAACTGTTATATAATCAATAAATATATGATATACCTGTAGATGATTAAGCAATAAATTATTCTAAGTTCAATTGCAGACTCAATATTTCATGACAAATAGTAGTAATAACACTGAAACACATTAATAAAAATAAAAAAGATTCTGGCAACAAGTTATGGTAAAGGGGTCTAAGAATTAACATACTAATAATAATATGTCAAGTAGGGTATTTAAAGCTTTTGGCTGAAACCAAAATATCCTCACGTGTGAGATATAAAACATTTTCAGCAATTTTATGTGAAATACTAAAAGGATAACTTTGTTTTTAGCATATTAACTCTTACTCCCTTCGTATAAGGGTAATTTCCATCCAATAATCCAGACAGATATAAACATAAACATATGCAAGCATACCAAAAGTCTGCACGTCCATCCATCCGCGCAAGCGCTCAATAACTCGAGTAAAAATTAATGTGCATATGTCAATGAAGCTTGGTACAGATACCACTTTAAATTGGTCTTTATTCATATAAAAAACATATAAAGCATGGTGAAATTGAGAAATGCACAAGACCGCCAGCACAAAATATTGTCAAAAATCGACGCGATTTTTGAGCCACTTTAAACTTGCACTTTATCGTACATAAATTCAATGGGCTATGAAACTGCATATTTTCGGATTTTTTTCTACAAATTTTGACGAAGAAGTGTGAAATTTTGGAGGAAATACTTTGAATTTTTCAAATTTGCACAAAGTTCGAAATTTGGATTTATATGGTTTTTATGGGAGAATGAACTATATTTTCCTAGAAAAAATAAAATTAAATGAAACACAAATAAATTATTAATGTTTGTCGAAATTTGTCAATAGGTCCTAGTGCCAAAGCTAATTAATGTAGTAGTTGTAGAGAGGTGTAAGGTGAGAACAGGTTTATGAGGAAAACATATGTTTATGGGTTTTACCAAAGGATTATGACGTGATGGAGATGTTTAAACTATAGAATCGTATTTAGCTCACAAAAATAATCGGAGAAGAATCTCTACAAAAAACAAAAAATTAATTATATAGGCCTTTGTACAAGCAATCAATGAGTATTACGTACATAGTGCGATCTCGAACAAACTAACAAAAATTAAAAATTAGATATTTGTTAATTAGTGATATTAACCAATTTTACTTATTTTCAATACCAGCTTACCTCATGCTAAGGTTATTATTATTACAAATGAAGTACAGCGATCCTTAAGATCTTTTGTGCCCCTAGGCTAAGGGTAATATGCGTACCCAGTTTCGTGGGTGTCCAAATTTTTAATCGACTTATCGTGTGCAAGGGAGAAAGGATGGACAGATATGACTTAGTTTATTTTTGAGGACATTATGCACGAGGTCGGTACAAATACGACATAAATACATATATTTATATTTTTTTTTTCTTGAATGACGCCCGTAAAGAGAAAATTGTCATGAGTACTGCTATGCCGGCAAAGCAGTATGCACGACTTTTAGCCTCACAGCTACTTCTATGTCCTAAACTTTCCAAAATCTACCACCCTCCCCGCGAAGCTGCCAGAAGGTAGCTGCATATATAAATGAGATTATACGCGTATTTATCTGGAATATCTTATGCTGCGAATACCCTAAAAAATCTTATACTAAATTGACTCTATGAAAATACAAAAGATACAAATTTACAGTTATGGTAACATACAATTTTATTGCACCAATAGCAATGAACAAACAAATTTTAAAAAGAGAATCAATAATAAGAGAACGAAAAGAGTTCGAATGAAAACAAAAAAATAAGAAAAAACATTAGCAATAATTTTGTGGTTGTGCGAAATATGCGGTCGCACCGTTTTATAGACCAACAAACTATATACAATAACAAAAAAAATATTCAAAAAAGGAAGTACAATAAATAAGCTATGACCATAAATTGGCCATCTTTTCAGTTGAAGAGGTTCAAGTAGAAAGGTAAAGAAAAAACAAAAATCTTAAACAGCAACTCAGCAAAGTTCTTCAAAAATTCATACTAACCGCTATGTCACATTCTCACATGCGTACACACGTATACACATATACCTACATACATAAATATTATACGGTTGTCTATTTCCTCATTCAAGTGTATGTATGTATGTATATATGAACATTCTTCCAGAATTGTTCAGTCTATAATAAAACTCGCATTTCTAATTTGCCAGAGAAAAGTATATTTTAGTGGCCATCCATCTAAAAGTCTGAAGCGTGCGCACACACAGCTGTCATAAATGTATTTTGTGTGTATCCAACCAAAGCACAAAAAAGTTCACACTCGCGTATAGATCCATACATATCCATGCGCATATCCACATGTGCTTGTGGTTTAGTAGTAGAGTCGTAAAAGCACTATGTAGCGATGGTCGTTGCATGCTTGGCAAAAATTCTTTTGTTTTCACACAAAAATGTCATAAAATTAAATTGATTTGAATCACTGTTACCTACAAAGATGTTTCCTGATTTCTGAGTGCGAATGCGGCATAGTATGCCATAAAAAAGCAATATACATCGCATTGTTTACGCACACGTATGTTTGTATTTGTATAATTTCATGATATTAAGCACAGTTTGATGACCGTATGACCGTTACTGATAAAAAAAGGGAAGTGTGAACAGCAAGTAGCCTACTGGCCTATAAATGTTATTTAGCATGGCATACAACAACAAAAAGATACACGTGCTATAGATAATTGCCCAAAAGGAAGTTGTTTATTTTGTTTATAAAGTAAAGTGGTATTGCCTTTTCTAATATTTCCTTAAAATCGTTTAGGCCAGTCGCTGCCTCAAAGTCAACTATGACAAAAGGGAGCTGGTGCTAGGTATCTTGGAGTAATACTTGACTCCAAATTCCATAGGAAGCTACACAAGTAAATCTATTCACGGCAAAAAAATGGGGTCTCAAGCTACAGGTCGTTCTTTGCATATTCAACGTAGCCATTTCTAACGTATGCCAATTTTAACGCATAGATGCCTGGGGTGGTGGGAATCTCTTCGGAAGGGTTATAATATCACTAAACTGGAAACTGCAACGGAGCATGTAGAACTTGCCCTAGAGCAGCCCTGAATGCCATTTTGCACTTACTTTCCATCGATTTTTACATTATTTCTATCTCTGCTGAAAGTGCAATCAGGTTAAATTTCCAGGCCTCTGCAGGCAATCTCTCAAGGGTAGCATTTTTAGGCAGTTAACGCCGTATTTTTCTGAAGATCGTACATATCTCTCTATCCACAAACTGGAGGGCAATCTTTCCACGTAGGCTGGATTGGAACAAGGGGAAAATCTGTGCCGAAACTGGTATATCTATCATCACTGTCGGATCCAAGATGGCTTCGGGAGTCGGAGCAAAGGGCTTCTCTAAATCAGCCTACTTACCGATTTCCTTAAAATTGCCGAATACTGCTGGTGTTTGTCAGTCTTTGCGCTCCTGTAGGCAAGCAAAATGCTTAGAAAATTTGGGAGCGGGAGAGATATTGACATTTTTTCCGGTAGTCAAGCCGCGATAAAGATTCTGACCCCATGATGCAGATCCAAACTAGTCAACTCTTGCAAGGAGCAGATTAGATCTCTTGGGTGTGCAGGTAACCTTTTTCTTAACAGGATTCCAAGACATAGGTACATAGAGGGAAATGAAATTGCAGATGAGCTTGTCAAGGGGTCGCTTAAGTTGCTCTCAGAGGTTGACTAGTTAATTAGCTGACGTAATAGGGTATGTGACAGCGGTTTGTTTGCGACTAAAGTGAAATTGTTGCTGTTACTGTACTATAACTGATCGGAAGAGCGTAAGCACAAATCTACATCCGAATTCCCTGTGAAGTGGCAGCCAAAGTTACTCCAACAGTTTTGTTTCGGATGCTCAAACCTTGTAACGTATCATTCTTGCTACCCATGAGAGAATACTGGAGATTTCCCATATCGCGAAACTACTACCCGCGGCATAAAGCGTAAGTTGCGCTGACGACTTTTTCGATTTTGATTTTTTGGCACTTTCTTCCCAGTAGCATATACGACAAAACACCATATATATATATAATAGGACTATGAATAAGTTCGTGCGGTTTTTTTCGAAATTTGAAACTTTATTGACGTAAAATGGTTACAAATTTAATATTCAAAATATTGTCCATCGCTTACTACTACTTTTTCCCATCTTTCTGGCAATTCACGGATTCCCTTTGTGAAAAATTCGGTCGGTTTTGCCGCAATCCACGAATCGATCCATTTTTTGACTTCATCGTAATTACGGAAGTGCTGGTCAGCCAGGCCATGTTGCATCGATCGGAAGAGATAGTAATCGGATGGCGCAAGGTCTGGACTATACGGCGGGTGGGGTAGGACATCCCATTTGAGCGTTTCTAAGTATGTTTTGACCACTTGTGCAACATGTGGCCGAGCATTGTCATGTTGCAAAATAACTTTGTCGTGTCTATCGGCGTATTGCGGCCGTTTTTCTCGCAGTGCTCGGCTCAAACGCATCAATTGTCGTCGGTAGACATCCCCCGTAATCGTTTCATTCGGTTTCAGTAGCTCATAATACACAACACCCAGCTGGTCCCACCAGATACACAGCATAACCTTCAGGCCATGAATATTCTGCGCCGACGTCGATGTTGAAGCATGGCCAGGGTATCCATACGTTGCCCGACGTTTTGGATTGTCGTAATGGACCCACTTTTCATCGCCAGTCACAATTCGATGCAAAAAACCCTTTCTTTTGTGCCGTTGAAGCAGTTGTTCGCATGCCATAAAACGGCGTTCAACGTCTCTTGGCTTCAATTCATACGGCACCCAATGGCCTACCTTTCGGATCATTCCCATGGCTTTTAAACGTTTGGAAATGGTTGATTGATCAACTCCCAAAGTTTTTGCAACCTCTTCTTGCGTTTGAGCCGGATCTTGATCGAGCAATTCCTCCAATTCGGTATCCATGAACTTTGGCGGCGCACCCTCGCGTTCTTCGTCTTCCAAGCCAAAATCACCACTTTTAAAGCGTGCAAACCACTTCTGGCACGTTCGCTCAGATAGAGCATGCTCACCATAAACTTCCACCAAGATACGATGACTTTCGGCTGCTTTTTTCTTCATATTAAAATAATGAAGAAGAATTCCCCGCAAAAACACATTATTTGGCACGAAATTCGACATTTTCAAGTGTGGTAAAAATATTGTTGTTTACGCTTCAAATAAAAAACTTATACTGACGTTTGTGCCTTACGACAGTAGCTCTCCAATGAATGTTTGGAAATGTGGATCGATGGAATAATAATCAAGTTACGCCATCTGTTGTAAAACCGCACGAACTTATTCATAGTCCTATTATATATGTATGTATATATATATGTATGCTCTGAATTTAAGTCGAATGGAATCGCAATGTCGCAAATGTCTCAACAGTCCAATGTGTAAATACGTACAAGCGAATTGACTTATACATCCAGCCGAGAACTGTCACTTCAGCAGCATTCACAAAAGTGAATGGGCAATGCTATGATGCTAGAACCACAACAGTCCCTAGGTGACTTTGCTTTAGAGGAAACTGATTTGTGCGACAAAGGTAAGCACAGCAATATCAAACAGTTTATAGAACTCAATATTGAGAATTTTTATATATTTTATTCCACTTAAGAGTTTTTACCATTTTCTGCTTTTTGTGCATCGTTTTTCTTTCCGCTTTGTGTAAAAGAAATCTAGTAATAAATTTCTAGACTTTTCATCAAATGTGAGATAAAATATAATGCCGTATAATTATCAATTGAATTTCAGAGAAATTACAATCTGAAAATATATAAAAAAAAAAAATAAATAATTGGCGCGTACACTTCTGTTAGGTGTTTGGCCGAGCTCCTCCTCCTATTTGTGGTGTGCGTCTTGATGTTGTTCCACAAATGGAGGGACCTACAGTTTCAAGCCGACTCCGAACGGCAGATATTTTTATGAGGGCTTTTTCATGGCAGAAATACACTCGGAGGTTTGCCATTGCCTGCCGAGGGGCGACCGCTATTAGAAAAATGTTTTTATTAATTTTGCTTTCACCGAGATTCGAACCAACGACCTCCCGGTGAATTCCGAATGGTAAAAATATATACATACATAAAAATGCGAAACAAAGAAACACGAAAAAAAACAAAGTGAACCCCATGAAATTGCATGTCACTTATGTCACAAATCGGCAGGTGCTAATAATTCATTGTGTGACATAAACGACAAAAAATGTTGGCAGCAACAAGAAATATAAAAACAATAAATAAAACAGAAGCAACAGCAAAGTTATGACAACGCCAACTATGACAAATTACCCAAAAAACCGTATATTACATACATCAACAACAGCAGCATCAAAAAACAGCGAACAAGTTATGGTTCACATGGCGGCACTATGGGCCAGAAAAATCAAGTGAGTGTTCAAAATTCTGTAATCTTAGAAAAAGTCACAGAATCAAATAAAATTACGTTTGTTATAGTTTTTTGAGTCTTTGATTACGAATTAGTAGTCAAAATTTCAAAAATTAAAAAAAAAATTATTTAGTAAAAAAATTATTCAACTGGGAATCTAGGGGCTCTTTGAAAAATTCAAAATGGAAGACAGACATTTTGAAAAATTAACTTTTCCCTTTTCCCACACCTACTATAGAATCTATACATAGATTCGCTACGATGTTGCTTAGCTATGCAACCAACATTTTTTATAATACAAGGTGAAGTCCCAAATAAACAAGACTAGTGTCATAAAAATGTTTTTCATTATGCCATCTTTTTAATGAGTCAGTACGTTGGAAGTTACATCCCTAGCTAACTTCCAGCGAAAGCTTGGAGACATTCGGTTCAGTGGAAGCGAAGTTATTGCGTCTAAAGTGTCAGTATGTTTGTGTCATCGGTACAAAAATGAGTTTCGAACAAAGAGCTAATATTAAATTTTGTTTTAAAATCGGTAAAACGTTTACCAAAACATTTTAATTGATGAAAAAGTTTACGGCGTTGATTGTCATCTCGTGCCAGAGTTCATGAGTGGTTTATATGTTTCAAAGATGGTTGTAAGGACATAAATGGCAATGAACATACGGGCCGCTCAAAATAAGAAATCATCGAAAACTCCATCGAAATTGTTCGTAAATGTATCAAAAACGAACCGAAATCATAGTTGAAATTCATGGCTCCGATTCCAAAACATCGATTTATCGTATTTTAAGATTTATTTAAGATTGGAAACAAAAATCACTCTACGTCCGAATCATGTTATGTTAAGGTAAATGTGTAAATAATACGAAGATATGTAGGTATGTTATGAGAGTTACAATTGTAATTTAAATCTTGTGATGTCCAGTTTTTGTTATTGCAAAATTATATGTTTGTTACCAAAGATCTTACCATATCTTTCTTACGACTACGCCAATCTTTCCCGTCTCTTGGAAGAGAGCCAAGATTATACCTATAAAAAACTCGATTGAAATATTGGCGTTTCTATTTAAAGTTCTTGAGCATCGCATCTTATCATGCATCGCAAGATAAACTCGTCCCTGTATAACAACGATTTGGTGAACACATACAGTCGGAGTTTAGATCCAGCAGTTAGTAGGTGCACCAAGAATGATATAAGACAAAGAGCGTGTGACTTTTCTTACTTTACTTTACTTTTCCTACTTTTATTAAGGATGCCCAAATTTCACGGTATGTAGTATGACGATCTTGCTCAATCACAGCGCGCACAGCAACGATATTTTCTAATTTTGAACGACTTTCCGCGAGTTGTCGATGAGTATACAGCGACTATGAGAAAATTCATTGTACCAATTTTTTACGGTGCTAAATGGTGGTGCTTGTTCGCCATTTAATTGTCCCATCAATTCACGTCGAAAATTATGAACGCACAAAAAGGTTCGCGGTTTAAATACATTTCTTTGCTGGTTAAATTCAATTTCTTTCTTTCATTTTTAAAGCCACTAATCAAAACGTTCAAACGTCAGATGGTAACCGAAAGCACTAGATGTCTCCAACGCCAGAAATATACAAGCTGCTGCCGCATTGAATGCTTTCAGAGTCGGAGCGTTTGTATCCATTCGGATGGCATGACCTAGCTCACGGAACCGCTGGATTTTTATTTGCTTCACTATTTCTATGCCGTAAAGCTTATACAAGTCATTGTTCCATCGTCTATGATACAGTTTTTGAGAAAGGACTTTACTACTCAAAGAAGGATTCCCCGTCGAATTTCAAGGCTGAGATTTTACCGACGTTCTTAAATAAACGAAGCCTCTTACTACTTCAAAATTATAACTGTCAACAGTGACAGTACTTCGCTTTGTCTCGGTTCACCAGCAATATATTTATAATATAACTAAAATGTAAAGATCAGGTAGTTTCCTCTCCTGATCTACCATAAGAATGTGAAACATAAATACGCATAGTTTTAATAAAAAAAAACAGTCTCTGATGTCAAAAAAAATGGTAAAGTGATACACGAGAATAACATCTTGAGAAATAATTTTCACAACAGCATGCTTACAAACTTTGCTTTAAAGTTTCAATAATTTAGTCGAACTATAACTTTTATTTTAAAATGTTCTGTAAAAAAAAAATAATTATTAAAAACCGATTAAACTTTAACCATTAGTGCAGAAAAGTATAGAAAATAAGGCGGCATTATGCGTTTTCTGTTTCAATTATTTAAACGATTTCTCATTTTGTGGGCTTCCAGTCTCACAGTGCGCTGTCAATGGTCCAGTAACGTGTGTCGCCACAAAACGAATATGAATGTACGTAACACACATACCTACATTTATTTATATTCACAGTAGAAAAGTGATAGTTGCGAAAAGCCAGTGGTAATAGCAGGATGCTCGCTTCAATGATTGCATTTCGCTACACAGCACGCGTATGCTTGGCATAACAGCATTTTAACGAGCTTTAATATCTTTGAAATAAATTGACTGTACATATTACGTACCCATATTTCAATGGTCAAGAGGCAAGAGATCGTTCTAGATAAACTGTTTCTAAGTAATTGGGCAGTTGCTGTATGGACGTGAACTACGCAAATTAGATCAACAAGTAATGACTAGGCACCCTACTGATCAACTATGACACAATAGATCTTCTAGTCGAAGGGCATATCTCCATTTCATATCTAGCGACAAATCCTTATCATCGATAACAATAGAATATAAGGAGTCTATCTAAGGATGCATAGTATTAGGTGTAGTAAAAAGTTTTTAGTATTATTCCGATTTATAAAACTTTTAAATAATGAAACATACAAAATTAATGCATCTTCAAGTGATGATTACAGATCCATTACAAAAATGCTCACCATTTCAAATTCATCTTGGTACTCCTACGAAGATAAACAAACACGTCCAATAAAAGTGATGATCAAAAACTTACACCATTCATGTACCCCAATTTCGATAGTGGCTGACATTAAAGAACAAGGCTTTAACATAACGAATGTCGTAAACAAGTTAAAATGGAAAACCCGCGAACCACTAAACATGTTTCTTGCCACATTCGACTCCACCGAAGACATCAAGAAAATTTATGAAATTAAATACATTCTGCATTCTGTCGTTATAATCGAACCAGTTAAAAACTCCAAAGTTATTCCACAATGCAAAAATTGCCAAGCTTTTGGCCACACAAGAAACTTCTGCGGCAAATCACCCAGATGTGTCAAATGCAGCGGAAAACATAAAACTATCGAGTGTACTAAAGAAATGGATGAAAAGCCCAAATGCTGTAACTGTGGTGAAGACCACCCGGCCAATTACCGTGGATGCGTAATTGCGAAAGAGCTTCAAAAAATGCGAAATAAAACTGGTCAGAAACAAAATACGGCTACTGATAATCAGCCTAATAATATACGTCCTGTTAATATGACAAAACATAATAATAGCCAAGCAATTTTACATAGTAATCGGAATAAACCAACCCTTTCCGATGTAGTAAAAGGTAAAGGTAGTGAAAAACTGGTTATAACCAAAACCCAAACAAAAAGTGAAGATATTCTCGCTCAAATCCTTAATAAATTAAATAAGCAAGAAGTTTTTAATACAGACCTCCAAAAGAGACTAAATAATCTCGAACAAAAGTTAAAAACATTGTTATGATTGATAACCTTCGAATTGTAGCGTGGAACTCGAATGGATTATTAAAAAACCAAAAGGAACTCGAACTACTTTTAAATATAGAAAAAATAGATATTTGCCTAATATCCGAAACACACTTTACTACACAAAACCACATTTCCTTCAAAAATTATAATGTCTATCACACAATACATCCAAACAATTGCGCAAGAGGAGGTACTGCGGTAATTATTAAAAACAGTCTAGAACACTACGAAGAAAATAAAACTAGCTCTGACATTCTCCAAACAACAACTGTTTCAGTAAGGTTAAAACACCAATATATGTCAATCACAGCTATTTACTGTCCACCGAGGTACACGATATCATCTGACGACTTCAAAACTCTTATTAATATGCACAAACGCAAATTTATTATTGGTGGAGATTTTAACGCGAAAAATACTTATTGGGGATCGCGCCTTACTACAACCAAAGGTCGGGAGCTACTTAAAGCGGCCCAAGAAACCGGATGTGATTTCATTTCTACTGGAAAACCAACGTACTGGCCAACAGATGTAAACAAAAAATCAGATTTAATTGATTTTTTCATGGTCCGAAAAGTATCCCAAAACTTCGTCAAAATAGAAGAGGGATTAAGTCTGAATTCTGACCATTCCCCTATATACTTGACCATAAGTGAATCAGTTGTTGAAAAAGAACCAAATCTGACTCTGTACAACAGATACACTGACTGGGCTTCGTTTAAATCAACACTTAGCACCGCAATGCATTTTTCTGCACCAATATTGACAGCTGAAAGTTTGGAGGTTGAGATCGATTCTTTTACGAAGAAAATTCAGAAAGCTGCTTGGGAAAACACGCCGGAATTGAGGCGGAAAACGATAGGCACCAACTACCCTAAAGAAATAAAACTTCTTCTTGCAAAAAAGAGAAAACTTCGCCGGAAGTGGCAGCAAACTCGTTCACCTGCAGATAAAACGAAACTCAACAATGCAGCAACTGCATTAAAAAAAGAAATAGCAGTTATTGAAAATGAGTCAATGCAACGTTACCTATCAGAGCTTTCAGCTGATAAAAAAGATGACTATTCCCTCTGGAAAAGTACAAAGTATTTAAAACGACCAATATGCCATGTTCCACCTATTAGAAATGAAAATAGTACTTGGGCTAGAAGCGATGCAGAAAAAGCCACTGCTTTTGCGAAGTATTTGAAAAAAAACTTTCACACCTAATAAGAGTAACTACGACTTAAACTCCTGTGGTACATATGAAAACCGTTCTGAAATTCCACAAATTACATTAAATGAGCTCAGAAAGGAAATCAAGCAACTTAAAGATAAAAAAGCTCCAGGCTTCGACCTTATAACTGCAGAAGTTTTAAAACAATTGCCAAATAAAGTCCTAAAACGATTGGCTTATCTTTTCAATACAGCTATTAAACTAAAATATTTTCCTGGACTGTGGAAAGTTGCGGAAGTTATAATGATTCCAAAACCAGGAAAAGATCCTCACGACGTGTCTTCATACCGTCCGATTTCTCTGTTATCACAAATATCCAAGTTGTTTGAAAAACTAATATTCCTCAGGTTGAAACCCATTATTGAATTAAAAGATCTAATACCTTCTCACCAATTTGGTTTCCGAAGTAAACACTCCACGTTGGAACAAGTCCATAGAATAATATCAGAAATCGAAAAAGCATTAGAGGAAAAGAAGGTATGTTCAGCAGTTTTCCTCGACGTAGCACAGGCGTTCGATAAAGTATGGCATGAAGGCTTGATTTACAAATTAAAGACTTGCCTCCCATACCAATATTGTAGTCTGCTGGAGTCATATATTACTTCAAGATATTTAAGAATTAAACAGGGAAAGGAATATTCTGAACTGGTTGAAATAAAAGCCGGCGTACCACAAGGTAGCATCCTGGGTCCAATCCTGTATATTCTTTATACCCGAGATTTACCACTAATGGCAAATTGTTTAACTGCCACCTTCGCTGACGACACTGCAATTTTATGTGTTGAAAAGACAGAAGAAAAAGCTGCAAGGAACCTTCAAACTGCAATCGACTCTATGGTATCATGGACGAGAAAATGGGGAATCAAACTCAATAACAGTAAATCCATTCACGTGAATTTTACAAATAAAATTACAAAATACCAACCAATAATGATTTCTAATGAAAAAGTCCCATTCGCTAATACTGCAAAATACCTAGGTATTACCCTAGATGCGAAGTTGCGATGGAAAGAGCATATAAAAATAAAACGAAATGAGCTTAACATCAGGCTAAACAAAATGAACTGGCTAATTGGATGGAAATCGCATTTATCCATATATAACAAATTATTGCTCTATAAACAAACATTAAAACCATTATGGGCCTATGGTGCACAGCTTTGGGGTTGCGCCAGTGAAGAAAATATCAATGTAATACAACGCTTTCAAAACAAAGTGCTGAGAATCATCGTTAAAGCACCCTGGTACGTCAGAAATGCTGATATTCATCGGGACCTTAAAGTTAACACTGTAACTGAAGAAATTAAGAAAATAGCAGAAGCGCACCAAATTCGACTTCAAGGGCATGTAAACGAAGAAGCTAGGAGCATCCTTAGTAACCCGTGCCCAGTTCGAAGATTAAAGAGGAAAAAACCACATGAACTTGCTGGCTATTAACAGAAAATAAGAAATATTGTTTGTAATTTCTTTTTATCAATTGTAATTTATTTTCGAATCAAACTGCTCGTTAGTTTCTGAACTAGTTGTAGTGTAATTAAACATTGTAATTTACTTATTATGTTTGAAATAAAAAAAAAAAAAAAAAAAAAAAAATTCCGATTTTAACATTTTCATGATTCGATACTTTGAGCGTTTCTCGTAGGATAGAGGGTGGCACCACCTATAGCTGGTACATTTTTTGAATCGCTTAACGCCTCTAAATTGTGGGAATTTACTTTGAAAAACTAAATCTGTTCGCCAAGTTTGTAGAGCGGGGTATTGAGAAAACACCGAAATATCGAGTCATCGTCATTCTTAACTTGTTGGCTTTCGTTCTTCGACTATGTGGAAAATTTTGCGTAAGCATTTTCGCTTTCGTGTCTATAAAATACAAGTCGTGCAAGAATTGAAGTCAAATGATCATCGTTTGTGTCGCACATTTGATGATTGGTCTCGCTTAAATTTATTATTCAGATTTAGTGGAGAAAGTAGTCGAAAACTGAGCTGATCGAATGAACCATGTAAATCGGAGCCACGCCGGGCATATGCCGGAGGTCATATTCAAAAAATAAATGCCTTGAAATTACATAGGTAGTCAGGCGGCGATTAAAGCAATTGCATCGTTTAGTACAATGTCCAAGATATTTCTTCAGAGCAGGGAGGCAGTAGAAAGCTTGGCAGCGAATTGTTAGCTACATTTCTATTGGGCTCCAAGTCATAAGGATATTGAAGGGAACGAGATTGTAGGCGGTATAGCGAAAAACGGGGTATCTCTATCCGAAACAACTAGACGAAAACGTGATTACGCAATTAAGAACAAGATGGGAGAGATTTTCCACTTGCAAGAATACTAAGATCATGTGTAAACATGACGATCACAATCGTAATCGATTAATATTGTCACTAACAAGAAGATATTGTAAAACTCTGATAGGCGTGCTGAGGGGGCATAGCCCAGTAGTATGCAAATAAAATTTTGGCAAGATGGAATTCCTCATAATAAGAAATTAAAATTCGATGTTTGACTTTCGATAACCACCGAAAAACGAATGCAACTCATAATAAGAGTCATTAATTTTTCTTTAGCTATCTTGTGTGAGTATCCATCCTGGATAAATCAATTCTCCTTATCATTCTAAACCTTTGAAAGTGAAAGAAAAGTTGATCAATAACCACAAATTAACCATCAGAGAACTGGCAGAGGACTTGAATACTGCATCATTACTGAAGGTGAAACGAGGGTTTATGAGTGAAGCACGCAATCCACACATTAGGGGAGTGGGCGAGAGGAATACCATACGACAACCATCAAATTCACCTGATGTGCAATTTTTTTCTGTTTGGTCGATTCAAAAAACCCACTACTGGGAACGCGTTTTAACAGCCGAAACGGAGTAATGGGAAAAATTCAAGATGGCTCTGATGGCTTTACTGAAAATAGAGTTGCACAAATGTTTCGAGAGTTGGATCAACCACTGGCCTAATTGCTTTGCAGTTGATAGGGAGTACTTTGAAGCCGAGGAATAAACTTGTATTTTAAATTTTCTGAATATATTCCGGAAACAAACTGCTCTAAAGATCTTCGGAAACTGTTATGAACGAAGAATTGGTAAATATGCTCACACCCGTTTCACATTGAATCGGATCAATTTTTCTAGCCACAAAATTTGTTCGTACGAAAGTGAAATTGTTAGAGGCGAAAAATAAAACATTAAGATTGTCTAATGAAAATAAATTGGCAAGATTACTTAAACAGAAAGAAAATGCAAATCCGAAAACTTTCAGTAGTTAAGTCTATTAGTCTTATCGTTGTTGCTGCTTTGTCTATAGCGTAGAGCTAAGCTAGGAAAACGCTGCACCGGTCTGGGAGCCTAGAGGAGCAATTTAAGAACGATTGTTCCGAGTGCACTACCGATCAAGTGCCATTTTCCACCTTTGAGCCGTCAGCATAAATATCATCTGAGTGGTAACGAGAGCAAAATCTACGACGAGCAGTTGCTCACGAATCATTGGCCTTGAAATACGCTTCGATTACGAACAGACGTTCTTCACCTGCTGTGGACAGGTGGACTGGCTTCGTGACTAAATAACCCGAAAAAAAATTCACATTAAATTAAACATAAATCTGCCACCTGACACCCTATATTTGTTGAAACTCCATGGAATAGATTGTAGACTAGTATTTTGAGGTAATTACACCATCTCACACATATATATATATATGTATATATATATAACAGGTGGCGCTAAAGTAATCCTCCTATCAGAAAATGCTATAAATTTTGCGATTGGCCCCTAATGTCAGTTCTGTTTTGACATTTGTGTAGTAAACACATGCGAAATACACGTTAATAAACAATGTTACGCTACACTGCTCCAGAACGCAGAATATTGCTGACTATTTATTTGACAAATAATCGGTCGGTGACTTTGGCACAACGTGAATTTCGTCGCAGATTTCCTCGCCGTCCAACGCCTACTGGTGAAGCACTGCGACGTTTAGCCGCTCGCCTCGAAGAGACTGGCACAACACGAGATGCTGCCAGGCGTGGCAGACCCCGGAGTAGCCGTTCTGCAGAGAATATTGCGGCCGTAGTCGAGGATGTCATGGAAGCGCCGTCGACATCGACGTGCCACGCAAATGGGTATCAGTCGACGGTCTTTACAGCGAATTTTGCATCAGCTGTTAGCTGCTGACCGCCAATCGCGTCTAACATACGCCTAAGCCATCCTTAATCACCACCAAGAGGAAGATGATTTTTCATCACAAATAATCATGAGTGATGAGGCCCATTTCCATCTTAGCGGCTACGTAAATAAGCAAAATTTACGCATCTGGGGCACTGAAAATCCGGGTGTAACCCACGAAGAGCCATTACACCCGCTCAAAGTCACTGTCTGGTGTGCTGTCATCGGACCTTTTTTCTTCGAAGACGTCACGGGCCAAACGGTTACTGTTAATGGTGAGCGCTACAGAGCAATGTTCAACTAGTTCTTTTTGCCGCAACTTGATGAATTGGGATTGGAAAACATGTGGTTCCAACAGGACGGTGCAACGGCACACACTGCACGTGCCACAACCGATATGCTGAAGGATGCATTTCCCGGGCGCCTGATCTCCCGTTTTGGCAATTTGCACTGGCCAGCAAGATCGCCTGATTTGACCGCTCCAGACTTCTTTTTGTGGGGCTTTTTGAAGTCGCGAGTTCATGTCAACAAGCCTCAGACTCTTGCAGCTCTTAAAGACAATATCCGTCAAGAATGTGAGGACCTATCGCCGGAAGTATTGGCGGCGGCCATTTACATGACATCATATTCTCGACTTGATGTAAAAAAAATTAAAAGACCAAATAAAAATAATCCACAAGAAGAATCAAAGTTTTTCATTTTTTTTTTAAATTACAGCCAAAAAGCATCGCAAGGTTACTTTTGCGCCACCTTGTATATTCTTTTTTGTCTTAATACGCAATTTGATGTAATCGCAATTACATTTAAAAGTGGCAACTATGAGTATTACTTCATTTTTCTAACTTTCTTAGTCGATCAGTTGTTCTACCCTAGCGGGCAATGTTGTGACAATAGTTCATTGCGTTCAAGGCAACAATTTTTAAGCTAATTTTTTTCTGTTTTTTCTTTGTCTATATGTTTTCAGTCAGTCACTGTATTTTCCATGCACTCGCTCTCTCGACAGCTACTAGTTTCGCATTTTCCACCATTGACTACCAAACTTAATTACGACGACACTACAATGCGCAAACTTACAAGTCGCATTTCCATTCTATGACGTGGTACAAAGAATTCTAGTTTTTTTTATACTTTGTTTGCAAGAACATACAAAGAACATACACTTTTAACATTAACAAACTAATAAAGAAAATGTGGCTTGTTCGAAATGTGTTCATGGACATTTTTTTTTGCTTGAATTTTTTTTCGTTTTGCTCAGCGAAAAGTCAGTATCTGCATGTACAAAGTCAGAAAAAACCGCTGTATCTTGCTTTTACGAAAGCCAGAAGCAGTATTGTCAGCTGCATTAGCAACGATTTCCTCTTCTTCCAAAGTTGCATTCTCATATGGTCAACCACTTTTCGCTGCTCACCTAGATATTTAAAGTAGTGAAAATTATTCCAACCATTGCAAATTGCTTTAAGATCGATTCGCGATATTGTTCAAAGTTTAACCCACTCATATTGAATTCAACTATGTCGAGTGGCATTATGAAGTAAAAGTTACAATAAATAGTTGGCCTCTTTGCGTTTAGTATGCTATTTTCCGAAATGGAGCATTAAATTTCTAATAGATTGCAATGCGATTTATGAAAATTAAATTTATGAATTTATGAAATCTCTATTAAAGTGTCATAGGGGAATGATTCAAATGCTTCAGCAAAACCAGTCAGTAAGTCTTTAATCCAAGCCTACCAAAGCGGAGTTTTGCCGCCCCCGCGCAATGCATCGAATGTGGATAAAAATGCGAAAATTGGGTGTCTTCGAACTTGGACTTTTTGGTATCCGCAATAAGTCAATGCATCCGAAGAGGATGACAGTTTGATGCCTTTTTTATAGTGGGGCATTATTGGCAATTTCTTTCGAAAATGCTCATCAAATATTTTGGCTATAGAAACTTCGTGTTTCACGTTTCACGCAGCTCATTGAAAAGGCGATCTTTTGTAACCTACAGTCTGTGTAAGAAAAAAGGAACCGCGATTATTCATGAAGTATAAAAGATACAATATATATTTAAAATAAGTTGCAATTACTCAATAAGCTGTGTAATTTCTGTCGTTGTCGAGTATAGCATGCTCTCGGCATGCTTTGAACCAGCTTTTCTGAGTAGCTCGTCGAGAAATAGGATTAGATTTTTCGCACGAGTAGCTTTTTATCGTGGACTGGCTTTCTGGCAAGATTTGATTTTATAAGTCTAACACATTTTCAATGGGGTTGGCGTGCTGGAAAGCACAGTCCTATACTGTGACGCCATTTTCTTGTTTTGTTGTTTCTCAATGTTGTTTTGATGATCGGGACGGTAGGATATTCAACTCCTTCAGTCGTCGTTCGATGGTGTTGATACTCACATCTATTCCCAGTTTAACAAGAACTGATTGGGCTTGGCGTAGTCACAAAGAAGTGTCCTGCTTAAAAAGTTGGACGATCACTTTATCCTGCTTTTTTGTCGTCACTCGCTTCAAGCCGCGCTCGAAAAAGTCATCAACATTTTTGTACACTTTATACCGCTGATTCCACATCACAACAAACTTTTTTGATTTTTTAATCAATTTTCCAGCCGTGGCGTAAGATAATTTTGGCCCTTTCGAATACGTGCATAAAAATACCCCCTCAATGGGCTTCACGTACTTCCCACGCATTTTTGTTTGGTTTCGAAGACAGAAATCTGAGTTAGAACTGGCGTTGTAGCTCTTGAGTGGGACTTTTATGCAGCAAAAAGCAGAACGAAATATATCTTGAAGTAACAAATTACATCTTGAAGAAAAGAACCGGGTTTTTTCTTTTGACATAGACCGTATGTTGAACTGATAGGTAGGTACTCTATCACCAATTTATCAAGCGCTAGTACCTTCATCAAGGTCTCTACAAATGCTATAAATGAAAAGCCAGAAAACCAGCATGCGCGAAAGAAGCTTAGTCGCCATCAAGGATGACCTATTACCTCATAATGAATGGCGAATAAGACAAATTGTGAAATTCAATTCCACTTATGATCAAAATGTTCGGAACATAACAAAGCCCTGCCTATTACCACCCGCATAGCTCAATCCTTCACGTCTCTTCTGCTTACTTTGTGTATTGTCTCACTCACATTTTTTATAATCTCCATCCCATTTACAATGCTCAATTCACTTACAGATATCAAGACTTCGGAAATCTCGATTGTGCTGCTGTCTTTCCAGCGATACTGCCATGCCTTTCCAGCGATGATCCCAGAAAAGCGTCATTAGTTGACCAGGCTTTTTCTTGGCTTTTTCCCTGTCGATCTTGCGGCATAGCCCATCATATGCAGCTGCACCGACCCAAAACACAGACCAAAGGAAGTATGCAACCCAAGTACTAGCGTTGCCAAAACAAACGTCATCGAAGGGAGAAGCCCAAACCGCCGTGAACCTCTAACCGCTGTGGGATCAGAACGCCAAGACAAACATCAATTTCAAGGCTGACTGGGAATAATTCATACTAGGAATTATTCAAAACCATATATAATTAAAAAAAAACAAACAGGTGGCGACACGTATTTCTAGGATTGCAGAGTATACCCTGTGAGTAAGGCCTATAAGGCATGCGAACAGTAACGCAATATTCTTTATCAGACAGGTTAAAGTAAGAGCTACATTATTTGTATGGCGTTTCAATGATTGTAAGACTTGGCACATATGTTCTGTTATTCCATAGTTGAATATGGATTTTGATAGAGTTATTTTTGTTGCACAAGTATTTCAAATCTTGTTTAATATAACAAAATGACTCTTCCTATAAATTGACACAGTAATCGTTAAGAGATTCGTTTCTCTTCTTCGTGCCAATAAGAAACATCAGGTCATGCTAAGCTCTTCTTTGCTTTCCCTTTCTTTGACACCGAATAGTTCCAGAGAGTGTTTCTATATATCCGTATGACTCTGGAATTCGCTGCACTACGAGTTTGTTTATGCCACCGCAAATATCACACAGTTCATTGCTCCAACGTTTATGACACTGACCATCGCCAACTGGCAAAGGTCCATGATTTTCGCAGAATCTTTATTTCGAGCACTGCAACGGCTGTTTCATCCGAAGTTTTTATTCTCTAAGCTTCAGCGCCATACAATACGACGATAATAGTGAAGGACTGATGGTTTGAGAGAGGTATTTACAAATTAATTGTCTACTTTAGTCTAAGTAGCCGTCGTCAGAAAAGAGAGATTCTGATTAAGATTTAAACGAATTTATGACTGTCAATAGAGGCCGAGTGGGTACTGAGATTTGAGTACGCTGAATGTTTGCATGATGATAGCAGGAAATTCGATGACCTCGCATGCAACATCATCCGCTTGCTTTTTTAAACCAACTTAGAGCTGCAGCAGGTCGGCCGATGATCGAACGGCTTCAGATCCCAACACCTGCTCCTTTGAAATGATTCAAACAGATAACTTTGTAGTAGTTTTTGAAAATATTCACTCAGACAACTTTCTGTAGTTTACTATACATATATAAAGGGTGATCAATTTAGAGGTATCAGATTTTAAATTGAAATAAAACAACGAAAATTTACATTTATTGGGCAAGCTTCATTATTTTTGTGTAGAACTATTCATGACATTTATTTCTGAAAGATAATCACTTTCAAATGTTAAATAAACACCAATTTTGAATGACTCGCTGGGGAACTTTGGTCGGTATCTCGTGAATATCTTTAGTAATGTTAGCTTCTAACGCCTCAATTGAAGCTGATTTACCCACAAAGCATTGACAACACACGATGGTGTGACATCACACGATCTTGGTAGCCAATCCACTGGTCCGAGACGAGAGATAAATTATGCACCGCAACGATGACGCAGTAAAGCCATTGTTTCACGGGATGAGGATGGTATGGCAAGAGTCATCTTATTGGAAGCAAATATTGTGGAGATCACGGCCTTCAAGTTCCGGCATCAAAAAGTCGTTTATCATGACGCGAACCCTATTCACTGTTACATTGGCGCCAACCTCGATAATTCCTCTAGTCCATAGGACGCACCAAAAGGTTGTTTTCAAATACGTAAATTTTTCTTATTAACGTAACCATTAAGCCAAAAATGGGCCTGAACAACATAAGTTGGCCTAAGCGCGAGATGAACACTTCTCACAGAGCGTCGACTTTCGTAATACAATGAATTATTGGTATGCCAATGACTACTGAAAAACATTATGTATCATATTTGGTTTGAAAGTAGTCACGCGTGATCTGTCAAAAAACAAGCCCTGTTGGAGAAAGTACCTCCAATCTTATCATCCTTTATGCACTTGGATTTCAAAGGAAAAATAGAAAAAGAGGAGAATCATAGAAGAGAATCTTAAATTGGGTAGACATATTTCAGTATGAAAGGAATATTCAGACGCTATGTTGACTGTTGTTTACTGCTCGCATTGTTGCATCTGCATATGTATTTTAGTATAAGTATTATTGTTCTAACACAAAGCATCACAGAACGATTTTTTCGATATTCCAAGTCACTGACATGGTATGGCAGTAGAATTATATATTATGCCTACTTTTATTACTCATTTAGGCTGCTTCCAGCACTCACCAAACGCTAAGAAATGTCCATACACCAATCAGCAGGCAACTAGTCGAACTGGTAGGTACATTTTTTTTTAAACATTGAAAAAGTCAACCAAGTTAAGCCACAAAACCGCCAACCAGCTGAATAATCAACTTTTTCACCAACTTTCTTCATTCAGCAACAATCATGCCACAAACGTGGCAGCAGTGGAAACGCTCACAGCTATTACTAAGCTAAGAGGTAATAATATACAGCGCAGAGCAGAAAATACAGAAAAACAGCATCTAAATGCAACAATTACAAAAACAAAAACACCATTCCTAACCACGCTAGAAATTACAATCACAATTATAAGAATAAAAAGAGTAATACTAACAAAAACACGACCAATATTATGAGTGCCACGCTAGCATTGGTGTTGTACATTCACGGGCCGACTGCAAGAGTTAAGCATACACTAGTTTTTGCAATGCCGCAAGCGGAAACCGAGTGTATTGGTATTAGGCTAGAACATGTTGCCGCAACAAATTTTGTAGCAGACACAGCGCAGAACGCATCCAAAACTGCGGTGGCAACTCGATCATAATCGTCATCGACCAGAGGCAGACGACCGGCCATTAACTTGCATGTAACTTTGCTGGTTGTGGTAGCTTTGGAAGCTGCTGCTGCAGCAGCTGATGTATGTCATCAAGAACTACTTGTACATCATAGCAGCAGTCAACAGCCGCAGCAAAAACTCTTCGCATTTTCTATTCGCGCTGCTGCACGAGCACAACAGCGGCAAATACTCGTGAATACTTACAATCAGTGCAATTCAAAAAAATATTTCCACTGCAATATGGAAATTCAGCCGTACATCAAACTTATGCTGCCTTCATTATGGTTTATCAGCAAGCGAAATTTAATTTTCCGACAGATCTGAAATTTTAGTGTTTTTATTGGTGGCAAGCGCTACGTATATGCTTTTGTGGCAGTATCGGTGTCGATAGCAATATACACATAATGAAAATTGCGGTTAATCCTAAGGCCATACAGCCCACTTCTAAAATAACTCTAAAAAACACTCCATGCTTCTCGTCCGCAATCGATCGACCAATTTCACTATGAGTGACGCAGTAGGTTTTTTATTTTATTCATCAACTATGCAACTCATCAATTCTTATGCGTATGAGGTGTCTATTTGCCTTACCCGAAGGCGGTGAGCATACACGCATCGGGCGCAACGCCACTTTGAAGTCAGCAGAAAAGTGAAAAAAGTGTGTAGTAAGTTTTCATGCATTCACTGTAAAAAGCAGTGGAATGCTGCTTCTACATACTTCTAATTTTCACGCGGCTCCAAACAACTCAGAACTCATTAGCTCCATAGACGGAAGCAGTTTATTTTGTGTTACTTACACACCATATTATCTTTTATGATGCACCAATATACGCACTCGTATACTCCAATCTTATCATACCTAGAGAGGCGTTTCAGGCCTCAGATGCTCCAGGCCCGTCCTCTACGTCAGCCTCGCCGTGTTACTCTCAGCACCCAGCAGTTGCATTCATGTCAAAGGTTTATGGGCTGGCAAATTGGCATGGAAATCATGCCACAACAGCAAAAAAAAAAATAAATAATGAGTTAAAAAAATAGAATACAAAAATTGGATAGCAACAAACGCAATTTACTGCTGCGTACAATGTTGTTAATATATTACCTCAGATACAAAGTTTCTTATTCACATAATATTCACAGTTGCGTGAATTTCAATCAACACTATCTTTATTTTGTAAGATAATACATCTTTTCTCTTTTCGTTACAAGCATTTTGAAGTAAACAACAACTAACAGGTACTAGAGTGCAATGTGGGCGAGAAGCGAAGCTCGATAGCACATAAAATTACAGATCACAGATAGGTTCATAGATTTATGTACATACCATACATACATACATACACACATACATACATATAGACGGATATTTTCTTTACCGATGGGTCCCAGAATGAAATAGGGTCTGTAGACGGATGGTACTGAAACGATAGTATAAGTATCACTGTTTGGATAGTAAGTATCACAGATTGGAGTTTTCAGTGACAGTCAGGCTGCACTGAAGACCGTGGAGAATCGCGAAGCAACCCTCTAAGACTGTTGAAGAATGTAAAAAGGCGCTTAATTCTGTCGCAAGACAGAACAGGTTTATACTTATATGGGTTCCAGGACACTCCGGTGTTCAGATGACCAGCGGTTCCCACACAGGGACCAGAGGCAATAATCGGAAGGAGTTCTGCAGGAATCATGAATTGAATCAGCGATTATGTACGCAATTTACATAAAGAGAACTGCATAGTGTTTTGTGACAAGTGTGAGTAGAAAACTGTAAAACTTTCTATTAAAATTGGAAAGGAAAAACGTTCGGTTGATGGTCGGTATTATTACAGGACACAACCCATGGGGTCAGCATATGGCCGTCATTAGAATCATTGAGGACTCGAAGTGCCTCTCGTGTTTGGAGGAGGCGGATAGCACTGAGCACTTTATCTGTGAGTGTTCTGCCTTTGTAATATTCGTTCTTTAAAACTGGACGATATTTATAGATTTGCCAAAGAATCTGGAAAGTTCACACAGGACTAACTATCGCTATCTCTGTCTCTATTCTTTCCTATCTCTTTCTCTGATACTTTTCTCCTTTCCTCCTTGACTATCTACCCTTTTTCCAGAGCTCTAGATATAATGGGCCTCTTAGCCTGAGGAGCCACCAAATCTCCTGGTGCTCCTTGGTTCGACCTATTCAAATTTCAATTTCAATTGACATACATATATATATATATATATATATATAATTTAGTTAAATCATGTTTGCTACGCTTAAAGAGAAGGCACTTTTGTTTTAAAATAATTATATTTTTTTTATAAAACGAACCAACTCGCTTTCGTAAACTGAGTGCTTTCGCTTAAATTAGTTATTTGAGAGAACTTGAAAAGCCAAAGTATTGTATGGTAGCTCTGTCGTTGAGGTATTGAATTTTAGACATCATAGACCAAACAGTTAACATTTACAAGATGCCGCCATTCGCAACATTAAAACAAAAATCAACGATTTTTGGTTTTCTACATTTTTCTAAAGCATAATACTTCCCAAATATTGTGCCACAATTATAAACAAATAAAAAAAACTTACGGAAATATGTGAATTGGTTAAAAGTAGTCTAGTTAGGGAACTTTAAAGGAGTGTTGTACATTTATTTTCAAAACACAAATTTTTTCTCTATTCGGTCAAATTCCATAATCTATTGATTCTCCAATTTCTTGATATTCTCTTAATAATACTATTTCTAGAGACCATTATTCTCTCTCATATACTTCATGACATCAAATCTAAATCTAATTTGTGTGTGCTCTGTAAATAATACCTTTCCTGGAGACCTCAGCGATGAGTATTTTCATTTTCTTTGTCGTTCTTTGTACGTCAGAAAAAAGGGGCAGTGGGCTAAACTAAAGAAAATGATAGATGAGGGAGCTCCGTTCGTTGCCTAATACAGTTTTACCATTGCGACTGCGAACTATTGCAACAATATGCCGGTGTGAACTTGCTACCTCACAAATTAGATCGATTTTTAGTTTTACCTTCTTCAGGGCTCATGGATCCCAATGTGTGCATCCCTCAAAAGCCTTTCTTTCGATTCCCTACGACAAGTTCATTGCCTCGACTATTTGTTTACCTTTTGAGGTACTGGGATAAATGGTTACAAAATAGAGCAAAAAATAATTTGGCTCGCGATTGAGAATTGGGAAGTAACCCTCTGCAGTTGTCCAACAATTTCATTTATTGCCAATTGTGAGCTTTTTTTCTATAAAAATATTGTTGCAAACTGCAATCACTCACCTTCGTTCACCTTCATCGTCGATAGTTCAGTATCGTACTATGGACCTTATCGGAATGGATCTTAGTGACTTCAATTTACATTGCAAAACAATGACGTTTGGTTTCAAGCAATGAAATATTTCTAATTTTTGCAGATGGCAAAGAACGTCAATCATATTTGACAATTGCAAGCTCGACAGCTGCGGCAAGCAACGAAGCGCGTAAAGATCAATCAAAACAATTTTTTTTTTGTTTTTTTTTTTTTGCAAAAAACATATTCACAATACGCTAACTGTTGGGAAATACCCATGAGAGCAGATTTGGCATACCTTTTTGCCGATTTTAAAGTTGCATTTGACAGTACGAAAAGAAGTTTCCTATACACTATAGTATGTCGCCATGCCTGAATTTCGAATCCCCGTAAAACTAGTACGGCTATGCAAAATGACGTTCCTCAATACCAGCAGCGCTCTCAACATTGGAAAAGAACACTCCAAGCTATTTAATACCTAGCAAGGTTTTAGACGCTTTGTGACTTCTTTAAGCGTTAACACGGCTAACAATAATGTCAGCCTTGAAATCCAACGGAGAATCTCACTTGCCAACAAATGCTACTTTGGACTAAGTAGGCAATAGAGTAGTAAAATCTTCTCTCTACAAACAAAACTAACACTCTATAACGCTCTCATCATGCTAACGTATGGCGCAGAAGCTTAGACAATGACAATATCCGGTGAGGCATCCCTTGTAGTGTTTGAGAGAAAGATTCTGCGGAAAGTTGACGGACCTTTGCACATTTGCGACGGAACAATGAGCGGTTTGACCTTTACGACCACATAGGCATAGTTAAGGGAATAAAGATCCGGTTTTGTTGGCTGGGTCATGTCGTTCGAAATAATACAAACTCCGACTCTGAAAGTATTCAATGCGGTACCAACTGGTGTTAGCAGAGGAAAAGGAAGACCTCCTCTGCTTTGTTAAGATCAGGTAGAGATGGTCTTGGCTTCACCTAATGTTTGCAACTGACGCCGATTAGCGCAAGAAAGCAACGACTGGCACGCTTTGTTAAACTCGGCCAAAATTGTCCAAGCGGTTGTGGCACCAATCAAGGAGAAGAGGAACAAATTTTCACAAGCAAAATTGGATGCTGAATTCTGGGCCACCTTATATTATCGCTTGAGTAAGACGTGTTTTCTCACATTCCTCAAAGCATAATTTTTTTGTACTGTGAGAGGTCTTAGATACTATGCCTGATCTTGCTACGTTATGCCTACAAATGAGTATCAGATGAGCATTTAAGTTCAAAGGCCACAGTCTATTTCGATTCTAGAAGGATATGCAACACTTTTTAAATCGTTTATTTTTTTGTAATATTCATAATCCGATGATAATAAATTTTGTTAATCAGTGGTTTGTCAACATCTGATACATCTAAAAGCTTCAACCTGCTGATGGTAAATGACCAACTTGAGCATAATATAGCCACAACTGTATTTTGTCACTATTCATTTGCGATGACTACGCACTAAAATTTATTTCAAATTTGTCAAAAAGTTAATAAAATAGTTTTTATTTCACTGCGAGAAAATAGCACACGAATTATCTATCATACATACGGTTTGATCAGAAAATACCGGGAATATTTAATTTAAACGAACCGGTCCATATTTTTTTCTTATGTTGGTAGGACTGTAAGACACACATCTGTCACTATTTATACGTTTTGAAGCGTTTGAGAGATGCTGTACGTCGCAGACGGCCGGAAATATGGGCATACAATTCTTGGATTTTGCTTGATGATAACGCGCCATCGCACCGAGCCCAAATTACGTTCGATTATTTGACCAAACACCAAGTAAATACTATCGCGCAAGCACCGTATTCACCTGATATGTCGTACGGTTCTTTTTTTTTTTGTTTCGCAAGTTGAAGTTACCACTTCGTGGAAGGAGATTTCAGTCGATAGGGGAGATCAAATAAAATGTGACGAAGGAGCTGAAGGTCGTCCCTTCGTCGTCCTACCAGGGGTGCATGGAGGACTGTGTTAAGCGTTGCCACATGTGTGTTGCTTCAGACGGGCCATATTTTGAAGGAGATAAAATAATTTTACCTGAAATTTAACTCTGTTTTGTTATACAATACATTATCATAACAACACAGAAATATACGCATTGCAACGTAGCATCAAAAGCCACCAGCAGCCAACACCCCACACAAAAATCACCAAATCAAAGCGAAATCAATGCACAAATCACCAGTTGCAAAGGCCGAGCTGAAATTTGTGGCACTGCAACATTCAGTGCTTGTCATTTATTACGAGGACTATACAGCGCTATGTGCATGTATGCAATAATTTGGCGCGCCTTGAGCAATTTTCATTAATAAACATGCACTGAACGCAGTGGCTCGACTTCAGTTGCTGTTGCTCTTGGTAATACAAGAGAAGCGCAACTCGGCAAAACAAGTTAGGAAGCTGACTAAGTCAAGCAATGCGACAGGAACAAGATTAATGCTAGTGGTCGCTAAGAAAATTGTTGTCATACGTATTATGGATTGGTAAGGTGGAGGGGGGTGGAAAAAATCGTAGCATGGGTAATAGTGGTTGAACAAGCAGTTGACCACAAAATTGCGTTAATAGCACGGAAAAATTGAGCGGTAAGTGAGTCAAGATATATGGCAGTGGAACGGCGCTAAAACGCTTGGAATTAGCTAGCCAGCATTGACATTAGCATTTGCCACATATGGCTAATGTGTGCATATAAACGAATATATGCATATGTACAAACTGACCAACATACATACATACACACATATATAAATGAATATATTGTAGTTAGAAAGGCAGTCTCCGAGTATTTATAGACATTAGAATATTTCCCGCTGTAGGCTAAGCGGTGATACTTAATTGCAAGTGGTGCAACGTATGGCTCTCAAGTAATCAATTAAGAAGTGTTGCCGTGCCAATAACGGACATATGGTATGCATTTGCAGTCACATAAATATGTGGTATATAGATCACGCGGTGGCGCTAAGGATAGTATTTATGAGTGAATTCACTCGCAAGAAGTTGCATTGTTACAAGGCACAAGTAGCTGCAGCAAACTCGAATGTGTGTACATATAAGATGCGAAACCAGGACTTTTTCGAGGGCGTTTGTATAGAATTAACTAAATGAATATTAAGACAAAAAAAGCACTGTATGAAAATAACAGACCTGTTATTAATTCCATCGGAGATCACGGCATGGTAACTTCGGAAAAATTCCATTATCGATTCCGACGTGATCACAAAATTCTCCTGCAATTTCGCAATTCGTTAAATCGGTCATTTAATTAATTCCGAAAGAAATACAGCTTTGACAGTTTTTCGTACCAAATTTATGCGAATTTTTTACTTTGTCGGGGGAAAACATAAAATATCTAATAAATAAATAAAAGTAATTAATTTTTTTTCTAAATTAACAAAATTGTAAGGAAAATGATTTATTCGTAAATGGTGCATAATTTTCAAGCAATTTTTTTCAATACGCCTCGACCATCCACACACGGCGCTCAATACTAGCGGTTGGTTAATATGCTGGCGAGAGGGTCAGATTTAATTAAAATTAATTTATTAACAATTTCTCATAAAAAGAAATGAAGTGACAAATGAAGAGATATAGACATATCTGCCAGAAATAGAAGTGTGCTCTCTGTGAAGCCCAGTGCTGTCACTCCATATTTATGGCTCGAACCGAAAGCATCCGCCGACACATTAAGTATGTGTTTAAATGCGCATTTTTTTAATAAGAAGTGCTTTAAAAACAAGTGTAAATTAAATATTTTCTTTTATAGAGATTGGTCATCCAAATTAATGGGATTTCGAGCATCTCTCCACATGTCGCGATCTACTCGTAAACACCAGTTTACTACTAATAAAAGCTGCTATAACAATGGAATCCATTTTAATTTTAAATATCGCAATTTTGGGCGCTTGGCGAATCGAAGAGCCCTTTATTTAATTATATTTTTTAAATAATGCTTTTTATATTAATAATTATCAACGATGTAAGCAAAAATTATTAGAATTTCACGACGAGAACGGCAGAATTACTAATAGCATTTTTACCGAAATCGCACCGGGAGTTACACGGCAAGAGATCGTTCGCAATACAAAATAGGGCTGCAAATTAAATAAAATTACAGTGCAAAAATAAAAAACATTTCATCGCTTGTCTTCAGCAGATTTTTCTAAAATTCTTTCCACTGAAGGAGTTTTCATCTCTGTATGCCTCCTCCCACTTGATTAAGGCCAAATATTTTCCTTTTGTTTCGGTGTGATGTTTCTTTCAAAAGTCTTTAGTGATTGCAAAAATTCTTCTTCTCCCGGTGATAGCTGCAAATTAAAACCTATGTTAAATCGGCAAGTGATTGTTTCTGGTTCACTTAAGTAAGGCCCCAGAGGGAAATGTTAAAGGAATGTTGGTTGGCCATTCTTTACAATTACTTCAAAAATTCAATTTGAAATAGGGTCATAATGCGATTTACAAAAGGTTCTTTAAAGAAACACCCTTATTCGCATGAATACCATCTATATTTGTGTATAAGTCAACTTTAAAAGAAAAAGTTTTTGATTTTTGACAATTTTTTCTGCTGACGGTGTTCGATGTTTTGCTCCATATAATGAATGCTCGACATTTTTGTATCTTCTTTTGAGGCTGTCTGTGTAAGCCTGTGTTTCAGGAAATGTAAGCTTGGTTTTAAACCTGGCTAATTTTGGTCACGGAGGATGGTTCCATGTGTAGAAGTCCACGCAAGTGGGGAAAGTTACTGATCGCCATTCACTTGGGAGTGGCCAGGACGATTCTTCTACATATGGTTCAAGCAGCTCACAACGGCCGGGATTAGCCCACGTATCCTCTGGGTAGCTTCCGAACACCCGTTCGGGAGTGAGCTAACGTGAGAAGGCGAAGCATTCCAGGATAGCTGGTTGTGCGCTGGGTTTGGGACCCGCCACTTAAAAATCCCCCCCAATGAAAAGAATTACAAAGCCTCGGATGAGAACTGCCTTTACTGATGACGACCCCTGCAAACGAAATAAGGAATATGATTTGAGGGCATGCACCTGGAATGTCCGGTCCCTTAATGGGGAAGGTGCCTCTGCCCGGCTGGTTGATGTCCTCGTGAGAGTAAAGGCTGACATCACTGCCATCCAAGAGATGCGATGGACGGGGCAAGGTAAGAAAAACCTAGGACCTTGCGACGTCTACTACAGCTGCCATGTAAAGGAGCGCAAATTCGGTGTCGGATTTGTTGTGGGAGAGAGACTTCGTCGCCAAGTACTGTCGTTCACTCCGGTGGACGAGCGTCTCGCAATAATCCGCATCAAAGCGCGATTTTTTAACATCTCGCTAATTTGCGCCCACGCCCCGACGGAAGAGAAGGACGATGCGACCAAAGATTCCTTCTATGAGCGCTTGGAACGTTCCTATGAGCGCTGCCCCCGCCACGACATAAAAATCGTGCTTGGCGACTTCAACGCCAGGGTGGGCAAGGAGGGAATTTTTGGTCCCACAGTCGGAAAATTCAGCCTGCACAACGAAACATCCGGTAACGGACAGAGGCTGATCGACTTCGCCGGGGCCCGAAACATGGTAGTCTGCAGCACCAGATTCCAGCATAAAAAGATACATCAAGCTACCTTGCTGTCTCCTGATCGAAAAACGCGAAACCAGATCGATCATGTTGTGATAGATGGAAGACACGCTTCTAGTGTATTAGATGTACGTACGATCCGAGGGCCCAACATCGACTCGGATCATTACCTTGTTGCAGCCAAGCTGCGCACACGCCTCTGTGCAGCAAAAAACGTACATCTACCTACGCAAAGAATGTTCGACATCGAAAAGCTGCAATCACAATAGACAGCCAGAAGATTCGCCACTCGACTCTCACTCCTGCTCTCGGAGAGCACTGCCCAACAAACCGGCATGCGCGAGCAATGGAGCAACATTTCTCGTTCACTACGTACCGCCGCCGAAGAAGAAATCGGATTCCGGCGAGCCCGAAAAAACAATTGGTACGACGAGGAATGTCATGCTGCCGCAGAAAGAAAGGATGCCGCCTATAGAGCCACGCTGCGATCGGGCGCATCGCGAGCCATGTGGGATCGCTACAGAGAGCTGAAAAAGGAAGAGAGACGTATTATCCGACAGAAGAAACGCGAGGCCGAAATACGTTAGTGCGAGGAGCTTGAGATGCTGGCCAACAGGAACAACGCCCGAAAATTTTACCAGAAAGTTCGGCGGCTTACAGAAGGTTTCAAGACCGGGGCGTTTTCCTGTAAGAACAAAGACGGCGATCTGGTGACTGACGTACAGAGCAATCTTAAATTATGGAGGGAACACTTCTCGAACCTGTTAAACGGTGACAGCTGCGCATGTCATAGAGAATGTGAAGATCCCGATACCCCAATCGTTGACGACGGAATTGTCGTTCCGTTACCCGACCATGACGAGGTGAGAATAGCAATATCACGGCTAAAAAACAACAAAGCCGCGGGCGCCGACGGACTGCCGGCTGAGCTATTCAAACATGGCGGCGAGGAGCTGGTAAGGTGCATGCATCAGCTCCTATGCAAAATATGGTCGGATGAAAGCATGCCTGCCGATTGGAATTTAAGTGTGCTCTGCCCAATCCATAAGAAGGGCGATCCTGCAATTTGTGCCAATTACCGCGGGATTAGTCTTCTAAATATCGCCTATAAGGTTCTAGCGAGCGTATTGTGTGAAAGGCTGAAGCCCACCGTCAACCAACTGATTGGACCTTATCAGTGTGGCTTCAGACCTGGAAAGTCCACCATTGACCAAATATTCTCAATACGCCAAATCCTGGAAAAGACCCATGAAAGGAGAATCGACACACACCATCTTTTCGTCGACTTCAAAGCTGCATTCGACAGTACGGAAAGGAGTTACCTGTATGCCGCTATGTCTGAATTTGGTATCCCCGCAAAACTAATACGGCTATGTAAGATGACGTTGCTCAACACCAGCAGCGCCGTCAGAATTGGGAAGGACCTCTCCGAGCCGTTTGATACCAAACGAGGTTTCAGACAGGGTGACTCGCTGTCGTGTGACTTCTTTAACCTGATGTTGGAGAGCATCGTACGAGCCGCAGAACTTAATCGCTCAGGCACAATTTTTTATAAGAGCGTACAATTGCTGGCGTATGCCGATGATATTGACATCATCGGCCTTAACAACCGCGCTGTTAGTTCTGCCTTCTCCAAACTGGATAAAGAGGCAAAGCGAATGGGTTTGGTGGTGAACGAGGACAAAACGAAGTACCTCCTGTCTTCAAACAAACAGTCGGCGCACTCGCGTATCGGCACCCACGTCACTGTTGACAGTTATAATTTTGAGGTTGTAAAAGACTTCGTGTATTTAGGAACCAGCATTAACACCGATAACAATGTCAGCCTTGAAATCCAACGTAGAATCTCTCTTGCCAACAAGTGCTACTTTGGACTAAGTAGGCAATTGAGCAGTAAAGTCCTCTCTCGACGAACAAAACTAACACTCTACAAGACTCTCATCATGCCCGTCCTAACGTATGGCGCAGAAGCTTGGACGATGACAACATCCGATGAAGCGACGCTTGGAGTGTTCGAGAGAAAGATTCTGCGTAAGATTTTTGGACCTTTGCACGTTGGCAACGGCGAATATCGTAGACGATGGAACGATGAGCTGTATGAGCTTTACGACGACATAGACATAGCGCAGCGAATAAAGATCCAGCGGCTTCGTTGGCTGGGTCATGTCGTCCGAATGGATACAAACGCTCCGGCTTTGAAAGTATTCGATGCGGTACCAGCTGGTGGTAGCAGAGGAAGAGGAAGGCCTCCTCTGCGTTGGAAAGATCAGGTGGAGAAGGACTTGGCTTCACTTGGTGTGTCCAATTGGCGCCGGTTAGCACGAGAGAGAAACGACTGGCGCGCTTTGTTAATCTCGGCCAAAATCGCGTAAGCGGTTATCGCGCCAATTAAGAAGAAGAAGAAGAATTTTGGTCACAGGATACAGGGGTATAAATGGGAACGAAGTTGCGGGCGCATTCGCGAGAGAAACTGCGGCCTCATTATTAACAGGACCAGACCCATTTTTTGGTATAGGACAACTCAACATTAAGGATAAGCTAAGGCTAAGGGAGGTTAGCTGGCTCGCTAGGCCAGGCGAAATCTTTACTGGAACGGTGCAACCAAAAGAGGATTATAAAACTTATAACTCTATTGTTATTTTTGGTGTAAAAGTACGAAGACAAACTGCATAGTTTTCATGGCTATATGTTTTAATTTTTAGACGTACTAAGTATAATGAAAAGTGAAATTCTTAGGTTTTGAATACCAAAATATCACTGACACTCACTGTAGAGGCATGCATGCATGATAATGTTTTGACATTACGACACCCAAATGGGACAATTCCGTTTGTTCACGTAGACGCCGAATTATTTAAAAATGAGCCTCATTTGAAAATTAAAATTTTCAAGCGGCCCATTCTGTGGAAATAAATTAAAACATAACCAAGTTTAACCATAAACTACATTTCTGACACATCACGGATATTTGAGTAAAAAAAATGAACCCCTCAGACTAGATTGTTCAAACTCAAGTTAAGAATTTTGTTGCTTACCTCTACTGCTCGTTATAAAAGGCTCTGAAATGGGTACTTGTAGGCTACTGATTTAGTGACCAGCTGGTGTTTCTTTGCAGTTTTTTTTTTAAGGAAGTAAGAGTAAGTAGTCTGGTGTTCTCATTCCTCAAGTATCAAGTATCTCCTAGAGTGAACGCGCTACTCTGCACTGTGTCCCAAAAACTTGCACAGATTGCCAAAGTGTTGTCTAAAAAATTATCAGAACGCACGGAACGATATTTTTAACATATCAAAAAGCTTTGCTGGCATGTCAATTGTAAATATCTTGTCTTTTAAAGGGCAAGAATGAAGCAGAGGTCAGCGTTTCTCGGAAGAATGATGTCCCAGCTCCTGATCCAGTTCATACCATAGTTTTGATCCGGGAGTGAAAACTGGATGCGCCATATCCGATTCTCAGTCATTTCTGTCGGGTGGACGTCGCAGTTATACACGGAGCCGATTTGCACAGACTTTTGTAAGAAGAAACATTATTTATTGTCCAATAAAACGATACACCTATTTTTTATTTTATTTTTTCTACGCCAACGTTTTGAAAATTAGCATTGAATTCCCATGAATAAATTCATTTTTTCGAAAAGTCAGTTTAAAATATTTACAGATCGATATTATGTGATCACCTCTTTTAATTTACAAATGTTCACAAATGACATCCTATGTTTTGATAAAATAAAATGTCAAAAAAATGTAATACAAAAAAATGTAAAAATAACCTCGCTTTTTTTATTTATTGTCTTATTTTTTGGGCACCTGCCAAAAAAAACTCGAAAAAACTTATTTACGGGACAGCATCAAGAAAAGAATTATTTTTTGTTGCCATTCTAGTGAGCATGGCACATATAGATTTAAGCAGCTTGAAATAGTAGCACAAACGATCATGTTGAGAAGCACCGCCTAAAGATCCGTTCTGAGATTATCACACATCGCGAATATTCTTATCAAAAGCCCAATCAATATATTTATAAATGTATTATTTATTACGATAAGCTTCATAACATTCTGCTTAATTTTTCTTCCAATGAATATAAAAACAAAAATTATGCCAAACTTGCTACCAATTCATCTTTGCGGACATAAAATTTGGCACATTTTCAAAACAAAGGAATCCATGTAACAAAAGTTATTGACGGCGCTTCGACATAAAGAAAGTCTCAGCATTGTTATAAAAAACATACTTTTAGCAACATTTTTCATCTTACTGGCAACATGTTGCTCTATTGACAAAATTATTGTGCTGCTGATCAGAAATTTTCATGGAGTAAAAGTAGCAGCACTCGCAACTGATCGTTAGTGCACTTAAAATACGGCTGGCAACAAAAGGTGTAGACTTTAATATTGCAACAAACTGGTAGTGCACAATGAAAGAGGTGAAAATGCTGCCGCTCAGAGCGTTACGGAGCAAGGTCAGAGTAAAAGAAAGTGTAAAAGTTGTAGTTGCGCTAGCAACAATCACGGAAGACTATCAGTAAGCGATGTGTGAGCACCGTAACAAGAGAGAGAGAGAGAATGGTATGAGAAAAGCTGCAAACCAAACGAAATGTGTGTAACTTGCTATAGAAATGACTGCTTTGGCGTTTATAAAAGAAAAGCTAACATAAAGTGTGCCAACAAAGAAATGCAGAAAATTGTGAAGAGCAGAAGAACAAGTTTGAAGTGCAAGTTCGATGTTCGGTTCAAACTACGCACAGCTCTGAACGACACGCTACTCCACTGTTGTGCCAGGCAGCCAAAGAGCGCAGCGAGATAGCCATGACCGCCAACTGGTCACGGCCAGCAAGTTGGGAAAATGCTTTCCTACAATCACAATTCAGCATTTCTATTTCTTCATCTTGTGCAGCTGTATTTTTCAAATTGATTTTTAATTTTTCTTCTGTGCGCGCTCTTACAGCGCTCAACTTATTGCTCAATATCTTCTATTTGTGGCCTTCGGTGCTATTGGTGGTAGAGTGCGGCCTCCTTAGTTGCACTCTAGTTGCAGATGGTCGTTGTGGATGGGTTTGGTTGAACAAAAATTTTTAAAAGACGCTGCAAAATCTACTGGCTGAACATTTGTACCGCTGCGGTGCTACTAGTTACAGGTCGTCGAGTTCGTCGCTTAAGTCTTTCGTTATTTTTTTTGTTTGGTACTCTTTTGTGTATTACCGCTTGTGTGCTAACTTAATTTTTTTGTCGGTTAATAATTTTTATTGGAAACATTATTTTTCTTATGCGAATTTTTTACTATTGATCAAACGGTTACACTTTAAACAGAAAATAACGATTTAAACAACGTATTTGGGACTTGAATAATGCCTTATAGTTTACAAAAATAATACAAAAAACCATAAAAAGAAACAATAGTTATTTGTAGCTTTGAGTGGATGTGGCAAGCGTAACGTCATTGCGACATTGCACGTGAAGTGAAGTAACCGTCCAGCACAAAGGTGGAGGCTTAAGCTTGAAAAGAAGCAAAGAACAGTTAGTTGACACTAATACGGTTTGCCGCTGATTTTTTTTTGAAGCAGTTGGCCAGAGAATTAGAAATAAGATAACACAAAACAGAAGCCGTGCAAAGAGGCGATTGGCTGTGGCTGGGCAGGACGCCTTCAAAGGTGAACAAAGTAGAAACAAAGAGTAAAATTAGCTCGTGGAGCATAAAGAGCAGACAAATAGCAAAATTGGATTGGTATAGACGAATAGAAGAAAACAATTAAAAGCATAATTTTTTACCAGTACGTTAAAGCGTTATTAAAATATAATAACAAAAGGATAACAAAGTGAAAAATAATTTTTGGAAGGCAGAAAAAACGTATCAAATTCAAAACTTTTACAAAGTGTTTAAAAACATCATAGAAAGATTTTTGAAAAACATACAATTTTAACGATACTAAAAAAAGAATAAAAGTGCAAGGATACTTAAAAAACAACCTATGCGAAAAAACTTATTTTCATACATAAAAAAAGAAATATTTAAAACTGCATAACAAAACTAAAAGTAATTAAATTTTTTAAATCTAAATTTATATAACAAAGTGCTTCTCCTTAGACATCCAACTTAAATATTCTCTACAAATATTAAAAACAAACAATATGACAGCAATGAGATTTTCCCGGCTATCTCCTCTGGCTATACTGGCTACCGCCACCTGCCTCATGGTCCTACTGCAGTTCTGCAGAGCTACAAATGCCGACTATCCTGGCGTCATTGAGTTGGTCGGTTATAGTAATCGGCGCGCACGCACGCATTACATGCCACCTGCCGGCGACTTTCCCACAATCGCTCCACCACCCGCCAAAATTCAGGCCGATATTGAAACGGTTAAAGCGAACATCGAAAAATACAATAAACTACTCACACTGGATACGAAAAATTTGCCGGAATCGCAAAAGGATATGCTGGAGCGCATAGTCGAGCGGGTGGCACGCCTCAAAGAGTCACTGGACATAGACGACACCGAGCGCCTCACAGCATCAACCAAACCCATTGCGAACGATGCACCCGCAACCACCGCTTTTAATGCTGGCAGCAGCGAAGAAACGGCAGCTAAAAGTACAGACATAACCACGGAAGCCTCAACTAATACCGAAGCCGAGACGGACCCCACGCTAGTTTTGGACGAAACTACACTCTTGCAACTGCAGACCTCTATGGACGAATTGGCTGCTGCACAGGCGGCAGTAACGGCACAAACTCCCTTTGCACGCGATTTACCCGCCACAACGGAGTACAATTTCAATGCAGCTGATGGCGCCGACAACGATGCTGAACAAACGGAGAGTGTCACAGAAAATGGCGAAAATGAGGACACAACTGAGAGTTTGCTAGCAGGTGGCACATCGGGTGTAGATTATCCCACCACTACTGGCGATCCGCTCACTGATGCCACCGATGCCGATGATCAGTTTGTTGCAGCACGTTCTAACAATAATATTGCTGCTGCCTCAATAAGAGCCGAGCCAGAGGAATCGAACGGTGGCATTACCACAATTGGCAGTCAGCGCACACTCACCACTAGTGGTAAATTGACGAAAACGCGCGCCACAAAGCGGCCTGGCTCCGCTGGTATTACTAAAACGGGCAATACGAAACGTGGTCAAAAACCTGGCACTACTGCTGGCATACACCGACACACAGGCAGCAATAAGCAGAAGTTGGCCACTACTACCACACAACCACTGCAAGCCTACCAACGGCCACAACAGCAGCACCAACAGTCGAAACAGCCACAATTGCAATACCAGAAACTACAGGCTCCACAGTTGCCGTTGTCAGCCTCTTCGCCCTTGTATCAGGCGCATAAAGTGTCTGTGGCATCGCCTGCAACGCTTGCCACAGATAAGACCTCTGCTGCAGCTACTGCTGCTGCTGCTTCTACAGTGTCCATTTCATCAGCGTCCACCTACTCCTCCACACCGATCACCACTACCTTGGTCAACAACTATGGCAATGCGAACAATGACATGGACTACGAGCCGCAAGTCAATACGTCGGCGTTAATTGATAGCCTGAATAATGCACGCGAAGAGTTCTACCTGCAGAAGCAAGGCGTCAGCAATAAGGATAAGGTGAGTAGGTACACAAATGTTGGGGCCATGATTGTAACTGTAAGCGCGGGGCGGTACTGAGTGCTACTTGCGATATTACAAGTAAGTAGGAAAAGCGTTTGCTAGCGTGAGTTTAAGTGTGAAATGGTGTCAAGCGTTCCAGCAATCAGACATTGGCGGAGATGTCTGGCGTGGATAAGAAAAGAAAAAATATTATTATTTTTTTAGATATATTTATTTACACAAGTACAGCAATATTTATTAGGTTGTTATGGTCGGCTGTATATTTTTTTCGGAAAATTGAGATATTTTTATTATCCAGTTCAGCCACTTTTTTTGTTTTTGACCCATACACGCCATAATTTAAAGCCATAATGCTCAGAAGAGAAAGGCAGCTCATACGAAAAAGAAAAAAACACAAACAAAAAACACATGATGTTCTAGCTCTTTGCAAAAGCAGTAATACGCTCCTGGTTTAATCGAATTTTTGTGCAAAAACGAGTGCAAATAATAACCGAATTTCAATTCGGGAACTTAGGATTCAATTGACTTAATTTAATTCGAATGTTACAGAAATGTATTTCAATTAAAAGGTAACATCACTACAGCGCTCGAAAAGGACTGATTTTAACGATTTATAAATAAAAAACAGTATAGTCCAATATAAACTATTCGGATTGGAAGTAGATATAGTGAGTGTTTGAAAAAGGAGGGTATTTTGGGAGTATAAAAAACGACGAAGATTTGTTTTGAGAGATACACTAGTGCTCACATAATAAATTCGGACCATCTCTTCACAATATTCGCAAATATTTTTCATGCCGAATTATGGAAAACCCCCTGTAAATGGAAGCTTTGTGCAAAACTGTCAAACATTTAATAAGTTTGAAAAAATTATCGTCAGAATGCCAACTTTGGAATCAGCAGCTTTAGAAAACGTCTGGGTATGTTACATATTTTATTATAATAAAGTGAAAGTTTGAAATCGCTGAAAAATAGCGTTGATTTTTGACAATATTCTTCATACTGTCCTGAGAATGTTCTTCCACATTAAGCAGATGTTCGGAATTTTGCATGAAAAATATTAGGAATTGACAATATTGTAACAAATGAAGTGATCCAATTATGTGAGCACAAGTGTAAACATTTGTAACTAAAAAAAAGTTTTATCATTATAATGCAAAATGATGGCGATGTAAGCTAGCAGGCTAGTTTGTCGGAAAATTTAGAAAAAGGAAAGAAAAAGTGCGAAGTACCAGTAAAATTTCAAATCATTGCACGCAACAGTGTTAAATTAATTTAATCGTAGTTTCGAAAAAAATACATTTAATGTTTTATAAACACCTTCTTTACTCCGAGGTGCTTCCGAGAGCAAATTTGCTTTTAAACAAATTTATACTAGAGAACGAGCTGTGTATAGTTTTTAATACCCTAGGATATTGTTTAATTAAAAAAAAGATAGATTCTGAATTTAATTTAAATTTGAAAATTTTCTATTACTTCGCTGCTTATTTTGGACCTTAGAAATTTGGCATAACATTCCGACACTAAGCACAACAAAAATATGTGTCTTGAAAATGTTTCTTCTTCCCATAAAATTATCTTAAGCCAGATTATGCTACTTATTCCTCTTTGATTTAAATGCACTTATCACATCGCTCCAGTGTGGCCTACTTAATGTCTTGAGTATTTTTGGGATAACTGAGATGTTAAGCCCTGACTATGAATTTCTTTGCGTAATTCGGAAATCCTGGCACTTACAATACTATCATGAACGACATTTTCTCGCCTTTACTAAAAAAAAAACTATTTTCTTATTTGTTAAATCATCGGATATTATTGACGGATATAATTGACGTTGATGGCCTATGCTAAACCATTTAATGAAATCATTTTGAAACAAGCAAGTAGAATAAGGTTGTAAAGCGACTTTTCTCGAACATGCACGTGAGATCGAGTGTAGAATCCTTCTGGAAGATTGACATGTAAAAATGATGAGGCGCGGTGAACTTTCGATACTGATCAGTGCTTTATGCTATTCACATGCAGACACAAAGTTAGTTAGATAATCGAGTGGATGAAAATATTCCCTGTGCTATTGTTCTGCCACATTTGAAGCTCATAAATTTCTAAATTTCATCAACTAAAGAAACACTGGGAAACACTTTCTCCTACTGGAATGAGCTTTGAGATATGCAGCCATCTGTTCGGCAAATGAAATGTTAAATGAAAGACCTTTTTGCTAACTACTCACAGTCGGGAAGAAAATTGAGCGTTACCTGCTTAAATATTCATTTTAAAACTAGTACTTAATATCCACTAATCTATCAATAGAATAAGCTTCCTGGCACTATTCGCTTTCACCGTGTTTACTTAGAAATCTTCACTTACATACGAGCTTGCTTAAAATTTTTGTTTTAACTTTTTGACTTCTCAAATATTAACCTCACTGGAGTTCCAGGTATCAGCGGCATGGAAAACTGCATCAAATATTATGCAGATTCTTGTTGGGCATTGTGTTTGAGTTTTTGAAACTTTATTATCAATTCATGACTTCTCACATTGGATCGACACTCTGAGCTTTCACGTTAGTATACAAATAGATAAACGGCGAGCAGTGAGGAATTGCGAAAATAAAAGGCAAAGTGCTGATAAGGAAATTTTGTAAACTGTCTAAAAACTCTACAGATTTAGTTAAAAAGGGCGGGACAAAATGTGTAGATCTAAGAGTTGCGAAAGCAGATCAGCTTAAAAGAACATGCCGAAATGGTTCCACCGCATCAGCCTCCATACAGCTAATGTTTATGAAATTATGAAAATTAAAATAATGGAAAATATCAGCTTCAGATTCCCATAACTAATGAGATATGAAGTTTTGTGATGCCCAAAAGATCGTTCGACCACTCGTGATCAACACCGGAAGGTGCCCTATACGCCGTACACTGAAAAGCGCGGCATATCGGACTTACAGACTAACGAGATCAAAATAAAGTTAGACACGCCATGCTTAGACACGACATGCTACAAAACAAAATGCAAGTACAAACGCCGGAGCTCAAATAACGCACAGAAAGCCTTTCTACATGCAAGATATGACTTTTCGAAAAAGTTACACAAGTTTCAAAGAGGAAGAGAAGAAACGATTTCTGGAACCGTGCAGCCCTCGATATTTTTAGATCACGCTTTTTAGTTGATCAAGCAAAACTGATCTGACCCGTCGACGAGCTGATCATCGTACAGAAAATCTATATTTTTACCAATACACATTTGGCTGGCTCAAATAGTCATGAAAATAAGAAAGTAGAAACGAGCAAAGCTGAAGAAGATAGCTGCAGAAGATAACTGATAGAACTATTTTTAGTATTCCATTATTGGGCGGTACTTACTAGACACACATCGACCTAATTTGCCTTAGAACGCTGTGAAGCTCTACATTTTCGATCGTGACAAACTTTTCTATGGCACTTTTGCAGCCTACAGATACCTATGGGTAACCTTTTGAAACGCAGTACTGCCAGATTAACGAAAATCAATACAGCGACTAAAAATTCAGAGGGTCTCGAGCATATACACCTAACATTCGTCAACTGCTTGCAGAAAAAAGAAAAGCCTGCGAGGAAAACGGCTCTATTTTATACTGTACAAGGCATTACTGCAGGGGGATGCCCGTAAGTGTGTAGATGTGTATGTAAGCAACTGCGCATGTCGCTTAAATTATGAGATCAACTTTACCGGTGAAAACGAACAGTAAATGGCAAACCAATGCAACAGTAACAGTAACTACAACGAGCCGTGATTGTCTGAACAGCAATAAGTACAACAAATATCGGAAGCAACAACACAATTTTTTGGTGAATGCCACTTGTTGCACAGAAGAAAACCATTTTACAGGCGACAACAAGAGCTACTCGTACAACTGCATTTTTTCTATTATTGCTGTATTTTCATGATAGTTGTTATTGGAATTGATTGTGGTTATTGCATTGAGCTCGTGGCCTTTCAAGCAAAGAGCAACAGAATACAAGTTATGAATGCCTACTCATACACACACCATGATGTATATATGCACACATATGTATGTGTGTATGACTTTAATGCTGGTGCTTGCAACGCAAATCAATTGTCATAAAATACGCCACTTATACACACACTTATTTATGGGCATGCGTTTACAAACAATTGTGCAGATTTGCTATTCACAACAATAACTACAGCAATAGTAATAAACGTACTAATAAAAACACAGTTTGCGCTGGTAGAATAACGGCAATGGTAATAGCCTATCGATAAAAAAAGAGTAATGGAATAGTTGAGGACAAGTACTTGTTACTGGTTGATATACATAGATTCGAGAAGATTCGTTTACGATTATTATACACATTTGGCGCAGACATTTCTCGCACACTGTATATGTATGCGTACATTCTCTTTTAAACAAGGATGAGTATTTGGAACGTACACTTGACACTTGTGCTCAAATAATTACGACACTTTATCATCTTTCAATATTCGCAGTATTTTTCAGCTTAATTTCTTTCGTGAATTTTTTATAGAAATATAGTTCATTGCATAATAAACGCCTTTTAAATCAAAGCTCTAAACTTTGAAAGAAATTCACAAAAATTTAGCAAATTTCAAAACAATGTCGTTAAAATTTTAAATTTTTAAAAAAGCCCATTAAATTTTAGTTTAAAACCTGGATTACAAAGTTTTCGGCGCAACCGCCAGGTGACACTTTAAGTGAACTGATTTTAGTTCTTTTTTCTGTTATTTTTTGTTAGGCTACCATTTTTGTGATTAAGATTCGTACCAAAATTGTATCGCCTTTACTTGACATTTGTAAAATTTACGATAGGAGTTTGTATTAAATTCTGCGTTAAAAATAGATTCAATGAAGCAAGAGTAGCATGAACTCTTCAGAAGAGATCGGTAAAAACAAATTTTACCATGAAAAATATTGCTTATATTTTTAAAAAGTTAAAGCGGGTTAAGTATGTGAACGAAAGTGTATATATTTGGTATGTACTCGTATGCGCAAATGCAAAAGAATTGAACATAGTTATAGAGAATAGACAATTAGCAACGAAGACTTGAAACACTAGCCGAGTAACAACCACTGGAGATAGCGTAAAAGTGTTTCGTAACTTTTAGTTAGAATTGGTTAAAAACGATTAATTTGCATACTTTCCCAAATAGCTAACAGCTTTCGACTTCAGCCAAGTATACCCTGACTTTTAAGCAAAGCTCCTGTTGGATGGATTGTGAACCCTGATGGAGCCGCTTCGACATGTTCGTCGGAAGAGTTCACTTATGGTATGACTGCAAGCATCTATTCACCAGGAAGTAAGTGTGCATACACGCATATATCGATTTTAAACAAAACGGTCCGCTACATATATACTTCTATAAGGCTCTTGAAAAACTAATTGAGGAAGTGACTGTAAGCTTTGCCTCGGAAATGTCCACGGCTGCATCAGATAAGACTCCATTTTTTGATGCCAAAAACAATTTCCAAAAAATTATACCATAATTATACAATTATATTATAGTTATTAATTTTTAGATAAAATAAATAATAAGTGGCAGAGAAAGTAAAAGTAATAAAACTTTATTCTTTGAATGTATTGGCGGCACCTGTAAATATTAAATGAATATTAAATAAATAAAAAAAAAAAATAAGGCGCTTCAAGAAAAAAGAAAAACAAAACGTTTTTTGGGCCATTCTAATATTCACACAAGGTCATCATATCTATTTATGTATGCATGTTCAAAGCTGAAATATTTGTAACAACCAAATCAAAAGACACGAGGTTACGGAGGGTGTAATGGCATATTATTTAGCTTGGCAGTTGCTTGAAGTATCCATTTATTTGGTTTCTTGTGTTTGTTTTCGGCTGCTTTTTTGGTGCTCGAAATTCTTCTTTTTCCATTTTCACAAAAAACTAGATCGTATCACGTAATGCGGCGGCCGTCGACGACTAGGTTTGTGCGTCACACCCGAACTATTTGTTCTACTAACGGTCGTCGCTTAGTATAGACTTTTTCGAGATTTCGAAATCTGTGTCTTAACCCGTATTTGCTCAGTCCATTCAGTATTTTTATTTATTCATTTATTTAGAAACTTTAACGTACTTTAATGTAAATAAGTTGGAGTTTTTTGAAATTCAACCGAACAAATGTTGACCTCCACTCCGGTTGCTGCCATATATAATACAAGCATGCTAGAGCGCTATCCCGAAAACAAGCGTTCAATTTTTAATGGAAAATTATTATAAAACCGAAAACTATTTTTTTATAAAAACCAAATGTCAAACTTTGTGCAAGGTTCAAAAAATCGAAAAATCGATTTTTGATGATTTTTCCCCCGACGGTGTTGCGGGTTTTTTGCATTAAAGTATTTATGTACTTCAGCTAACCAATAAAAGTGACAAACATACGCCTAGGGCATTAGTTATATATGTATGTGCAACAAAATCCGAAATAATTTATAAAAAAAAGTACATTAAGTCATAATGGAACATTTGGATAAAAAAGAAACGGTCAAATCATGCATCAGTAAACTGTCAGACCAAACTAAATTTTAAAAAGACTTTTTATTACACTAAAAATCGTACTCAATGCAACTGATCGGTTGCGTTGAAAATTCTGTGTTAGGATGTCAAAAACTCTTAAAGTTGCTAGACAGGATTATCAAGCGTTGATGTGGCATTATTTGTACGAATAAAGACTATGCAAAGGTTACCACCGCATGTGAAGTGCAGCAGATAGAAAGTGATTGAAGTGGAGTATCATTGCAGTGATGGAAGCGCAACGTGAAAGTGCTACCTAGCTGCCGATTAATAGCTGAGTTTAAGTGGGTACTTTAAAATATAAAAACAGCGTAGTAGTAACGTAAATAGTCAAATAAATAGTAACATAATATAAGAATTCCTGGCACTAAAAAGAAGATAAACTATAAAAGCATACCGCTGAGAGTTCAAGAAAAACGAACTCTTAATCGTTATTCGCCGTGCTACAACTGGTACTGTCTTCCTAAGCTCTCCACAAAAAGAAAAGGATCGTAACCCCACCCAGGGTCCGATCGCTTCGCCGAAGATTTCCGAAGGTTCTATCAACCATCCCAGCTGCTGTTTTCATTTAGGCATGACAACACTTGTCTCAAAGAAATTGCTATTTTTCTTAGGCTCGCTATTGTATCAACATGATTTAATAAATTAATGCCGGGAGAACTAGCCTTTCCTTTAAGCAGAGCGTCATTCATATTCCGTGAATTAAAACGGATTATAAAAATAATTTTTGGAAATATCTTGATAAGAGCGCCATCTGGCCGATGTAATCTGCAGAGTAATATTTTCAGGATAAATGAAATGAAAGTCACTTCACATTTGGATTATCCGTCCCGGAGATGAACATATTGAAGAAAACGGAAGAAGCTTTCAAGAATGATCGTATTAGTTGTTTCATAGGCCAATTCTTTTAAACTGTTGCAGGAAACGCTAATTCGCCTATAGGTTAGTTGATTGGTTTAATTAGTGATTCGCCAAGAATGCAATTAGCGCTTCCTCACCATTTTGTTGTCGCATGCTCGCTACCAGCAAATTATACGGGTTATTCCAACACGACTATATCCAGTCTGTGAGATTGAGAAACCTTGTAAGGGTGTTTATGTCTGTACCAGCCAGATTACCGTCTTTTTGCGAGCTACATTTTAAGAAGCAAAGAGAACACACTATTCGTAGATTACACAGTTGAAACTTTGATTTGTTGAGTATCGCTAAAAATCGATGTTATTCGGAAAACAATTCGAAACGATCCAATTTCTCAAGATGAATATCGTCCAAACTACTTGTGAGATAGAACCAGAAACCCACAATATATTCTTCCTACTACTATTATGTATTTCATAAGCAACAAGACTATTTTTATTGTAAAACTATCGGAAGTAGACGAGTGTGGAAGGAAAGGAACTGAGCCAAGTGCTGTAAAAATCGAGTGCACGCCGTATTTGATTTCCTGTTTTCTCAATTTGGGGAGGAAAGTAGAGCACAGTTACTAAAAGTAGGTGGAGTAATCAGAACACCTCCAGAATTTCGCTTTCAGCTCGACCAACACTCGTTGAACAACGTGCACGGAGACGCTGGAAGTCGACAAGTACAGCCGATTCCGCACTTTCTGGAATCGACAAAAGGTCACAGGATGATTTAGGGATATATTGGGGTAGAATCGGAGTAATATTACCTTACCCTGACTCTGAATTAACCTAATAAAACAATAATGCACCAAACGGGATTTAGTTTCTTTCATTAAATCTCATTTTATGTGGACTACGCTGTAAAGTTCCCTTCCTATAAAGTACACTGCTTCATTCGGTTATATATGTATGGTATAAGTGAAAACTATTACACACCCATTTCCTCATAGCCTTCTTTTGTTTGATTCAATCTGGGCTAAAATTAACTGTGCATCTTCTACTCGCAACTCATAGTAGACAACATGTAGGTGATCTTTTGCATCTTCAACATAGAAGACCATAGTAGCTACTAAAATGAATTAAGAATATTTTTTACTTTTCTTTTAGTCTTTACAGTTGTCTGTCGCATACATATTTGTTTTTGTTTAACTTTCTTATCTTTCATATAGAAGTGTGGTTTGCAATTCGTTACTACTGACCTATAAATTTCATTCCTTCTCTATGGTCAATGCCATTGGCATTTGTGGTGGAGGAGTGGTCGTTGCCACATAAATTATATGCAGCATGCACTCTGCCTGCAACAGACCAAATGCCATCAAAAACCACAGACTGCGGCATATAGTAGAAGCATTTCGCATCATATCTGCTTCATCTCCTGCATATTTTTTTCGCTTGGATCAATTCTTGTCGTTCACTTCATTGGATATTAGTGCCAATACTCGTCTTCGGCGGCGACGTCAACATCATCATCGTCATTAAAGCAATTGTGTGCCATTCGAAAGAAAATTCGCAGCACAATTGTAATGGAATATCATTAATTCACACAGCTTCGTCTCTATGCCCGCTGTATTGTTGCAACTAGGTATTAATAAAAATGTCATGGTAATGGTGGCATGCTTAACGTTCTCCTCCACTTGTTGCTATTGTCATTCGTAAGATTGGCCAACAAGTCACACTCACCCAATTGTAATTCACAAACAGTCCATTCGGAGCCGTCGGCCAAATTGACTTTCTTACACACATACATATATTAGGGGTCTTTCAAGTATAAGCTTCTTTTCTAAATTCAAATTAAATACAAATATTTTGAATAGAAATATATTTTCTGTTTATTGGCATATTTGGTGGAATGTTTAGAATTTGTGACAGACATCGATTCATGGGTGAAAGCGTGGAAATAACATTTATCATACACAACCCTCGTGACCCTCTGCCCAAATATGTCAATAAACAGATAATTTGGAAAATAAACTCGTACTTGAAAGAACCTGTAGAAACATGGATAATAACATACTAGCATACCTAAATATTCATTTTACTATGCCACATTTTGTCTCGCTTTTGCCAATCAACAGCAAAACTACAATAGTATTTATGTTTTATTGCCGACACACATATGTAAAATGGCTTCATTTGGCTTACCTGAAAAGAGATAGAAGGGGAAAATTGTTTAGAATCCAGAGATACATAAATTTATAGTAATAAAAACTTTACAATAATAAAAATAGGCCGCTGCTATTTGCGGCGATTAAAGAAAGCTTAAATATGTATTTTTTAATTAAAATAACAAAGACCTGCTTGCGCATGTAATGGTTTAGCGGTAATTAATTTATTATTCAAGTTTGTTGTATTTAAAAAATACGCAACCTGGTGACTTTCCTCAGAGACATAAATAAATTAATATAAATATGTATGTGAATAATATTAAAAGGTAAAAAAATATTTCTTATTGTTATTTAAGTAGTTTGGTCATTCAATATTGAATTAAAAAAAAAAAGTTTTTTGAATACCGAATCTTTTTTAGCACTAACTATTACTATATGACAATTTACAGCATTCAACTTCTAGGTTAAAATTCTGTTTTGTCTGGCTCTCCTTCACCCTAGCAAATAGCTATTGTACCCACAGCTTTATGAGATCCGAATTTGACTAATAAAATCCGTCTTCAATTCGTCATACCAATGTTAGCTAATAGCAAATCGGTGAAGCAACTAGCATACATTGGCAGCACTGGAAAGGTCTGCCAAAACTGACATTTGTTTGGAACCACTTAATGAATATTAGTAAGGCTGCGTTCAGACATCGACTAATCGAGTTGCATGCATTTATTTTTTTGTTTGTCTACGGTATGCTACAACAACATTTAAAATAAAAAGAGCACAAATCGCGCCGTCCATTTCCTCCTTTCAACAACCTTCCCCGACAACCTATCTTTCACAAGTTACAAGTTGTCGTATCTAAGAACACTTGTCTAATACCATTAAAAAATGGTGGCAGCATTGAAAGTACTGAATTATACCAGTTTTATGAGGTATACCCATACTCGCTAATGATGAAGAGTGCTATATAACTTTGTTCTTGTTTTCACATGCAAATTTTTCGACAAGCGTGCAAAGCCCAAGAATAGCGAGCAGAGAAATGATGAGCCGAAAACGGTTAAAGAAGTTATAACTGCGCTGCGCCATGTGCTATTCTTCATTTTCTTTTGCCAACTCTCCTATTCTCAATAGGTTTATGAAACAGTTGATAATAGTTTGTAGAATTTTTAATCATGAAGCGCTCCTATTCCTAATCGTATATTATATAAAATCAGTTATATACGAGAATTCACTGGAAAGATAAATCGATAAATAATAAATTATATTTCAAAGAAAGTTCTTCTGATCTGCGACTACACATTTTCCCCGTAACATTGTGCTTTATTCTTGTGCTATTTTCTGTAAAATATTTCTTTAATTTTTTTACTACGAAGCTAAGATGATCATCACAACGAATCTTGCAAAGGAAAAACAGTGGTAATCCGTGGCTAAGATAATAATGTTAAAAAATGTCAGCTTCAAGTTGATCGATTGTAACAGACACAAAACCATACAGACTTAGTTGGGGACACCAATTGTGGTCAGTATATTTGCATAGACATACAGATGACTAGTAAAGTGTGTCACTAGCTTGCAGACCTCAAATGGCTCACTAGATAGACGGGAGCGTTTTAGCATTTAAAGCTAGGTGCACCACAGGCCAAATACCACAAAGACAAAAGAATTTCCCGTTTTAATACATTGTTGGTAATAAAAAAGGCCAACCAAATACTTTTAGTTACTACCATAGTTTGTTTTTCCATACACAACTTCTACAACTATGAATCTTTAATTTAAAGCAGTTTTGAGTTTTATGTCGAGGAAAATTAGCATGTCGCAAAGACTGAGCATCAAAAGAAAAGGAAGTTTGTGAAAATGTTGTATGAATTTTTGTAGCGTTGGTATGTCTTTATTTTCTTTTAAGCGTGTGAATTAATTTCAGCACCTGAGACAGTAGAGGAAATTTATGAAGCGCGAACTAAACTTGAAATGAAAGATTCTGAAAATCACAAAAGATCCCTCATTTTCGCCTAACTTGTCTCAAAGAGTCGCTAATGACTTCAGTACACGCAGTCTTCATCTTCCCGCTGTACGTTAAAAACGCTGCTGTTACATGACGCTATGAAGGTTTCTGTATTCTTAATATTTTGGTGGGAAAAATGTGTGGGTGCAGGTCTTTGGCAGCGGGATTCTTGCTGTCTCAATTCACTTTCTTTCCGAATTCGTCACGTCTCATATTATTATTTTTTTGTTGTTACTGCAGCGATTGCCATCGCAAATAACAGAGCTATGTATCTATACAAAAGTATGTACATATATATAAATATTTACTATACATATATGTATATGAGTGTGGGGCTAATTTTCTGGCTTGTTGACTGATAAAATCGTTGAATTATTGCTTGTGGTTGAGATTGTCGCCCACACGCACGCTACGTGATGCCAAAGTTAACTATTATATGAGAAAATGAAAAGTGAATGGCGCGAGGAAGAGTGATGAATGAACTGAAAGAAGGGGTGTGTTGGATAGTGACGATCCCAAAGGTCATGAATTGCGACAAAAGGAAAGACAATAAAGTAATATAGTTGATAGTTAAAGGAGGGGAATATCAAGCAATTTTTTCTTATTTTTAACTTCTTTATTTAATTTTTTAATATTTTCGAGATCTATGGATACTCTGCATGAATTGATGCAGGGTTACCAAAAAGTAATTGTCAAATGGGCCGCAGATTGCGGCTTGTCGATGAATTATATCAAGACGGAGTTCATCCTATTCACGAGAAGATATAAATATCCCCTGCTTAACTCCTCTCAACAGGGTGGCTCTATTAGTGCTCTCTGACAGAGTGACGTACCTGGGGCTAATCATTAACGGAAAGCTAACGTGGAATCCCAGCATTGAAGAGCTGATTATACAAGCAAAAGACGCCTTGCGTAAATGCTAGGGCGCCATCGACCTTTCGCTTAGAGTTACATTCTCATGCTTTAGTTCAATTACAAAACCTGTTTTGTTGGTAACCTAATGTCACTCGCTAGAGATTATACCGCTGGTTCAGAAGCTGGAGTTCGACCCTATCCAGAAGTTTACCCTCATTGAAATCAGTGTAGTGATTCGGAGCACTCCTACTCTAGCACTGAAAGCAATACTGAATGTGGTACTTATGGATATTGCAGGCAAAATAGCCGCTGCACGTGCCGCAATCAGATTGAGGTGTTTGACTAGACTTAAGCCATGAATACTCCCATATTCTTCGAGTTTATCGCTATGGTGACTGATCCATGTACATTCTCCCAGGGTTCGAACGGCATCTTTTCACTTATATTTCGATACGTGAGTAGTGTGCACCGGACACGGGGGTTCACAATAAGCACCATGTTACTCCTCGAAGGGCCGTCCTTATGGAGAGGTCGGAGCCAACTCCGATGGCTCTTGTGCGCCATAGTATTAGTATTAAGCTTCCCGATCAACTTCATAGCGTTCATACAGCTCTGGACTGGAAAGAAGTAAAACAAAATACTTTTTTGCTTGCTAGTTTACGCTACCTCCCCTTTTAGGCGAGTTTACAACAATTTCACAAAACGAGCGTAAGGCCAGAACAAAAGTATTGAAGTCAATTGGACGCACTTATTTAAACCCGTCCGAATTTTCCATCTTCCACAACCCCACGTAAAATTACCTGCTTAAAATGATCACAGAATATTTTAACTCTCTCCCATATAAGAAATTTTCGATAAAATCCGAATCTCTGAACTAACATGCTCTTGGTAGAGTTAGTGTGGAAGGCATCTTCTTCCATAATTATTAGTGTTTGCGCAACCATTGTGTAATTAGCTGATGTCACCAACAAATTTTTGTCACTTTGCAGAATCTAATGAACAAATTACATTTAAAATTTTATTCAGTAGCCAAACGACAAGCTAGTTCTTTCACCGTTATGCCAGAAAGTGGCTGTGACAGCATTCACAGTAAAATAACATAACATAACTTAATAATAGTGAGGACAATCAAGCGGCAACTACAACACTTCTTCCTAGGGAATAGAATTTTAATTGGCACAAAGAACAATTAGACATTTATCCAATCGCTCTGTGTTAGCTAGCGGTTTTCAGCAAAACTTTTTGTCTCAGTAACGGCACACATACATACCATACATACAAAGTATTGTAAGCAACGACCGCAATAGATAGATAGATAGTTGGTCACATACAAGTGGCATTAGTCAGCTAGTAGTGGAACTTTCGCCTCTATCAATGGCCAATCAAAAATAAATCATGCTTAGAACAAGAAAGTTTAGCCAAGAACAAAATGTAGAATGAGTTGGTTGTTGCCGCGGCTGTGTTTTTCTATTGCTGTCGGCGTTCGATCAAAATACCAACTTCGAGTTACATTGAAGTGGCTTTCTTTGTGCTAATTTTGCAGAATATTTTCTAGTTATTGTTGATTAAGCTCTGATATTTGCAGAAATTCGCAATGAACATAATGATTCAATAAAAATTACTAATTAATAGAGATGCTTAATTCAGCGTTATTTGGATTTAAGGCTTATGTGTCCAAACAACTAAAAGCTTTTTTATTTTTTCTATCTCGCATTTGGTGTCAGTCGATTTCGTTGTTGTTGGCTTTGCAAATTCATTAGTTTTCAGCAGTAAATTACTTAAAATAAAAATAAATAAATAATTGGCGAATAAACTTCTGTTAGGTGTTTGGCCGAGCTCCTCCTCCTATTTGTGGCGTGAGTTTTAATGTTGTTTTACGAATTGAAAAACCTACGGCTTAAGCCGACACCGAACGGCAAATACTTTTTATGAGAAACTTTTTCATGGCCGAAATATACACGGAGCTTTGCCATTGCCCCCTGAGGGATGACCACTATTAGAAACAACTGTTTCTATAAGTTAGCTGGATTACAGATTTGAACCAACGTACCCCCGAATGATAGTCATGCACAAATCATTCGGTTATGGCGGCCGCTTTTGGTAGTAATAATAGTACTAAAAATGATAAAAATGCTAATAGTACTCACTTTTATAGGGAAAGTTTAAGTTAAGACTGTAGTAAAATTCATTTTCAGAGGCCAAAGTGCTTTGCTATATATTATTGAATGTTTTTAAACTTTCGCAATCTTCGAGACATGAAGAGGTGAGGGGATATTCTTACGCTTGGCACTACTCTAAATACCAAGTTTCAAATTAGACTATTACTTTTTCGACGAGATATCGACGCATAAACATTTCAATAAAAAAAAAAAACATCAACTATAGAGAAAATTTAATTTTGTGCCATACTTCACTAAGCAAGAACAAACAAAAAGGAAGAGATTCCTTCCAGCTATTAATGTGAATTTTTGTCCAAAAAAACAATGATTTAGAAAAACCATGGACTATTCTAAAAATGAGTGAGTAAATTATTGACGGCTTACACGCTCAGATTCATCGATTAAGGCAAAGTTCTCAGATACATTTAAAAAATTCGAAAAGCTTGTTTTGGAAGGTAAATTGAAAGGCAACAAATCGCAGAAATGAGTGTAGAGCATCTACGAACATTTTGAATTATTTCATTGGTATCTGGGTATGCCTACAGTCCGCGCTTAGTTATCAGCGAAAGATAAGTGCCCAGAATGCTGATGAGTGCTTCAGAAGTACGGCGATTAAGTGAATTTTTGCACATGTTTTGAATTTCTGAACCGAAAATGGAGACGAAACATGAGTTAGGTCAGGTTGTTAGGTTAAAGCGGTTGTGCACTGTGAGGCACACTCAGGCTCATAGCACGCTGTGATGCCGCGTGGGAAACTTGTCCTTATTTCTCATAAAGCCAGTGTGTAATTTTCAAAAATTTTAAAAGATCCATGATTTCCACAATACTCAAATCTCCCAATTTATTAAAAAATTATTGACCTAAAATGGTAAATCTACGTCTGGATAGAGCAGGACAATGGCACAGAAGGTACGAGACAGCTTCTATAGAAGTCATGTATGTGTGATACAGGTATTTGCACACCCATCCTCTAGTGGTATGTGCCTTTTAGGCAGTGAACCGCCATAACTGATTGTCGGCCGATTCTGCATGAGGTTTCATTACGCCATCTTTTATTCGTTGCTCTTACAATTTCCTTAAAAATAAGTGGTTTACATGTTTGTAAGGATATGCCTTGTCTGTGTGCTCAGTCAACTTGGTGCCGAGTCTTGCTAGTTCATTGGTGCTGCAGTTACTCTCAAGGTCACAATGGCCAGGAACCCATGTTACCTTTAGGTGAAATAACTCAGGCATCTTGTGAAGAGAGGTTGTCGACTGCTTTGTGATGGATTTTACTGCCGCCTAGCTATCAGTAAGAAAGGTATCGCATCTCACTGTACCGAGAGCTTCGCTGAAACAAATTTGATGATGTTGAACTAACCACTGAACCACATTTGAAAGGTGACACAAAACATTTGAGAGGGCTGTGCACACTTTACTGCTATTACGAAAATGATTTCGGACATACTAAAGATTTCGTCGTTAAAAAACATCGTAAAAAATGGCAGATTACTTGCTCATAACTGGCTTCAGAAGACAAGACTTAAAGAGAAATAAGAACATCAAAAATCAAAGATATCTAAAAATAATTTCACATCTAATTTCAGACATGTACCCAAAATCGCCAGAAAATTGTATACTAGATGTTTGTCATCCTTAAAATTTTTTTTCAGATAGTTTTTCTCTTTTTTTTTAATTGAGTTTGAAGGAAATCTACCTAAAAACTGCGTAACACTTAGGCCTTTACAAAGGTTTCCCATAATATGCAATAAAATGGGGCAATACCAGATTTCTGTGGATCAAACTCAAGTAAATGTATATTTGATACAAATAGGAACGATGATAACCGAACAAAACAATTCGAATCAGAAAACATGTAAATAAAAATCCTGCAATCGCTCACAATAGCAGAGTGTGACTAGAAGTGATTTTCACAAATCGATTACCATATTTGTATGTATGGCCCAACAAGGCAAGCGTGTTTTTCTTTTTTGCTTTTTTATTTACATTTTTTTTTTTGGTGCCTTTCCATTGCATCCATTTGGTTTGCATGCCGAAAACATCACCACTGCACTTGCAGTCAGAATTTCTCCACTTTGACCAGCCATTGACTTGGATAGAGGAGACAAATTTTGTGAATGTATTTGATGGCGGCAACTTCACCCATTAAGGCGAAGCATTTTTTGCCGTAATTAATAGGAAACTAATTCTTCCATTAATTTGTTTTTATACACGCCAGGGAAGATTTTAAACAAACACGAAATATTGTTCCCTTTTAGCTTTTAGAGGATGCTATTAAAATCTGCAGCTGGATATATATTGTACGATTCCACCGGAACTTAGACTTGATTGTTACCTTTAATTTATGTAAGAAACTGGGAAAAAAACAAGAAAAAATTGGTCGGCTTAGGTCCCAGCTTATTCAGCCTGCTGGTAAATCCAACGATGTTTAGTCTTTGAAACACTTTAATTTTGAAAACTATAATTTTGCCGATAAACTTAATTTTTTCTCGTATTATATCTTATGATATTCTTTGATACATTGTTTTACGCTGGAAAAGCATAAGAGTATTTTCCAGTATAGACATCATCTTTTAGAGCGACATTCATAGCCCAAGATACAACAACTTTTCGCATGCCAATTACGAATTTGAGCCAATGAACGTATCTATCAAATTTCCGTTGCACAGAATGCAGAGATGTGGCCAACATTAGACCATTAACGGGCTCTCAGCTGATTTGCTGACGTAATCAGGGTTATGGCAGTAGTTTGTTTACAAAATGCAAAATTTTGCAATTACTCTCACAATTTTGCTTCGCATAGTCAAGCCTTGTAATCTATCATCCTTGCATCAACCCTTGCCTTCAGGAAATGTGTAAACTCCTTTAAATAGTTCAGAGCTCACGCTCATAAGATTTTTCAAATCGGCTGTACTGGGCTAAGTTTGATACAATTCTGATAGTTTCTGACACATTCCTGAACTTCTATAATAAAAATTTTTGAGTTCTTAGAGTTTTACTAAAAGTTGAAGAATTTTGAGGAGTTATCTTGAAGTGCAAATCAAACAACAAATAAATTAGAAATTTAAAAATTTAGAAAAATAAAATTTACTTTTTCAGAATCTCATTTAGAAGAACTCTCATTATTTGACAACGTTGCCGCACCTCCAACACTTGCTTCAGAGTCCAGAATCGGATGAAAAGTTTGCGTCAGAGTTCTCACGAGTATCTGAAACCGATTGCGAATGTTTCTCGTAATAAGTCGACATTTTTAGGCCTAAACTTGATCAAATAGCATTATTTTGCGCGAGCTTGGACTCATGGCCACACAAGATAATTAAAAAACATGTAAAATCTACACATATATATCTACCAAGAAAGAAGTCGGATAGATCTCAACTGGTTAAACATGCGCATATTCAAACTTCTCGCCGTTTTGATTTTCTGGGTTAACGCGCCACTTCTCTAAAGATATCTCGATAATTGTACCAAATGTACATATTATTTGAATATGATGTACTTGCAAATATGGTATATAACAAGCTACAAGTTATTTGGTACTTATTTTTTCGTTCTCTATTCATGTTTGTTTATTTTATAACGTTTGCTTTGATTTGCGCCCACGCTACTTCAGCAGCTAACTAAGTATCTAGTATGCACTCATGAAAATATACAATATGTAAATGTATGTATGAGTTTATGTAAATAACGACAAAAGGTTTGTGCCTTAAGTCTTTCGTTTATTGTGCCTTCATTGACTCTTTAACACGCACTTGACTTCTAACAACCGGCAAACCAATTTCGTTTTCAACTAGTCGAAAGCGTTTTGTAGGCCACACTGAGCGAGACAAACACCAATTTTTTCTCTGCTTCAATTCATAGAGAGGCTTAAAGCGATTTAAATGCGTTTCTGAGGTTTTCAAGCAAACTAATTTCACTTTTCGTTCAGTAAAAGAGCTGATAAGTCTTGTGTTGCGTTTTAGTTTTTTTCATAGGTATATATTATATTTTTTTAAATTGTTGAGGAAATAAATTTATATTTTTTCTTTTTATCTCCTTTGAAGAGCTCTTTTGACCTGTCAGCAGATTTGTGAATTGATAAATTACGTTTAGGCGAAAACGTGCAACCTTTTGCAGCTGCCGCTGAAAATGCATACGAGTGAGTTGCTTTTGTATTTATGTGCAACAGCAGAGCAGTATTGAAGCAGGCAGGCAGTTGTTGCACGGTGGCAGTCTTTTACATAAGTGGTTTCATGAAAGTAAGTAGGTGACTTTTAGAAAGGGCCATCGTCTTTTTAGGAGATTAGAAACCAAACAACGAAATACCAGGTTCATCGGACATTTTTACTTTTATTTCGGATTTTTGTTGTTGTTGTTTTAGTTATAATGAAAATGGAAGAATTTGGAAATTTTATTATTCATAAATTAATTTATTGCATGCGCTCTTGCAATTTAGGTTGTCGGCACTTTTAGGCAGGGACCGTAATTGTTATGAACTTTATCACAAAAAAAAATGAAGCTTGATCATTATTTTGCGATTTTAAAATTTGTGATAAATAATAATAATAAATTTCTGACTTTTATTGTACAACTATTTGTATACATTTTTTATCAAAAATAAAACTCATTTTTCGAGTGTTATTCTTTTGCTCTAAAATAATTATTTTGTGAGTTATTATTTTTTGATCAGAAATAATCATTATTCTTTGAGTTTTAAATGTGTTATGAAAAATGGTGATTATTTATTGATTTTTTTCGATCGAAACAGAAACTATTTTCTCTCCCAGTCGCAAGTATTAATTTCTTAGTTTTACTTTTTTGGTAAATCGAAAAATTCAAAACAGTCTTACATCACCCTAACTCACGCCAACTTTTTTGCAGGTTTCCGCAATTTATTTGTTTCTTATTTACTTTTAATATGTTTTTAAGAAATAGGAGTTAAATGAATGAAATGAAATAAAAAAAGCAATAAGTTTTCATTAAAATGGCAAACCTTGTAATAAGCATTTTTAGAAGAATTTCGGGTACGCAGTTTTATAGCCCATTGAATTTGGTTGCGACAAATGCTAATTATTTCAGATCGAAAAAAGAACACTCGAAAAAAGAGTTTTCTTTTTATCAAAAATATAGCTCAATATATGATTGAATTTTCTGAGTAATTAATTTAAAACGAAAAGGTTTTTAATAATAGTTTTTAAAGATATCGTTCAAATTTTTTTAAAATCGGCATAAAAAATATGCATATATTTGGATGTTCTTATTTTTTTCATCGTAAATACTAAAATAATGATTATAATTGGTCCCAAGTTTTCAGAATAGTTAGGGGGCGGAGATGAGATTTCATCAATGCTGTCATAAATCTGAGCTTTTTCCTCCAATCTCGAGACGCCAGTGATTTTCCGGTCCGGTAAAACCCTATATTAGATGAAGTGAATCCCGGGATCCCGAAAACTTTTAAATATCAAATTCAAGGTAATAAAAACTTATTTATTACAAGATTTTATTACAACAAAAGCATGCAATGAAACTGGTTTTAATTTCCTCATTTCGGGTGTATTTTTAGCTACACGAGAACTATCGATATCGATAACATTTCTATTCAGCAAGGTTTGGCAAGTCATTACGAACCGTCTTACGCCCGAACAACGCTTCCAAATTGTGAAAATTCACTTTGAAAAAACAAAATCTGGTCACGAAATACATAGAGCGCAGTGTTGATAAAGGCGCTGAAATATCGATTCACCGTCAATTTCAAATTGTTAGCCTCTGTCCTTTGACTACGTGGAAAATTATACATAAGATTCTTGGCTAATATTATTATATATATTTTCGTTGACTTACTTCTAATTGGCGCTTACATCCACTTTGGGTGTTACGCCGAACTCCCCTTTCGTATTGACTTTGTTCTCCAAATGACGGCACCAGCGGAGAATGTTTTGTTTGAACTAAGCTAGGGTGTACTTTGATCAGTCACAAAGGAATAAAGCCAAAATTTTGGAGAATACTTGAATGTCTCAAAGTGAGGTCAAGCCGGTAGCTCGAATTTCTCAGTCTGTTTGCGACACGTGCCGCAGCAGTTCTGCTTGCAATGTCTATAGGTACCACATTTAGCATCCCGTTGAACGCTAGAATAGAAGTGGTACAAATCGCCCAACTGATTCCAATGAGAGAAAACGTTTGAACTCTCTCCAGACTCTTTACCCACGTCGTTCTCTTCAATAAATTCTACCAGTCAAAGACTCCACTTTGTAGTAGTATTTTAGAGCCAAATACAACTCACAACGAGAGTAAATTTAGAGTAATCCTCTCAACCCAACTTCCTCAACAAATTTTAGAACAATGACGAGACCAAACCCCATTATCACCAAACCATTTGTGTACCTGTTCCGCACAGCCTATTAGCGTTGAGGTAATGTTCATAACTTATAGGTTAAGGTGTGGATTTTAGTCGCCTCTTACGGCAGGCATCCGTTACCGCATGAAAATTCTAACCGCCTTAAAGGCTTATAGTAAAAACCCCATTTATTAATTCCGTGGATGCATTGAGCGATTTTTAAGGCCGGCGGGCCAATTAGATGTCCAAAATTCAGTAGTTTTCGCGAAGCGTTGTAGGATGAGAAAAAAAACAATTAGCCAAATGAAATTTTAGAGATAGTTTAATATATATTTGAACTAAAAAAAAAAATTTGTACAATCTCCTACAATATATTGTAAGCCGAGTTATCAATAGATTCCCAGAGCGCCTTGCCACTGAAGTATCCAACTTCTGTACAAGATACAACTTGCAATTTTCATCTGAAAACAAAAAAAAAAAGATTATTAATTTTGATGTAATTATCTTCGATGTGAACTAAGAAAATTGGGAGAAACACGTAAAATTCGAATTTTTGGGGAAGGTAGAAAAAAAAAGTGGTTTTTCAAGGAAAAAAAAAACTCTTCAACTGGCTAAAAAAGTCGCTTAAAAAAAGTTTTTGGATGTTTTTTTTAGTTCACATAGAAGAGAAAACAATACTGAAGATAACGCATTTTGAATGAAATGGATAGCTCGTTTAGTTTTTTTGCAATCGTGTACATAAATTAGGTAAAATCGTGAAAATGAAAAGCCGAGAAAACGCGCTTCAAACTACAACAATAAGCGCACGGTTGCTCGACGCCGCACTACGCTCGGCTCTGTAGCTCTGCAAATACTTGGAATTTAACTCTGAAAATTTGTGTCTCATGTTCTTGAATATCTAAGCTATTGATTTCAGGAAAAAAAAATCGATTTTTTTGACCTTTTAATTGGCCCGCCGGCCTTAAGAAATTTTTCACACTTCATCTTGTATTCAAGAGATAAATATCGGTAAAACGGCGTGGATTCGATTTGTAGCGCCATGGATCTACACCCGTATAACATATAAGTACAAACATAAACTGACTGTTTTTTTACCAAGCAAAAAGACTTTAAGATGTAGTTAATTTTATGACTAAAGATACCTGAAAGTTGGGATGCCCTAGAGAGGGCGGCCAGTTTTATTTTTGTCTTGCCTACCAACGAACATAGATGGTCACTTTGCAGTAACAGTAAAAATGCAAGTAAACTTTTACTGATAACTGGAAAAAAATCCAGTAATACTATTTTTTTACTTTTTACTGAAAGAAATTGCAGTATAAATATTAATAATGTAATTACTAATCCCATCTATGAAGATGGGTCACACAAAAACTATATATTTTGATGTAGAAATCTTATTATTACATACTAGGTTCGAAATAGGTTGATTCGAAGACCAATAAATTATATATCAGATAACGTTCAAACTAGTTTTTTGTTTATCAGACACTGTAAATTAGTGATCAAATAAGAAAAAATCAAATAAAAGATAATCCTTTTTTAAGCTATTTATTGAAAGGAAAAAAAGTTAATCTGCAACTATTTCACATTTATAGACAGTCCGCCGGTTATACTTCCTTTTTAGGAGCTATAGCTGTTGGAGCTTGAACTTGCTGTGTAAAATTCCTTAAGGCTTATGGCGTTTGTCGCCATAGCCGAATGGGTCGGTGCGTGACTACCATTCGCAATTCACAGAGAGAACGTCGGTTTGAATCTCGGTGAAAAACCAAAATTAAGAAAAACATTTTTCTAATAGCGGTCGCCCCTCGGCAGGCAATGGCAAACCTCCGAGTGTATTTCTGCCATGAAAAAGCTTCTCATAAAAATATCTGCCGTTCGGAGTCGGCTTAAAACTGTAGGTTCCTCCATTTGTGGAACAACATCAAGACGCACATCACAAATAGGAGGAGGAGCTCGGCCAAACACCCAAAACGGGTGTACGCGTATATATGTATATATATGGCGTTTGTCAACTAGATAATCAAGCTAACCTCGAACATAAATTATTTGGTATTACAAAGGTTCGAAAAACGCTTTGTCCCGTTATGTTTTCAAAAACGTTTACTCTTTGAAATTTATCAAAATGTTCAACCTTTTAGTCGAAAACTAAAGAAAACTTTGCAGCTGCAGTTTTATAGCCCCTTCAATTTAAGTACAGTAAAGTGAAAGTTTGAAGTGCTCGAAAATCGCGTTAATTTAAAAAAAAGTTTTAGTCATAGCATTGTGTATTTTCTTCCGCATGAAGCCCATTTTTTATGGAGGAAAAATTGAACATAGAATGCTCGATTTTGTCAGCCACGGCTTACCAAAGCATCTGTATTTGTTAATTAGAAGTTTTATGAGTAGTAAAATTGATATTCGCCTTTTACTGCCCATGATAACGTTTTGAAAATAAAGCAAAAATGTTACTCAGACCAAGCGAATCTCATTCTAAAGGAGAGCCCTTTGCGTATTCTTTAGTTACAGTTAATGAATGGAAAGTGTTAGATGATTGGAAAGAGTTTGATAATTGGACAGTTGTGATTCGATGGCAGTTCGGGACACAGCGGGTATATGTGGAAAGCGAAATATAATACTTTGGAAGACAATACTAATATTTTTACCCAAGCGAAAATGGATGGTGGGTGAGGAGTTTGGAACTATTTGTGCATGAACATTCTATGATTTCTTACTTATTGTAATTTTCTAAAACTGGAACCAAAAGGTCACTTTGAAATCTCTACTGGAAGAATTTTTGGCTGTCGACTTCATACATAAACGATCACTGAGCGTTTGCTACCTGCTAAAGAAGCATTGTTATCTGCGTCTTGTTGTTGTTTCCAAAACGGAGGGACCTACAGTTTTAACCCGACTCCGAACGCCAGTAGATTTTTTTCTTATAAGCAGCTTTTTCATAGCAAAAATACACTCACAGGTTTGCCATTGCCCATCGAGGAACGAACGCTATTAGAAATGACTTTCTATTATTTGATGTTTCTTGGCTGGAGATTCGAATCTGGTATTTAGAAAAAAAACCGATTTAAAAAATGTGTTTATAAAGAGTGCATGCATCATTTATTATTATTCCTTTGCATATAAATTGAATCAAATAAAACTATTTTAAAACCAGTTTTCTTTGATTTTCAGCAAAAAATTATTAACATCAAACATAACAGGATATTTCAATATGTGTTTAGTTTTTACAAAAACATAATCCCGAAACCCCGAAATGACACTAAATATATCTCGAAATTACGGGATCAGCACTCAACTCTGTATACAGGCATCCCTAATATTCACCCTCTGCGCATTGTCGCTTCTGCTGTTTCTGAGCCATTTGAACGAAAGTGATGCCCCTGCTGCTGCCACCAAACTCTTTAGTTCTGGTCTATAAATTTTGCTTTCTAAACAAGTCATAGCCGGTCTTCCGATTGCTATATGAACAGGCATAAAATAACTTGAAAACTGGCTACAGTACATAAAAGCACAGCAGTAACAACAAGCAGTAGCTTTGTTGGTGAATTCTTATGGCACCGATGAGCCCTCTTGCCTTGCTAACTATTTGTGTGGCTTTTCATTCAGCAGCAATTTAATTTTTTTCTCTTTATTCCTTTTTTACTTCCTCCGCTTTTTGTTTAAATTCTCCACACCTGATTTCCCACTGCCTGTTTCTTATATGCAAACCGCTTACAAAATCTAAGAGATCTCTCTAAGAATTTGCTGTTAAAGTATTGCAGTAAATAAAATGTGTAGCCAGCTAAAAAAACATTCAACATCGATTTCTCTGCATTGATTTCCTCATTGATCACCATGGGCCATAAAACGGTTGCCATTTAACGTCCAATAAAAGCCAATTTTTATGCTTCTTTCACTGCTTGCTTTGGGATTTCAGTGGTTATTGCTTTTGTTTTTTTTTTTGTTTTTTGTTGTGTTTTTGGGTTTTCCTTCTTTCTTGCTATATTTTTGTCATGTACTATTTTCTGGCTAAACCATCAAAAACAACGAAAAAGGAAAGCACCTTTAACCCTTAGGCTCATTAATGTTTTGATAGTAGTGGCTCGAAGGAGCGGCGCCGGAAAATCAAAACGCGTACTTATTAATCACTGCGCCGCATCTTAATTTGTGCGCGCTTGTTGTTTCTCAGCAGCTAGCAATAAGTAACATGCGCTTCCACGTACGCTGCCTTCTCCGCCCTGCTAGGAACTTTGGTACGTGTACTTGAAGCTGCGCATTTTCGCATACATACTTTTGCTAGGCAAAAAAAAAAATGCAGATTCGCTTATACTATTTGCTGCTTTTTATTTTTGTGTTTTTGGGTTTGTTTTTTTTCAGCTCCTCGCCACCAGCTCTTTCATTACAGCGCGGCGTAGATTGGTTCATTTCTCGTTATTGCAATTTTACAATTTTGTTTTCTTTCCCAAAAACTTTCAACCACTCTCACACACATCTACACATACGCTTGCTACAAATGTATGCCCTCCCTTCGTAGTTGAACTTATACAGTAAATATGCCTGGTTTTAGGCTCCTCGGCTGTCTTTAAAATTGCTGGTGCAACGACACCCAAAAAAAAGACATGCTGAAAGTTCAAAGTTGCAAGATTTATCATGCTGATTGCGGCATCCACCAGACAGCGCACAACCTGGAATTTTACTTCTCTTATTATACTTTTTCTGGTACTAGTACTTGGGTAAGTGCGCTTAAGTCGCTGTTTTTCGTATCTACTTTGCTAATTTAAGGTTTTTACATGTCTGCTTGTCTCGGGCTTTTTTCTTCTCCTTTTACTTTTTTCTGTTGCTCTCTCCAGCAGCATCATAAATGAGTGTGTAGATGGCTTATCGCTTGATAAGCAACCACTAGAAATTGCTTAGATATTTATTGGCATTTTATAGCATTTTGCTGTAAAATTTTCTGTTGGGAGTCGCGCGAATGAGTCGCAGTTGTTTGATGCCAGATAAACGGAGAAGGTAGCATGTAAGAAATTTTTTTTTAGTTTTTCATTTCATTTTCTTTTATTGTACTTTGTCGTAATCATGTGATTGGGTACTGTTACTGTAGCTGTAGCTGTATGGTGTATAATGCAGATGCTTTCGAAAAAAATATATTAAGCAATTACAAGGTGGTTAAATTTTTATTTATACACAGATTAAAGTTGTCATTTTGGTCATTCCATGGGTAGAGTATAATGATCGTTTACGACTTCCTTACGCCGTGAGAATATTAACAATTAGCTTCCGTTATTATATGACTCGATGTAAAGTCATACTCTTTTTAATATTATTTCTTTTATTTGCGTAAAGAAAAAACTAAGCTGGTCGAATTAAATTAAAGTTAAGAAATATAACCAAAAAGACAACTTGAAATTCCGAAAATCCGTATGTGTTGATATCAATGCAGGTATGCTTAAATATATATCGAAAAGTATTGAAGACCACCCAATCCGTGGTGCGTTGCTACGTACATTTTTTTATGGAATAGCTTGAAATTGATTTTTGCATGTAAGGTTTCTCCTTCTTCTGCATCTCTCACTAGCCGAGCAAAACAGGAATAATATCACTTGGGTTATTAATTTAATCTGAGAAGAAATATAGGACGGAGCTGGATGTTAGGAGTATATCTGCTCTAGAAAAGAAATTCCAAAAGTGTACTCTTACTGCTATACATATGGCTCGAAGGCACCTGAAGGCATAAGTGTTAAATTATATGGCTCAAAACAAAGCGGTCTGTGCCGAACGGTAGTTTTTCCAGCATCTTACAGGCATTAGTATATGCCATCTGTCTATGGCCTGAGATAAACTTATAGAGAAACTTCCGGTATAAGCGAATTGCCATTGTAAGCAACAGTCAGACCACACCAAAACTTCATATTTTATGCAATTGTCGTCTACAGCTTATCGGTCATCCCTGTATATTTATATTCTATACTGGGGATTATATTTATAATTGAAGTGCTCAGAGAAACAATTTCTAACCCATTTCTTTTAGCAGAAGTTAAAATTAAAAGTCCTTCTCGAGTACCAAGGCACTTTAGACGCGTTTTTTAAAAGCGTGTAAGAAAAATTACGAACCATAGCGATCCTTACGTCAAAATTTTAATTCTCAGTTCAGCAAGATATATCAGACCCGCTTTTTACCGGAAATAAATTATTGACGATGGTATACCTTTCGATCTTTATTCAGCTGTTTTTTTTTTGTTTTTTTGTAACAAACTAACGCATTTCTTTGCTCAGCGCCAAAATAAAAATGTATATCATACGGACTGTGCCCTCCTTGTTAGTTTGGCAGGAGAAGGGTCTAACTAAAACAGCCACAAGGTTAAATTAAATCAGAAATGTGAAGCAAATAGCGATACGCTTTAAGATCAGTTCTGTTGAAGATGAGAGAATGACTTTTTGCACTATTTCGTTAATATATTTTTCTTTCTGGCAGGGTAGGTGATTAGCCTCCCGCTACCAGTCTTAAGTAGTGGGAATGCCCACCTGTCGTTGCTTAGGCACAACGCCTTCTAAATGTTTAAAGCGTCATCTGTGTTTCATATTTTTCTGCCAGAAAGATCACACAGATGGTTGAGGACTTCGCTAAATTTGATGTGTCTGCACTATTATCGCGATTGCCCGCTTTCTCTTGCTGGCGCCACTGATGCAAAGTGTAACTGCGTTTTTCTTTGTTTTTTGCTGGTTTTAGCAGCCACAACGCAAGTAATGCGCTGACTTTTGTAACGGAGTAAGGATTGAAAGGATAAGGTTTTTAAGGTTCAGGAATGAAATTTCTTTTTCTTCTATATAAAATAAATATACATATAATAGGCGCTTATATACTTTTTGGGTGTTTGGAAGAGCTCCTCCTTCTATTTGTGGCGTATGTCTTCATGTTTTCCACAAACGGTCTGACATTCAGTTTTAAGCCGACTCCGAACGGCAGATGATTTTTTATCAGGAGCTTTTTCATGGCAGAAATACACTCGGAGGTTTGTCGTTGCCCTCCGAGGGGTGACTGTTGTTAGAAAAAACGTTTACTACTATTTGGTGTTTCAGGGCCGGAGATTCGAACCCGGGCACTTCTGAATAATAGTCACGCACTAACCATTCGGCTATGATTAAGATTAGTTTAAAGAAATGTTCAATACCCGTGGACGTGGAATACAAATAAGTAAAATGTTGCATCTTCTCATGAATTGTGTGGACAAATTAACGAAATAGTCATACAGTTTACTCTAATGCTTCTTTGTAAGCAACGATGAAGTAAATACTTCATATATTTGAAATTAAAATGTATGTAATTTTTAGTCACAGTTGAAGTAAATATTCATCACAAATAAATGAGAATCGAATATTATATATGACAACTTTTCGGATGGCCACCTTGCATTCACGCATTAATTTCCGAATAGTAAGCGATCAGAAAAATTCAATAATTTTTTTTTTCAACGCAGAAGTTCGCAAGCGCGCTTTTAGATGGCACAAGCCAATTATCAATTTTGGGTTCTCCCTCATGAGATATACAACTTTTGGCATTATTTGCTGCACTTTTGCATATACATTTTTTAAATGTAAAATAATAACCATATGGTCTGTTTTGCAATAGTTGAAATCGGAAGTAAGGAATATTGTGTGCTTAAGGTTGAAGCAGGGCCGTGGAGAGAGTATTCGGGCCCCGGGGGAAACTTGAGATGCGGGCCCCTTCAAATTTTTTTTTTTTTTTATCAAAATGCGTATTATGTTATAGTGATTTAACATTTAAACATTGAAAAACTCATTGATAAAATTTTTGATAGAATTATTTATGAAATATTGATTAAAATGAATTTTAGAAAACTCTTCAGCAAATCTGAAATAAAAAACGCAGCTGAAAAAAGTTAAAATGTTTTATTCATTTTGTGAGCCTTACAAATATTTGAAAATGACTGCCGCGATGGGTAGAATTTTGCTTTTCTTGCTTTAGCTTAGGCAAAAGCTCTTATAATATCATCGAAGGACAAATTGCTTTAAAGAATAACTACGTTTCAAAATTGGTCTTCATTTAAAATACAACTATCTAAATTTAATCTAATTCCATTTTAATAAGAGCTCAATAATATACACTTTTGTATCACCATATTATATTTATTCTTCGTAATCGTGATCATAACATTCGATATGGTGACACCAAAAAAAGTCTGCGACGGAACTCTGGTAGAAGTATTATTTACTACAATATATTTTTTCAAGCCGGAAATTTCTTGGAATTACCCTCGAGTCCGGGCCCCTCTGAAAACTCCGGGCCCGGGGGAAAAAGTACCCGATCCTCCCCCCCCTCTCGACGGGCCTGGGTTGAAGTGAAGGGGTAGGAGTGAATATTGTGTGTTTAAGGTGTGTTTGCAACTGAATTTTATTAGGCTGTGTTGAAAAATATATATATTTTATTTTAAAACAATAACAAAACTGATACAGATTCTTTAGAAACAAATCCTTTACCATGGCCAATTAAATGACTAGGAGCGCAAGACGTCAAAAGACGGTAAAAGTATTAAAAAACATATTTAATTACGAAAAGAGGTATGTCGGTTGGGTAGGTGGGTGTAGGCTATACATTCACCATTTGTATTACTCTTTAAACGCCTGCTATAAATTACTCTAGACAAGATTTCGCGAATGTTTTCATTGTTGTTGTTTTTTTTTATCACAACTTTTTATATTGTACACAATTCATACATATTCTTTCCAATTTTTTGTTCACACTTCCAATTAATTTTTACAAAGTTACAGTGTTGCATAGCACTCACTAAGTTTGCCGGTCAAAAGGGGCGTGATGTGGCGTGACACAGCGCCACTCAGCTGACGCAAACATATAGTAATTTCACAGCAGTGGCATAATCGATTTGTTGTCGACGCACACAATCCATTTTCCATTTCGTAGTGCAGCAGTCATTTATTTGCACGTTGCATCTTGTACTTTGTAATTTAATTGCCATATGCCGCTAACATTTACAAGGCACTACGGTTTGGTATTTAGTTTGCTGTTGTTCGGATCAGCCCATTGCATTTGCGACAATGAGTAGCGAATAGCCCAGTTTTCCAGTTGCAGGCATCGAAGCAACACTCATTTATCATTTCAGTTGTATTGGTATTTTGCCATTTATGAACTGAGTTGCTAAATTGCTGGTTTCGCGGCAGTCGCATTCACTACAGTAGCACTTCTTCACTGGCATCCAAACTACACAAACTGCAAGAAAAGTAAATGTACGAAAACGGGTATGCTTATAGGTGGATCGTTAAAAATGAAAGGAACGAAAAACGTGTCCATCGATTCAAACAGAAAAATTAAACCGTTTTAGTTCAGAGTAGCATTACTAATGCAGACATGGAATAATTTTCAAGTTTTAAGCCATACAGATCAGGCGATCCTTAATAAAGGCATGCGATTCATTTTTCCAGCTTTGATGCTCTCAGGGAATATATTCAGTTAAATGAAGTGCGATGTACTTAGTGAAAACATGCGTATGCTGCTTATAGCAAATGTTCTACAAACCGTTTAAAAATTATAAGTATAAACGTGACTTTGACGCGAATGAAATCACAGCTATGTTCACGGCCTGACTTTCTTAAGGGGTAACACCACTGTACACGCGTAAAATAAACTCCATTTTTAAAGAATTTTTTTTATATAGAAGGAAAGGGAAAACAATCACTCTGATTTGGGAAGTTATTACTTATATACTAAAATACAAAACTACAAAGTTTGATCGAAAAATTTTACAAAATGGCGGCATTGGAGACATTTTTGTAATGTGGTTTCTCTTGAAAGAGCTCCGCGACACGCAGCACAGAGGGTGCAAATTTTAATCTGGAACAAAGAAAAATTTTTTTTCTTAATCTAAGAATAACTAGAGAAACACGTAGGGGATTTAAAAAATATTTATTTTTGTGGAATTAGCAAGCATTTGAAGGAAAAAACTCTATTTTGGACTAAAAAAACGGCACTTAAATAATTATAACAATCGTTTAAATTAATCTATCGAAAATCCCCTACGCTCTTCTCTTAAGAAGGTTATTATACAGACGTAGTGAAAAACCTGATTAAAAATATTTAAAATTGTTTGAGTTATGCTGCGTGCCAATTTCAGAAAACGTGTTTTGAGAAAAACGCGTTTAAAGTTTGGAAATTCTGAGAAGTCGTTAGGTAGCAGTCACTAACGCTTGGTTAAAAGCTTAAAATATTTATGAAATAAACTTCGGTAACGTACAAAACTTTTTGTTCTCTATTTTAAAAGATTCAAAGAATTTTTTAAGCTTATAAAAAAAAAATCAATTTTTTGAAATGTCTACAGTGGTGTTACCCCTTAAATGATTTATTTGCCTTGAATAGTTTTTTAATGTTAGCTACCTCTAAAAGTCTTCTCAAACGAAATAAGACAAGGTCTTGAGTTTACTAAGTAATATACATATAATATGCGTGTTGTAAGAGTTATATTTGAACAGTGACTCCAACGATTTGTATTTATAAAGTTCGGTTAGGATGCTGCAGAAGCTAGCTAGAGAAGAAGTAGAACGATAAGTGCAAAATATTTTCTATAATACGAACATCGTTTCAGAATCAGCCAATCCTACTCTTGTGACTTGCTTGTAGCCTTAAGAGAGCATTCAATTTGTAAGTTAAGCTCAGGGCTGGTTTATTGGCCCTAAGACAAGAGGTAGTTTGCAGTGATTGTTTTAAAAACTGAGTGAGTAGTAATGAACAGGAGGTAATTTAATGAAGGTGGACGGCTAGCTTGAGTAGGATAGACAGAAACTCTATACAACTATGCACAGTTTACAACTCATACAGAGTGTGTGCCTAACCACAGCCTCTACGGCATTCTCAATTTTATCAACTATGCTGGTTCGGTCTAAAAAAAAACAACTCTCACTTTACTCTAAGCGTTGAGTATTTTTCCGTCATTTTAATCTAACTCAGCCCAAAGGGCTTTTTTGGATATCTTAGCTCTTCTCACTAAAGTTCAATGGGGAGAGCTGTCTGTTTGTTATAAAAAATTAGGCAAACCGTAATAGGAGAACCAATGCTAATAATTAGAGATTGACGGAACATCGATTTTTGAGGCCAAACCGAACCGTATGGAACATTTTCAAGGGCTTATCAGCATTATCATCTTCATAGCAGCATCATCCATCGGTATAAAACTGACCTACCTCACTGAACAATTACTCACTAGCCACACAAAATGGAAGAGCAGATAGACATTACAATGCAATTTTCTTCAAGGACAATATGTGTGTGTTATTTAGATTATTTAAGATTATAAAATTTTTTAACCAAAAAAATTTAAAGGATGATTCGACTTTGACGAAAACGAACTAAACTTTTGTCGCCGAGCATGCTCGAAGTCAAAGTCGAAGTTAGGTCGTTCTCTAGTAATAAGTATTGAATTTAAGTTCAAATTTTTATACCTAACAGTTTGTAGTAAGCGAATTTTAATAAATTTTCTTTATTTTCAGGTATGTAAATGAATTTGGAAACCAACTTTCGAAGTTTTTACCGATCTATATGTAAGTAATGAACAATTGATACTTATTAGAACATGAAATAATTTTTTTGGATTGTTTGTTTTTTGAGTTGAAACGATGATTTTTTGAGGTTAATATACAAAGGCTCGAATTGACTTTTTTTCAAATCACTTTTTTTAGGCCTCAGTACATCACAGGATAAATTATTTAAAATATTTACTATAAAACGGTGATACGAAAAATTTGAATTTACAGAATTTCATGTTTAATTAAGTTTCCTTCTTTTCCTTTGAAGTATTATAACAAAAATTCTATCGAGCGCCTTTCTAACTACAGCCCTCTTCGATTCATTATCCGTTAGTGATTGGCGAAAAATGAAGCAACCGGTATAAATGAACATACGTTGTCAACACTGGTGCTAAAAATCGCATTTATTTGGAAGCACTCAATGTGTACTAGTAAAACCGCGTTCATACACGACAACTTTTGTTGCTTCAACTCAAGCGACAAGCGAGTGGAACTCAAACAAAGCAAGCACAAAAGTGTTGTTCAATGAGTTTTGTGGCTCCATAAGAAAAACACAATTTTATGGTTTGAAATACACTTTATTATTCAGTAGAGTATCCCTGAACATACTCTTCTCTTCTTAATTGGCGCGATAACCGCTTACGCGATTTTGGCCGAGCTTAACAAAGCGCGCCAGTCGTTTCTTTCTTGTGCTAACCGGCGCCAATTGGACACACCAAGTGAAACCAAGTCCTTCTCCACCTGATCTTTCTAACGCAGAGGAGGCCTTCCTCTTCCTCTGCTACCACCAGCTGGTACCGCATCGAATACTTTCAAAGCCGGAGCGTTTGTATCCATTCGGACGACATGACCCAGCCAACGAAGCCGCTGGATCTTTATTCGCTGCGCTATGTCTATGTCGCCGTAAAGCTCATACAACTCATCGTTCCATCGCCTGCGATATTCGCCGTTGCCAACGTGCAAAGGTCCAAAAATCTTACGCAGAATCTTTCTCTCGAACACTCCAAGCGTCGCTTCATCGGATGTTGTCATCGTCCAAGCTTCTGCGCCATACGTTAGGACGGGCATGATGAGAGTCTTGTAGAGTGTTAGTTTTGTTCGTCGCGAGAGGACTTTACTGCTCAGTTGCCTACTTAGTCCAAAGTAGCACTTGTTGGCAAGAGAGATTCTACGTTGGATTTCAAGGCTGACATTGTTATCAGTGTTAATGCTGGTTCCTAAATAAACGAAGTGTTTTACAACCTCGAAATTATAACTGTCTACAGTGACGTGAGTGCCGATACGCGAGTGCGCCGACTGTTTGTTTGAAGACAGGAGGTACTTCGTTTTGTCCTCGTTCACCACCAAACCCATTCGCTTTGCCTCTTTATCCAGTTTGGAGAAGGCAGAACTAACAGCGCGGTTGTTAAGGCCGATGATATCAATATCATCAGCATACGCCAACAATTGTACGCTCTTATAAAATATTGTGCCTGAGCGATTAAGTTCTGCGGCTCGTACGATGCTCTCCAACATCAGGTTAAAGAAGTCACACGACAGCAAGTCACCCTGTCTGAAACCTCGTTTGGTATCAAACGGCTCGGAGAGGTCCTTCCCAATTCTGACGGCGCTGCTGGTGTTGAGCAACGTCATCTTACATAGCCGTATTAGTTTTGCGGGGATACCAAATTCAGACATAGCGGCATACAGGTAACTCCTTTCCGTACTGTCGAATGCAGCTTTGAAGTCGACGAAAAGATGGTGTGTGTCGATTCTCCTTTCATGGGTCTTTTCCAAGATTTGGCGTATTGTGAATATTTGGTCGATGGTAGACTTTCCAGGTCTGAAGCCACACTGATAAGGTCCAATCAGTTGGTTGACGGTGGGCTTCAGGCTTTCACACAATACGCTCGCTAGAACCTTATAGGCGATATTTAGAAGACTAATCCCGCGGTAATTGGCACAAATTGCAGGATCGCCCTTCTTATGGATTGGGCAGAGCACACTTAAATTCCAATCGGCAGGCATGCTTTCATCCGACCATATTTTGCATAGGAGCTGATGCATGCACCTTACCAGCTCCTCGCCGCCATGTTTGAATAGCTCAGCCGGCAGTCCGTCGGCGCCCGCGGCTTTGTTGTTCTTTAGCCGTGATATTGCTATTCTCACCACGTCATGGTCGGGTAACGGAACGATAATTCCGTCGTCAACGATTGGGGTATCGGGATCTTCACTTTCTCTACGACATGCGCAGCTGTCACTGTTTAACAGGTTCGAGAAGTGTTCCTTCCATAATTTAAGATTGCTCTGTACGTCAGTCACCAGATCACCGTCTTTGTTCTTACAGGAAAACGCCCCGGTCTTAAAACCTTCTGTAAGCCGCCGAACTTTCTGGTAGAATTTTCGGGCGTTGTTCCTATTGGCCAGCATCTCAAGTTCCTTGCACTAACGTATTTCGGCCTCGCGTTTCTTCTGTCGGATAATACGTCTCTCTTCCTTTTTCAGCTCTCTGTAGCGATCCCACATGGCTCGCGATGCGCCCGATCGCAGCGTGGCTCTATAGGCGGCATCTTTTCTTTCGGCGGCAGCATGACATTCCTCGTCGTATCAATTGTTTTTTCGGGTTCGCCGGAATCCGATTTCTTCTTCGGCGGCGGTACGTAGGGAACGAGAAATGTTGCTCCATTGCTCGCGCATGCCGGTGTGTTGGGCAGTGCTCTCCGAGAGCAGGAGTGAGAGTCGAGTGGCGAATCTTCTGGCTGTCTGTTGTGATTGCAGCTTTTCGATGTCGAACATTCTTTGCGTAGGTAGATGTACGTTTTGTGCTGCACAGAGGCGTGTGCGCAATTTGGCTGCAACAAGGTAATGATCCGAGTCGATGTTGGCTCCTCGGATCGTACGTACATCTAATACACTAGAAGCGTGTCTTCCATCTATCACAACATGATCGATATGGTTTCGCGTTTTTCGATCAGGGGACAGCCAGGTAGCTTGGTGTATCTTTTTATGCTGGAATCTGGTGCTGCAGACTACCATGTTTCGGGCCCCGGCGAAGTCGATCAGCCTCTGTCCGTTACCGGATGTTTTGTTGTGCAGGCTGAATTTTCCGACTGTGGGACCAAAAATTCCCTCCTTGCCCACCCTGGCGTTGAAGTCGCCAAGCACGATTTTTATGTCGTGGCGGGGGCAGCGCTCATAGGAACGTTCCAAGCGCTCATAGAAAGAATCCTTGGTCGCATCGTCCTTCTCTTCCGTCGGGGCGTGGGCGCAAATTAGCGAGATGTTAAAAAATCGCGCTTTGATGCGGATGGATGGTTCCATGTGTAGAAGTCCACGCAAGTGGGGAAAGTTATTGATCGCCATTCACTTGGGAGTGGCCAGGACGATTCTTCTACATATGGTTCAAGCAGCTCACAACGTCCGGGATTGGCCCACGTATCCTCTGGTTAGCTTCCGAACACCTGTTCGGGAGTGAGCTAACGTGAGAAGGCGAAGCATCCCGGCATAGCTTGTTGTGCGCTGGGTTTGGGACCCGCCACTTAAAAAGCCCCCCCAATGAAAACAGCAACAAAGCCTCGGATGAGAACTTCCCTGAACATACGCTTATATAGTATTTATGAACGTTTGCCACGCATTACGGTCTGGATACCGATGGAAGTCGCTAGGGGCCAAATCTGATGAATACTGTGGATGCTCGATCAATTCGAGCTTTTATTAAAGGATTTTAACCATTGTAAAAATGCTCTCGTGACAAGGTGAATTGTCCTAATGAAAAATAACTTTTCCTTTGGAAACTAAGTTTTTTCCTTCAGCTGATCTGAAAAGTTACAATAGTATTCAAATTTTATTGTTTTACCAGTTTGCAAGTCATCCACAAACAAAATTCCTTTCGCAACCCAAAGTTTGATGCTAACACCTCTTTGGTCGATTTCTGAACACGAACTCGTCTCGGAGCCAGAAATCCACGTTCATAACACTCTTTAACCGCTTGTTATTATTTCGGGTCATGGTGATACAGCCAAGTGTCATCCATAGACTTGTCGACGCACAAGACGAGATATTGATATTAGGGTGCTTCTATTTGACCTAATATGTTTTTTTTTTGTGGTTTCACGTGCCATATTTGTACCCTATTTAGAGGCATAAAAAAAGTTAAATATTTTTTTCGTAGTTTTATAAAAATATTGAAGTGTCGGTGCCAGAAAATTAAAAATTTTTAAAAATGTATTATTTTCATGATTTCAAACAATTATTACATGTAATATCAACAAAACACTTGTTTTATTACAAGTCATTAAAACCAAATTGGGCGATCATGCCATCACGTGATGAAACGTAATGTGCGGCAAAACAAAACTGACGTGCACACTTTACCACGGCATGTAGGTTACTAATTTGCCAATCTGCAACAGAAAATACCCGAAAGGGGCGTGGAAGATAACCACTACCCGCTAGATCAGAAGATGTTAAATGGCACTGTTTATCACGTTCATATTCATATAACTAATTCCAGTGTGTCGCTTACGATAATTTGTAGGAAAGCATATCATTATTTTCTCAAACTTTGACACGTGATAACAACACCGAAATCTCAATTTGACGAAATAAAAAAATGCCAGGATCGTTAATTAGGAGTTAAAAGCATTGAAAAATAAGAACCCCCCTAATACTAGTATGTACATACGTAAATTTTTTAATTAAAAATACACCTTCGGGACCTTTTTTTCACTTTCAATGAACTATCCAGTTGCATCTATCCATGGCAGCCAATGCTCTTGAAAATTAATCGTCATCACTAAGAAAAATGAAAGTATATGGTATGTATGTGTATGCATATGTGTATGTTTTTCCGTCTTCGAATTAATATTTTCATTTGTCCAGTGAAAGGGTAAAGAAGGCTGATGAACTCATGTTTACAACGCACAACTTCAAGCGTCAAAACATTCTCTAATTGCACTTTAATTGTAAAGACAACAATAGTCGTTAAGCATACTTTAAGGCCTATTTATTTATATATATAAATATGTACACATGTAAGTAAATAGTTGGTGGAATTTCGCTTTTAGTGTCTATGAATTGAAGGCAAGAGTTAAAGATTTTGTTGGAGTGATTTGTAGGCAGATCATTATGATGATGATGATGACAGCAATGAAATTAAAATAACATTTGAAGTTTTCGATTCACCACTTCTCTGCTCTTTTAGAAAACTCCGCGATAAATGAGATAAAAAGTTAAAAAGCTATGCTTAATATTATGGAACAAATTTTAGTCGATATTCAGAAATCAGGCCAAATGGAATTTTAGTTCAAAAAGCTTGAAAGTTCAAAAACTTTATATAGGTAGAACTTCTTCAGTTGAAAAGAAAGTTATTATCGGGCTAAGAAAAACAATTTGTAGTAGAAGCCTGTCTCCCCTACTTAGACTAACCAATGACCGTTTTGAGTTTTTATTACTTAAAGACCTTTTCTTCAACTAACCGCTAACCTCTCAGTTCACTGTATCATCCTGATAAATATATAATATTTTCTGATCTCAAAATTATGCTAAACTCTGGCTGCTCCATATAAATATATACATATACATATAATTGGCGTTTACACCCTTTATATAGTGTTTAGCTAAGCTCCTCCTCCAATTTTTGGAGTTCGTCTTGATGTTTTTCTACAAATTTCGCCGAACGGCAGATGGGTTTTTATGAGGAGCTGTTTTCTCAGCAAAAATACACTTGGAGGTTTGCAATTGCCTGCAGAGGGGTGACCTTTATTAGAAAAAACTTGTTCTATTATTGGGTATTTCAGCTACGGCGGTCCGATATGCGAATATATTAGTACATATATAAATTTAAAAGTTAATTTACATAGCAAATTGTAGATTGGTTTAAAGAGATGTGAAATAAATCAAGGCAATGTAAAGAAAAAATGGTTCTGCTCCAATAATTCTTAAAAATAGTTGAGCAAAATAGTGGGGTTAAAAATTTACTTCAGTCTGGTAGTTGAGAAAATGGAACGAACCTTTAAGTTGGTAATAGTTCCCAAAACAAACTATCCCTTTGGTGTTATAGTCGATGACTTGAAGTAAATCCGGAAAAAACGGATCTGATCCTTTTCACCAGGATACATAAGACACTTGTTCTTAAACAAATATCCCTAGCGGGAAAACCTCTTGCAATAACGGAAAGGCCTAAATACCTAGACTTTGTACTGGATAGGAGGCTAAATTGGGAATTCACAGTTACAGACAGAGTAGGCAAAGCTATGATGGTGTTGTACTCCTCCAGAGGACTAATCGGGAAAAAATGCTGGCTAGAGCCCAAAATAATACATTAGCTCTACACAGCGGTAGTTAGGCTAATACTCTACTGCAGTATTATAGTATGGTGGAATGCTCTCGAAAAGACTATGAAAACTAAAAGGCTTGACAAGCAGCAAAAGCTCGCATCTGTTCCCACAACCGTCGCAATGTCAATCATGCCATCGAAAGCATTATATGCAACAATAAATTTCCTTCCAGTAGATCTGCAGGCAAAATTGATCGCTTAAATAGGTGGTCAAACATGGGATACGACCACAGTAAGATCCCATTTGGTATTTTGGAGCTTCCTGCCCTGGTATCCTGTACACTCCCTCCTACAACTGCCATTACAACGACCCCGACCTTCCTACTCTCAAGGGAAGAGTGGGAACGAGTCGATATTAAGCAGGGCAAGTCCATCCGTTTACGAACGGATGGGTCAAAGCACGAGTGTAGGGTGGTCGGAGGTGTATATTCCGAGCATTATTTTTGAGAAAATTGTAAAACATCGAATGAAAGGTGGTGTAGTGAACCTTAAGAATCGTCCGGCAATTGTGGCCGACTCTCAATGATAAACGCGCAATATCTCTGCTAAGCTAAAATAAGCACAGTTTTAGCGCACTGATTTCCGTTACAATGGTGGCGTGCCTCACAATGACTTCTTTACAGGTTGTCTAAATGAGCAAGAGGAGGCTGTCTAAATGAGCATCTCCATTCATCACATTAGGCGGAACATTTTTTAACGAGTCGGAAGATCCCAGTACTGTGAAAATCAACGATATTTTAAGCATTTTAAGAGTATCACAGTGGTTTTAGGAGAAATAAGGCATCACAGTGAGCTACGATTCTCACTATCTCTCATAGTGGATAACCGCTACAAGCGAACGGCTCGACTGGTAGAGTTCCCTTTATTGGTTAGATGAGAAAGCAGCCGTAAGTTATTAACGGGCAGGGCAGAAATTATTAAAGGGAATGAGAGCAGATCATTAATATGAATTATTTATTAAAATTATTATTTTACAGACAGTTTTTTAAATTACTTTTTAAATTATATATATTTAGATTTTGCTGTGTTTTATTTTAAGAATATTAAATTTACGTTTTATTAACACGCGCTCGATCCAATAAGAAAAAGTACATTGAAAAAGAAGTAAGTCAAAATGGCGGTTTCAGCCAGTAGCACGGCGTTGCCATAGCTCTTGCCAGTAGCACGGCGTTGCCATAGCTCATGCCAGTAGTACGGCGTTGCCATAACAAAATTAATAATTTGTGGGTTCGCCACATTACTCCCCCCTTAGAAGCATCGCAGCAACAAAAGCAGGCTTAAGAAGATCGATGGTAGTTTTGACGTGTTTGCTTCCTATTTGAATTGTATAATATTTCGGCGTTCGACGTAGGACTTTATAGGGGCCCTTGTACGGCGATGAAAGTGATGGTCGAATTGAATCATCTCTGATAAAGACTTGCTCGCAGGACTTCAGTGATGGATGGATGAAGACTTTGGGTGTGGAGTGCCATGCGGAGTCAACAGGTTTCAAATTCTGCATGACTAGGCGAAGCTCAGACAGCATCTCGTGTTCGTTATTCGAAGGTTTGCTGTCTACCCAAAATTCCGAAGTGTCGTTCCGTAAACAAGCTCGGCAGGGGTAGCCTCTATGTCATCCTTGAAAACTGATCGTAGTCCTAGTAAGATTAAGGGCAGGTACGCCGTCCATCTCTCATGATTATGGCATAAAATCGCTGATTTCAGAGTACGGTGCCATCTCTCAACCATACCGTTTGCTTGAGGATGGTACGGCGTTGTTCGCAGGTGGTTAACTCCAAGGCGTTTTAGAAGTTCTTGAAAAAGAGCGCTTTCAAACTGTCTACCCAAATCAGATGTTATATTCACAGGAATACCAAAGCGCGAGATCCATACGTTTAGCAAGGCTTTTGTCACCGTCGATGCTGAGATGTCAGGCATGGGAATGGCTTCTGGCCACCTCGTGAATCTGTCGATTATCGTAAGGCAATAACGATTGCCATCGGATAGAGGAAAAGGTCCAACAATATCGATGTGCAAATGTGAAAAACGTTGTGTTGGTGTTGTAATGCGTTGTAGTGCTGCTCTGTTGTGACGAATAACCTTCGATCGTTGACACTGAATGCAATTTCTGGCAAATTGCCTGCTGTCGCGCTGGATGGAAGGCCACACGAAACGTTCAGACATAAGACGTGCAGTAGCTCTTATGCCTGGATGTGCCAAATCGTGTATAGCATGTAAAACGTTTGATCTGAACTTGCTTGTGATGAATGGACGTATTTTGTTGGTGGACGAATCGCAGTATACTTTCCGCAAACTAGAAGGGACAGCAAATTTCGTTAGTTTAAGAGAATGAGTCTTATTACCTGACAGCAGGGACAGAAGCTCATCATCCGTAATCTGGTCTTCAGCTAGACGGTTATAGTCAATTGGTGAGTAGTCGATCGAATTGATTCGCGACATCAAATCAGCGGCGGCGTTATTTTCACCCTCAACGTGACGAATATCTGTCGTTATTTGTGAAATGAAGTCGAGCTGTCTTACTTGCCGGTCCGATGCCTTATCCAGACGCTGATGAAATGCGTACACCAACGGCTTGTGGTCGGTGTAGATGTGGCACATTCTGCCTTCTACCATGTAGCGAAAATGGCGTAGTGACATGTACAAAGCTGTCAGCTCACGGTCGTATGTGCTGTATCGCGTCTCAGCCTTCGTGAATCTCCTCGAGAAAAAACCCAGCGGCTGAATATCACCATCCACCACTTGATTCAGCACGGCACCCGCGGCGAAATTTGAGGCGTCGACCCATAAAGATAATTCCGCATTGGATACGGGGTGTGCCAGCATTGCACACTTCGCCAGCTGTTCCTTGCAGGCTTCAAAATAACTTGAAGTTTCGTCGGACCAGGATAGAGGAGTAGAATCGTTGCGCTTGTTTGCGCCTATCATGTCGAAGAGAAACCTTTGAGTTTCCATTGCATGCGGCAGGAACCTTCGATAGAAGTTTAGCATTGCTAGAAACCGCTTCAACTCCTTTGCGACGGTGGGTCGTTTAAAGTTACGAAGGGCTTCTACGCGACTTTCTAGGGGTCGAATGCCATCCTTGGTAATAGAGTGTCCCAAAAACTCAAGTTTCGTAACCCCAAGCTCGGATTTCGCTGCGTTGATAGTTAAATTATGATCTCGCAATCGTTTAAATACCTGCTGAAGATGTTTTCGATGCTCTTCGAATGATTTCGATGCAACACATACGTCGTCGAGGTACGTAAAAACAAAATCAAGACCACGAAAAACTTCGTTTATTATGCGTTGAAACGTCTGGGCTGCATTTCGTAGACCGAAAGTCATCTTTGTGAATTCGTATAGCCCGAAGGGCGTAGTGATGGCCGTTTTACAGACGTCGTCGGGATGTACAGGGACTTGATGGAACGCCTTCTGCAAATCAATTTTCGAAAAAATTGTGTTACCTGCCAAGACATTTGCGAAATCCTGCAGAAACGGGAGTGGGTAACGATCCGGCACGGTTTGCGCATTGAGCGAGCGATAATCCCCGCAGGGTCTCCACGATCCGTCAGCTTTGCGCACCATATGTAGCGGACTCGCCCAACTGCTGCTTGATGACCGGCAGATTCCTAATTTCAAAAGTGAGTCGAATTCAGCGCGGGCAGCTGCTAATTTTTCGGGCGAAAGTCGTCGTGGGCGCGAAAAGACAGGCTGACCTTGCGTTATAATTCGATGAACTACATTGGAATTCGTCGTTGTACCCATTGGTAGTGGCCGGGTGATATCAACAAATTCTTGCAGAATGTCAGCGAAATTTGATTCCGCGTTGACAGTTTTTACACTCACCGAAGGGGTCGTATGAATTGCGCAAACAGATTTTAATTCGGTTTTACTATCTCGTAAGCATTTCCGCTTGAGGTCGACCAAAATTCCAAAATTACTTAAAAAATCAGCGCCGATGATAGCATGAGAAACGTCGGCAATCAAAAAATTCCAAACGAATTCGCGGCGTAAATTTAAATTTAATTTTAAAATGACTTCACCATACACTCTAATAGGTGAACCATTCGCGGCAAACAATTTTAACCCGGTTGAATTAGCTCTAGCTGCCCTCGTATGTGACGGTATTACTGACACATCAGCGCCCGTATCAATAAGAAAATTAATTTTCGACGAAGAGTCAAAGATACGAAGCCGGTAATTTTTAACGATCTCAGGTTGTTTGCTGGTACCTGAAATCGCTGCAGCTGAGCAGCATTATTGAGATGATTGTTTTTGGGAAAACGCACATGGCTTGCGACACTTCGTTGCTTTGTCGGTAAATGTCCGATGATACCAACAATGAAGTCCCGAAGTGGCATGTTGGTTGTCGCGCCGTACGCTCCTTGCTCGAGAAGGTGACCTTGATCGAAGAGGACGGTCCTTCAAGGTTAAATACTTTTGCATGTTTCGAGTTAATTCTGCGATCTCGCTTTTGAGGTTAGAAATTTCGTTGTGTGTAGACACAACATCCACATGACCGTTTTGCCAATCAATGGATTCCACGATGGAATCAGCAATTTTAGCCTTTTCGTCGAGGGGCACTTTTGCTACTATCACAGCTGCTTGCACATACGGTGGAAGACGCGTTACCCACAAGTCGTGCAATAGGCTGTCGTTGAGCGTGGTGCCAGCAACGCGCTTCATCTCGCTGAAAAGTTCGCTTGGTTTACGGTCGCCAAGCGGCATGTCTTTGAGCACCTTCTGCAGGCGCCGTTGCTGACTATCAGTGAAATGATCCGTTACCTTCTGCTTAATGTACCGATATTTTCCGGTTGCCGGCGCTGTCTCGATGATCGACCTAAGCTCAAGTAGTTTAGGCGGCGAAAGGTTTGCTAAAACGATATGGAATTTTCTGGAGTCTGAATATATGAGCGAAGCTTGAAACCAGAATTCTAAGGCGTAAAAGTAGGCCTCAATGTTCTCTTCACTCATTTGCGGCAGTGGAATTCGTGGTACTGTGCTGTAATTCTCGGTATGCACAGCATCCGGACCGCTATTACCATGAGGGTTTCTTGGTGCTGTGGTATAATTTTCGTTGTGCGCAGCATCCGCGCCGCTATTGCTAATTGCCATGCTGTCGTTCAGAGACATGGTGTGCAAATATTCCACGAAGTCCCACGAAAAGTGTGGTTATGTGGATTTTCGATGTGCGCACTTGCAAACGAGCGGCAGCAATTCCAAGTAAACGGCGAAAATTCAATATAATGTACAAAAATGTGTACGATAGCTTTTTTAAAACGTTCGGGGTCACCAATTTAGATTTTGCTGTGTTTTATTTTAAGAATATTAAATTTACGTTTTATTAACACGCGCTCGATCCAATAAGAAAAAGTACATTGAAAAAGAAGTAAGTCAAAATGGCGGTTTCAGCCAGTAGCACGGCGTTGCCATAGCTCATGCCAGTAGTACGGCGTTGCCATAACAAAATTAATAATTTGTGGGTTCGCCACATATATATATATATATATATATATATAATTGGCGCGTATACCGTTTTTGGGTGTTTGACCGAGCTCCTCCTCCTATTTGTGGTGTGCGTCTTGATGTTGTTCCACAAATGGAGGGACCTACAGTTTCAAGCGGGCTCCGAACGGCAGATATTTTTATGAGGAGCTTTTTCATGGCAGAAATACACTCGGAGGTTTGCCATTGCCTGCCGAGGGGCAGGTTTGGTTTCACCGAAATTCGAACCAACGTTCTATCTGTGAATTCCGAATGGTAATCACGCATCAACCCATTCGGCAACGGCGGCCGATTACAAAAGCAAAAAATTCCATTCAACTAAATTCAAAAAATTTATTACACTCTCAATTCCTTTCACAAAAAAAAAAAAAATAAATAATTGGCGCGTACACTTCTGTTAGGTGTTTGGCCGAGCTCCTTCTCCTATTTGTGGTGAGCGTCTTGATGTTGTTCCACAAATGGAGGGACCTACAGTTTCAAGCCGACTCCGAACGGCAGACATTTTTATGAGGAGCTTTTTCATGGCAGAAATACACTCGGAGGTTTGCCATTGCCTGCCGAGGGGCGACCGCTATTAGAAAAATGTTTTTATTAATTTTGCTTTCACCGAGATTCGAACCAACGACCTCTCTGTGAATTCCGAATAGTAATCAAAGCCTTGGAAAAAATACATTACTAGCAGATAATTAATTCCAATTTCAAAATATAATTCCTTGTAATGGAATAAATAAAAATTACTACAAAGGAATGGAAAAAGTAATCAACTCGTTTGTTGTGAACTGAAGGAATTGATTACTAATTGCCATTACTGCTGAATGTATTTGCAATTGTAATATAATTGCATTGCAGTATAATTGCAAATATTAGCTATTTTAATACCTTTCATTCTGCAGATTGCAGGAAAAACGCAAAAAACAAATCTACAACAAATAAAGGGAAAGCCAAAAAATACTTATTTGACGTAAGAGGAGAAAATTACAGAGAAACTGACGGATTTTTTTTGAGTTTATTATTGTGAGACTTTTTATTTTTCATTTTCCACTGATTATTTATGATTTGTGTATTTGTTTAATAGGCAATTCGTTGAAAGCAGCACCAGCACGTGTCTTTTCAGCAGACAGCTGCAATTAAATATAATTTCATTATGTATACATATTTAAAAGATTTTAGCGTTTGAGACAGTGGGAACTAAATCTTTATTTTCATTTCACATGCAATGAATCAAGTTGTGATTTTTCCATATTTAAAAATATTCCACATTGAATTTTTTTATTTTTTTATTTATTTGTTCGCAGTACAAGAACTTTCTCTCTCTTAATTCCTTTGCTGAAAAGCAATTACTTTATTTTCAAATTTTTTTTTAATTACATTTAATTAATGTAATTAGGTTGCAACAAGGCGAATCTGTTAAAGGTTTTGTTGGTAAATCAGCTGATTTGTTTTTCTTTTTTTTCTTTCGCTGTGTCCATGTACCTATCAGCACAGAAAAAAACAAGGCGAATTAATTGGTTGTTTTCTACTTCGCCAATACCTTGCCGTGCCAATCAAACGTACAAAACGTTGGTGTTGGTCTGGTGTCACCACCTTCAATAAATGCGCCTTGCGTTGCAATCAGTTCAAATAGCATTTAAAAGCTCAGAAAAGTAAGAAAGATATGTAGATATGTATTTGTAAATAATTGGTCCAAACATTCTTTATTGGGCACTTAGCATAGCCTTTTCTCCAATTTTTCGCATGTTGCATGCACCAAAATGGATCCAAAATGGAGGGACCGCCACGGCAATTTGACATCGCATGCAGAGCGACAGCCATAGTGGAAAAAACAAATTATCTCTATCATTTGATATTTCATGTCCACAATTGACATCGAATCCGGCACCAACCGAAGACTAGTCACGCTTAAGCCCTCTCTGCCGAGGCGGCTTCCGTAAAATGAAAAACTTCTTCAGAGTATGTACATAGGTATATTAAAGTTGAATACAGAGAACGAATAGTTTGATAGGATGTATAATATTTTTAGTTTTTACTGCCTTCATCCCAACCAGTATTGCTGGACTCAATTTGTTTAAGCTTTTTTGGTGGAAAAACCACCGCGCTTACCCTCAAATATACATACATATATTTAGATACATGTAGATATATATAATATACAGTGCACTCGCGGTAACTCGAATAGCCGCTAAGTCGAACGACGTGCTAACTCGAACACATTTTTTCCCCTATTGACTTCTTTGTAACTCGAACAATGAAAAAGCGCTATAACTCGAACAAAAAAACAAATTTATTTGTACACACATTCTTTTCAAACATGTACATTTTGTACATAGATACATATGTAATAGTATATGTATATAAATTATATGTATACTAGTGTATTGTCCATATGAATATTTCGGCGTTAATATCCCGTTAGTTTTCTGGGAACAACATCTTGCATTGACCAAATTGCTTTAAATTTGTCATTTGTAGTATATCAGTGCACGTGAGTAATGGATCGTAAAAGGTTGAAGTGTTTAACATTAAAAGAGAGGGCTGAAGTCCTTAACAAAATTAAACGTGGACGTAGTGTTACTTCTCTAACGAAGGAATATGGGGTAGCCAAGTCCACCATAAGTCTTATAAAAAAGAAAGATAAGGCAATTTATGGCTTGCACTAACGCTACCGGCAACCATAAGCTTAAACTTCTCGTTATTGACAAAGCAAGAAATCCTCGTGTTTTCAAAAATTTTAACTGTCCAGTGGAGTACAAAAATTCCAATCAGCCTGAATGACTTCGGCGATTTTCAAAGACTGGTTTCATAATTCGTTCGTGCCGCAGGTAAAATCCAGATTCATTAAAACAATTTTTTTAACCAAGTTAAATGACTTTAATATTTAGGTAAGAAAAAATTTGAAAGATGGGGACTACCTGAGAAGGCTCTTCTTCTAATTGATAATGCCCCATCACATCCCAACGAAATCGAATTAAAGTCCGAGGATGGTTTAATTTTAACTATGTTTATGCCGCCGAATGTGACACCATTGATCCAGCCAATGGACCAAAATGTAATTCGTATAACGAAACTATACTACAGAAATTTTCTACTGGCTTCCATTTTCAACAATCGATCGAAAAATCGATATCGATGACTGTTTTTTTAACATAGCACACTCAATTGATAAGTCGAACAAATTCGATAAATCGAACAGCGCCTGTTTTAATTAGTTCGAGTTATCGCGAGTGCACTGTATATATAGATATATAATTGGCGCGTACACCCTTTTTGGGTATTTGGCCGAGCTCCTCTTCCTATTTGTGGCGTGCGTCTTGATGTTGTTCCACAAATAGAGGGACCTACAGTTTCAAGCCGACTCCAAGCGGCAGATATTTATTATGAGGAGCTTTTTCATAGCAGAAATTCACTCAGAGATATGCCATTGCCAGCCGAGAGGCAACCGCTATTAGAAAAAACGTTTTCTTTACTTTGGTCTTTCACCGAGTTCCGAACCTACGTTCCGAATTCCGAATAGTAGTCTCGCACCAACCCATTCGGCTAAGGTGGCAGATTAATTTATTTAGATATATACATATATAATTATTTGTATATGTATATGTATTATATAAATATTTGAATTTGATGATTTATTTTCTGAAAAAAAATAATGTCTAAACTGCTGCCCACTTCTTCGACAGGACTTTCCCAAACTTCGTATATACCTTTTACTAATCAGTGAACTTTTTTCTTTATAAATTTTATGCTTGAAAATTCATAACTATGACTAGCAAGATTAAAAAATGTTATAAAATGTTTGATAAACCATTTTCATGGCTAAAGCATAAATGTCAACGGCACAGCTAAAAGCTTGACAGCCGGTCACAGTCATTCGGTACATTTTTCACCGTCACTTTTGATTGATGGAAAAAGTCAAATTTGAAACCGCAACCAAACTGAGCAGCTAGACAATACCAGACTTTTTTATGGCATATTTCAGCAGCTCCAAGTGATAATGGATTGAGCTGGGAAGCTGAGCTGACGCTATTGCAGTTGGGCACTTGTTGCATTTGCTAAACGTCAAATCCTTTTTTTTTTTGTGGCTGGCATAAAATTTCATATTTATGAGATGAATTTAAAAAGAAATCAAAATGCCTCAAAAACAACAACAAAAATAAAAATAAAAGAAAATAAATAGCAAAACACAATGGATGGCTGCGCCTCCATATCGAGTAAAGCTGTGTAGCCACCACTCCAAGACTGGCGGCAATGGTAATAGCGGCTGAGGTTGTGACTGTGACTGAGACTGACTGTCCTATTTGATGGCTGTGCGCTGACTATGTCAATCGCTAACTATGACTCTTGAGAGTGACGACTCTAGTGGCGTTTTTGTTTTTATCTTTACCTTTTTACCACTGTACGATTGTGCCTATGGGGCATTTACGACCCCTCCTTAACAACACTCTGCTATATCGCATATATAATATAAATACATACAATGCGTCGACGCGACCGAACTGACCTTAGCCACAGGCATAATGAAAAATGCAAAAGAGAAATTGCGCATTCATTCCTGGCGCTGCAGCAAAAAGTTGGAAAAAATATGCAACTACCACAATTACAACGACAATGCAAGCAACATAAAAGTACTATACAAATAAGTATGCACAAAGCAGCATTTTTAAAAAACTTATTTTGCGATGTTTACGATTGTTGGTGCTGGAAACCTCCTTTTTGGTATATAGCAAATTCACCAAACAAATTAGCATTTCAAATTTTTTTGCATGAAACCATTGCTTTGATGTTATTGGAAAGCGAGAAAAATATTGTATGAAAACCAAAAGCTTAGGTATAAGTTTTTGAATAATTGGTTTTTATTAAATGAAGTAAAAAGTTCTGGACGTTTTCTGCCCAATGTTTTTAGTGAGCTGTATCTAGGGTTGAATGTAGGCGTGTTCAATATATTCTTGGCACCAGGAGAATGTACTTAAGAGGTGGTCAGTTGAATAAAAAAAATAGTTGCATTGCCTGATGGTATAAATACAAAAATGCACACAATTGGGGTCATTAGGGATGTAGCAATCCTCGGTGAAAAAGATCTTAATGACTGACGCAACAATATGGAATAAAATCGAATACTGCGCGGTGATTGAATTCCTTATAAGGCAAGGAAAAACACAAAAAGTCATTATCGAAGAAATGATGGCTTTATCACGATTTTGCAATTTTATTATCTGCAATTCAAAAGTTATAAAGTGAATTTAAAAGGGAAAGGTAGAGTACTGCGGATGTCCCGTACTCGGCGGCCGCGTTACTGCCACTACAAAGGAAACTGTGAAAAAAGTTGAGCAACTTTTATAGGAGAACACCCGAATAATGGTTAAATTATTAGCAGAGAAGGCTAACCTATCCATTGGTATCATCCTCATTATTCTTCATGATCATCATAATCTCTCAAAAGTGAGTGCAAGGTAGGTAACGCAAATGCTCACAACAAATGCAATAAAAGTACGTTCACTTATGCCGTAGTTAGCTATAAATCCTCAAATATTAATCTTCTTCTTCCAAGCGACGCTTCATCGGAAGTTGTCATCGGCCACGTATCTGCGCCATACGTTAGGACGGGCATGATGAGAGCCTTGTAAAGTGTTAGTTTTTTTCTGTTTTGTTGATAGATTAGCTGCAAAATTGATTATCAGTTTGTTAATTGATGAAAACACACAGCTTCTTGTGGCCACTTCGACTGCTTTGTCTGCATATATAAGTATGATATATGCGAGTTCCTTTTCCAAAGGATGGTTATAATCTAAGAATATTTAATAATCTCGGATAACGGGAGAGAAATTTTGTATGGGTATTCTTTAATCTAATTACGGATTAGAAGTTAAACTCGAAAAACTGGATAATCTAGTTATATGTGAACCTACCATGAAGAAGCTCCTCTAAAAAATATGTGCTGTCGGCTTAATACTGTAGATCCCTCCATTTGTGGAACAATAAGCAAGACTTACACCACAAATAGGAGGAAAAGCTCGGCCAAACACCATTTATTTATTTATTTTTATGTTTTTTATTAATAGTTTTTTTAACTTTATGCTTTTTTTCTTAATATTGTTTCTTTATTTTAGTTTTATTCTACTTTTCTCTGTTACTTCTTCAATACTTTTTATCGAAATTTCTTCTATGAAATGTTGAAATTAGATTTATTTTAGCGAAATGAAGAAGATCCCAACTTACATTTTTGCCCTTTTTCATTAATATTTTACGCATCCCCAAAAGAACATGAGTGGCCCACAAATAAAACCCATCATCATAGGCACCGTGTAACAATTTTATGATTTTTTATTATTTTCATTTATTATATGTTTTATTTTATTAATTTTCTAAACAAATTTTCTGTTTATAAATTTTTAATTTAATTCAATTTTTATATTTAATTTTAAAATGTTTTAAATTAATTTTTATTTCTTATTTTTTTATTTCCTTTTTTTTGATGTTTTTTAAATTTTTTTATCCTTTTTTGTTTTTGTTTTGTTCGATTTTTATTTAATTATTTCTGCCTAGTCTAAAAGTTTCTACAAAATATTGCAATTTTACTTATCTTAGTTATTTTATTTATTTGTCGAAAAACATTAAAGTGGAAATTCTTTATTTAATTATTTTTGTTTAGTCTAAAAGTTTGCACAAAATATTGCAATTTTATTTATCTTAGCTATTTTATTTATTTGTCGAAGAACATTATAGCTTAAATGCTCCACTCCCTTTGCTCGATCGCGAACACCTTTCACCTTTTAGCCAATATTGAAAGTCAATTTTCCCCAACTGACTACCTACGCTCAAAGACTAGCAGGCGAAAACAACACAGACATTACTTAACAAACGCCAACATGTTTATTCAGTTAGTAAAATGTTGCTGAAACAATGTTGCTTTCTACTGATCTCAAGCCGCATTAACCACATAGGTTGTTGTAGCAATTTTTTTGTATCCGTAATGATGTTTGTTGATTTTTATTTGATTATTTTAAGGCATTATTTTTTAGTATTTTCTATCATTTACTATTTGATAATTTTGTTAGATACTGTGTATTTTTGTTGTTGTTGCTATCTTTATTTCTGTTCATAACTGTTTGATTATTTACATAAAAATGAAAGTTCAATTGAGGTCAAAGCATACCATATGAAAAAGTTAAAAAGCAGAACAGAATAAATAACAAACAACTACAAACAATCTTGCAATTATAAACGTATAAGGACAAGCAACATTGAATTCGTGTATTGATGATAAAGCAAAAGTCACAGGGACTGCGAGTGGCCGCACTTCCTTAGCATTCAATGAGTAGTATCACGCAACGGTCGTTAGGAAACTTATGCACATACAAGTGTATTATATTGTATTTTAGTGTTGCTGCATTTGCTGCAACTTGGCTGAATGGCTAAGTCATTGTTGCTATTACCCGTCGCCTTTAGACATTTTGCTACACACTTTGCCCCGCCTCCAATTCTATTGCACTGTCCATGCATTTCGTAAGGTTTGGTTTGTTTTTTTTTTTTTTTTTTTGTGTTGAGTGTTGCAAATGTTTATGTTTGCACTCGTTTATTTACGGATGCTGTCAGTATTTCTTCACTCATGTTATTACTAAAACTTTGCTGTAATTATGTTCGTTGGCATTCGCAATTACTTGCCATTGTGTGAATGTAATAGTTTTGTTTTTTTTACGGAAACTCTATGCTTTGTGAGTTGGAATGGCTTTTTGTTGTAGCAACGATTTTAGAAAAACAAAGAAATTAATAATAAAACTCATTGCGAATGACACGACAAATGTGCTTGCCCACTGAAGTGCAAAATTGAGGAATTGCGGAAGTGAGATTTCACTTTTTGTGAGTGTGGACTCTTCATCTCTGGACTCTCGACGATAGAAGGAGTTAAACTGAAGAAGATGTACGCAGCAATCACCTGCCTTCTCTTTTGAATGAGATACTTCTCCCTTTTGTAAGCAGATGAAAACCAAAGCTTTCGTTGGCATTCGAGTTTTGTGTTGTATTTGCCGAAAATATTAAGTGTTGCAATAGAGCAAATTATTAAGAAATATCATATGAACCTTGAAAGACATTTATGTTTTATTGAGTTACACTTGTTTGTTTTTTGTTATCTATGAGATTGTACAGCTTCACTGGATTCCGGAAAGTCAAACTATTAGTAAACATTACTACCTCCCGGCCTTTATGAGCTCCGTGAAAGTATTTGAGAAAAAAAATATTCACATTGTGGAAGAGCTAGTCACGACTGCTTATTCTGCATGGTCTGTCAAAACGTCGCTAGCCAAGTAAAGCATTTTCAGTGTTCTAACATCCGCCAGATTTGCCGAATCATCCGCCGCACGACTAATGCCTGTTTATTAAAGGGAAATTTGCATTAAGAATATCTGATGAGTTAAGAAACAACTATTTTAGCCATTAAGAGGTAGACACTGGTTCCCGTCGTAGAGTAATCAATCAAGCTTCACATTCAAAAGGCTGATTAACATACAAACCGAAATTATTCAGAATTTTTCTTATTTACACCAGAGAATTGATAATAGAAATTTATAAAATATATTGCTGCACTTCAACCTAAGTCATCCACTCAATACACATCGACATAACGAAAACTACTTATTAGATCACGAACAAATAAATTTTTTTTTTTTTATTTAGTTGTGTAATGCAAACGGGCAAATTGAGTACATATTCACGAAAATCATCCTTATTAGTGTAGAAGTCTATGTACATAAACTATTGAACTGCTAATGGTAAAATTAATCATCAAACCAAAGAGTGAAGCTATCGAGGAGCATTAATAGAAATCTACATCATCATGGTTTAACACTACTAAGATGTGTTACAACATAAAATAAATCAATACTTACTTTGAACGCTATGTATGAGTATGTATTGGTGCATATTTAAATACCGTTGCTTAGGAAAAAATATCAGAACTCTCAACCAAACAAGCCTGCATGGAAATTCACTGGTACCGAATTAGAGCATTATCACTTAATTCAGAACGATAACTAGCTCAGCCTGACCTATGATAAAATTTGCGTATGAGTGATGTGGAAAGTATGCCACTCTTGCCGATGATAACACTAGTTTACGAATTTTCACTTTCAAAAATGGTCCTCGACCAAAAAGCGTTTTTGAGACTTATTTGAGGTCGCTGAAACCAAACATGATTTTTTTTTAAAAGAACGGTATCCGAGATATTCCCAAAAAACCTGGGCAATAGTGCAGTTATTACCTGCAATCTCGAAAACAGAGCGCGCCATTTCTTCTTTCGGAAACCGTTCTTTGAAAAAAAAATAAAAATAAAATTCATTTTTGGTTTCAGCGACCTCAAAATAGTTTAAAAGACGCCTTTTGGTCGAGGACCATTTTTGGTGTAAACTAGTGTAATATGCTGTCACGCTCTTTCGCAAAAAAAAATTCACCTCAAAGTTATCTCATGATGTTGAATAGTTTCTACGCCTATGAAAGATAATACATTTTTTTTTTTTAATAATGACTATACCCGTTTTTATTTAGTTTATAGAGCACTGGCGGCATCATCGGTCCTGATTTCATTCGAAATCAGAAAGGAGCTACCATTACGGTGAGTGGTCAGCGCCTTCTATCCATGCTGATTGAATTTTTGTTTCTAAAAATTAATCTGCTAACCATCGACGGCGTTTGGTTCTAACAAGATACAGCTTACTTAACAATCGATTTTTTGCAATATGCAATGCACGATTGACGCCATATTGACGAAAGTAGTCAAAAATTGATTGGACCAAGTAATTGGTAGGTGCGCGGACATATGGGGGATATCATGTTCAGAAAGTAAAAACCATGAAATATATTGCAGATTGCAACGAAAAGATGTGTGCTTTGTATTATCATTTTTAGTTCTCAGGCTCTGAAAAAACTCTATACATTCAAGCGTGGGCATCTAATTAGAAATGTCATATTTTTACCAGTTTTGGCTACTTTTCTTGTGTTTTTTCTAATTTTCATAATTTTTTTATAATAATATAGTTCATTCTACAACAAATGTTTGTTGTATAAAATTTTGTACCAGATTTGTTGAAAAGTGTTCTTAAACCGTCAGAATTAAAGAGTAAAGAAATGGGTACAGTGATTTATTATAAATTTATTAAATTTTAGTATATTAAAGAGCAAGTTTGAGCTGGCTGAAAATTTTCGTCGATTTTTGATAATTTTTTTTTTGAAGTTGTTGCGCATTTTTCGTAAAACGAATGTACATTAGTTTGCTTAAAAAAGAATTTTGAAAAGGAAAAAGAATTATCAACACTCAATTAGAATTAACTGACAACGGGTGTGCGTTTATATTGTTTTGAAAAATCTGTCCAAACATTTTGAATAAAATGAACAAACAAAAACAGATTTTTTAAAACAATTTACTTGAAAGAAATCCTACTATATGTGGGACCTTTCAATAGATACAAGTCTAATCGAGATATTTTCCTTACTGGGAATGTACTTATTTAAATACCAATACATACTTATACACATATTTATGCTTGAAACCGGTGCAAAATGTGATATTTCCACGGCAGATTATGGCCGACTCGATTCTAGTGAATTCATTAAAGTAACAAATTGCGCACGAATAAAGTACTTGACCCAACAACTGTAACTGCAACAGTAACAGCAATAACAGAAACAACAAAAACAATACTACTTGGTATTTGCCCTTCATCAAAAAGTAAGCAAAAATTAGAGGAGCATTTCCCCAAAAACGGACTCATTGCAGTCGCTTGTACAGACACACACAGATGCATATACATATATGTACAATATGTATGTAATGTTACGCAGATGCTCGTAAATAGCACCAACGCTTGCTGCACGAGCCTAAACAACAGTAACCACAATAGCAAGCAATCAAAACAGTTGGTAACAGCAATAAGAACAGTGGCATAAATAAGCATAAAATTTATGTAACCGTTGTTGCAGCCCGCATTCCTTGTTAACTGTATGCGCCGCTATGTACTTATATATGCAAGCAGTCACCAGTTGAATATTGCACGAAAACGTTATGCATATTAAGTTGAATATCAACAACAACAGCAACAACAACGATGGTGGTCCAGGAAGAAGATTGTGAAAATCATGCAAAGGAATAAACGTAGTGATTGGTGCTATACCGGTACATATGTATGCATGCAGTTAGAAATATGTATGTACACACACACATGTGTACTATAGATGGCACCATTAGTACTGAACTGCTTGGCATCTAGTAGATGTAAAACCATTATCATTTCACGTTCCTCCTCTCATCCATACCAGCAGTTGGTGAATTGTGCACGGCTTTTTTCCAGAAAATATCAATTGTCCTCCGATGCATGTATTAGTTTGAAACTTGTGGTAAAATTCATAGATGTGGCCTGCATTTTTTATTCGACCACTTCGAATTAGTTTAAAAATATAAGAGTTGTATACTTTACCAAATATAACTGTTTACCTTTAACGACTGGACTTTAATTTATAAATTGTCGCTGCTTACAATATGAGTTGAAAAGTGGTTGAGAATTCTGAGTTCTGAATCAGAAATTTATTTAAGCGAGCTGTAACTATCATGTCAGCGACCGCGAGCTGTTTAGCGTAAGGCCTTCTTATTCGAATACAGAGTTTTCGCTTCTGTAAACAAATCAGTATATCCGTTCGATGTATGGCTTGTTGCTTCGATGGAAAAATTCGAAATGTAACAATAAAGCAATGAATTGTTGAGAAATTTACATAAATTTGGGGAAACTACTAAGGAAGGGTTTTTGAAGAAGCATTCAAAAACAACTATAGGTGTGTTTCCATTATTTATGGGGAAATTATGTTTCCTTTGTTTTGTTATTCGTGCAATTGTAATTTCTCATGATTAAGCTAATTAATGTGTATATAATAGTTACTTTTTACATAGATTAGGTTATGTTGAAGCGGTTGTTGACTGTGGGGCACAGTCTGACACATAGCCCATTGTGTGGCCTGACGCTAATTGATCTTAACTCTTCTAAAACCAGTAAGTACTTTTCAGAATTCTTAGAAGATGTCTGATTTCCACAATACCCAGATCTTCCAATTCAATAAAAAATTAAATCTGGGTGTGGATAGAACACGACAATGGCACAAGAGGTTCGAGAAAATCCCTTATTCTTCCTCATTTGGATGTCTTCTGCAAAAGTCATGTGTTTGCATGCTGGGTGAGTCTGCATATCAGACAGTGGCAGGAGCTCAGTTACCTTTAGGTGAAATGACTCAGTCATCTCGTTAAAAGATGTACGGCATTTCATGAATATTTGGTGGTTGTGGACTGTTTTATGAGGGATTTTATCGCCGCTTGGCTGTCAGTGATAATATAGATACCTTCCCCAGGTATCGCATCACACTGTAGCAGTGTCAGGGCTTTTACTATTGCCATTAGTTTAGCCTGAAAGACATTAATACTCGGAAAGCCAAAAACTGAAGGAAATTCCCAGATGTTCGGAAATGCTCGAGCTTTGAGATGTCTATGTATACATGGATGGACTCGCTCTCGAGTCTTGAAAGTTATAATGGCAAAAGGAAGGCGGCAGTACATAGTCCACCGATCTGGAAAGCCTCAAAATGTCAGCTAAGATTTTGCTGTGTCCGTAGCCCATGTTTGACCACTTACTTATAGTGTTCAATCTTATTGCCACTGTTGCTTAGTTACGGATTAGTTTCTGCTGATCGCTGAAAAATAATAAGAAAAAGGAACCCAGATTGCGAAAAGAATGTGAAGTCATGAGTGTTTCGATAATGAAATATATAAGTGTATACCTATGGTCAAAATAATAAACACACGACACATTTTTTTGCGCATTTTCTTCGTATGCAATTTTATATAGAGAAAAAGCGCATCATGATCAGGACAGAAATATTAAAAAATCGACGAAAATATTAGCTCACTTCAATTTGATGGGGTTGAAAACTGCGCATCCAATTTTTTTTATAAATTCTGACCTCTCAAACCTTTTAGAGTTTTTAAAAAAAAATTTTCGAAATTTTATAAATGATTATATGGTATGTGTGGTAAGAAATTTCAGAAATTAGTAGGACAAAGGAAAACTATAGTCAACGTCAAAAGAAAGTGTACACCGTATATGGACAAGTTTTGACTATTTATTATTTGGAAATTTCAATTGTTTTTTTATATAAAAACAACAAAAACCATATAAACTTTGTCCAAATTCGCAAGAATTCGGTAAATATTCATCAAAATTTCGAACTTTTTACTCAGATTCAAGGCTGATTTTTGAAAAATTTTTTCGGTCGCGGTCTTGCTCATTTTCTCCATTTAACGCCTAGTTCAAATTTTTATATTGAAGGAAACACAAAATCGTCGGCAATTTTTGAACCACCTGAAACTTTCATGGCGTATCCGAATTTTTTTTTTCAAAAAACCCTCAGTTAAAAGTTTGAAAATTTCATGAAAATTTTGCTATTTTTTTATTGTTAGTTTTATGAAAAGCTCGAAACTTTGTATGTATGACCTATAATTTTATAAAAAAATAGTTGAAATTAGAAAATAAATAAATAAATATCAATATGAGGTGTACACCTTTTTTTGACGCTGGCAGTACAAAGCCAATCGGCTACGGTGGCAGTTAATGATATACAGAATGATTAGCAGCAGGCTTAGCATTTTTGAAATGTTCACAAACAAATTTAATTATTTTCAAACTACTCCTCTACCGCTATATTCACCTTTTCTCTTTCGCTTTCTGGATAATTAGGTCCAGGGCAACTAAATGTAACAACCTTAACAATGTCATCAATTTTGGAAATACTTAGAGTTAAGCTAATCAATCAGTTGTAATAGTTTTTTATAAGCATCATTTGGTCAATTCTTGCCACTGAGCAAATTTTACTGTTTATAAAAAAAGATATTAATCTTCTTTTTTCGTTTTGTTTTTTTTTTTATAAATTTCAATCTTCATTTTTTATTAAAAAAAGAGGTTGTCTGTAAAGTCGGTTTACTGACGATAGTTTAACGTGACAACGTCATAAGAAAATATTGATGGAATGGATGCAATTTTCAAAACAAAATTTTAATTTTATTTGTCTGATAGATATTTTGTATGGATATAGAGAAGGAGGTAAGTGGAATCGCAATGGAATAGGCCAAGTTACATTTACACAAACGTGAAAAATGACGAAACATTTATCAAATTCATGAAAGATATGTTCAATTTCGATTATGCATCAGACGTTAATAAGTCAACAACACTAAGAGGCACCATCATCGATTTGCGTGTAAAGTGTCTACACTCGAAACACTCCCTTTCATTTCCTACTTTTTCTATCATCGTCCTATTCTCAACAGAGAAATGGTTCATTACCATGCACACAGCAAGAAGGCATATGTACAAGTATATATATACAAGTATGTGAATTTATATACAAATGCGCATATACATACATATATATGCTCACTCAAGTAGGGCAGAGCCAGATGTCGAACGTTGCCGAACGCGGGGGCCGATTGTGCTCTTTGTCATTCGTTCCGCGCTCTCGCTTGCAGTTCAAGCACATTAGCTTACATTTGCTTGCGTACGGAATAGATTCGTATATTTGACATGTCCATATGACTTGTATGCATCTTTACATATAGATTTGTTCTTTTTGAAAACTGCGCGAAATAGTATATGTATGTATATGCATGTTTATATACATATATTAGTATACAACATATCTTATAAGGTATACGGTAAATATTACCATACATTTTTCCTTCATATATAATAAAAAGAAGGCATATGCAAATACAAATACGTGAATTTATATATGTACATATGCGCATATACATACATATATACGCTCACTTAAGTAGGAGAGAGCAAGATGTCGAACGTTGCCGTTCGTTTGCTTTGTTCGTTCCGCGCGTTCGCTTGCAGTTCATTCAAGTTAACGGCAATGAGCAAGGTAACGACAAATGAGCAAGGTAACGGCAATGAGCAAGGGAACGACATATGAGCAAGGTAACACTAATGAGCAAGGTAACGACATATGAGCAAGGTAACGACACATTTTTTCGTGCATGCAGCCTGTTAAATCGAATTATAAGACGTTATAACGTCAAAAATGTAATAATTTCGAACTTTATACATAAATATTACAAAATTTCCATTAATTCCTGAGAACTTTGCCTTCTGGAAAACATTATTATCTTATGTAATGTGCTGCAACCGGTTTTTTTTTTCTTAGTTTTCTTCAAGTCAGCGTATTACAAATGACCGAATAAAAAGAAAATATTTAGAAGCGCTGCTTTTATAACTTAATTAACTAACTAAGCAAAGTAAACACAAAAACAATGGCTACATACATATATACTTACATAGGTATGTATGTATATGCATATGAAAGTGTGAATGCCTGCGCACTGGAAAATCATTAACGATACCATAGCAAATCAATCCACTGACTGTTAATTCAACTATTTTTGAATGATTGCAAAACAGCAACACTATTTCACGCCTATCGCTGGGAACTAGGCCTCTAAGTATGAGTTGTTGTTCTTATTACTATTTTTAATTTCGAAGCACTACTCCATTTCATGGCTATCAATCATAATTAAAGATTTAGTGGTCCAGCTGAAAAACTATTAAACGTAACTATGTTTTGTAGTGTCAAGGGTGCGAACGAAATTTATTGAGTCTTAATATGGGCGACCGCGCGGTTGTAAGTTTGAGTTTATTAAAAAGGATTTACAGCCTGGATTAAAATTGATATTTTAAACTATATAAAGGAGTACCTCTCTGTCCAATGAATTAATAATGGTCCAATGAATTAATAATGGTAAAGAAAAAGTTATAAATGTTCCACACATTGACACGTTTTGACTGTTTATACACTACCACATATTCGTATAAAGGTACTCTTATTTTTAGTTTCGCTATCCTTCACATTCATTTGTCGAACAACATCAAGACTTTCGCCACAAATTTGAGGAGGAGCTTGGCCAAACACCCAAAAAGGGTGTACGCGCCAATTATATCGTCCCCTTAGTATTAAAATAGCCTATACATTTTTTGATGTTTTGAGAAAACGAATTTCAAACTTTTTGTCGAAAGTAGCTCTCACTTAAATCTCGTTATGTCTGTAAATATTTATTATTTTTTGACTGACGTTTTGACCCACTTTGTGGAACTAGAATTTGACAAAATTTTGACCACATATAAAATCGACGATGGAGAATCCAAAAATTCAAAAAAAAAAGAATAGCCTATGAGCACGATAGGGGGACGATATATAGGTAAAAACAGTATCGGGAATTGTTCACTAAAACGCCACATAATTGTTTAATCTTCAAAATTTATTTTGCCGTCTTCACAATAGGTTCCGTTCAAAGCAATAAACAATTGTCAACGATTAGTCCAGTCATCAAGTACCTCTTAAACGTGTTTAAAGAGATCTTCTTCTGCTCCTTCTGCGAATTCTTCTTAATGGCTCTATCGACTCAAAGCGGCGTCCGTGGAGTGGCAATTTAAGTGTTGGGAAAAGGAAAAAGTCACAGTGGGCTAAATCCGGTGATTACGATGGTTGTTCGATGATATTTGTCGAGTTTTTGGTCAAAACAGTGTTCACAATAGGAGCCTTGTGAGACGGTGCGTTATCATGGTGCAAGATCCATGCGTTTTCTGTTTACAAACTGGGCCGTTTCCTACACACATTCTCTCTCAAACTCGCATAACTTCCGAGTAGACCCCCATCATAATCAAAGAAAACGATTAGTATGACTTTCACTTTTGACCGACTTTGACGTGGTTTTTTGGGTTTCGGCTCATGTGAATAGTGCCATTCAGCTGCCTGTTGACTGATTTGCATGTCAAACTCATATACCCATGTCCGAATTCACTTGCTCAAGCATGTTTCAGCCACCTTCTGCCGATTAATTTAAAAAAAAAAATTCAACTCTCTTGGAACGAGTCGAGCAGCCACGCGTCTCATGCCCAACTGATGGTGTAAAATGTTGCGAACTGATTTGTGAGTCACGCTAAGGTCACGAGCTACCTCCCTCAAACTTAAATGATGGTTTGAGGGTTTTCCAGCACCATTTCCTTGACTTTGTCGACGTTTTCATCCGTTGAAGACGTTAATGGGCGTACAGATTAGGCCAAATCTTCCACGAGTTCTCGGTCCTCTCGTAGACCTGTGTGCGTATTTTGGACAAAGCTCACTCGTCATAGGCTTGCTGCATAATTTTCTACGATTCGGCACACGAAATCCCGTTCAAAACAACAAAACATTAAAGACAAATTATTTACTCTATATTTTTATCCATAGCGAAAATCACAGAGCATACCTGCGGTTGACTAATGTAATTAAATATTTTATGTTGGAAAAGATTTCGATGAGCGCACTCTAGGCCCATAGAGCCACGAGCAACCTTCTTTGCTGTTAATTTAGCCTGAAAAACGCTACAATGGCTAAGATTCAGTGTGCGCTCTTTTGGATAAATTCTACTATCAAATTTATCTTTTACTATAAATCTTGTTATTGTAAAAGCGTAAGCATTTCCTATAAATGTGTGCTGAATGCAGCTAGAGTGAGATTTTCCCATCCATTTCCCTGAGTGGATCTGGTGGTTAACCTACTTTCAAAGCAAAAGCGAGAGGTAGTTCAGCACGCGGAGGACAAGAAGACTTTGTATATTTCTTTCCTTACCTCTGGGTAGCGAAACTTAATTTTTCAACTATAATAGTTTCAAAAAGTTTAGAAACTGAATATAACTTAGATATTATTGGCCTGTGATTGCAATCGTCTCGTTTATACCCACTTTTAAAGGGAGGGTTAATAGATTCTTCTTTGCAGCCATCTAAGCAGACCCCGGGAGCTAAGGAGATGTTAAAAATAAGTTTCAAACGGAGAACTAAAGCAGGACAGTCTTTAAACAATACGCCTAAGAAGCCTTAACAGACACTTTTAACTTGGAAATACCATTGGTAACGTTAACGTTGGTAACGTTATTAGATGACAAACTTAGGAATCCAAAACAAAACTTTGAGTTTGCTTTAAAATCTAGAGAGCGACGTTAAATCATCCTGGGTTAAATTTGAACATAAAGATTGGTGCCGAGTGCAGGACAGTGCGCAGATTTGTTTACAGAAAACAATCGTAGGGTAAGCCGGAACTACATTTTTTCGCTCTAATGAAATGCCAGAAAGGTTTTGGAAATATGAAACACAAGGTTTCTGTAAAGAATTTTTGGTGGAATAATATGGTGGGACTATAAAGGGGGACTATATAATTGATTTTAAATATTTAAAAACTGGAAAATTTCAAAATTGTTTACCCATTAATTTTAAATTATGCGCCCTTTAGCAAAAAATTAAAAATCTACCGATAAAAATAAATAAATAATTGGCCCGTACACTTATGTTAGGTGTTTGGCCGAGCTCCTCCTCTTATTTGGGGCACGCGTCTTGATGGAGAGACCAGTTTTAAGCCAATCCGAACGCAAACGGTTTTTTATGAGGAGCTTTGTAATGGCAGAAAGGCTCTCGGAGGTTTGTCATTTCCTGCCGAGGAGCGACCGCTATCAGAAAAAACTTTTTTTATCACTTAATCTTTCATGCCTGGAGAACCGAACCCGAGCACTACCGAATGGTAGTTATGCGACAGCTTTGGTTATTTATTTATTTATTTATTTACTTTGTAATTATACAATATTAAAATTAATTTATTTTTATAAAAAAAATAGTTCATTCTATATTAATAAAAGTTTCGAACTTTGTGCCAGATTTATAAAACTTCGAATATTTAATCAACATTTTTTGAAAACTTTCGAGTACACAGATAGTTTGAAGTGGCTCAAAACCGCGTTGATTTTGAAAAAAAATTATAATTATGGTGTTGAACTTTTCCTTCATATAAAAAATATGTTTCCATGGAACAAAATGCTCAATAGCATCAGCAAAAGAACATGCGCTCCACCACCAACCTCTCTTTAAAGAACTTTGATGATTTTCATAATTGATTTGAGTATTAACCAATAATAAAAAAAAAAATATTTAAAAATAGTTAAAATTAAAAAATTTTCAAATTTCGTGGCGCCGTTAGCCACTGCATTGTCGCGAATGAACGCAAAGTAGGAAAGTGGGTAATAAGAATTGGCAATACGCATTTATATGTAGGTGCACAAAAACAACATCCAGAGAAAGATTTGGAAAGCTGGTAAAAATTAAATGCGGAATGTGAGCTGAATGCACATAAATTCCAATGCGTCTTTCGCACTTTCAAAGCGAAACCAAACACGCGAGTTAGGCATTCGAAGCATTTAGATCTTCGCAGTGTTCTGGCACTTGGTCTAACCGCTTTTTTTGCCGGTTTTGCATACTCTTTTGTCGCGACAAGTTTGCGACACGCAGAAATTTTCTCATCATCGATTGACATTGGGCTGGCTCTGGGACGGTAAGAAGCTGAAAAAAGTCAAAAATAAATTACAAGCGTATTTTATGCCCTACACCCATTAAACTTGAACTACATACGACCACTTAAATTTGTATCGCATTGTGCAGTGCTTATGAGACCGACGTTGGAGAGAATACAGAAGAAGATTGCGCAGATCGCAGCACCGCTACTCGGTTCCAAGTGAATGTGTTGAACTTTTGTACTTTTAAAGTTTTGTAAACAATTGTTTTTTAAGGTCTGGCTTCATTTTAATCTATTCCATATTTACATTAACTTAACCTAACTTTTCTTTATTATTTACAAAAAATTTTAAACTACATCATCGGAGAAGTACTCCCGAAATTCTACTTAAATCTGCGCAATATGTGATGATCCCTACTAATACATAAGCCATTAAATTTCTGCCACTTTTCAAGTCGACGTGCAAAGCAGCGAGAGCCCCACTTTCAATTTAAAAAATTCACCACCATCCCATTGATGGGTATAAATATCAGCTTACTAACTGGAACTAGAATTTATCATTGTACTTGGCGTCTGACCATTTTCAATTCAATTTTATGCGAAATTTATAGACTCGCTAAAACAAGTAAGGGTATAAGCATGAGCCAAAACCCAAACGAATGACAGCCGATGCAAATGTTGGTTTTGTACCAGTGCCAAAGCCGCAGCCAAATTCCATATTCGCACCGCAAAAGCTGAGTGCTGTAATTTTCACTTTTTATGCAAAATTTTATGCATACATACATATATAGTAAAGTATGTGTGACAGTCGCAGAAAAATTGCTGATGATTTGCACAGATATGGTCAATGGTCAATGGCCAAAAGCCGTTTTGACGTGATGATGCGATGATGGCAAAATTGCCAATGCCGAATAAAGGTTTTGTTGGAATTTAACGCGCAGTAGAAAATTGAAAAGGAGGACAGGGAGGTTTCTATTGTTTGCCAATAACTGGCTTGCTAACTAAGTTAAGGAAATTAAATTGAGTATTTTTATTCAAAATAAAAATTGTATCTTTTCATATATTTTTAACACAGATGCAAGGCGTATGAAAATTTTAACAATGGAAGGAATTAATTATGAAAAAAAACTCTGAGCTTTTTGTGCTTAGAAGGATGATTGATTTGTGTAAAATTTCCTTTGTTTTGCTTTGAATGAAATAATTTCTAAAGAATTTGTATGTAACTTATTCAAAGGAAGGACTATTGTAACAGTCTTTATTCAATTGGGACTCACTACATTTGATAAAAATTTGAAGCAGTCTGCTGCACTAATACTAGTATACACTACCGTATAAATCACAGTTTCAAACTTTGTGAAAATTTAAAAAAATTCTAAAATTTTGCGTATGCAGTTTTTTTATTTGGTATAAGAAGTGCATCTTTGAAGTGGCTAAAACATCGCGTTCAATTTGTTTTTACTGGCGGTCTTGTGCATCTTCCTCATATAACGATTGCCCGACTTTTTTCTCCTGAAATGGCTAATTAAAAAGTGCGAAATTTTGATGAAAAGAATATTTCTTGAATTTTGAAAATCCACAAAATGGGAGTAAAACTGGTAAAAGCCGTTGTTTGTATCCAAGGCATAGATGGCAATATGCGAAACTCTTTTTCACGTGAGAGCACTGTCAAAATGGGTATTTTTAATAACTTTAGCCAGTGATGTCACAGCGAAAGCAACATTAATTGGATACTTTTTAAATAAAAATTAGGAATTTTGGAGTTTCCATACCAACATGTACAATAAATGATATATACATATTTGTACATATAATAAAAATAAGCACAACCTGTATAAAATACATAAATGATCAGACGTTCAAAATTTTTAATTTACATGTCAAAAATTGAAACACAGAATGGAGGCGACAACCATAATCATAAGAATATATAAAAATATAGCAAATTTTGAATATCAGATAGAAAGTGAGTAACAAAAACAAATTTGTACAACAAACAAATTAACATAACAAGATTTTTTTATTTAGGCTCAGAAAAACAATTTTTTCGTTTTGTGAAATATGACAAATTAAATAGATCAATTCCTATTTCACCTGACTTAGGAAACGGTAAACTCATTTTCTCCCGACGCATCCTCGAACCCATTTATTCTTTACATTTGACATTTTCTTGGTGAAAAGGCAGTATTACAATATAATTTATGAGTTTAAAACAAGAACCTTGCACTAGCTTTAATATTTTCATTTTGCTCTTCCTTAAACCTTCTCTCGTCTTTGAATATAAGTTCCTGCAGAAATATGTATGTCGCGGTATTAACGAAAAAATGAACTGTTTGCCTTTGATGCCTTTTTTCTGGCAGTCCACCATTTCACCTATCAGCTCTGCGGATTGCCAGTTCTGCCAAGTAGTCCAACGAGTACTTGAGCGCGCTATCACATTAAATAATAATAGAGTTTTTCATCTAGTCACCTATACTCAAGGCTCCCCTCCTACTAGACTACTTATACCATACAATAGCCTACAGATGCCTTTTTTCTTCTTATATCCAAGGCAAGCTGCTTACAGGCTAGAAGCTCAGGGCCCAGATTCACGCCGAATATTGTGAATGCTTATTAACATTTAAAAGCAAGATTGCTCTACATGGGATATATTTTTAGGTATGACCCGTTTTCAATTAAAATATTATATTTGGCTCACACCTTCTTAGCTGGTGCTGAGCGGGCACCGATTCCTATAGGAGATGCCTCAAACAAAAGCTTGTACTTAAAGAACTTTCAAAGCAGGAAAGAGTCATGTAACTCAATTAATTTAGAGAAAAATAAATTTCATAAAAGAGATTCCTCAAAGTTATAGCAGGAGTTATAAAGAAGATGAAGGCCAGGAAAACTCAATTCCTCATTTACATAAAATGTTATGCGTCGCGTACATGCTCAAATGTGGGCTCAATATATTTAAGACTTTTCCAAGACCAGATACAAAAGACGTTTTGGCTTTTAATTCCCATGTCAACACATTTGCCTTTGCGACGTGGCCCACCTACTTACCTAATTATGTTCCAATGCATGTAAAAGTTCTTCTGTAAATAATAGTTTCGCTGCTACGATGAATAATAAAAAGAAAACCTTTGGAAGAGTAAACCGACTCAAAGTCATTTAAATAAATGGCAAATAAGTTTATAAGTATAATATGTTTGGCAGATTGTTTACTCGCTTTTCAAAATTAATTCAATAGAATTAACCATTTATTATCTTCTCTTTATTGCAGGTAAGATGACGGGTGATAAGACAAAGACGAAGATGGAATGAGTGGCGCGTATTAAGTGCGGTGAGCTTGTCTATTGTAAATCTATTAAACTCATTCGACTGGCATACAAATACAAATTTGGCTTAATAACAGATTTAGTACAAGTCGAACTAGTAAACAATTCGGGCAACACTTTCTATTTTGAATACAAACAAACTAAAAATAACCGGATTAAATGGACAACAACATTCAGTGTCATGTAAATTTGCATGGTATTGGGTCAAGTCATGGAAGTGTAAATATATGAACATAAAAAGTAGGTGACTTATTTTTTGTTGGCGAGAACAATTGAGACAAGCAGATTAAAACTTAAGCGAACAATATATATGCAAATTAATAAGACTTTCATAGATAAAACAAGCTTGAAGATAACACAGTAGTAGTAAATATTTTGAATGGCAGAGAGAAGATAACTCGTTAAAGAAAAATTCCATATTTTCAAATGCTTCGCATCTGCGGATACAAAAGTTTTAAATATGGGGTTTTGAAATTTTCCAATTGGTGAAGTGAGATAATGCATTCGTAGTCAACAAGTATCAAGAATGAATGTCTACATCTTCGAAGGCATCCATTTATGCCTATGGCAATCCTATTCATGACAAATGGTGTTGCTGGACAGACACTTACCCAAAGAGCATACACTGGAGTATTGCTGCTAATACATATGAAGGAAAAATATTGAAAAGTAGCCGAGCGTAAAAGACTGAAAACGGTCAAAAAGTCTGAATTTATTTAATTGTGAAATAAGAAATTGAATCAAGACCGACAGTAAATAAAAGGATCGAGAGGTTCACAAGCCAAGGCTGGTTTTTGGCAGATAGCCCGATAAGGAGTAAAACTCAGCGACGTTCGCGAACCCGATACTGATTCTACCTCCCTTTTCGGCAAAAGCAAAACAATATAGAAAATAATCAGTCATCATACTTGTGCGCTTAAGATGAATGTCTTGCAATATGTTTCCTTGATACGCTTTTGAAAACATGCTAACAAAATGATGCTCGATTAAATCAGGATGTACGAAAGCAGTATCAGGTTCGCGTGGGGCACACTAAAAATTGTTTTGCGAAATAAATACAATTTACAAGAAAGGAAACGCGCACGATGAAAAATTTCAATCGAATAAGTGATCGCGGCCAGGGAAATGAATGTGCACAACCTGATTACTTTTCGGAGATCTGCATAATGAGAAAAATATATTTCATTCTTTATTTCACTTCACATTCATTATCGCTTTCTCGCTTTTTGTCCTGCTCCAATTTGTAGTGTGCGTTTTAATGTTGTCTTACAAATGGAGGCGCACTCAGAGAACCTTTTTTATAAGCAGCTTTTTATATACATAATAAATGCACGGCTTTGCTTGCGCTGATATAGAAATCAACTGCCTTAACAACCGTGCTATTAGTTCTGTTTTTTCTAACTTAAGTGAAGAAGCAAAGCGAATGGGTCTACTAGTGAAATAAAGAAGAAGGATCTCAAACAAACAGTCGCAATCGCGCAGCGACAACAGTTCCACTGTTGGATGTTATGATTTCGTTGTAAGAGATTTCGTTTATCTAGGAACAAACATTAATACCGACAATAATGTCAGCTCAAACTCATTCCGTTGATCATGGCGACTCCCTTTAATTATAACACTGTTCTGTTCTGTTCTGTTTTATCTGCTCCTCCACTAGGCGATAAGAAATGAAGTCAAAAAGTATTTATTTTAAATCTTCCGTCGCTTTTAAAGTTGGGTAAGAGCAGTAAGTCTTAGAATAAATGAACACAAAACTAACTATCTGAAGATCTCGCGCAGCGATGAGAGACGAAATCCTGAAATCATCGAAATCGGGGCATTCACCTTCGAAGGTGTTCAGCGCTTTAAATATCTGCGAGTGCTGGATGATGACAAGCAAAAAATGAGCTTATGAGTTTTCGAAAAAAAGTACTCCGAAGCGTGTTTGGCTCAATACACTGCAATGCCTTAAAATCGAACGAAGGATCTATTTTGCCAACAAGTGGTCCTTTAAACTAAGTAGGCATTTAAGAACTAAATACCTCACTCTCTTTCTCTCTTATTCTACCCGTCCTATTGTATGGCGCAGAAGATTGGACGATGACCGTATTCAATAAGACGTCCTTGGAGTGTTTCGGAAATAGATTATTTGGAAAATGTTTGTCCCTCCATTGCCGACGGCGAATGTCGCAGATGAAGGAACAATGAGCTGTGTGGCCTTTACGGCGACATCGGATATAAACGCTCTGACTCTGAAAGTATTCGATGCGGTATCAGCTGGTGGTAACAGAGGAAAAGGAACGACTTGCTCGCTTTGTTAAGCTCGATCAAAATCCTTTAAGTGGCTATCGCGCCAATTAAGAAGAACAATTTTTTTTTCATTTCTGTAAATTCTGAGATATAATGGCAAAAACCATATCTAAAACTACCAAAAATATTTTAAATATTTACAAATCTCTATGTTTGGGTGAGTCTTTACCTTTAATTTGAGCTATAAAACTTGAAACTCCTCTCAATAATTTTTGGCTAGAAGCAAAACTGTAAAAAATTTGCTCTTCCAAAACAAATCTGCTGAACTGTACGATGGCAGTAAAAAGGGCAAAACAACAACAAAGAACATATTAACACTACTTACTGAAGGTATGTGAGGGAGCATCTCACTTTCTCACTGTATCAAATAAAAAAGTATTCCAAAAGGCTCAAAGGTTTTATGCAAGAATCGTTGGACAGACTTGAGAGATTGCTAAAAGAACTTTTTCTGACTGCCAGGCATTAAAGTTGAGTAGATTTGATTTAAAACTCCATACAAAATTTGAGGAGTTGCCATCACCTAATATGCTCAGTTTCTAAAATAGTCCAGGATGAATTAATTTTTAAATAGAATCAGCACGAAATATATTTACCCCACTACTTGAGTAATATGATGGCAATAGCAGCTTTTTGGAAGGTACCACAAATGTTGGCATAAAGCTAGAAAAATCAAGTACCAGATGATGGTAAGCGGTTACAAATACAGCAGTGACATTTTATCCACATTTATATGTACGCACGTAAATATGTATTTAGAAATGTATAATCAAGTATGTACGTACACACAACATAACTTCGCTCGAATATAAAACAACAATCTCGAAAAAGTAGCACATGGAATTTCAAATATGCGTGAGTCTTCTTGGAAGCAGCAGCAGGCACGCAAATGGAAAACAATCAAGAGTTTCAATATCTAGTTATGCATTCAATAATACCAACACGTAATAAGAAATTAGCTAATCTAGCTTCTATAAAAAAGACCCGGATGGCGTTATTACTCACTTGTCACCTATTTTAAGTAGCTAAATGAGTCTCAACGTTGTTTCTCAATGAGTCCCCCATAAAGGAAGTAGACATTAGACCAATGGTTGTTAGACTAATACGTGTTTTTATTGCTTCAGATGTAACAGTAACAGAAGTAATAATTATGGCAACAATTATGTTACCTACTGGCAGCATACATAAGAAATATTTTACGAATATTAAAAACTTAAAGCCAATACTCATATGCGTCCATATGCTTACTACAAAAACCATGTTGGCTACAATGTTGCTTAACTCTAACCAAGCATGAGTGCAAAGAATACCTAGTACTGTTATGACATGAAATGATTTGTACAGCGGTAGTAACAACAACACTCGCAATGGCAGCATTAAACTAGCGCTATTTATGTAGCAAACCAGCTTGTAAACGGTCATCTATGTACATACTTACATATACTTATACATACATAACTAATATGTAGGTACAAAAAAGTGGTTTGTACTTGTCACCATTATAACATGCTGGTTGCATGCCACAAACAAATAGTTACATACAATGCATGCAACACTTGAGGTGTTCTTCGTGTGAGTCTTCATGCAAGTACGAGTGCAAGCGAATACCCGGTAGATTGTGGCGCATGTATGTATGTACGTATGTTTTGTAAGCAATGTTGTTGTACAAAGCTGCAAGAACAACTACCTGAATAGAAACGAAAAAAGTGTATAAAAACGGCAGTGCCTCCTTATGTTCGACGCAATTTCACAGATGCCCAACTTTGATCCATAGTGCCTTCCTTGGAGAATTATAGCATTTTCAGGAAAAAGGGATATTTTTATCGGGAAATAATAAAACTGTTATCTGTAGTAGGAGAACTCTAGTATTTTCAAAAAAAATAAGGCTTTTTTATGTGGAAATCATTAAAGTACCTCCTTCGGAGAATTATAGCATTTTCAGGGAAAATAACCTTTTACTTGAGTGGAAATAATCCAACTCTGATCAATATTTAGCACCAGTTTCTGAAAATTATAACCTGCATTTTCCGGCAAATTAACCATTTTTCCATATAGAAATAATCTAGTTTTGATTGATTCACAGTGGCTCCCTTGGAGGATTCTAACATTTTCAGGGAAAAGAAATCGTTTTTTTTTTTATGTGGAAATAATCCTACTTTAGTCTTCCTTGGAGAATTCTAGGATTTTCAGGGTGCTTTTTTTTACTTGGAAATAATCAGTGTTTAGGTTTGGTTAAGCAGCTATAGGGCAAAAACACTGCACACCCAAGTAGCAACTATTTTTTTGGTGGCATAGTCAACAACCAACGTAGTTCAGAATAATGTGGAGGCTAATTTTGGAAACATTTCGCAGAGTATCTTACTCAAACGCTTCCAGGGTAATACTCTGTTCATCCATTAATGTAATAGGACTATGAATAAGTTCGTGCGGTTTTTTTCGAAATTTGAAACTTTATTGACGTAAAATGGTTACAAATTTAATATTCAAAATATTGTCCATCGCTTACTACTACTTTTTCCCATCTTTCTGGCAATTCACGGATTCCCTTTGTGAAAAATTCGGTCGGTTTTGCCGCAATCCACGAATCGATCCATTTTTTGACTTCATCGTAATTACGGAAGTGCTGGTCAGCCAGGCCATGTTGCATCGATCGGAAGAGATAGTAATCGGATGGCGCAAGGTCTGGACTATACAGCGGGTGGGGTAGGACATCCCATTTGAGCGTTTCTAAGTATGTTTTGACCACTTGTGCAACATGTGGCCGAGCATTGTCATGTTGCAAAATAACTTTGTCGTGTCTATCGGCGTATTGCGGCCGTTTTTCTCGCAGTGCTCGGCTCAAACGCATCAATTGTCGTCGGTAGACATCCCCCGTAATCGTTTCATTCGGTTTCAGTAGCTCATAATACACAACACCCAGCTGGTCCCACCAGATACACAGCATCACCTTCAGGCCATGAATATTCTGCGCCGACGTCGATGTTGAAGCATGGCCAGGGTATCCATACGTTGCCCGACGTTTTGGATTGTCGTAATGGACCCACTTTTCATCGCCAGTCACAATTCGATGCAAAAAACCCTTTCTTTTGTGCCGTTGAAGCAGTTGTTCGCATGCCATAAAACGGCGTTCAACGTCTCTTGGCTTCAATTCATACGGCACCCAATGGCCTACCTTTCGGATCATTCCCATGGCTTTTAAACGTTTGGAAATGGTTGATTGATCAACTCTCAAAGTTTTTGCAACCTCTTCTTGCGTTTGAGCCGGATCTTGATCGAGCAATTCCTCCAATTCGGTATCCATGAACTTTGGCGGCGCACCCTCGCGTTCTTCGTCTTCCAAGCCAAAATCACCACTTTTAAAGCGTGCAAACCACTTCTGGCACGTTCGCTCAGATAGAGCATGCTCACCATAAACTTCCACCAAGATACGATGACTTTCGGCTGCTTTTTTCTTCATATTAAAATAATGAAGAAGAATTCCCCGCAAAAACACATTATTTGGCACGAAATTCGACATTTTCAAGTGTGGTAAAAATATTGTTGTTTACGCTTCAAATAAAAAACTTATACTGACGTTTGTGCCTTACGACAGTAGCTCTCCAATGAATGTTTGGAAATGTGGATCGATGGAATAATAATCAAGTTACGCCATCTGTTGTAAAACCGCACGAACTTATAAATAGACCTATTAGTAGTCGTGGTAAGACAGTATACCAGCCATTTGGCGTTGCTGCCATGGGTCAATTTGCAGTAAGCATAGTAAAGAAATTCGCAGTACCTGATATGATCTTCGCTACCGCATTGAATATTCCTTTTAGATTTTATACAGACTATGTGAATTTGGTGTTCTTTGCAACCTAACGAAGTATACCCTCTATGACCCGAATATATTGAAGACAATCGCTCCCCTTCAGTAACTCTATCCAAACTCACCACTCTCGCTTGAAGTGATAAGGAAGCTTACTGGCCAACTTGTCGGCGATCTTCTTGTTTTCGGTTATGTTTAGACGACAAGGAATCGAAATCATGTCTAAGGGAATCTGGCTACCGAAATTTCTTTAAAGAATAAAGAAGAGAAGTCATTGGTTGTCTAGATATATTGGAGCACATAAGCTGCAATATTCCCCAAAGCATTTTCGCTGTTATTTAAATTATGCATCAGATCTCTTAATGAAACTAATAGAATTTTAAATAGTCTCACCCTACCGATTTCACCTTCTTAGATCTCTATTTTTATCTAAGCTGGAATCAAACTAATTTTAAGTCTTATCTTTTTGACATTATTTTGAAGTTATTTTTACTTCCAGTCCTCAAGGTTTTGCAGTCATGGACTTAATAAATGAAATCAAATAGTCAAGAGTATTGCGGGCACAATAATTTGAAGTTTAATCTGGGGTTTATTTCAAGCTGAAGGACACATCATATTGAGAGCCGTGAGTCAACAGTCTTCTTTTCAGAGATGGAAGAATTTGTTCACAACATCAATGGGTCAAGAGACTGTCACTAAACTTTGTTATTAAAATTAAGTATTTTAGTATAGATATTTAGTTTTCACTGTTTATAAAATATGTGCGTGTCACAGATCTTCAAATTTGTATAAAATTAAAAAAAAATCCAGAAATTTTCATCAAAATTTTCAAATTTTGAATCGGAGTTTTAAAAAAAATTCTGAGTACGCAGTTTTTTATTCAAGTCAATTTAGTTAAAATAGTTTTTAAATAGTATTGTGACAGTTTAAAGTGACTCACAATTCGTGATAATTTTTCGTAAAATTTTTGGTTGATATAATGATTGAAATACTCGAAATTTTTTTTGTATGGGAAAAATGCACAAAACAATCAGCAAAAAAATTATTAAAAATCAACGGCTCCAACAATTTCTAGCAATGCCGGCAATTATTCTTTCACTTGTCAAACGATATTACTTTGTATTGGGTACATTTATAGTTACCTGAAGGGGCATGGAGCTCAAAATACTAACAATATCGCAAAAGCGTTAAATAGTTCATGTCAAAAACATGGTATAGATAAAATCGATCATTAAAGTTATTGCACTTAAAATTTTTTTCCCAAACTATAATACTGCATAAATACCAATACTTAAACGCGTTCTGCTTTCCTAACCCAGAAAACGCAAATTCAGCGCATTTGCTAAACATCTTTTTACCAAATCTTGGTCTTTCGTCAAAAAATAAACAACATATATTTTCACGGAAACGTGCTTTTGTTTGCATTGCAATTTTAAGTATATTATAAAATTGTAACTTATAGATCAGATATGAAATGCTAAAGCAAACAAAAAAGGTTAACAAATGAAAACTACTCTCAATTAACAGTAAACATCATGAATAGCATTAATTGTGTCATAAACTGTTCTATTCTGGCGCATCACAAAAATTATACTAACAAGGGGAATAATTAGCAAACAAATAAAAGGCGAATACAATTCCAGTTATGTGCGAAACAAAAGATTTAAGCGACAAACGCGCATAACCAGTAAATACTTGATGAAGTGGTAGATATGTTGATGGAAGAATGCGGTGAAGGAACGATTTAGTATAATAGATCATGGGAGTACAACTTATGAAGTTTCATTTTTAACTTTTATTTCGAACTTAAGGCGTAATGCTGCTGTAATGCTCTAAACACAAATGCCATTCGGGAAGTGCCTCGCTGAAAGCTTACTAACTCTGAGCAAGGTTACTAGTTATGGTTTTTCCTGCAGCGTGTTAACAGAAGCGCTGATGATGAAACAAGCGACGGAAAAATAACTGTTCTAGCTTGTGAATTGGAATTGTATGGCACAAATAATTAATATTTGTGGTTAAAGCTGCTTGCGCCATTACTCTTAACTATGGTCTTTTCGTAAAGAAAATTTTATGTTTGAACATTTTTGAATTAGAAAACTCTGAAAAAATGAGTACATAGATTTGCCTATACGACGTAATAGCTTATACAACAAGAAACCTTAATTAGAAATTCTTCTTCTGGATTGGCACGATAATCGCTCAAATCTCTTAGGACCGAGTTTAACGAAGAGCGGCAGTCATTTCTTTCTCCTGCTAATCGGGGCCATTGGGACACACCAAGTAAAGTTATGTCATTCTCCACCTGATCTTTTCAACGCAAAAGCGGTCTTCCTCTTACTCTGCTACCACCAGCTGTTACTGTATCGAATACTTTCAGGGCTGGAGCGTTTGCATTTATTCGACCTAGCCAATGGAGCCGCTGGACTTCTGTTTGCTGCGCTATGTCTATATCGCCATATAGACAGGTAAAGTGTGATTTTGGTTAAATTGCATACATAGCCCAAAGTAGCACTTATTGGCAAAGGAGATTCTACTGACTGGAATTTTAAGTCGGAAATCTTCCTCTGAATGCGTCATTTGGGACTACATAAGTTCAAATAATGCAGAGCAAGAATATATAAAATGAATTCACCGAGATTGTTTGTCTAAAAATTTTTTGCTTCCAAAATTTCGTGAATATTATGTGACCAATCTAACGAATGTAATTAAAAGAATAAAAAAACAATGTATAAAATTAATAAAAAAAAAATTTATAAAATAAAAAATAAAAAAAATTGTAAAATAATAAACTTAAAAAATTTAGTTCGTACTTTCGCGTTTGATGATGCCAGCGGAAAATTCTTGAAACTGTTCGATCTAAAACTTCAGATGGTCAGCTTATTCAACTCGTCTATAGACTCAAGGAAAGGAAAGCTTTATAAAGACAAGGAACAATCGATAGCCAATATGCTAAAACATACAAATTTCACTTGTTCCGATCGATAACGGATGTCTTGACTGAGTAAAATTTCGATTCTTATGTAAAGACCAAAAATTAGTTGAATTCACAAATAAGAGATTAGAACATTTTTCAACGCGAAAAATTCGTCGCAAGAGACGAACACAACAAAATTTAAAAATACCCAGTTTTCATTTATATTCAGTCTTTTTAATATAATTGTTATTATTATTACGAGTATGAGGATATTTAGCACTGTGATCTGAGAGATATGCCCGTTTATGATACATAATGTGCCCCGTTTATGAATTCAGAGTATTTCTCTGAGCCCAACTTTCTCAAAAATTATAGTAATTGTCCTATTTTATTGACTTGCATTGGCATCTACTCTTACAGCCAGTATTTATGCGTTCGAAATTAGTCAGTGAATGCCTAATTTCTCTCTCGTCTGTATCCGAATACTTCGTTATTAGACTAATTTGGGTTCCCGGTCACAGTGGCATAGCGGGAAACCGCTGGACTGATGAGCAGACTAGACGATTTCACTGCGTAAAAAGAGGATTGGGGTTACCTTGAAATCTTGTAGTCTACTTCCGGAAAGATGCGTATCGCGTCAACTCAGCGAGCGCCGGGTTAGTGCACACGCATGCAAAGTTGCGGGCAGGTCGGAAGCGCTCGAGGAAACTGCTAAGGCTAACAAAGCCGCTGCTCTCAAATTTGTTGGGTGACCTTAACGGGCATTGTCTGTTCGGTATCCATGAGGTGAGACTGAAAATTACTTCAAAGCCTTTCTGCAGAAGCTGTCTAAAGGATGAGATGGAATCATCTCAGCACCTCTTTCTCAGCTGCCCTGCTCTCCTCCGGCTAAGATTTAGACATCTGGGCTCTCACTTTTTTTGCTATACTTGCGTATATAGCAGGTTTAAATATCACACATCTCGTGAATTTCGTCAGTAGCTTCAAACGGTTAAGACATACAAATATAATTAGCCACCGTTGGGTGTCATCCTCCAATACCGTTCTAAGCTCCTTCTTCCGTTTTTCGCTGTTTCTTTATTTTCCCTCGGTTTTTTTTACCTATGACATCACGAATTTTAATTCTTTGTCCAAGTGGCTCCCTCACGTGGACAACCATTTATCCTAACCCGATGCCCGCGAATGTTTGGCGTTTTCATATACATCTGCCCCATAAACATTAATAAAACTTATAGAACACCTATAATATACAAAAGCACTTGATGCTCGGCGGGCAGACAGTATAGCTGACATGAAAGATATTTTTATCTATCTGGATCTAAAAGCGACTCAAAAGTGTAAGATACTTCAGACAAACCACAAATTCGATTCGAGGTTCCGGTAATTTACATATGTATGGAAGTGAAACGGAACGAAATTAAATTAAATTAAACAAGTAAAGCGAAGCACAATGGAAAGTAATATTAACCCAATAAGTGTTAAGCCTACCAAACTTTACATACATTTTTTATTAACAATTAGATAATATTTCCACAAAATTGTATCAACATGTTACGCAAACCAAACAATTAGTGAAAAAAGCCTTTCAAGCTTAGTAACCGATGTCATCATAATAACGCTTTCATTTAAAAAGGCTTTCAAACCCATTTCTGATTCTCCTAATAATTAAAGCTATTTTCATTGTAATTGTGGCGCTTTTAACATCGACACTACTTTGTGAGTTTTCTAAACAAATTTCACGCTAAATTAACACAGATCATTTATTGTGAGTGGATTTATGTACCGAACAGCATTGACAGACAAACATTCAATTCAATTGCAACGCGTATCGTACATCTTTACGCATTGTTTAATTTTGTACGAGTATAACGATGCACAATTTTTTTTTCTTACTTGGTACATAACTACATATGTATACATATATGTTTCTACGAGTACATGTACACAGTACGTATGTGTGCGAGCGGAAGATGAAAGCACTTTCATTAGTGTATTTCATAAGTGACGCCTAGAGCGTAACTTTATTTATGCCATCTTTGACATTTGTCAAGTAGTAGTAAAATTTTAACCGTGTATGCTATATGAAAACGGTCGATCTTTAAAAACAAAATTCGTGATTTTTTTGGCGGAAATAATTGTCCGACTGAGCAACAACCCAAAAATTTTAACAAACTGATCATTTTTCACGTATGATTGTTAAGAACAATATTTTGAAGAAAAATAGCAAAACTTGAAAGAATATATATTTTTACATTTTTTAACAACATCTAAGCCCGTCTTTTGAAAGACCCTTTACTTACTTAGATACACATGTTCTTCAATTTGTTTCCTACATCAGACCAAAATGAAAATTAACAGTTGACTTGTCCATCCCAACTGGAATTGATCGACAGCAATGTATCATCAATGTCTCAGATTTCCAGTTGACCAAAAGGCTTCCTACAGACCAGTGTGATGGCCTGTCGATAGCAATGTATCTACTGACTAGTTTACCAGTTGGTCAGACAAATTTGAAAATCTTTCTATAGACAAATCTGATGAAAAGTTTGATTATCTTCATTTAAGTGTACATTTGTTCTTGTAACTTGGATAATATTCAAAATATCACTGGACTAAAGCTGGATGATTTAATATGCTTTCCATTATATGATAAAAAAAGAACCAACCAAATCACTTTTCTCTTTGTTTAATATAAAACAAATTAATAGGTACTTTCATTTTGCATCAGACCTGTAAACGAACACAAGGAAATTTGAGAGTTAGTCCCGATTTACGTAGGGGAACGTTTTGTACGCGATAGAAGGACGTACAGAAAAGAGAGGGATTTTAGTTTCCCGTACTGGCGACGCGCCAGTATTATTCGTATTGTTAACTTGAAGTTGGCTGTAAACAAATTTTTGAAGGTTGCTTCATGCGTTTTCTTCTTTTGTGTGAGAAAGTTCTGTGTTGGTTTCTAATCAAATGGAAGAGATAGATGACAAACATCAGAATGTTGCTTGGAAAACACAGTGTAACTTTTGCTAGTAAAATAGGTATGATGATTGAATTCTAATTTTTGTTTTCCACTTCTTCTTCTTCTGTGTGGAAAGTAAGAACACCGAATGACCTACTTGAGTTGATATCGCATCGTTTGAGTTGAAGGCGCATAACTATTTGCGACCTCTCTAATAGTGTTGTAAAGTTAAAATTGACACTGTTGTGAATGGGCTGTTGCAAAGCTCTTGGGAAATTCCAGCTATATGTCAAAATGCGGAATACACACATAAAACCGAGGCGTTTCTGTTTTAAGATTCAGTGTTTTTAATAACAAAATTATGTTCTTTTTTTTTAGTTTAGTTGTTAAACTTCTGATTGAGATTTTGACGTCAAAACCACCAAATTACAATACAAAAGACGAAATGTCCAACTGAGGGATATCAATATACACAAAATGGAGCAACTTTCAGTAAATATCAAATATAATGAATTCCGGGAGTTCTTTTTGCAGGACGTATACATCAATGAATCAAATATAAAAACTTATTCAGGTATAATTTGAGTAGATGCGTCTTAACATAACCAATAAATTACTGTAGATTTCCCCTTTAGCAAAACCAAAGCGAGTAATAATTATGCGTTGGCCCTATTGGTGCCATTCGATCAGAAGCTTTATTTTTGTTTATGATTGATCAAATGTTATTTCAGCTATTCTTGCTTTCAGTAATACTATCTAAGGGTTTTTTTCTCTACAGGCTATGTGGCGTTTGCGAATTCAATTACCCGCTTATAAGTTATTTATTTCCAGTTGGGTTATTTATGTACTCACCCATGTGGTATTTAGTACATACCTTCATATTTTCGTATAAATGAAGTTTATTTATGCTACGTCAGATGAAAAAACAAGCTAACATTAAATTCAAGCAAAAGATAATTGTAATTAAATTCTATGTTGGGCGTAGCCAATATAGCGGCAGCAACAAATGAAACAATGCAACAGCTTTTTTCTTTACGGATATATGGAGCTCCCTGTCTTTGGTTTTCAATTGCACGTATGTACATACATATATATGTAGTAGGTTTATTAACTCAATTACATCAGCTTTTTATCGAGAAAGTAGTGTTGCAGTCCCTTTCAAACGAAGAAGGAAAATCACAACATAATTATTAGTTAGTGTAAGAATTTTAGTTATAGGCATTTGATTCTTAATTTAAAACAAAACCTCAACAAAAAGTAATGTACACATTGCTAATCTTAGTACAATTTATATATATTTTTTAATTGACTAAAATGTTAAACTGCCGAATAACTCAAGAGTTTATTTCTGCCATGAAAAAGGTCCTCATAAAAAATATCTGCCGTTCGTAGGTCCCTCCATTTTGTGGAACAATATCAAGACGCAAGCCACAAATAAGAGGAGGAGCTCGGCCAAACACCCAAAAAGGGTGTACACGCCATATATATATAAATATTAAGCTTTTAATATAACTGAACTTACGCCAGTTAGAAAATAAACGGTTTATACAGCTATGTACATATTCAGACATTACAGCATTTAATTATACATATGTTCCCACCGTTTCTTTCAATAACTCATACTTTCACATTCAATTTAATTAAATGAAACAATAATTATACATATTAAATACACGCACATGTTTATGTGCATAGGTATGTATGTATGCATGCAAAACTCACTCATGACTTGCCTCCTTCATGCGTGGAAATTGGAGCTTTCAATCAGAGGCTGCATGTGTTGTGTCAGAAAAATAGAATTTCACTTATTATTAACTACAATAAGTGAAATTCTATTTTTCTATGTGTATGTATACTAGGGTGGGTAAATTTGAATGGAACGATTTCTTTCAAGCCCCACAAATTTTAAAAGAAGCTAAATTTAATTAATATGAGTCATGGGCATTGAAAATTGTTTGATTAAAACAAAGATTCTAATATTTAGTTGTTTTCCTTTTATTTTTGCATGTTCTAGTGTGATTTGATGTAATAAATTAAAATTTTTAATATTATATTATATTAAAAAATTCCATACAATTAGTTTTATAGCGCCAATAAAAATCAAAAATAAATTCTTCGAAACAAAAAATTTCCTTCATAATAAAATAAAAAATTTATAAATGGTATATGATTGTTTTATACTATGATCGACATTAATCTTCATTCCAACTTCGTATTAATTAAAGATAGTTTCTTTTAAATTTTTAGGGAGGCTCGAAATTGTCCTTAGAGCTATCCTCTAGTGGTCTTACAATTTTATGTAGAATCCGAATATGCTAGATACGATCAAAAAAGAATTGCCCTGCCCTAATGTACGAGTACATATATACAATCTCTTAAGTATAATATATATATATAATTGGCGCGTACACCCTTTCTGGGTGTTTAGCCGAGCTCCTCCTCCTATTTGTGGCGTGTGTCTCGATGTTGTTCCACAAATGGAGGGACCTACAGTTTCAACCCGATTCCAAACGGCAGATATTTTTTAAGAGGAGCTTTTTCATGGCAGAAATACACTCGGAGGTTTGCCATTGCCTGCCGAAGGGCGACCGCTATTAGAAAAAACTTTTTCTGAATTTTGGTGTTTTCACCGATATTCGAACCAACGTTCTCTCTCTCAATTCCGAATGGTTGTCACGCACCAACACATTCGGCTACGGCGGCCGGATATATAAAAACGTAGACAATTTTTTTCGAAAGGGACTCACTCAAAAACATACATATACGATACAATATTAATTGAAATAAATTTGTTGAGGTGAAGACGGCTTTACTTCAACAATACATTTAAAAGGCGTTGGCATTAAATTAACAAAAGCAAAAACTATTAGGAACAAATTTTAATTATATGTTATCACATGGGTATGAAAAAAATGTTGTCAAAACATGAACAAACCTTTAATTAAAGCTACTTGTGTACAGCGTCGCCAACTAACTTTTGAGGCGGAAATGGTAAACAAATGAACAGACGAATTTAGTATTAGGATGCGATTATCACGCAAATTGTGATTGAGAACAGTTAATTTAAACAAATGAATATACGAGGTGTGTTAAAAAAATAAAGCGAATTTTCAAATTTCGCTGGCTACGTACTTTCGACTATTATTTTTTTTTATGTTGGATGTCTCGACGTTTGCTTTGTTTGTGAGAGGCATAAATAAGACAAGTGGTTTGCGTGTTAGGCGATTTTCTGCTATCGACTCTTGGCTCTCCTGGACTCTTCCATCGGGATTATTGGGCTTTGGTTTCGTTGTCATAACCATGTACTCATGATTCGTCACCAGTTATGACCCTTTTAAGCAGATCTGGAACATCGTTAACGTCATTCAACAATTCCTGAGCCTCTCACAAACAAACTAAACATGCTCTTTTGCTAAAACCGTGAACACATCTTTGAGACAAGTGTACCAACATAAAAAAAAATCATAATCGAAAGTCGAATGTACGTAGCCCGCGAAATTTAAAAATTCACCTTATTTTTTGAATACACCTTGTAGAACAAAATACTTAATGCTGCAAGGTGGTGCAAAATTTGTCATCAATCAATTTTGTTTTTGAATAGTTTTTTCACTAAATAAAAAAAAATTATTTTGAGTGTTAGAAATCAGTATTTGGAGAGACCAACGTCTATGAATACTGAAAGGAGACATCCTAGATGATGTCAACACTTTAAGCGAATCTAAGCAGAGCTGGGAGATCCGCTTTTGAGACGTCCTCCAGACCCTCAAACAGTGGGGCTCCCAGGCATTTTAAACGCGTTTTTAATAATGCCGGACAAACGCACGGAAGGTGTTCTAAAGTTTCCTCAACATCCTCTCTGCATTTCCTGCATTTGTCTGTGTTAGCAATTCCTCTGTTGTATGCACGCATTTTCCGCCAATAGATTATGACCTGTTAGCATACCTATGATAGTTCTACAGTCCTTTCGCGAGAGCGTAAGTACGAACTGAGTTAGTATTTGTTCGTTAGTTCTACACATAAATTTTGCTGTTTTGCATGTGGTTAGATTAGTCCACCTAGCTTCCACTTGCTTTTTCATGTAGTCGTCCATTTCATTGTATATTGTATTTAGCGGTTTTGGTATGTCGTTCATTTGTTCAAATTTGAATCTAACAGCCCTTTTTGCTATCTCATCTACTATTTCGTCCCCCCTAATGCCTTTGTGACGAGGTATCCAATAGATATGCAGCCTTCTGTTTGCGGCTAGCCTTTCTATGGCCTCCCTGCTCGGTGGAACATTTTTGGACTTAATACAATATGAGCTTATTGCTTTTATTGCTGCTTGGCTGTCCACATACAGGGTTGCCAATATTCGACGGCCCCATCTGACAACCCTGTATCTTTTGACAGAGACGTCAGATCGCTTAATGACATACCACGTTGGAAGCGTCAGTCCAAGCAGATTTTTACCATAGAACAGTACACGCCACGCGAGCCCTCCCAAATTGTTGAAAATTATATTCAACAAAAGAAGCCAATTGTAAAAACTCAACGTGCGTATAAAAAATTAAATAATGTGAAAAGTGCGCCTTCTAAGAACACCATTAAACGTTTGTACGAAAGGTTTACGACTGGTGATGCTCTTTCTAATCCAAAGAGGCCAAATCAAAACCGACCAAGGCGTCGCCAAGGACATCCCAAAATCGACGTTCTCAGCAGTTGGGCATTGCTCGGACCACTTTACAACAAATTATCCGTATTGATTTGCATTTATTCCCGTATAAGATTCAATTGACGCAAAGATTATAGCCTGCGGACAAGCCTCGTCGATTGGAATGGGCCCAAAGAGTCATCGAAATCCGTCGGGTCCGTCGAATATGGGCAACCCTGCTTTCCCCACAACAAAAAATTTCCGCTTGGAAAATACTGTTCTGGTCTGGCAGCTTGAAAGGCTGCCTAATCCCTAGTTTGGAGCATTAAATGCCCGCTCCCACTCCGTCTAAAGTTTTAGAGCCGTCTGTGTAGGTGTCAGAAGTCCTATGCCCAAGCTACATGAGTTTGTGCCATCTGTCCTCTTCAATTGTAGTACAAAACCTTCTCTCCCAATTAATGTAGTCTGTGCAACCTGAGCTCCACTTTCCTATTGAGCTATGCATGAAGGTTCTACAGGTCAATACTTCAGCACACACTAACCTCCCCGCGGATTTCACTGCCAGATTTCCCGCCATAAGGTCAATAAGTACCATTTTTCATTTTCAGCGCCGCCGTTGGAGTGGTTTTCATCGCACCTGTTATGCACGGAGCAGCGAGTCGCTGAATCTTGTCCAGTGGCTTAAGTATGCCAGTCTTCTTGTCGCAGTCCACCATACTAAGGCCCCATACAGCAATATAGGTCTAACTACTATCATGTAGCACCAATATATCAGAGAGGCTGACACACCCCAAGTAACGTCCAGCATTCTTTTACGTGCGTACAGAGCATTACTGGCCTTTTTCACTCTTTCCTCAACTTCCTCCAGGACTTTTGTTCTACAGTGTATTAAAGCCATTTCTGAAATCTCAACTCTCAACAACAATTTGAAAACCATGTAGTTTTCAGCTTCAATGAGCTGATTTTAATTTATTCACGAATGAAGTAATTATTTCACTGCGGTAATTAACTTTAACAGTAACTGTAGCATTGCTTGCCACTGGGGGCATTGCACTCGATTATCACGTTTGTAATCAATAACAGTAGAAATATACGAGTATGTATGAAGGAATGATTAAGCAATAAATACGATGATGGAGACGGGGCAATTGATGCAATTTCCGTTATTAGCCAATTATATGCTCTTTGGTTATAGTGTTTTCTTTTTTTCTGTTTGTACGTCTTTGTTGAACTTTCTATTTCGATTTCATTAAACCGAGTGAAGAGTCAAAATGATAGAATACATGCATACATACAAATATAAGTGCATACTTAGGAAAAACAAGTAGTGAATTATGAGACCAAATTCGTGCGAAGTCACTGACTCTCCTCGGAATAGTAAATTTTTTCAGCGTACTCATGCTCACATGGCTAAGCAATTGTAAGGGTCATACGAGTAAGAGGCCGATTTATTCTACTAATTTACGTATGGTAGATATTGTAAATGTGTTTATATACAAGTATATCCGAACAGATAAATAGAAAAAATCGATCGCAAGTTGATCGAAAATCAGTATCGCGCTATTGCGATTGCTGTATAGTATGTGGATTCAACAGTTAACAAGACATACTAGTCAAAGCCATAATAGTCAAAGGTCATGGACCCTATTCGGCTCGATTTGTAGAAGAATTTTGTAAATTTTACATCTCCATAATCGTAAGTAAATAATTTTATTTAAAGTAAATAATTTTATTTATCTACTTATTCCACTGGCAACCCGGGATGTATCTGAAGAATATTCATTTCATATTTAATTTCTGAAAAACTTGAACAAAGGCAAAGCTCGGTCGGGCAGCTACTAAATATGTGATGATGTTTTATTAAAAAACAGATAAGAATTGGCAATAAGAAAAATCGATTTGAGAATGAAATTTTCATAATGGGCCTTTGGCTCACACATCGCCCATAATCACAATTAAATCTAAAATGTCCAAATTATTTTTAGTGGGAAAATTGTTGTGTCTGAACTTAAGCTTAGAGAAAGATTCGGCGGAAAATTTTTGAACGTTGGCAACGGCGTGTATTGTACGCGAAGGAGCAATGAATTTTACGGCGACAGAGACATAATGAAGCGAATGGATACAAACGATATCTGAAAGTATTCGATACGGTACCAGCTGGCGGTCAGAGGAAGGACTCCTTTGTGTTGGAAAGATCAAGTGAAGAAGAACTTGCCTTCGCTTGGTATATCTAACTGGCACCGGTTAGCACGAGATCGCAATAATTATAACCGCGTCAATCGATAAAAAGAAGAGAAGAGCGTTAGCTCAATGTTTATATATAAGGGCCGTTAGTTATGACGCGCCATCTATTAACCGGACCCACTTTGCGATGAAAGGAACTTATAAACACGGCTTAACTGCAAATGTCAGTATTCAGAATATCACAAGTTTTCCAATTCAGCTAATTTTTATTGGCAGTTATTATTTGGCAGTTATTTAGAAATTTGGCAGTTACATAGGAATTTAGAATTACAGTAACTGTAAGAAACCCTTTAAAAAAATTAAACTATCAAATTTTTCATATACACATTCATAAGACATTTTTGGTATTTTTCACTCTACCTCAAGCCTTTTCTTCATTTTCACAATATGATTACTGCTGAACAAATTGCATATTTAAGTCTATATATATAATATATATGGATATATCTACCAGCTAAAAAGAAGTGTGTCTACAAACATATATGTTTTATTTTACGAGGGACAGAAGCCCTACACTAAGACAATGTTTGCCAACAAATTGTTCATTACTTGTAACGATTTGTCTGTTAGTATGCGAATTTATGTGTGGAATATGAAGTGGAGCATGAAATTGCAAATGTAGCTGTAGTTGCATTTCTGCATAGTACTTTTTTCTATAGCAAAATGCATACATGTACGAGAGCAAATGCACACTTGTACATTTCTCTTATATACATATAAACACAAAAACTTTCATCAAAGAAAAAACCGACTGCTCATCTAGCGCCGGGTGGCCCGAAAGTAGCTCAGGCCTCGGAGAACTCATAAGCTTAGCCGTGAGTTGTACTTCACTAACTTTTTCTACTGTATACTGAACATAATTTTATGCAACTTTGTTGCGTCTGCTTACTGCAGCGAAACTTGTAAATACATTAGTGCAGCCGAACTTCCCACAGGGGTATGTACATTCATAATAGTTGATTGCTTGCTCGACGAACAAGATTTTTCCAAGCTTTTTCTGCTATTTAGCGCTGTACCACACAAATTTATTTATATTATTCTGCTTTTTTTATTGCCGCAACTAGCCTCTGCAGAAGCCAAGAGCAAGCGGCAACTTTTGCGATACTGCAGTGATTTACACCATCAGTAGGCCGCCGTGCTAGTTGGTAGTCCATGTCAACCACAGTCGCCGCAATGCAAATATTTTTTAACTGTTGGCTCTTACAAATGTTTCTAAAGTTTTTCGCCTTTTATGTTGTAGCAACTTTTTTCTTTTCTCTGCTACAAAATCAATGACAATTTATTGTTTTTTAAATAATTTTAAGAAATGTTAATTTTTAGCTGAATGTGTGCAGTTCGTTGGTATAAAGAAGGGAAAAGAAAACAGTGGTCAACTTAGCCGAATGGGCTTGTGCAAGGCTAGCGATTGGCTAGCCCGCCTCGGACTTGAAAAGTCAAATGATGGAAAATTTTGTTTGTAATAGTGGTATGTTTCAGCCTATAAGGGTATGTTTCTGCCCTGGAAATGGTTCTCGTAAAAAGCCACAATATTCTAGAATATTTTACTTTGTAAGACAACTTTAATTACTACAAATTAGGGGCTAAGCGTAACAAAAAATCTAACAAGTGATGTTACACAGAGGTAGTTTCTAAAGGTTTGGTACCCGACTTTTTACAGGCAATTGAAACATTCATCTTAATCAAAAAATGGAATCAAAGAAACTCATTAGCCTTTCATGACATTTTTTTTTTAATTTTTTTCGTTAATTTTTTATAAAAATATAGTTCATTGTATAACAAAAACCTTATAAATCAAAGGTTCCGAACTTTGTAATATACAAAATTCACAAAATATTTAAGAAAGTCGGAAATCCATATAAAAGACTTCCAAACATGTATTTTAGATGGAAAAAAATTCTCAACATCACATGCCGAGAAAAATGTTCAAAAATCGAATGTTTTTGTGTCACTTCAAACTTACACCTTATTATACTAAAATTGAATGGGCTATAAAGCTGACGATGGCTGTAGCCGAAAGGCTTGGGCATAACTACCTTTTGGAAGTACCCAGGTTCGAATCTCCGCGCATGAAACATCAAATTATGGAGAAAGGTTTTTCTAGTAGCAGTCGACCCTCGGCAGGAAATGGAAAACCTTCTAATGTATTTCTGCCAAGAAAAAACTGATAAAACTTAATCTGCCGTTCGGAGTCGGCTTGAAACTGTAGGTCCATGCATTTGTGGAAAAACATCTAGGCGAACACCACAAATAGCAGTAGGAACTCGGCAAACACGTCTCAACAACCAATAAAGGGTGTAAGCGCTAATTATATGTTTATGTATTTAAAGCTGCATATCCAGAAGTTTGTTAGAATTGTTAAAATTTTTGATGATACATTTTTTTTTAAATCGGCAGGTATAAATTCAGTCTATAAGGTTTTTTGCGTAAATTCGTGTAACATCCGTACATCGAACTTCTTTGTGTATTTGTATACTTTTAGCATAACCCGATCGAACTTGTACACGGCGAGGTGCAAATTAGTACTGGAAAAATAATATGTTTTTCACTACATCTGAACTTGAAGTAATATTATTCCAAAGACAAAGATGCGAGTCGCAAAGACCGATTCTTACAAATTATTCAACCAATTCTACGAATCGAAGCGGATAAAGTTTGGATCGATTATTCGGAGAATACTATTATATCATCCCTATCAAGCACTGCGGAGTAAATATTACGCAATCTACGTCTGCCAAACTAAATATTTCAAAAAAGTTTGAATCATGAAAAAAGAGAGGAAAACGTATTACATAAGAGGCTTTTAAGAAATCGCGTGATTACAAGGTAGCGATTCATTTGACACCCCTGAAGGAGTATATCCAGATTTTTTTTTTACTTTACTGGTCGAACACTGGTTCGATAATTGAGATTCTTTGACAACCAAGGTTAGGTTAATTTGGAGAGGTTGTCCACTGTAGGACACACTCAGGCTCTTACCCCATTGTGACGCCGCGTGGGGAACCTTATCTCTTCTAATACCAGTGTTTACTATTCAAAAATTCTTCTTTTGGACAGCTTATGCATAAGTCATGTGTCTGCACTCTTACACTCTTTCGGTGTGCCTGTGAATTAGGCAACGCCCCGTTATAACTGAAATCTGTGTGCGAAGTCTGTGCTTATTTTGACTTGGCAGAGATTCTGTGTGCTTAGCATTGAGAGTCAGCCACCATTGTAGAGCGATTTTGCAGGTGATTTCATTATGCCATCTTTCCTCAAAAATATATTAAATTCCTAACAAGTCTGTAAGGGTATGCCTATGTCATACAACCCATGGTATTCTACAAGTTGGTGCAAACTTAATCCCTCTATCGGAAGATTTATAATTTTTGTAAATGCAATGGAGCGCGCAAAGATCAAAATAAAGATTGCCATAATTTTTTCGTTTTTAAAAAAAATTATCTAAAAACAAAAGTGAAAGATTTTATTGATTTATTGGACTGAAATACCCCTTCGATGCAAAGCATTATTATATTTTTCTGCACACGGCTCATTTTTGATATTCTTTTCCAAATAACAAACAACCCCGCGCCCCTATCTCGCTGTAGTGAAGTTGAATTTTTTTTCTTGAGAAAACTTGTCAAGTATGAAATCATTATTATATGTAAGAAAAAACGTGTAAACGATTCCGACTATTAATCTTAGTTCCCACAAAACAATTTAGTTATCTGGGTAATTTTATCTGGGGAATTATAAAAATCGGTTAATAACTTTTATAAAATATATACCTTGCTGAGTAAGCAGATTTCTAAGATCATTATTTGACCCTGAAATAAGGAAACCACCGCAGGTCTAGTATTTGTACAATACTTGGTAATTTTCACTTTTTACAAATGTTAGAGCAAAGAAAAGTCGATAAAGTACGAGTGCGTATTAAAAAACCTGAACTGTAACTAGAATTTCGTTTGGTTTCACTAAATGGGTATTTATCACTTAAAGAAAATAAAAATAATCATTTTATGAAGCCAAATGTTCCCATACACATTTGTAGTAGTCAGTAATAGTGTAGTACGACTTTTGCCACAAATTTGCACGAATTGCATATTAAAATGTTTTTACTCCCCACACAGCACGCTCAATTCAATCCACGCCTCGCCACTCGACACTCAACACCACTCCATTCCACTCTACTTCAACGAACACTTTCCGCTTTTTTATGTTTGATTTTCTCTTTTCGTTGCTTTTTTATTTTTTTATTTCCGTACGATTGCTGTTGTGCAGCATCTAACGGGGTTAGAGTTCAAGCAGAGGCTGCAGCAAACTTTTTTTTTTTGCACTGCAGTTTTCATTAATTTTTTTTAACGACAACACTCAATCTGTGCTGAAATTGTTGATGCTGTCGTTAAGTTGTATTGCAGTTCGGCTCGTTGTCGATGTTGCTTTTGTTGCACTAGTCACGGCAGCGATAAAATCGTGTCTGACATTGCTGGTTGGCATGGTAAATAGGAACGCGCGCGCGCGCTCGTTCAGCTTCAACGGATGCCGAGTATATTGAAAATGCTTGCAGATGTACATATGTGTATGTGCAAACCTTCATATACAGTCTGTCTAATGGAAGCGTGACCGGCAAAATTCGATCTTAGAGTTCCATTAAAAACCAAAAGGCTGCTAAATAGACGTTTCCTTTTCGCAATTCGCGTTGTGCAATTAGTTAATTTGTTAGAATTTTGTTTTTACAAAACTGTGTTTCGCGTACGATTTGAAGCAGTGTTCCTATGTACATGCCCTAAAAGTGGAAAAATAGCACGTGCGTCTGCAGCAAAATGTTTGAAGAAGTCAAAGACGTTCATGAATAAATGGGTGCAATGGCATACCGAAGTGAAAAACGTTAAAGACTTCCCCGGATGAGGCCCAAACAAGAATACCGCTCCAAAGCCAGATTAGAAGATCATTGATTTTTTTGTGGCAAATAACTTGTACTTGTACTTGTGTGAAGCTGAACCAGTTTCAGGAAAACTTGGCTTCATGTATCCAAAAATTCAATTCGAGGATATTTACGTGCAGAAGACCTCAAATTCTGTAGTACATTGAAAATGCACTTGCATGGACTAAGGCAATCTCAGAACGAAATTGGGCAAACGTAATAGTCACGGGCGAAATTTCTCAAACGGCAACTTCAACGAACTGTTAAGCATAGAGTTAAGGTACAAGTTTGGGGCTGCTATTTCCAAAAAGTAGTTGTCCGTTTGTGTTTGCCGCCAATTTGAATGAAGCTTTGGTTAAACAAATTAACGTAGATTAAATTGAATTAATGAATAAATTAAAAGCAAGATTACCGTCAATTACGAATATGTTGGGAAGAACTAGCCAACCTTAGATTTCACAAGAAGGTATGTAAAGTGCAAACAGCAAATTAAGAGTAAAGTCACGTCATGCCCACCCTATTTAAAATATTTTGGCAATAATTAAGCAGAAACTCATAGGAAAACAAACATGGACGGTCAAACCAAATTCGGCTGATTTGCAGCCGATTACCTCCACAACGTGCGCAGAAATTAACACGAAGTTTGACACGAAGATGTGAAGCCATTATAGTTAAAGATGCTGACTACATATTTATTTGAATATATTGCGTGTAATAGATATTATAAGCCCATACAATGCAGTTTGTTTGAATCGAGTTGGTCCAATAGGCTCTAAGGTATGGCGACCACGTTTCTATTAGAAAGACTGTACATATGTTATCGTGTTCGCAAAGATTCAGTTTGATATTCAATTTGTGATTCTCAAGTTGCCTCAGCACAGCTGCAAAAGCAAATGCAAGGAGTATTCACTTACATGCATTTGTGCGCTTACATACATACCCACATAGTACATCTCACCGATACTTACAGTTACTAAACATTATTTGCACTATTTGATTTTCTCGCAGCTACTAGGAAACTTTTCCTTTTTTTTATGCGCTGCTTATTTGCATTTCGGTACCCTTTTTTTGGCCACTCGTGTGATGTGGTTCGATATTCTCTCTTTTTCTTTTGTATAACCACGTTTTCCGATTGCTTTTTCTAGCTTGCTGGACTATCGAGTACATTTGGCGCGATTCCTTAGTGGTTTTTTTCTTACGATTCATTCACTATTGGTTTTCGTGTTGCCTGTGCATTTGCGGTTTTGCTTCCTCATCTTCTGTTGTTTAAGTTGTTGAGGTTTTAGAGTAGATTGAATAGAAAGTGACATTGCCGCAGCAACACTTGAGTTGATAGTTGATATTCAAGAGTTTTATCACTTGAGCTTTAAAAGTGGAAACGAAACGGGTGCGTACGTTTATAGAAGCTATCTCCAAAATAACTTTCGAAGACAAATATTTATTGTGGGATTATACATTTTTAATTTTAAGCCAACAGATAGGTTACATGTGCACAGAGAGAGAAATTACTAAGGTCTGGTGTCAAATTATCTCGTAATAAATTGGGAGCTGGCTATCAATGCTTTAAAATTTCTTTGTACTCGTATAAAGCTTTTTACAGTGATTCTCAACCAAAAATTTACAAAAAAGAGGTAGATGATTTTATAAAAGAAAACATATTTCAATAAATTTGTAAAACCCGTATGCTTAACTTTGCCAAACGCGTATTGCAAGTCAAGGAACACCACAGCGCAGACTTAGTTTTTCTTCGTTCAACCCTGTGAATTTGGTCGATTGTTGAATGATTTTTACGAAAGTCAAACGGATGAGTTGGAATTACGTACTTTTTTCTATAATCGGCCACATTGGAGTTAGCAGCAGTCGTTCAAAGAGTTTGTATAGCATTGATTACAGTGATACAAATCGGTATAAAGACACATTATTTTGCGATTTTCCGCCTTTGATAATCATAATTACTTCTTCCATCTTCCAGTACACAGGAATATATTTTAAGCAAAAAGCACAAATTAATGAATTGAACCAAAAATAAAACAAATATTGCGCAATCTCTGAAAATTTTAAAAGATCTTAAAAACAAACACCGCATCTATTTATCATCTGTATTGGCTAACGATTTGATAGCATCACATTTATAGTCTAATGTCTATAGATATTAATCAGTTTTGTATTTTCAAGCCGAAGTGTATTATATTATTAAAAAATAAAAGATCGTGTCATGTTAAATTCAAGCCTATAGTATTTTTTAAAAACCAAAATGTTGGTTTTCATATAAGGCGAGATAGGAAAGTATATTAATAAAATGCTCAGTTGCCCGAGTCTATGAATGGAACTCTAGAATTAAGAATCTTTCATTGCAAACAATGAACAAATTTTGAGCATTTGCTGTAACGCAAAAGATTTTTAATATTGTGACGCCATTGTATAGAGTGAATTGTGTCGATTAGCAGATCACATGCAAAAATACAATTACGCGATTGATTGTGCGCGGCATGCGGCCATATCAATTGATTCATAATTCAAAAAAGCTATTGAATGAATTTTTTTCTTCAAACCTGATCAAGAAAGAATGCATGTGGTGTATACTATAACGTGTATGATTAAAAAAATGTTATGTTGCATTTTTCCATAGCACATATTACAAGTAATGAACTGCCTGCGCAATCAACTCTTTCACTCCTAGTCGATTACCTGCCATCTTACATGCACATACATGTGCACATACATACATACATGCATAAGTATTTGCATGCACATTTGCTTGGCATGCCTGCATTGAGCGTACGTATAACAGCATGCCACTTGTATTCTGCTCATGTGAATGCATTTTTTCCTTCACGTTGCATGCGGCACGTTGGCTTGGGCGCGCGCGCAGACGTGAAATTCAGACGTGTGTGAAGGTCTTGATTTTGATTAACCTCATTTTTATGCAACATGGCAAACACTCAGAAAAAACGCAAGCCAACAACAACAAATAATTGAATTATGCGCCCACCGCATTTGCACTTGCCACGCTGATAACACTTACCAGATAGACAGGCAAGCCGACAGTCAGAGATATGTACGTACATAGAACGAAGATGGGCAGGCAGCAACGTGGCATTTGGACAGATGAGCAGAAATGTTCTAGGCGAAGTCATATTGTTGAGCACAAACCAAACGTACTAGCTGACCAACACACACATAAGCACTTACAGGGTGGTCCATATAGTGATATCTTTTTAAAAATTCACATAAATGAGCAAGTCAATTTTGCATTACTTATGGAATACTTCTGCCTCTATCTCACGAATGACTTGCTCGATATTCGCCTTAATGGAATTTTCGCATAACATCAGTTCTTCGCGGCATCTCATACAGAACCTGTCTGGGGGCGTAAAATCGGTAATGTATTGACACGGCCGAGACGACTAATAACACGTTTATCGAACTTTGCGCGCAAAATATCGATTGAGGCATGAGCTATGTGGCATGGCGCACCATCCTGCTTCAACCAAAAATAACCCTAGTCCACGGCTTCATTTTCCTGTCACAAAAAATTGTTTATCAAGACTGTAGCCACCAAAATGGCGTTACCAGCAGCACTTTCAAAGTATGTAAGATATGTTTCTGACTTTCTGAGAAAGTTTACAGTTGTAAAGAGCTGTCACTAAACTATCAAAATAAGATATTATTAAAACAAAAGCCGCTGTATAGATCACCCTGTTCAGTGCATTAAGGTACCTCACCTTGCAGAATAAAAGATGGTATGTTTTTCCAAGTGAATGATAAAATTTGGTATATTTTACAACGTCCATCAAAATATTTTAGCTCAACATGCAGTAATCGTGGCTGGGTCGTGTTTAAAATACGTCCAAGAATAGTGTTGCAGGGTTTTTTGCCCCAGTTTATGAAGAAACAATTTTGTATTCATATTTTTTCAGTAGATGACCTAAGGTGACAATTTTTAACATAATTTTAAAATAACTAGATTTTTAGAGATCATTTCAGCACGACAAAACAAGAGATCTTATGATTCAGTTGGGAAAGCAGCCGTCTACAGTAAAACGGACAGACTCCAAACAGGCAGGGAACCTGTGTAGAAAATGTCTGCAACTTTCTTATTTTTATTGTGAGTCGAACTGACTTGCATTTAAGTTGGACTAATCTCAAGGCTGCCGCCGTAGCCGAATGGGTTGGTGCGTGGCTACCATTCGGAATTCGAAGTACGTTGGTTCGTATATCCGTGAAACATCAAAATGAAGAAAAAGTTTTTTTCTAACAGCGGTCTTACCTCGGGAGGCAATGACAAACCTCCGAGTGAATTTCTGTCATGAAAAAGCTACTCATAAAAAATATCTGTCATTCCCAGTCGGCTTAAAACTGTAGGTCGGTCCGTCCATTTGTGGAACAACATCAAGACGCACGTCACAAAAAGGAGAGGAGCTCAGCCAAACACCCAAAAAGGGTGTAAGTGCAATTTATATATACATATATGTGGGAGCTAGTGAATAGCGAAAACGATGTGTTCACTCGTACGGCTCAATCCAAAAAGAACGAGACCGAAAATTATTTCGTTTATTAGCTCAACAGTACAAAGCGAAATAATGAGAAGTTAAAAGTAAATGAAAAGTCACTCATGGTTGCATTTATAAAGTATTAAAGATGAATAAAAGTATATGAACAAATTAAAGGATAATTATTAAGAATGTAATAAGCTTAATCTAGTTGTGGTGCCCCCACATATATATATATGTATATAATATCAAGCCGGTCTTAACTTTTCGGCCACATTAAATACCTTACTAAAAGTATATAACTTGAAATGAGCTCGCAGTACGATGAAAATGGCAGAAAAGGTCGACTACCAGCACAGTTGAAAGAATACAGAAGGTTTGGCAATCCGCGGGCCACTACTCTTCTCTGAACAGAAAATCAACGCGGCCATTGCTCATGTTACCTACTTCACCATTCAAATTTTGCTTCGGTTAGCCAAACCTTGTAATCTATCATCCTTGACTTTGTACATATTTTCCGCCGCTATTTCTGATTTCGCCATCACTTTTGAGTATGAGTATTTAGAGAATATTCGAATATTGTATTTTATCATTCTTGGCTTGGCAAACAGGCTTGTAAAATAACGATTTATTATTACTTCCAACGCTAACAGTCAGAATAGCCGAATAATTCGGACTCCAATGACGTATTTTAAAACCAAACAGAGTTCCTTTGGTTACTAACGATAATGAAAACAAATCATTTTACTGTTCTACATGTAAGCGGGCAAAGAGCAGGGTAGCGGTATCTCTCGATCCCACAATTGCACCTATAGATTATGTTGAGAAAGCTCTGTTAAAACAGAAATGCGAGTTGGAGATCGCGAATTTCACTGTTAAAACATACCTGCCTTAACGAATTCCTTACCATCATCGTCTTAAAATGAGCTGTAATTTCGTAGTTTGACAACTCAAATTTCAATTTAAAGCGATTAGATTTGAGTGATGCCATTTTGAAAATAAAACGTTAAAATAGCAAGGTGGCAAGGTAAGAAAAGGGGACAAAGTCCAAACAGAAATTTGACAGATGTTAAGGTGCACTCAGTGAAAGGGGCAAGAAAAAAATAAATATAAAATTAAAAAATCGCATCCACCCTTTGTTAGTGCTTGAACCAGACACTTTTGGCATGAAAAGTAATAATTAGCTCGCGCGGCCACCATTGCAGTAGTTGCCTAACCCAATTTCCATACATCCGCTTGGCATCAACAAGGCAAGTGTTACAGTAGAGTAATAATTTAGACAATTGTAAATATTTATGTGATCTGATGTTCGTGCCACATATGTGGCTTAAGTTTATGTATGTACCTACTTACTTATAAATGTTTACATCCCTTTTACAACTTACAAGTTCTTCGGCTTTCCCATAGTTCATATAATAGTAGTAAATAGTAAAATGTTGCGTGTAACTAATTGAAACCACTTTTTTGAACGTAAAACCCATACGATTTCCACTCCAACGAATAAGAATATTGTATGATTACGAATAATAATAATAGTTGGCACTTACACTCTTTGGTGTATGTTTGGCCGAGCTTGTCTTCATATTTGTGCTGTGTACCTTGATGTCTTTTCACAAATGGAAGAGCCTACAGTCTTATGTCGCCTTCGAAGGGCAGATCATTTTTCTGAGAATCTTTTCACGGCAGAAATAGTTTGTGACAGCCGCTGTTAAAAAAATTATTACGCAAGAAAATAATTTGTTCCAATTTCAAAGGGTGTACGGTTTGAACTGTAACTTATTGAATCCCAGTGTTGTATTGATCATATATGAGGTGATGAAAACAAGCTTTTAACAAATTTACTTTAACTTAACACACTGATTACCATGTCCTGCGCCTTCATGTCACACTGCATGATACTTTGCGTTAATAGAGTAGAGCAATATTTTAAAAAATTGTGGTCCAATTTTCATAACGCTACTATGGGTTTTACCATTCCAATTCAATCATATAGGGTCGTGTCGTACATGCAATATATACGACATATAAAAATCGTTATAAAATCTAAAATAAACAATAAGGCAGATCGGCGATCGCTCAGGAATCAATTTATACCACTTTTACACTGATTTCTAAAAAAATGCCTGCCAAGGCTCAGATGAAGATTTTATTTAAATGCTCTTGGCACTTAATGCGTTAATAATCTCCTACCAGCAGTGCATAACATATATTGTTTCATTCACATTTTGGAAGACATTGGCTTCTCTTCGATACTAAGCAATGCTTTTATTTAAATTAACGCATTCAGGGAGACCTTTTCTTGAATATTCGCACCGCTGTCTCAGTATTTCTATCTTTGCAGAATCTTTTGCATTTTTCAAGGTAAAAAGTAATGATGCAAAAATGGCTTTGAATATTCATAAGAAAAAACGTAAAATCTTTAATCATTATAGAGTTACTTAACCTCTATAATACGCTTACATAGTTGTCTGAAAACCAAGTTCCTCACTTTGAAAAAGCAGTACAGCAACCCCAAAAAACAAAAACCGTCCTTCCACCGAACGCAATGGCGCTATCGTCAACTGGTTACTGCCAATTAAGTAGCAGTTTATTTAATGCTTTGGTACATTGCTAAATCAAGCAATCAGGTTGGCACATTCGGCTTGCAACATACTGTTGTATGCAAGTTGCAAATATTTGCTTTCTTATTAAACGTTAAATGTAAGTGCAAACATTGGCCACCACCAATTGCGTAATGTGGCAATAATGCTATTCATATGCAACACCGGAGATGTGAATAAATATTTGCCTTTCCATATTTTGCATAAAACAAATATATTCAGAGAATTGAGGATGTCTCTGAACAGTTGTTAGTATACGAGAGCGGTTCAATAAGTCCCTAAAATTTCAAACAAATAGCCTCAACTTCCCAAATTTAACATTTTATTAAATAAAAACCAACTTTCAAACCAACGCAAATAGAACAAAAAGGACACTTATGAAAAAAGTGAATTTCGAATCAATCTCCTTCTCCATAATTGGTGCGGTAACGGCTGAAGCTAAGTTTGCCGAATCTCTACTTTATGATAGCGGACATTTAGTGAGCTGATTTCACTTTTTTTAGTAGAAAGCTAATCAATTAAACCAAGAAAATATCAATATCAATACTACTTGACTAATTCGAACTCACTTCCATGAGTTTTCTCAATTACGAGTAAAGATGCTCGAACTTGAGGAGTAATCAGGATTATCAGATGCGTCAGTGATTTCTATTTTGTATAAAAATTTGGATATGACAAAGCTAGTGGTTAGATGACTCTGTTTTAATCTTTTTTCACATAAATATTATCAAGACAAATTTTACGAGATTTTACAGCGCCTTTAGCTCATAAAACTGTTGACACACTGTTAATTGCAAAAGCAGATTTTATGGAACAGTTATCTATGCATATAACTGCAACTAATTTGAGCTTTTTAAGCACTTAATTTTGCAAATAATCGCTAATCAGATTAATTTGTTATCCAAATATGCAAGCAATGCAAGGCAATGCATAAAAAAGTGGTAAAACCAATCGCGACATTTTTGTTTTTTTTTCGTTCATTTCATTTTCTTCTTATTTAAGTAGTAAAGCAAATTACTAATCTTTTTCCCATTTGATTATTTATTCATTCATTGCAGAAACCATCGGCCACTGCAAAACCCACAAAGTATCACTACTATCCACACAATCAACATATTTACTTGCTGCCAGAGTGTGCGATACAGCAGGTCTGCAATGCGGTTTATGTGCGTCTAAATTACACACAGCCATTGTGCGCCTGTCCATCAAGGTGAGTACCACGACGACCTGTAGCAAATGAGTTGGGAAGTGTATGCGTGTATGTGTGCTTGTGTGCATGAATAACATGCAATAGCCAGTATGCCAGCGAATGGACATGTAAAGTAGTGGATTGGAAGACTAAATGGACAGCCAAACAGATGGTCAAATATACAAACTGACAGTTAAACGAATGATGAACGGAACGGTGCTGCTTGACTGGCCGTGTAATGGATACACATGTCTGCAAGCTGGCAGTTGGAAGCTGCACACATTTGAAGCTAAGCTGGGTGCCCAATCGCCCAGCGTAGCATTGCATGCTACATTCCTACAAATGTTATAAATATACCACATGACTTCTAACCGACTGCTGCCTACTGCATGAATAGAATTAAATAATTTCGCAATTGATTATATCGTTTTATAGAGGGAATGCCTGATTTTTTTACTATTTCATTTAATTTTTTTCTTGCTTTCTGTACTTTTTTCCATTTTACCAATGCGGCGCTGCTACGTTGGACCACCAGATATCGTGATCCCTGCTCGGCCAGTTTGAACGAGGACGATCAGCATACAACGAAATTGGTGGGCGATAGTAAAAAGAAGGTAAGTGAGAGGCGAGTGAAATGTGATGAATTATAGGTAAAATATATGGATAAATGTGCTAGTGTTGTGCGGAAGTGCAGCAGCAAATTGGAAAAGTGTAGACTAACAAGAAATCGTTTAAAGTGCTAGAAAAGGCAACAGCGAGTGGCATTAGCTAGGCAATGAGTGGGGGAAGAAGTGCATTTGACCATAGTTACAGAAGCTTAGTGTAAATAGTGAGAAATGGTGAGAAATTGAACTAAACGAAGAAGTAATATTTTGCACTTCTTTGTTTTATTATGCTTTTTTGTGTGATGTAATTATTTTAAATGAGTAGTTGGACTGTAGATTAGCCTGCACTTCAACTGAATTAAGTGAAGGTTCAAAGAGCCAAGTTGTGTGCAAAAATATACACATACATAAGTACAAACAAATGTATGCAAGTGTGAACACGACCTAATTAGTATGTGGAAAGGTTAATAATATAAGTATATTTCAATTAATAGAAAATGTAAGATATGTCTGTCTAAAATTACTTAATTAGATTTATTGCAGTTACAATTTACCATTGGCTTTAAGCAACTTAGTTAGGGGATGGAAATCAAATGCAAGTTCCACAACGGGTCTTAGGGCCACCGAGTGTCTTGTCTTAGACAAAAAACCTGACCAACCTAACCTAACCTACAATGTAGCACTCCACAATGGACAAACGTAGATTGCTATCTTGTAATCCAAAAGGCAGTCTAATGACCGCCTCTGAGTAGGCTATGGCAAACTTTTTAATGAATCTCTGCCATGAAAAGGCTTCTCATGAAAAACCATCTGCTGTTCGGAGACGACATAAAACTGTAGGTCCCATTTGTGAGAAAAACATCAATTCACACACTACAAATAGGAAAAGGAGCCCGGCCAAATACCCAACAAAGGGTATACATGCCAGTTATTATTATTATTATTAATCCGAATGTATCCCCATTGATTGCTCTTTCTTTCTTTCTTTTTGAAATCTTCATCATACTACTTTGTAATAAAAATATCTGTATTAACATTAATAAAAAAGTATTGCGCTACAAGTCAGTAAGAATTATTGCTCATAGATTGAAGGAAATAAATAAATAAAATTCGAACTACCAGTAAATTTAACTGGCAGATTGAGTCTTGAGAATGTCGAGTTTATGAAATGGTGTTATCTTTCTTGTGGGCACGCGCACAACACCTACTGTGAGGCGGTGCATTGTCGTAGTAAAAACAACTACAACAACAATAAACAATGCGATGTTGTTTTTCCTGCAACTTCAGTGCACAAAACGCGCTTATAGGTACTAATCTCATCCCTTAAGCTTAGTGTATAAAGCTTAGCACTGATCCAAGTGAGGCACTGTATATACTTTTAGTTCATATATGTAGGTACTTATATACATATATTTAACATCAGGAGGCTAGCGCAACGAATTTCGCGTAAAATTTTCCCAACTTTTTATGTCCATCAGTCAGAGCCTAGAATGGGACAATTCTACAATCATGGGCTGGCCATAAAATCTTTGTCAGATGTACCAACCTATTTTAAAAATATCTCATGAGAAACTTCTAGTACCTTTTGAATTCCTTGAAAATAAGTTCAAAACTAATTTGCGTTTGTTTGCGAAAATTGCCAAGCGTCCCTACTCACAATGAGATATTGCTAACATTGATATGGCGGCACATTGAGCTCACTAGTTATGAAAAATCAAATGGATTGGCCAGAAGAGATACTGAAAAGACCCTCTCTCTCTCTATCTTTAGTTAACATTACAGCTTTCGATTTGTTGCGCATATTTTTGAACTGCCCGGGCGTATGAGCAACAAGTACCCGCATACCTTTTCGATGCTCATAGCTCGAAAGTTTTCGAGCGTGAGTTCGAGTGTTTTGAGTTTTTTCAAGTTATTGGAGCGATACCTGTTTGATTATTTTGACTTTTTTGTCAGCACTGTCAATGTTAACACTGCACCGTTGGAAGCCTAAATATGCTGACAAATAAAACTGACAATTTTCCTTTAGCTGTTGAAATTGTTCAAAACCGCGAAAATTCCGAAGAAATATTTAAGCAGTTGAACAATAAACGAGTCTCCAGCGAGTATAGAACTCCTCGTACTACTTAAGTTTCTTTTACAAAATATGAGCAGACCAGCAAAAGTTTTCATACTCATGCTCTTGGTTCAGGCACTGCAGGGTTATCAAAGTTCTACAGAACGTATTGCCTGTGTGAGAAAATACAGAGTATATGGATAGCAAGAAACATCAGATATCATATCCTGTTACTGTAAAGATCCCTCAACTGCTATCCTTAGTAATTTTTTACTTTAGATGAAGATAAAAGTTAAACAGTCACTAACGGAGATTATCCTGTCTCTATTGAACGAAATTGCGACTGAGATTCTCTCAGTTTTATAGATAGAATTGCATCATTGCAATTGCATAAGCCCACATTTGAGCACACTCTTCTATGTCATCCTATATCTCAATAGGATAATGGTTATGTTCATAATTGACGCATACACCTTTTATTGGAGTTTTGGCCGAAGTCCTCCTCCTCTGTGTGTGTGCGTCTTGGTGTTTTTCCATAAATGGAGTTAACTACAGTTTTATGCCGCCTTCGAACGGTAGATGCTCTTTTATGAGGAGCTGCAATGTACATATACCATATAGTATACCATATTTTAGGCATATTCATATGAAAGACTTAAGCAACGAACTTCGCGTAAAACTAAAATACAAATATTGTTACAAAAAATTGTATGCAATATCCACTTAGATGTTGCCATCCTCTATGAGTATATCGATGAATTAAAACGCTAAAATAGTAGTGTGCGGTCGGGAAAAATTCGTGTCATTTTAGTACGCAGAAACGGTCGGTATGTGACTGGTACTGAACTCTACGAGGCCAACCTTTGCAACTCTCCTATATTAAGCAACTTTCGAAGAAACATGCCCCACTTGAGAATGAGCGTCGTACGTAGATGTACTCGACAACATAGATACAGGTCGTTTTTTAGCTTAGTGAACTTATTTAACATTTATCAAGGTGAATATGGTAACTTATTAAATTTCATATTATAAAGCTTCAAGTTCCTTTTTTTCAAGTTTTGCTAACTTATTTTTTTTATGCTGCAGTTGTAAATAAGGAAGAGGATGAACAATAGGAGCCATAAACGGTTAATTGTTAAGTTCTAGAACTGACATCGCTGGCAGAACCAATATGATAAATAAATAATTGTTTAATACTTATAATATAAGTTTATGCACCATCAGCATATCATATTTTGCACATTAGAAAGAGATTGTGATTACCAGATTGTGCCCCAAATGGAAAGCAAATTAGTACATCGAAATGCTGAAAATTTTGGTTGAGGTACTTAAGCGGGTTTTACTATACCCCCACAAGGAAAAAAAAGCATACAATGAGCTGATGAGTTGCAGCGGGTATTTGGTATGTTGAGAACTTCAGACTGCAGACAATTTTAATGCATCTTTAGATTTCTTAACCTTCATTTTCTATAACACCTGGGGCGATCTTTATTGCCTCAACGCTGAATGCCACTCAACGCTAATTATTTTGAATTTAAGCTCACTACAGTAAACGGCTAGTAGATGATTACCCACACACAATAGGAACCATAACCATACACCTAAATGGCAATTGAGCTACTCGACAACAAGTTGAGGCACAGCTCATTATAGTCACTTAGGCCTGCAGCTTGATTGCGCAACATATGGTTGGTAAGTAGATAGGAAGCTGTTCAATGCAAAATTCTTGCAATTATGCCTAATAAAGCAATTTCAATCTGGCGAAAATTTATTGTGACGCTAAAATGTTAAAAATCAAGCAGTACGTAATTGCAATGACTGCATTTTATGGCAGTCAGTAATCGAACTAAATGCATTTAACGCTAATAATGTGCCCAGTTAATGCTTTAATGATGCGAGAAACGAGGAGAGAAAAATTAAAATCAAATTAAACGGCATGAAATTATTTAGAATGGCTTCTCTGTGTAAAAGCCTGAGGTGATGATAGCGGGTTCGCTGGTAGATAAATCATTAGTAGACAAGCTGTTGCATACTGATCAGTCGAGTGCATTTAAAAACCTAGTAGTTAAAATGTTATCGAAGTCACGTTAGCTGCACTTACCATAAAGGTGGGAAGTGCATGTGTTTTTGTGAGTCTCGTTGTGGCGTAAAAATTAAAGCTAATGTAATGGTAATCAGGCATTTTATTGTGCAGGGTACTAAAACCTTTTCAATGTACTATGATAATCCATTGTCAGATGAGATAACATTGATATGCGGGAAGAGATCTGAATTTAGAAGCAGTTGGAAGTCGATGCCACTAGCTATTCATTAGAGTTGAATTATACATAGCACTATTCACACAGTAGGTATATATATTTATTTATGTATGTTTAAGCATACGTATGCAATGTTGGAATGGAACTTTCCCGTCTATCCATTAAATAATGTTAACAAAAACTTATATAAAAGTTTGATGAACTAGATAAATTGAAGCAACTGAAGCCTTGTTCACGACTTCCACATGAGATAAAGGTTTTCCTCTATGTATGGTCGTATTATTTTGCCAAGTTAGCCGGTTTTAGGTAAATATTATGGGGACCTAAAAGTAATGTCATATCTGCGCATGTCAATGCTTCTTTCTCATTTTTGAGCTCATTGTGTAATGAAAAGTCGTGCCAAAGAAATTTTAAAGTTCAAATAACTTGTTTAAATTTTCTTTCGCCATTTTGAGTGAAATGACTAGCCAAATACCAGAAGAGATTCATATCAGCCATTGCATGCTTTTGGAGGGTAGTAAAGCAGCAGTTGCTACCAAAAACATTTGCGAAGTTTACCCCATTGTCTTAGATGTTCGTGAATACCGAAGGTATTCTAAGTTCAGATCCGGCAATTTCGATCTTTCCGACTCACATCGATCCGGAAGATCAACGACTTCAGACAATGACGTATTAAAGGCGGGAGTGGAAGCAAATTCCTATCAGAAAATCGAGAAACTGTCAAATACTCTTAACCAACCTTGATGGACCACCCAAGAATGCTTGCAAGAAATTGACAAAACAAGCAGGGCCAGTGTTTGGGTTCCGCATTATCTGCGTGAAAAAAACAAAACCGATCCACGGCATGCATATTAATGCTTCAACGGTACAATACAGAACCGTTTTTTGATTGCTTGATGACAGCAGATGAAAAATGGATCTGTATGATAATCCAAAACGCAAAAGGCAGTGGCTCTCTCCGAACGAACCGCCTCGAAGGTTTGCTAACTGCGTTTCGTGGGGCTTTCGTAGAATCATTAATTTTGAAGTGCTCAAACCTGGAGAAACTTTTAATGCGGGCCTTTACTATGAACAATTCGGTCAAGTAAATTAATTGAAAATTATATTTTTTTGCAACAATATAATGCAAAAACATAAGAAAAACTCTGAAAAAATTAATGGATTAGGGTGAGAGGTACTGCCTCACCCACCATAGTCCCCCGACATTGCGCCATCGGATTTCCATTTATTCAGTTCACTTCAACACTTCTTAGCAAAATTTCATAATTTGGTTGATACGAAAAATGCCATCTACAGATGTTTTATTAAAACACCAATTGATTTTTATCGGTCCGGCGTAGAAAATTTGCACACTAGATGGCAAAAAGTTGTTGCCAACGCGGGTGGTTACATCATAACTAAAAAGAAGAACTTGTAAGATATTTATTTATTCGAACCCCGACTTTATTTTTCCGATCCCGCAATACTTAGAATAAGAGAAGTATAAAAATAATAAAAAGGTTATAACTTTGGCCTTATTATCTTTTGTGTACTCTACTCTTCGCAATATCCCATCCAAACCCAGGTCCCTCAATTAACTTAGGATGAAGCAAAGTTGAGCGGAGCGTATGGCATGTGCTTGCCTGCTGGTGGTACCAAGTCGATATCTCTACTCCTTTTTGTTGCTATAGTTGTAGCAAGCAAATTATTATTGAATATAGTTACTGATACCTGGCAGGAATTAGATGGCCGAATTGTAGCCATAGATAGATATGCTAAACATAAATTTCCAACTGAGTGTGATATCTAATAGCGGGGCTAGACTAGCTCCTTTAGAGGAGGAATATATCGCACTATATCAGAATTTCAGATCGCATCACGTAGGTGTATGAATCTTCGTCTTGTGAGAGCTGCATATTCGCAGATAATGTGCTCAAGAGTTTCATTATTAAGTTCGCAAAAACGACAAACGCTTGTTTCTGCCAGTTCTAGTTTCTTGAAACCATAACGAAGCATACAATTTGTAGTATCCAGTAAGAGTTCGGAAGTCCTCTCTATCCATGTTTAGGAGCTTGTTTGACGTTCTTCTGTAGGGAAGGTTAACTGTTAAGCCTGCTTCTGTCGAGGCCTGCTTTCTAAAGTCAGTGACTAAGCGGCGCATAATAAGCGTTATACTGCGCCGATAAGCTGGCAAGGTGGGAAACAAATTTTAAGTCAGTAAATTATGCCCAGTACGTGGGTATCTCTTTATTCGCAAGCAAGCTGTATATCAGGTCGGTCGACATCACGGAAGTCATCAATATATGGACGGCGTAGCCTATTTGTGAGGTAACCAGACAGGTCTGGCCTAGAAGTAATGTAATAATGAACGCAGAATTAGGCTCCTCAACAATTTAGATCGGTCTTTCATTAGTACAGTAGTTGTAATGGGAACGTAGAGGATTTTTGTCGCGACTGCATGAGCTAGGAGAATGTGGAGAGGGTTTGGGACTTCATCTGCCACTGTCCCGCTGTAGCCCGAACGCGGTATCACTGTCTAAAATCTTGCTTATTTGCCAGACGTGGAATCTGCAAGCATCCACAATATTTTATCGTTTATCATGTGGTTAGACCACATCGCTGATTAGAGTTGCGCCTAAGCAAGTGGTATGGTCTAAGTGCGCCCTTCTACATAATCGTAAATACCGCCGTGTCCTTGCTTAACCTAATTAAAGTTAATTTCGTTTGACAGTTAATCGTCGACTTTTTATTTTTGCGAACAGCTATTTTTGAATGAATTTTGCATGGATAGCCAAAAATTCTTTTGATCTTTTCGATAATTTGCGGATTCCTGATTCCTCGTTTTTTTAGATTCTGTAATTTTTGAAGTGTTCGCTGATGTATCGGGTGGTTGAGAGCAGCAATTACACTGAAATATATATACAAAACCTCCCCGAATATGTGGGTTAAATATATTCAGCACAACCTTTCCATATACAGGGTTGGCCATATTAAACTGACCCATTGAGTAACCCTATAACTTTTTACTGTAATTTCAGATCAGCTAATGACATACCGCGTTGGAAGCGTCAGTCGAAGGAGATTTATACCATGAAACAGTACACCCCAATAGAACGCGCTGAAATTGTTCAGCTGTACATTCAAAATTCCTTCTCGATTGTAAAAACGCAACGTGCGTGGAGAAAAAAAAATAAAGTGAAAAGTGCGCCGTCAAAGAACGCAATCAAGCAAATGCACAAAAGATTTTTGTCTTCCGGCACTGTGGCTAATACCCGACGTCCAAATAAAAAGCGGCCAAGACGATCTAACGAAAATATCGCGGCCGTACGAGCCAGTATCGAGTCATCGCCGCGAACGTCAGGTAATCGTCGTTCTGCTCAGTTGGACATCCCTCGGACCACTCTACGACGTATCATTCGTTTGGATTTGGGGATATTCCCGTACAAAATACAACTAAATCAACAACTGTTGCCGGCCGATAAGCCTCGTCGCTTGGAATATGCCAATTTTGTCGTCCGAATGGCCCAAACTGATGAGGATTTTTGGCATCAAATCATTATGAGTGATGAGGCCCATTTCTCCTTGAACGGAACCGTAAATAAGCAAAATTGCCGTTTCTACGCCACTGAAAACCCTCAAATTATTGAAGAGGTACCTCTCCACGACCAAAAAGTTACATTCTGGTGTGGCATTTGCGCTGATATGGTCATTGGGCCATTCTTCTTTGAAAATGGTCAACACCAACCATTGACCGTCAATCAAGAGCGTTATCGGGCCATGATAACCGATTTTGTGATGCCGATTGTTCGTGAAAATGGTATGGAGCACTTCTGGTTTCAGCAAAATGGCGCACCACCACACACAGCACGAGCCACCGTCAACTTATTGAAGACTTTGTTCCCTGGCCGTTTGATATCAAAAAGCGGCGATTTTGACTGGCCGCCACGATCACCGGATTTGACGCCACCGGACTTTTTTCTTTGGGGCTATTTGAAATCTAAGGTTTACGTCAACAAGCCAAAGACACTAGGCGCACTTAAGGCCAATATCCGACGGGAAATAGCCGCCATATCGGCCGAGACGCTGGCCAAAACTATGGAAAACGCCGAAAAACGGGCACATTACGCTATACGAGCTAAGGGCGACCACTTACGCGATATCATATTCAAAAAGTGATGTAAACGAATCTCCTTGAACTAAATTAAATGTTTTTCACAATGAAACACAAAAAAATGTTTCTTTTCCCATATTTTTTTAATAATCACATGGGTCAGTTTAATATGGCCAACCCTGTATAAAGCACACCTTTTCATTGCACTATTAATATTAAGCTTTAACGTCCTGAGCAACATTTGAGCATGGAAGAGTAACCCTCCTAAGTCTTTTTTACACTGGATTATTGTATGGAGTTCTCTTTTCACTTACGACGTTTACATTTCACATGTGAACAATCTGTCGCTCGGCATCTTCAACTGAATCAAAATGCTTTGAAGAGTTAAAAAATTGATTACTGTGTCAATTAATAACAAAATTCTGCTGGCATCTGAGAGTTATATCTCCAATTTTCATATTGAAACCATTTCCTTCGTTCATTACGCTCGTTGTTATTGTAGTATTGTTGATTCTCGCCCGGATTAAACGCCTTGCGGATTAAAAATTCACGAGTGTAATGGTAAGGAGTTATTTACAGTTGCCGATCTGACAATTTTTATATGCTTTTAACGCAACATTTTACCTTGGTTGCGATATTCTATTCGTGCACCCAATGTAAGAACATATTCGCAATATATTCTGAAGGTAGTCCGATCTATAGAATTTTATTGCCCTGAAGTAAATATTTTTTCTATATTAGGTGCCATTGGTAGGTAGGTAGGTAGGTTGGGAGGGTGTCGTAACGACACACTTAGACCACACTTAGATCCATTGTGATACCACTGGAGCTTATCCTTACCCTACATGTTCCTTTTCAAACCATCCGGTAGCTTTAATAAACGAGCAGAGCTTCGTTAGTTTTATATGCGCTATGTCCGCTACATCGGTTAAAAATGCCATATCAAGAGTGCGAAGCCTCCTCATAGCTAAGCTTTCACACTCACATAAAAGGTGTCGGACTGTTTCCTCTTCTTCTGTATTAAGATAGCTTCTACAGAAATCGAAGTACGGGAGTCCTAACTTTCTAGCGTGGCTGCCTATTAAACATAGCTTCTCTGTTAAAACTTAACAAGATTTTCCATCGACCGCTGTTCCGTCTCGGCCATGTCTGTCTGCTTATTTCGCATGCTGTAAGATTTTACCAACTTGTATTTACCTTTTTGATGGTGTCCCTATCTATAAGTAATTTACAAGTGGATATAAGCATGGGTATCAGCGCCTTATCCGGTTGGAGATCCAACGTTGTACCGGTTCGAGCAAGTTTATCTGCCTTACAGTTCCCTGCTATATTCCTATGGCCTGGCACCCAAATAAGGTGCACTTTGTAGCACTTAGATACGTCATTTAGAAGTTTAAAATATTCTAAGACTGTTTTTGATGAGTGTGTTTTATATTCAAGTGCTTTTATTGCCGCTTGACTGTCCGAGTATATGAAGACTTCATTTATGGATAACACTCTCGCTTTTATTACCGTAAGTCCCTCTTTTATGGCAGTGACTTCCGCCTGAAAGACACTGCAATGATCAGGTAGGCGAAATGGTTGGCTAACTCCGAGTTTATCGGAGTAAACCCCTCCACCCACTTTGTTGTCTAGTTTTGAGCCATCTGTATAGATGTTTATATAATTTTTCCACACAATAAGGCCGTTATCCCATTCCTCTTTGGAAGGAAGTACTGTGACGAAGGATTTATTTAAGTTGATATCCTTGGTGTTACAGAAATCTGTTGTACCATGAATGCAGGGCAATATTTCTAAAATTGAAGAGTGCCCTCTTAGTCTTAGTCTTTAGCAGCTGTTTGCTTACCGAATTGCTCTATTGGTAAGAAGTTAAGCATGATATTTATTGCCTCTGTGGGTGTAGTCCTAAGGGCCTTGCAGATGCAAAGAGTGGCCATTATTTGTACATGTACTATGGTTTTTTAAGGCAACGCCGATCTTAAAAGTGGAGATATGAGAGGACATCTAAAGATCTTAGAAGACTTTCGACACACTCCTATACTACACAGGGTGGATACAATATCTCCCAAACCCATTCTCTACAGAAACTTCCGAATTATTATTAATGAACGAACAACTTGGAGAACTAATTCTATCAATTTCAAGCCTGGATCTCAATTATGGTTCACTGATGGGTCCAAGCTGGAAGATGGTAGAGCAGGGGCAGGAATCAATGGGCCTAAATTTAAAAAATCGATTCCGATGGGACTCTACCCAACAATATTCCAGGCAGAAATACATGCCATTGAAATATGTGTGAGAGAATGCCTTCGCAGGAAAATGAGAGGTACTCACATCTACATACTCTCAGATAGTCAAGCGGCTCTAAAAGCCCTTCTATCAACAACTATCACCTCTAAATTGGTAAATGATTGCCTAAACCTTCTCAACATGTTAGGAAACCTCAACACAGTAACTCTAGTCTGGATTCCGGGACATGAAGGGCATGAGGGGAATGAAATGGCTGATGACCTCGCAAAACAAGGAGCAAATATGCAACTTACTGGTCCTGAGCCTTTCTGTGGACTCACGAAAAGCCACATTAATGAATTCCTCAGGAAATGGGAAGAAAGGAAATTTGCTGCACACTGGCTAAATTGTGCCGGTCAGCGTCAAGCCAAACAATTTCTTAGTCCCAACAAAGGAATATCAGACAAGCTACTCTCACTAAACAGAGTAGATCTGCGTCTTTTAACAGGATACCTCACAGGTCACTGCAGCCTGAGGTATCATTTAAATAACATTGGTCTATCAGAGACCAATGTCTGCCGCTTTTGCGAAATGGATATAGAAAGCTCAGAACATGTGCTTTGTGAATGTCCTGCGCTGGGCAGACAAAGACTTCACCACCTTGGTGGTATCGTAGTATCTCCATGTAATCTTTGGAACAACAAACCCACAATAGTGCTAAAATTTATAAAAAGCCTTAAACTCTAGGGTTACAAAAATAGGTCTTGCACAATAGATCAACTCTGGTCGCAGTGCGTAATGGCCTTCTAATAATAATAATGGTTTTTTAATATATAAGTATACCGTATGTTAGGATTGGTCTGACAATTGCTGTGTAAAGCCAATATACGATAGATGGGGAAAGACCCCAACTTAGTCCTATCAGCTATTTACAAGAGTAGAGTGCTATTGTCGCTCTTTTTACTCTATCTTCGACATTGCCTTCCAACTAAGTTTTTTGTCTACATAGTATTACACCTAAATAGCGGGCCTCATCACTGAATGACAGTGCCGTTCCATCTAGAGTCGGGGGAGTTATATTTGGAATTCTATGTTTCCTGATAAATAGGATGAGTTCAGTTTTATTGGGGTTGGCGCTTAGCCCATTTGCTTTTGACCAGTTTTCAACCATGTTTAGTAAATTTTGCATGACTTCGCAAAGTGTATTGGGAAATTTCTTCTTACTACCATTGCAACATCTCTAGGCTTCTTAGCAAGAAGTTTATTGCCAGCACCCAGAGGATAGGGGACAGCACACCGCCTTGAGGTGTTCCTCTACTAACTTTTTTCCTGAGCTTTGAGACACCTAGGGTTGCGATCACAAATCTGATCAAGAGCATGTTTTTAATGAACTCAACCAGATCCCGCCATGGGTAATAATAAAGAAAAGTGAGCCGTATGACGTTAAACGAGGATACAATTAGGTTCATGTGTACTTAGCCCTCTGCACCTCTCCCACTCTTTGATTGACGCCTATAGCCACCTAGGCGATTTTAATGAGTTTTACTAAGTCAAGTAATAGGTTTTACTTTTATCGTTTAGCGCCCCTCTACTGTGTTGAATGCTTCAATGCGTTCTACGAATGTAAGAAGGAAATCATTTTACGGAAGATTAATGGACTGTCTGAAACTAATGGCGGCACACAAGTATTTAAGCAAATAAAGATTCAAGCGACTCTTTTGTCTAGCTCGCACTAAATAGTTATAAATTAAATAACTGAGATAACAGAGTTAATAACATTTTTATACCCACACATTTGTATACCACATAAATGATTTATCATTTTTTTCAAAACCAAAAAAAAACTAAAAAACGCAACATTTCAATAAGTTTCAACCTACCCCTTATTAATAAATTTCTTAATGCGCCAGTGTATAAAAATCCGCTTGTATTGCTGCAACACAGCATTAAAACCTCATTTAATGACAAATAAAACCGCTAATCACGATTTTTCCACACATGCTGTTGTGCTGTTGTGCAGTCGTACAGAAAAATCAAGCACGGCAAACGCCAGAACTAAAGGCAAAAACCAATAAGAACAACAAATGTATACACATATCCACACATACAACGCCTAGCCATAGCGGCAGCAATTACCAAAGTGCAGCAATGCAAAAATAAAAATACATACACACATACATATGCATTTTTATAAAAAATGCTACACTTCCAGCAGCAACCAAGCACACTCTCACACATCTAGGTCTGCCCCATGGCACTTGCAACTGGTTCCACGGTAAGTCAAAGCGCCTCTAAACCCGCCATTGGCGATGTATCGCGCCAAGAGCAACACACACGGCATGCTTTTGCAATAAAGCGAACCAACATCGTGCCCCAACTGCGCTATCCGTATGCATGCTGTTGCCGTTGCTGGGTTTCAGATTTTTTCTTTATACGAGTACATATATATGTATGTATGTATGGGCATACATATTTTTTCGATTCTATTTTTGCTGCTTGAGTTTTGCATGTTTTCTATTGCTTGCTATTTCGCCTGTAGCTAAGTATATACATATGTACATATGGCTCTATATGCATATGTATGAAAGCATATTACCCTTGTTGTTGTCTTTATATGGTACTTGCATTGTCGTGGCTGCAGCCACTTCCAGCTACCATCAAATTGCCGTCTAATTTACGCCAAAGCTGTGAGGCTTTTCTGTCTCACGCGATGCAATTTAATGTAGTTGGAATGGAAAGCAGCAGCAGCAGTAGCAATGTTAGCAGCGACATTTAGCGGACACCTGGTGATTTGAGGAGACAAACAATAATTTATTTTATTTTTACAATTAGCGCATACACATCTCCTACGTATATATTTTATTTAAATTTAGGCGTGTTATCAATTGTGATTACTAATTTTTCTAATACTATTAAAATTGCCAGTAATTGGGTTATTATGGTATGTACAATAAATCAACCAATTGAACCGCATTTAAAATGATAGCTAATTTATAATTTTTTATTGTGCGCGAGATTATTTTAATGGACGTGGACACCTACTGAGAATATTGCGCGAAAGCTTATAAACGATTCATTGAGTTTGAATATTATGTTCGCCCAAGTTCTTTCTGGCGCCTATTTGCAATCTAATCAAATTAATTCAAACACAGCAAAAACTGTATATGTATTATTAATATTTGTATATTATTGCCACTTATACCCTTTATTTGGTATTTGGCCGAGCTTCTCCTCCAATTTGTGGTGTGCGTTTTTATTGTTAAGGCGACTCCGAACGGCAAATGGTTTTTTACGAAGAGCTTTTTAATGGCAGAAATACACTCGGATCTTTTCCATAACCTCCCCAGTGGCGACTACTATTAGAAAAAACTTTTTCTTTTATTTGGTGTCGTGCGCGGATCCATGAATCTTTACACTTCCGAATGGTAGTTACTCACCAACCCATTCGGCTACGGTGCCTGCCAACAAATCCCATATTTATTATATAACTTTTCATAATTAGTGCGCTATGCATAAACTTGCCTTAACCGCTGTTAATTGGTGCCCCTACTATTTCTTCTCATACACACCGGATTGCAAAATTATAAACACACGACTATTTAAAAAATAATAATAAAATAATAAAAACGCCATATAACCCAAAGTTTCAAACTTTGTATTCGCAAAAAATTTTTTTAAGATTTCCTCAAAGCTTTCAACTTTTAAATAATTTTTTTTAAGATTTTTACTGTGTACCTATACAGTTTCAAGTGACTACAAAATACCGTTGGTTTTGACAATTTTTTTTCCTGAGGTATGACGCCTTTTCTTACGCATGAAGCACATACAAGCTGAAGAAAAGTGTGGCACCGTCAAAAAAAAAATTGTGGAAAATCAACGATATTCTGTAGTCATTTTTTTATGAATTCTGGTAAAGAAATTTGAAAGTTGCAATGAAATTTAAAAAATTGTGTACAAAGTATTTTTGGAAGAAATTAGTAGTGTGTTTATAATTTTGCACACCTCGTTGGAAGAAATCGTAAGGGTACGAATTAATTGTGGTTAGGGCAAGTATATGTATATAATTACGACTTACACCCTTTTTGGGTGTTTGGCCGAGCTCCTCCTCCTATTTGTGGTGTGCGTCTTGATGTCCACAAACGGAGGGACTTACAATTTTAAGCCGGGTCCGAACGGGAAATATTTTTTTGGGCGACCGATATTAGAGAAAACTTTTTCTTCATTTTGAGTTTTTACGGAGATTCGAACCTACGTTCTCCAAATTCCGAATGTTAGTCTGGCATCAACCCAGTCGGCTAGTGTACTTGTGCAATAATACTTTGCTTACATAAAAGTTATTCGCAGTAGCCCGATCTAAGCTCTAATAAGATAATAAGTTTTAACCGATTTCCCAAGGGTGGATGCACAGACATTCGTGGCTTACTACATATAATCTTGTTGATATTTTGCAAGTTACTGCAAGGAGAACACATTTATCTTCTCTTGTCAAATTATATTTTTTTATTAATATATTTCTCTTATTTTGGAAATGCCAAAAAAATTATGGCACATTACTACCTCTCTTTACCTGTCAATTAGTGCTCAAAGCACAAAATTTCTTATCAACCTTTGTAGACAGGACATTCGTTTACCAACCTCAGACCTTGGATGAAGATGTGGTAGTTGCGAGCTAAGCGACCACGACCTTTAAGAGGTAAGCGCCATATAACAGTAATTCTCAAAAAAGAAAAAAACGTGATATCGCTGTTATAATTATAATTGATGAAAAATTGCTCAACTTTGGTAGAAATGATGAACCCAAGAAAAAAATACCCCACGCCTAGATGCATCTCAGAATCCACTAAAACGAAATGATATCGAGACCTGAAGTTTCTGCCTCAAACTGGTAGAGATTTGGATCTATATTTAGCTGAAAAATTCGTATTTTGTAGAAACTGAATAAAGAAATTGAGTCAATGTCGGTGCTCATCATACGTATATATCTTTCGTTTCAAAAATTAGCAAGGATAAACCCACTTTATTCATGTTTAAAATTTTTAAACATCGGCCTCAAAAAGATCAACCTTCTCAGGACCAATTGCGGATTCACTCAATACGCTTTACACGAAATGATTGTTGTAGTCGAAAAGCATACAGAAGCAAGGCCTGAGGGCATTATTTCGATTTGCTTGTGACATTTAGAACGCATTAAAGCGAGAAGCAGATTTTGAGATAAGATAATGCCCGCCAGATGTATTATATATTTTCTTGAAACTGAAGCCTAACGTAGTTTTATTATTATTATGGGAAGCATGGCTCGTGGACAGTTAAGTTGATAGTTAGGTATATAACTTTGGACTTTTCTTTTCTTTTTAAGAAGATCTTGGTAAGATTTAAGAATTTGATCTTCGTAAAACTCAGTCGGAAATATGGAGAGCGAGACTATTGGAGATTACAGATTACAGGCGGCGAGCGTCAAGAGGCGCTTCCGATACTCTACTCAAATAAGTCCAAATTACATTGAACATTGAACAAAAACCTAATCCCAGAGGTAGTTAGAATTTTCAAAAAATTGGATTTTTTTTAATTAATTCATTTTACAAATATTGTGAGAAAATTTGAAATGAATCCAACAAATACTTTTCGAATTATTTAACAATTAACAAAGGGCGTTCGGAGCTTTCGCAAAACTTTAAATACGTTTTTCTCAAAACCATGTTTTTTGAGCTGGTGATCACTAAAACTTAAAAACCGCTTGGTAGATTTCAATAAAATTTATATGGTACTGCTTTTGAAAAACATAAAAAATTCGTGCCTGATCGAAGGATTTTTTTTTCAAAAATTTGAATTTTCTTTAACAATTAATTGTCGGTTTTTTTTTCTCGAAAATCTGAAAAATATTTTCTGCGGCCGCCATATTGATAATTTTGGAAAATGCTTCGACCAGACACAAGGTTATCTATTAATAAAACTAATTTCTCTTGTCCGATTGATTTTATTTGAATCTCCGAGGACTTGTAATGATAATCGCAAGGGACTTCTGGAGAAACGCGTTGGACACAATCAGCGAGAACTTTTATAAAAACAACTGTTTTTTTTTAATTTTGCGAAAGTCAAGTCGAAACCCAATGCATTAACGCTATGTTTTTTATTTTTGTAAAATAAAGCAATTGACTAGCGAATTAAGTGATATTTTAAAATATTTATTTAATTCTTTTATTTTTATTTTATTTAATTGACACTAAACTCCTAACCAGTGGTTGCACAATAGCAATAAATGCCACATAACTTTCATTAGTACACAAATTTGGAAAATCCGAGTTAATGTCAAAGTGCCTGAGTTATTGTCTACTATATTCCTTTCTCTTGTGAAAATGGGTTATCTTTAGACATTAAAGCCCACAAGCGCCCCACGCGCCTTGGGAGTGCAATACACTGCCGTCAGGTTCAACGCTTAGATGACGAAACCCGTATTTTGCTGCTGGACGACACGCATCGCATTTATTCATATACGTACATACAGAAGTATATCTACATTCATGCATACAAATTTAATAAAAGAACATTTTCTAAATTCGAGTTTATACATTTTTTTTCTTCGGCTGTATCTCTATCTAAAAACACTGGCACTCTTCTTCTATTCCTTTGCACCTTTCAAGCAGGCAATTACTTTGGCGAAGACATGCGAAGCCACGACAGAGATGCGAGAATGCAACTCACCCAAAGATTGGTCATTATTGGCGCTACAGAATATACGCACTGGCAAGTCACATTATTTAATCATCTGCAGGTGTCCGGATCATTTCAAAATGGGTAAGTTTCCGGCGGTGAGCCAAATGCAAGATGCGCAATTAATAAACAATTTTGCTACACAATAAACAATTAAATGCACAATTCTATAAAATCGATAAATAATTGTATAAAATTGCAACTTAATTAAACGAATGCAATTTTACTGGTTTTTTTAATATTCTGGTTGCTTTTCCGCTCTACTCTTCTCGCCCACAGAGGGTCCAATGGCCCATGATCAGCCCAAATACGCCAGTGTACCCGGCATACGAGTGTTTGGCATGATGTGCGTCAAGCCTGGCTACTCAGTGCGCAAGCCATCCTCACAACCACCCAAACGCTATCAGCTACAGAAACCATTGTACCGGCCAGGTACGCAAAGCAGTAGCGCCTACATAAATGTGCCACAATATGGTGTTAAAGACACGTACGGCCGTCCAAGCTCATCATCGTCATCATTTTCTGCCTCATCGTCGGCGGCCAACAACAACAATTACCACCCGGAAAATAGCTTCGCAAACCAACATCAAGCTGGCGGCTATCAGTATTTGAATCGACCAGACACTAACAACAATATTAACCCACATCAATCGCTCAGTGTTAATAACTATCGACCGGATACACTCGCTTCGATTAATAATTTCCCAACGGGTATCTATGGACGCAACAATGAACGCAAAGGTGAAACACCAATTGAGGCAGCAAAAGATGAGGATAAATCATTGATCACAAGCACACAACAGTCAGCTGAAACTGCGGCTACTGCTGGCATTGAAGAGACAACGGCGAACGCGAACTTAAGTAGCGACGGAGATTTGGTGTCTGCTGCTTCCCAGCAACAAAGCGAAGAAGAGGCACAATTGCGTCAAAAACGCTCAGTAGTCGTTGGAGCGGCAAACGATTGGGAACACAATACGCCCGAATTCCCGTGGGATCGTGTAATGGAGTTTCAGCAGACGATCGTCTGGGATTAAGAGGAAGGCGGCAGTGGCGTATGAGTAATTTTCTTCTTCTTCTTCCTTTTTTAAGTGTGAAAGTGATCGTCGTATCGGTAAAAGCCCGAATAGAGTTAATATTACAAAACAGTGAAAACGAAAGTAAAATTAAGCGTATAAAGTTGTAACAGGCGTGGAAGTTTTGTGAAACAAAACTTTAAAGTTAAAGAGGCCTTTTTTTTAATAGTCGTATTTATTCAAAATACTACTGACTGAAAGAAAATAAAAAAAAGAGTCTTAAATGCTCAATAATTGATATTAAGAAAATCATAGCAGGAGTATGCAGGAATATTAAAAGAGAAAGCATTAAAGCTTAAACACACAAGGATTTTTTTAAGAATAAAAACACATGATTTATAGAGAAATTAAAAAATATTTTAAAAATAATTCAAATAAACCACGAAACATATAAATGTAATAATAAATATTACAAAGCATGAAGTCGACTATAAAGGGGTATAAGCCTTGCTCTGGCATTTAGCTACAATTGATGTCAAAGTTGATACTAACCTAGACATTTATTTCATCAAAAAAAATATATTTCTAAATAATATATTAACTAAATTTAATCAACACGTTAAAGTAGCTATTTTAAAAATAATATCATTATCGTAGCAACTAAGTTCCATTATTGATAGACGTTTATCGATACTCTAAATTGTATGCTTTTTAGTGCGGAAATACTTTAGTGCTTTGCCTTTTGCCAATAGTGTTGAATTTTTCGCCTACATATTTCACACTAAAATATATAGATAAACTAAATAATAAATAATATATGGATTTAACTATATTAGTATTTAAATATACGAGTATAACAAATTAATTGAAGCATTTCGTTAAATCCATTGAAGTGCTTTGATTCATTTGTTTTAGTCTATTTTTTCGATACACTCACACACACACACACACATGGATAGTTAATTTACGATTTAGTGCGAAAAAGTTTTAGTAACTGTAACGTAGACACCGTTTTCAGTTGAAATTTAAAAAGAGATCAACATAATTAAACATAAAGTTTATTTAAGTATTTGCATATAGTGAAAAAAAAAATTATTTATTTTATGCATAAAATTTAAGCTGCATTTATTAGTTATTAATTTTAGTAACGACATAAACGCATTAAATTGCATTTTGTAATTCGCTTGTAATTTGTAATAAATTATTTTTTATTGAAAATAAAAACAATAGCGTTTCATTGAATTTCGGGAATAGAATTAAATAGAGTAGATAGATAAATACTTGTGGCGCCGATATTTCTGACCTTTTCCTCCGGTCGCACAGTGGGGATTTTTTGACACATTTTGCTCAAATATGGCTACAGGAGCCAGTTGTTGACCAATTTTAATAATATTTTTCTTAAAATGCTCGTAAATGATTTTGGAAGAGATTATCTAAGTGCGAATTAAAGTTTTCTTTTTATATCAAAACACACCCTTAAATAGAGGTACCTTTGTGAAAAATTCAGAAAAACTTGAAAAACAAAAATTATATGTATTATATTTAAATTCGGTTTGGAATTTTTTCATTGATGTTCTAATCAACGGTAATACATCAGGGGTGAAATCATACCCGAACTACGTAAGAACTACTACTAAAAACGTAAAAACTAATTTTTTCCAAGGACAAACCTGAATATTCACCGGAAAAATTGCAAAAAATTGATACATACGTTTTTGGGGTTGCAGAGTACGAATTCATTATCAGTTTGCCCTTTCGCGGTCAAATTAAAGGTCAATTCAAGGCCAAACTCAGAATATTCACCGGAGAACTAAAAAAAAATAGATGTATATGCTTTCGGATTCGCTGATTCCAAATTCGTTGTCAGTTTGTTATTCTGGGGTCAAATTGAAGGGCAGTTCAAGGTCAATTACAGAATATTCACCGGAAAATTAAAAACAAAATTGATGTATTGCTTTTAGCATTGCTGAGTCCGAATTCGTTGTCATTTTGCTCTTCTAGGGTCAAATTGAAGGGCAGTTTAAGGTCAAACACAGAATATTCACCGGAAATATTCAAAAAAAGTTGAGGTATATGTTTTTGAGGTTACTCAATCAGAATTCATTGCCCATTTGCCCCTGCGAGGTCAGATCTATATGCACTTGGTTTTAGTCCAAACTATTCAATAGCCTTCACATCGGGGGAAGCACTCCCGAATTAGGGTGAAACTCTCACTCACCCCTTAAGGGATGCTGAGAATTTGCATACTTGCCGGGATGTATACCGTTCATTAGAACTACAATAAAAAAAATGCCAAACCGAATTTGAATACACACAATTTCTTATTCCTAAAGTTCTTTTAAATTTTTCACAAAGGTACACCTACAGCAAAAAAAAATTTAAATTCGGGCCTGGACATTCTCATCCCAAGTTATTTAGGAACATTTTAAGAAAAAAATTATTAAAATCGGTAAATAATTGCCTTCTCTAGGATTTATGAACAAAATGTGTCCAAAAATTCCTATTGTGGGCCGGCAGAAAGCGGTCGCTCTCTAAGTATGCGATAATATAATATTATCAGCGATCAATTCCCTCTTCGCCTGTCAAGAAGTAACCGGACAAGAAATATTAGTTAAGGAATTTCGGAGACAAACGGCAAATGGGCTGACACAAAGAGTAGATGAAGGGAAAGAAAAATTACTCATCATAAAGGAAAAATTACAGAAAAAGAAGGGGACGTCAATAAATATCGAAAATAAAGTTCTGCTTGTTATGATGAAAATTCGACATTATTTGGGTCTAAGAAGTCAAAAATTTAACAAAAAACAGGTTGTTATATTACATTTTGTTATATTTGTAAATCCCAGCCACATATTTGCTTGGAATGCACCAATAAAGCTCATTAAAAGTATATTCGCCTACATTCATTCAGGTTACATCTATTGTATATTTTAACTTTAATATTGTCGGTCCCACGAAAAGTGTAACGACGGCTCCCAGGGACCGGAGCCGGCCACGGGGAAAGAGCAGTGGCAGTCCCCAGGGACCGTGGTCGCGCTCAGCGCTTTAAGAGAATAATAAAATAAACAATTTTCAGGCAACTGCCTTTGATTTTTATCTACGACATTACGTTAACGTACTTATACAGTTGTCATTACTACAGTATTACCGAATAAAATCTGAGAGATCTTCTGCTAGAATGCATGATAAGCGTCCCCCTTCGCTAAAAGCATTTCAAGTACCAATTGGAAGGGTGGAATACACACTATAGCAACTTTGGTAGGGTACGAGATCCCTCTGAACCTCGGCCGTGCTTAAGTTCCGGCAACCGTTTGCAATGCAACTCCATATTGAACCAAAATGGTTTTCCCTTACAATTAGGTATCAAACCACAACCACCACGATGTTACCCAAGAGGTCGTCCTCAGGAACAGTTCGTAGTGAGTTCCAAGAGCTCCTATTACAGTTAAAGAGCTTCAACTGCCTCTCGAGACCCGCATAACTTTGGCCCAATTACGTTCTGGATATTGTAGTAGGTTAAACTCCAACTTATCCAGAATCGACCACGATATACCCAATATATGTCTAGTGTCGTGCTGTATGACACTAGCCACCTATTTCCAACCTAACCTCTCCAAACAGCGCGTTTTCTGGATTTACCGTTAGTTGAGTTAGACGAAACGAGCGGTAAATGGTTTTTATGAGGCGCTTTTTCAGGGCAGAAATACACTCGGAGGTTTGCCTATGCTTGTCGAGGGGCGACCGCTATTATTATGGAAAATACTTTTTCTATTATTTAAAGTTCATAAACGGAGATTCGAGCCTATGCACTTCCGAAGGATAATCATGAACCCATTCGGCTACGACGGCCCCAAAATATAAGGAAAATAAAACGCACAAAACTAGAGATACCAGAAGTTCCAGTGAATTCCTATAACGACATCTTCTTATATTTTATCTTACTATTTATACCGACGATACCACCGATTTATAGCTGACGTGTTCATGTGTCTATAGACAACATAAACTAAGTTATTATAAAAATGCAGTTTCGAACTCACCTAAAACCTCAGCATTCACCACAATGTTACAGCTATACATGGGACTGACAAGACGTTGCGGTTGGGCCTGGAATGCCAGGCGACACGACTCCTTTGATGCAGTTAAAACTTGTCCTGAAAATAGAAATTAAACCTTGAATATGCAAAACAAAAAATCTATAACTACTTTTAACAAACCAGAAAATGGGCCATAAGACTTGGAATTCAGATCCTCAGCCGCATCTATTGACCATTCTAGCACAACAAAGGCAACGCCCTGCATGGGCTCTTCACAGAGTGGTCCTGCAGCGGTCGCCAATTGAAAGCCATTAACAAATGAACTATTATTATCTCGACGTATATCAGTCGCTGCTTTTGTTGTAGCCTCTATATCGATTTGGTGGGTCAGTGACTGCCAGAAATTCGGGTGCTCGTAGTCGCTCAAATTCAAAAGCATATTAGTGCCACAATTGCGCGGACCGAGCGCCCAGATTCGATCGATTAACTTCGCTGGTGTAAGTGTCGATAAACCTTTTAAATCGAACTCACTTAAGGTGGTGGCTAGTTGCTCTTTTATTTGCGTTATAAGCGACACATACTTCTCGGATATTGTCACACCTTTTACATTTGCCGCTAATTCCTTAAATAGGTTAATGTATTTTTCTAGCAAATCAATAGTGCTTTGCGGCAGTGGCAGTGCTATAATTCTTAATGTGCTTAACTTATTGGCCGTTTGGAGTGTGATAATCTTTTTACTAACGTCTTTGTCTGTAGCTGATTTCACAATAACCTCATTTACCATGTCCACGGTGGCTTCAGGCACTATTGTCTCGCGGAAAGACACGATAGGCTCAGACACATTAACTTTTATTTTTGCATAGCTTTCCTCTAAATCACGTACACATTTCTCTACGTGCACCTCACCTAGTGTAGTGATGACATGTTCGCCGGTGGGCGCTACAGATACTTGAACACATGCATCAGCCTACAATTAATTAATTAGCTCAATTTCCATAAAAATTACTTAAATTTTAGTTCACTTTACCTGATTCAATAATTTTAGACCCTTCACAAGTTTGGGCAAATCTTGTGGATTAACTGGCTCAATGGCGACACGCAATATAGGAGTAGCCATCACATTCAACTCACTAAATGACGTACAATCGAGAGTGCTGCTTAATGTTGCTGTCTTTACGATATCCTGATCCAAACCGCCAATACCCACAATATTACCAGCGGGTACTTCGTCAAGTGTCTGTAACTCACCACCCATAAACAAGTACAGATCGCTAATCGTCACTTCGCTTATGTAAGGCGAATCCTGACTAAAATTACACAAGTCTTTTATTCAGAGTCAATTTATGATGGCTTAAGATTTAAGTGCTTACTTTTTATTTCTGGGGTCATGTTTAGGTGCCAAATTATACAAACGCATTCCCGGCTTCAGAGTACCACTAAAGACGCGCGCAAAGGCAACAAAAACATAATCACCCTTATCTTGATCTGGTTGAACCTCTATTTGCGCTGTTTCTTCTACATTCAGCTTCTCTACACCGCTTATTAGATTTTCCACCGTGGCAGCTGCAGCAATCTGCTTGCGTTCTTCAATACGCCGACGAACTTCTTCCCGACGCGCTTGTAACAATTCCTCATTCAAACGCTTCGGCTTGTTCTGCGGCAGTTGTGAAACGTGTACAGGCGTCATCTGTAGATAACACATTTTTTTGATACATTTGATAAAGGAGAGATTATTAAAGAAGCAATACCTTAGAGACAAAAACAATGATATTTGGGCTCTCGTCGTTGCATAGTTTGAAATCTTCCTTCAGCAATAGAGTTTCTTTGGGATAGGTATTCATCTCCACATTGCATGGAAATAGCAACCGTTCTGCACGTTCATCGGAGATGACATTTGGTGGCGGCACATGACGCACCACCATTTCTAACACAGAGCGATCGATGGGTAACCACTGACCAAGCACAGTTTTTATTTGAGCTTTCGGATCGATTATTCGTAAATCCCGCGCCTGCAGTTTTATGCCTAATTTCTCGGCAATTTCCGGTAGTTTTTCCTTGTCTTTACGCACTGCTATGATATCATAAAGAGTCCATATGTTGTCTAATACAAATTGAACAAACATTGGTTTCTTGGCCTTTTCTTGAGCACCAGCTACTGCACATTTTTTTTTGCCGTTATAGAAAAAGTCACCCCAGAGTACTTGTTCAAGGTCCGATTGCGACATTTCTAGACGCTGGGCATAAATTTTAGCAAAATCGCATACCGAGAATGCCCAACCATCATAGGCAGAGCAAAATATAACATTACCGGCAGCTGGGGAGAGGTATAAATTTGAATCATCGGCCTCTTCCAATGCCGATTCATAGTTATTCTGAAAGTATAATTATATAATAAAGTTGTCTTTCAATTTGATCGTATTTTAATTTTAGTAATAACGATGTTCTTTTATATCAAACATTTTACATCAATAAGCATACCTTTTTTGTTATGTCTTCTTTCGACAACACATCGGAGGCAAATATGCTACCAAGTACAGCATTTACTTGCTCCAAAATTTTTGATATATGAAAGTAAGCATCAATTGGCGTTAGTTTCATTTCCATTATGAGGCGATCGATTTTATTTAAAACTAAAACTGGCTTTAGTTGTTCCATATAAACTTGTTCTAAGCATGCGCGTGTTTGTGGACAGACACCTTCAACTACATCGACCTTGAAGAGGAACGCATATCAGTAAAATATTTTCCTATATCTGTTGCTTTTTATTACTTACCACCACAATGGCGCCATCGCATAATCGCACAGCCGTGGATACTTCACTGGAAAAGTCAACATGTCCCGGCGAATCAATCAGATTAACAAGATAATCTTTCTCATGGTCAGGATGGTCAGCACCGCCACGGTAGTACAACGATATGCTGCTACTCTTCATAGTAATACCACGTTCCTGTTCATCTTGACGCGTGTCCAGGTAACGCAGCTTGCCTGCCAAACGTTGTGAAATTAAGCCATTACTAGCTACCAGTGAATCAGCAAGTGTTGTCTTGCCATGATCTACATGTGCCAAGATGCAAATATTGCGCACTCGTTCGATGTCCTTTTGGAGTTTAACCAAAGCATTTGTATCTACCACCGTCATTTTAATTCACTTTTGCTTAGTTGCTATCTTTGCCTTTACTTCACGCACCCAATACAAATGAACACGAGCAAAATATAAAGCGAATGCTTATCTGCACGTGTTTTGGTTACTATTTCGTAAATAAACGCAACAATCACACCTCCTGCGAAATAAAAAGGGGAATTGTGTGTTTCAATCAGATGTTTTTTGTTTACATTCCGAATTGTGAAATCGCTATCGCGACTATTCACAATTGTTATAATTATTTGAAGCAAAGAATTTCAACTACTTGACGGTAAATTAATTTATAAGCTAAGGCTAAGGGCTATAACTCCAGCTGCATCTCACACATTAAAATAAGCAAAAAGACTTTAACTTGTAGACACCGATACATCAACATTTTTTTGCCCCTCTACCAGAATCCATTGCTGGAGCCTTACTTTATTCGGAAAAGTTTGATTTGGTCCTACAATAAAAAAAATGTAAATGCACTTGGCAGCTCGGTCAAATTGAAGAAGAGCTGAACAAGTGTCAAAAGTTGCTGACGTTATTTTGCATGTGTTGCATTGCAATCGGTTCTTTCTTTCTGCGAAAGTGTTTTGACTCATAGGCATTAAATAAAAAAATAATTATCGGAATGGTTGAATTAACAGCTGAAGAAAAGAAGCAATTAATCACCCGCAATCTGCAGGAAACACTGGGAGAGGACAAATTAAATGCGGTACTCAAAGAGCGTGATCTGAAAATCTATTGGGGCACAGCGACTACAGGCAAACCACATGTAGCCTACTTTGTGCCTATGTCAAAAGTTGCCGATTTCCTCAAGGCCGGTTGCGAGGTAATGAAATTGGAAATTTTAATAACATTACCAAGCATATAACACTCCCTACTAATCAAATTTAATTGTCACACCTTTCACTTTTTTTTTTGTCTATTAGGTTACTATACTCTTTGCTGATTTGCATGGTTACCTCGATAATATGAAGGCGCCATGGGCGCTGCTCGAGCTTCGTACAAAATATTACGAAGCTGTCATCAAAGCTATGTTGAGCTCAATAGACGTTCCATTGGAGAAGCTGAAGTTCGTTAGGGGTACTGACTATCAGCTCTCAAGAGAATATACGTTGGACGTATACAGATTAAGCTCGGTAGTGACGCAGCACGATGCAAGAAAAGCTGGTGCTGAAGTGGTAAAGCAAATAGAATACCCATTACTTTCGGGCTTACTTTATCCAGGATTGCAAGCTTTAGATGAAGAATACCTAAAGGTGGATGCACAATTTGGAGGTGTTGATCAGCGTAAAATTTTCACTTTCTCAGAGAAATATTTGCCACAGTTAGGCTATGAAAAGCGTATACATTTTATGAATCCTATGGGTATAAAAACTTACTTTTTGAGAGAAAATTTCTAATATATATCAATTACAGTACCGGGTTTAGCGGGCGGCAAGATGTCATCTTCGGAAGAGGATTCAAAAATTGACCTTTTAGATTCGCCCGCAAATGTTAAAAAGAAGCTAAAGAAAGCCTTCTGCGAGCCTGGAAATATTGCGGACAATGGTCTTTTGTCATTCGTCAAACATGTGCTGTTTTCGCTTTTCAAAGAGGGAGAAGGTCCGTATTAAATATTATTAATTTCCTTGGCAGTGGTTTACAACCAGTCAAGGTACATACAGAAGATGGTAAATAATTTTGTTTAATCTCAATTATTTTCATATTTTCATTTAGGCTTTTCTGTAAATCGTCCAGCGGAATTTGGAGGTGATGTCACATTCCACAACTACGCCGACTTAGAGAAAAGTTTTGCCGACAACGAGTTACATCCTGGAGACTTGAAAGGTTCCGTTGAAAAATACATTAATAAGCTTTTAGAGCCAATTAGAAAAACTTTCGAAAGCCCAGAATTGCAGTAAGAATTGGCTTACCATTAACATACTTTTGATTTACATTAATTGGCATATAATTATATCTCTGATGCAGAAAACTCAGTGCAGCTGCCTATCCAGCACCAAGTAAAGCCAAAGGTGTGAATGCGAATAATGTGGCAGCACCTGAAGAAGACGGTCCGCATCGTCTAGATATACGCGTTGGCAAGGTTACGGAAGTTTCTCGTCATCTCGACGCAGACACTTTGTATGTTTTGAAGATTGACTTGAACGAAGCACAACCACGTACTATTATTAGCGGATTGGTGAAGTTTGTCACAATTGAGGAGTTAAACCAACGATTAGTTGCGGTCCTGTGCAATCTTAAACCATCTAAAATGCGTGGCATACTTTCTGAAGGCATGGTGCTATGCACGTCAAAGTATAAAGGAAATAGTAAAGCATTTTAAAGGTATTTAACTAGTTATTTTTATAGCCCCGATCACACTGTGGTGGAACCCATCATTGTTCCAGCCAGCGCAGCACCTGGTAGTCGATTGACATTCGAAGGTTATGATGGCAACCCAGACGAACAATTAAATCCCAAAAAGAAGGTACAATTTATTATTACTTATTGCTAAATGTTTAATAATATTTTCTGTATTCGAAGGTGTGGGAGAAACTTTCTGTAGATTTAAAAACAAATGCCGACGGTGTTGCTGTTTGGAAAGAAAACTTTCTTCTCACACCCGAGGGCGAGAAACTTACAAGCAAATTATCGAACTGCAGCATTAAGTAACGCAAAAAAATAATGTGAATTAGAAATATATGATGTGAAGCCAGCTAATGCTTTTACAAGACGTAATTCATAAAATTTGTAATAGTGAACTGTTACTCCGCAAGTTTAATATTTATTTGCAATTTTATTTTTGAAATGTGGCACAATTAACATTCGCTTCCCATAGCAATAAAAACAGAAGGGAGGTTTCCGAATTTGCATTTATTCCTCAGTATTTTTGGAAGCGTTCCACCAGCAAGAAATGAATTTCAAGAGGAATTCGTAATAACAATTCACGATAAGGTGTATATTTCATAGGTTGGATAACGCATGAGCTTGTATGGAATGTGTATCCACTTAAGACCTACCGACAGAGACCTGTAAGCGGTCGGGTAAGTGTAAGTAGTAGAGCAAATGTGGAACTCAGTCGCTCCTTGATGGAATTTAAATGTAGGCCATTCTCATAGCGTAGACCTCACCATCGGAGGAATTATTCAAGGATTGAGTATAATCATGATACAGGTACACTGACATATTACTTTGTTAGCCTTGTATGTAACAGATTCAAAGGCTAGTTATCTGGTTATGAAGAGCAGTTCTGAAACCATTCTATAGATTCAAAATCACAGAAATTCTTATACCGAACTATCAATTTCAAACGGAAATATGATATGCCAATGGTATAAGTATATGTATATACATATATCTATATATAGGAAGGGAGAGAAAGAATTGGGAGTTATTGTAGCAGCATTAAACACTCCTAAAAAATCGTTCCTACGACAGTCGGTTCTACGTAACCGGAACGACCCGGATATCCGGCCAAGGACTGTCACTTCAGCAGCATTCCTCGTATATGCACGGGGAATGTATATGATGCTACAACAACAACAACTCCTAAAAATTTCAAGAATGTTGTAACAGTGAATGTTGCTGGAGTGAACCATGAACGGATATACATATATATATCCAAGTTATTTGTGTATTAAATAAGGTGATTCTACCCTATATATGAATAGGAAAATAATAATTAAGGATGTTAGTGAATGAACCTTAAAAACCTTAGATAAAATTGTTTCACTGTTAAATGCATGCACATATATTTAGGTATTGCCGCTAAAATAAGGTGAAACCGTAAGTCAGAAGTTCCACGCTTCCTGAACTCCTTGACATAGTTCAGTACCATTTTTAAATTTTTAACCTTAATGCAATATATTTTGAATGGGATTAAAGTTGGAGCTATGTGCTGGCCAATCCAGAAATGCAATTTTTTATTATCATCCATGAATAACCATGGACTCAAAGGAATGTGAACCATCTTATTTTTAAGTAAAGTGATCCATGTTGCCAATTATTTTCATTAGGGTCCAACTCCAGTCCACGAAAAAGATGCTCAAATTTTGAATTTGCCCACTGTCCTTTACAGTGTTTGTTGTATACCGATGATTGAAGTCTTGGTTTTTTCACGATGAATAAAATTCTTCTTATCAGAACCAATCATAATAGTTTTAGTTTCGTCCGCAAAAAGTATTATTTTCCAGAATTTTACGTCCTTATCTCTATGAGCATTTGTGAAAGACAAGGGTACCTTAATTTTTTAGACGGTAGCGGTTTTTTCTACTGATACGCCCATACAATTTATTTTCATTAAGGCGGCTTCGCATAAAACTGCTTGATATACTGATATTGATAGACAGCCACGTATACACTTCCGTTCGTGCAGGCGATAACTTGAACAAAAATTTATATATTTTGATGACACTTGGTACACATATCACTCTCTGTCCAGGGTAGTTTGGTAAAATGTGGAAAGTTGGTGAATAGCCCCGTCATATTTCAAAAAGAAAACGTGATACCTCCGGTAAATATCAAACAAAACGACTTGAATTTGATACAAAAAAACCTATACAAATGTATACGCCAAAGGTAATATTTTGAAAACAATAACGATTTAATCAAACACTCTCACACTTCGTACATTTATTACTCTCCATCTCTTTTAGATCAGACAGAAATATTGTTGAAATCGAAAAGCCACGCCCACTTTTGTATATGCTATTTAAAATACGGTCCGAACCGAATTTATCGTTCAGTAAACCGACTTTCCAGACAACCTCTTTTTTTTGTGTTTTTTAAGATCGATGAAGTTTTTCTTCTTAATGAAAAGAAAATTCTGTTACAACACTAATCAAAGAATTGAATATTTGCGCTTATAAAAAAAGCCATTGTGAATTCACAGATTAGCGGCACAATCAGCTGTCATTCTAGTCATAGATAAAATTCGAACATCTGTCTACCGTTCTGACTAAAAATACTGATCGGCTCGTATGAAAGATTCATCCTAGTTTTTAATTTGATTTAAATATTTGTGGACTATGTATTCCAAACGGACATTAGCGGCCCTGTTTACGCATCACAGTATCCGGACAACGAAACGCTGGATCCACGATGAGATCCGTGTACGTTTCGCACCCAGCCCAACAGGTTAGTTTGGAAGGATTAACTAACTAGAATAGTAAATTTATAACTGAAACATTTTCCAAGGTTACCTGCATTTGGGCGGACTGCGCACAGCCTTATATAATTACTTATTTACACGAAATAAAAATGGTAAATTCCTGCTTCGCATAGAGGACACAGATCAAACAAGGCTTGTGCCAGGGGCAACAGAAAGTTTAATTGAAGATTTGCTATGGGCAGGCATACAGATTGACGAGGGCCCAGGTTTTGGTGGCAAGTGTAGTCCATATGTGCAAAGCGAGCGAAAGCAGATTTATCTGTTAGTCGAAAAATATATTTTCCAGTATTAAAATAATTTTAGAGATCTTGCAGAGAAGCTGTGCGTGAACTGCTTGAGAACGACACTGCCTACCGCTGCTTTTGTACCGAACGTCGGCTAGAATTGCTACGTAAAGAAGCAATTCGAACGCGGCAAGTTCCACGGTACGACAATAAGTGTCGGTACCTAACGCCGCAGCAAATCGCCGTATTGTTGGCTAAGAAGACACCATACTGCATACGATTGAAACTAACGGCGCATGAGGAACCACTGCAAGACTTAATATATGGTCCCGTTTCGCACAACGTAAGTGAAAACGAAGGTGATCCTGTTATTATGAAAAGCGACAACTTTCCCACATACCATTTTGCGAACGTGGTAGATGATCATATGATGGGAGTAACACATGTTTTTCGCGGCGTTGAATGGCAGATATCAACGACAAAGCATTTACTGCTGTACAAGTGAGTGTGGCAGATTTGTAAGGAAATACCACATAACTCTGGTTTATTTATATCTAATAGAGCTTTCAATTGGCAACCGCCATTATATGGCCATCTTCCATTGTTAGTCAATCACGATGGCACAAAATTGAGTAAACGTCAAGGTGACATTGGTATCAAGCATTTCCGGGATAAAGGGTATTTCTCGGAGGCAATCGTAAACTATGTTGTCAGTGCTGGTGGCGGATTTGAACATACGCCTGGGCAAAAACAACAAGTATATTCGATAGATGAACTGGCACAACAATTTAGCATTGAGCGTGTAAATTCACATCCCAGCCGTTTGAATCCTGATTTACTAAATGATTTTAACCAACTTCATATACTTAAAATGCTGCAAAGCAAAGAAAATACTGAAGATTTGGTGCGTCGTGTAAAAGCGTTGGTGCGACAAGCTTATCCCAAGGAGTAAGCCAATGATATGATGGTTAAGGAGAAGCATGAAATTGTATGCTTTTTATTTTTTGTAGACAAAACCTTGATTTAGATGACCAGCATATTGAGAATGTTTTAAAATGGGCAGCTAAGCGTTTGACATTCATTCAAGATTTAACCGCGACAAAGCTCAGTTTCCTTTGGGTTCGACCTGCTGAGTTCAAATTAAAGACTATTTCAAATGGTAAGAAGTAACATACGGAGTAATTATAGTTCTAAATGAAACCAATTTTGCTTTTAGATCAAATGCAATCTCTGATAGAGAACTTAGTAAGCATAGAATTCACAAAAGATAATCTGAATCAAAAACTGAAGGAATTCGCGGATGAAAATAATCTCAAATTTGCTACGTTCATGAAAACACTGCGGTCAGCTTTAAGTGGTTTAAAGGTTATAAGCTTTTCTTTATCGTACACGCTCATTAATTTTAAAAATTGTTTTGAGAACATAGCGATATACACTATCTCAAAATTGCAGGAAGGTCCCGGCGTTGCAGAGATGATGGACATTCTTGGAAAAGATTCTGTGTTACAACGTCTTAGAAGTAACACTAATTTTAAAAGTAACGAGGCAGCAACCAAAGTCGGGAAAAAATCATAGCCCATAATTCATGCATTTTCTGCTAACATACCTAATTCTGTAAATAAAAGTTAATTCCTATTTAAGAAAAAAACATTAAGATTTTGTTCATCGAATAATAATATAATTCATTATTGTATACGCTTTGAGGCGAATATTTTTTTGATTATACACGTAGTCATAAGTTAATTTATATGAATAGTACACTTATAATGATTCACATTTAAGGATTAGAAGTATTCGGCTATATATACGAATATGGTTTGAAAAGGGAAAATATTCCGTGCATCACATCACTCCTTCTATTTCAAATTTAGCGATTCGTTCTAATAATGGAGAAATAGTGTTAGTTATATTGCATATTTATTTCCTTTCTTAATCTTCCAAATCCACATAAAGCTTCCTGCCATTCGTTTGCTTCCTCTCATGCTGTTTAACTAAAATCTCGATTGGTAAGTATAATCGGTGCCACCAAGCTCCAGCCGTATATGAAGACGCCAAGCCAGCTGGATATTATTTTGATCCACATAGAAGCCGCGTTAGCGTTGAATAATTCAATGTCAGAATTCGGTCTGGCAGGAAAAGTAAAAAGTCGGTTGTACACATGCGTAGCTAACAATAATGCGCGTTATGCTTACTTGTACCAGTTGGTAAGAGTCATCATAATATAGAGGGAAGCACATACAAACACAATATGAAACATAGACCAGGAATATGTAACGCCTTCATTTTCGTTATCGGTTGCACCTTTGCCATCACCTTGTCCGGCTTCTGAATCTGAGAGGTTTTCTGTTAAGACTATGTTAGTGTATTTGAAAAAGCATTTTAATTGTAAATAGAGTACATATAATATACAAAATATGAAAGAAATTAAAATGAACCGAAAGAAAACCAAATCCATTGCACCGATGTTTACACCGTTAGTTTCGTATGTTGGGTGTTAGTTCATTGTGGATGTACATTACATTAAAGGTGACCGAAAGTGGCAAATTATAAAGAAATAAAATGAAAGAAGAAAAGACTCTTAGCAAATTCCAATAAATTGTTTGAAACTGTATTTACAGTGTGAATAGTTAGAGTGCCGCAATGATCATGTAATGTGAGAATGCAAAAGAGATGGAATTTTAATGGTGCCAAAAATGGTTAAGTTGTAATATTGGGTAGTCTAAAAAGTTCCGTACCGATACACAGTTTGTTTACTATTACTATTCTACTGTTAACAATTAATGATAATGAAGAAAGAATTTAAATTGAGGTGGCCAGAATTCATAAATAGAAATGCATATGTTTGCCATTGATGATGTGACAGAAACAGAATTTGGCAGAAAATATATGATGCCGCTAACATAAAGCCAAGATATTGCACCCCTTGCGGACTATAGCCGTGTTCGATTACGAAAAATGTGTCGTTAACGCCACAAAATTATCCATTACTCAAAAATTCCGAGAGCAAAGTGACAGTTCGGTGCAAGAGAGACGCTTCTTTTACGCTGGCAAAAATGATCCTTTACGAAAACATATGACCTGCAAGGATATGCCTGAACTTTTTGTAAACACACAAGTTATTTTTTTACAGAATTTGGTATTTTGTACACAATTTGCCTTTGCCATTTGAAATTTACCGTTTATAGTCAGAAACGCTGAAATGGAAAATGTGCCAACAAAAAACCTGAGAATATAAAATATATTTGTGGTGATATTTGCCGTGTTTTTTTCCGGGTATATTTATCTGGGCTTAAAACTTGTATGAAGCCCCACAGTTTTATCTGAGCGTACGAAGTAGTTGCAGACGAATTTGGCGCTTCCAAGTATTGTTATGCAGTTATTAGATCTGTTCATGAAGCAAATAGTTTGTAACAATTGTCACAAATTATCACGTTTTGGTGTTCATGCACCCACTTGCAAAGTAGGGGAAAGTGAGAGAGCAAAGTGACATTTTCATTTTGAGGGGAAGTTGCAAGTTTTTACTGGATAAATTTTTACTCGTAATAATTTGCAAGTGAGATGCAACAGTTGATCGCAAAGTAAAAATAAACACGAATTAAAGTTTTGCGAATTGTCATTCCTAATGGAATGTTCTTCATTAGACAGGGATGATGAAATGAAGCAAATTATTGTGGACAAAATGAAATCATGTGATTCCGAAGCTCATTATTTTATTTGCTCAAGTTAAAACATTTTTAATTTTTGTAATTTTTCTTGTAAACTATTTAATCAGCTGTTCGTAAAACTTGCAAATTGTTACTGGTTTTGCGTTCGTGTATTTTCTGATATTTTTCTCGTTGAGAGAGAATTCTCGGAAATTAAGTTACTGGATAAATTTGACGTAAACATTTCGCTCGGAAAGCTCAAAAATTCTTGGGCTACCCAATATAATCTTTGAAAAATATTTGTATGATATAAATTTGATGCTTAATCAAAAGTTGGTCAAAAATTTAAAGCTGAGAGAAGCTTATGAAGCTGAAAGTATTAAAACTAATTTAAAACTCACCACGCTTTTCGCCATCATTATTGATTTTGGAAACCTCAACAGCCGAGCTAATGCAATTGTAGAGAATGCAGAATAACCATACGACCAAGCCAATAATATTTGTCGTATCGAAAGTCACTTTGGAATTGTGTGTTGGGGGCGAAGTAGTCGTATTGCCAGTTGTAACACCATTTATAACGCCATACATTCCAGGATTGCATTCTTTTTCTATTACAAGAGATAGCAAACGAAAGCTTAAAAATAGATTTTAGTAGTTACAGTATTTCGATGTAACCTGGATTGTTAGCGACTGCAGACCAGGTCAAGTAGATAGTGTAGATAGTAACAAGCGAACTTTGCAAAAGCCCCGAGTGTGGTAAACGATCTTGCACAGCTGGCAAAACTGACAAAACGCTCACAATCAGGCAAAGTATAAGATTGAAGCTGATAAAGAATTTGTTGAGACCGCAACCATCTGACTATAAAAGAATGTAGAAAACAATTATCGCAGAAAGTTTAGCGGGAAAAGATATAGTCTTAAACTATTATTCGAAATTTTAAAACTTACATGCGTAAAGTAGATGTACAACAAAGAAATGCCTACAATTGATAATGCATAGCTTGTAAGTGTAACTCCGACCAATGCATAAAAGTAGCCTCGATTATTTTCAGCATTTTCTGCAAAACAAAAATATAACGCTTTTAATGTAAATCATTACGGTCCATTGTAATTTACTAACCAATCCAGTTTTCAGCCACAGAATGTGCAAAATCCACAATTATTACTAATTGTACCAATATGAAAGCCAGTCCGCCGATTAAACCTACCCACATCATTGCGGGCCCGAAAGAGCCATCAGGTATGAAAATGGCACCAATTGCCGCACCAAAGCAAATCAAAAATTTTAATCCCCAAAATTCATTTTGAATATGTGAACGCGGATCACGTGAACTCTTCACACCTAACATAATTAACGCCATTAACATGAAGAAACAGGCCAGTCCAAAACAAATGCGGTACACTGCCATATAACCGAGTGCATATTCACAGTCTACTTGTAAATTTCCAGAAAAAGTTGTCAATGCTTTGGAGCTAACCGTGGAAGTAGAATTAATGCAAAAAGGTAATTTTTTCAGCGTATCCTGTAATCCAGGCGAAAGTGCTATAGCACCTAACACAGTGCCCACCAGCAGCATGAAGGCGTACATGAAACGGGATGAAGTTGAGTTTTTACACGAAGGGCAGGCATTGCAACAGCAGCTCGCCGCTGTACCGGTGCAGCACAAAGCGCACTACAAGAAAAAAAAACATGAATAATTATTGGTCCATACGGGTAACGATGAACAAAACAGATTTCCAAGTAAACTCAGATGATGAGCAATGATTGAGTTTGAATGTATGAGTAGATATGAAACTAACGAGAAGATATAAATAATTTAGTTACACATTATGTCACATAATATATTCAATTGCGAAGTATTGATTTTTGATTATTTGTACCAACTGAGAAAGAACGCAACTATTTTGCGTCGTATCGCGTTTTTTTTTTTCGGTTGTATTTAACTTATATATACGCCTACCTGTGCTGCAGAGCACAATCCTAAAACTGCACCCATTTTATAATTAAATTTTCACGTTAAGATATTTCTTTCCTATTAAATATATTCAATTTTCCAAAAACTGCCCTTATTTAAGATTTTTTTCTTCGAATGTGAGTTACTTCCAGCTGGTATCTTGCAATATTTCCTTTGTTAATAATATGTCAACAAAATAAAAACAGAGCTGCATACGATTATGAATGAATGCAACTTCGAACTCAACGCAGTTCACAGGCAGGGTTGATTTTTCGATACAATTATGCTTTTTCAATACAATAACAGTAGTATGGTGTTCACATTGTACCATAAACTCTAGTTTAAGGATATATGATAATAAACAACTATCAAATTGGAGTGTTTAGGAAACTCATTGTTTAATTTGCCATTTGTTTGTTTGCTTTCTCTTTTCTTCATTCTGCTGATATATTTATATAAATGCATATAACTATAAATATGACAGAGTATGGACACATTTTTAAACAGTGGTGACTGGTCTAATAAATTTTGAGTTCCTAGATCGAACAAGTATTGAAACACCGCTTAGAATAACTGACGATGAAATACTCATAAAATCGTAAGTTTTGTTCTCATAGACTAGAAATTTTTACCCAATATTCTTGTTCGTCAATGACAAATAAAGGCGAGTACGACCGTATAACAGTTACAAGCAACGGCGTCACCATAACGTTAACTCATTTGCCATCGAAAGTGAACCAACAGCTACTATTTCGTGTGTTTATACATTGCAAACGGTTGGTATTTGAAATGTTCAATTAAATTGCCATTATATCCCCGATTACATAAGCTAAACAGCTACTTTCAAAATCGCAGGGAGACGGTTTACGGTTCGATGTTGGCTACACATTATGATAATTTTCACTATACACCTACAACTTTTAATGTTTTCTAAGATAAGTGGGCTTTAGAATAACCAGAAACCCGTAATACTGGAATGGTAGGTTTCACTAAGGTATGTTTAATTTGTTTTTAAGTCTAGGCCAACAGTATCCAAATATCTTGTACTTTTTCGTGCTGAACTCCCAATCAATAATTAAAAAGCGAGATTTCCCATACAAAATTTCTCTCCCAAAATCTGGGATACAGACATAATTCTAATAAAATGTTTGTTTAGGTATTATTAACTATGCATTCATATAACAGAAAAAAGGGTGTGTTTATATAAAATGTAATATCGAATTTCCAATGCGTTTTGCTGCCATACTTTTTTGAAACCTCAGTAAACGTCGTTTACGGATTTCCTCCAACTTTTTATTATTAGCAGCCCAGTGCGTAACTATTTCTTCTCCATGTCGTTTTTTAATATCGTTCATAATAATTCAATTAACTATTCCTTTTCCTTGTCTTTTCTTAATATCGTTAATAATAATCAAACAAACCAAAAACATCGAAATATTCCACCAAAATAATTTATATGAAGAGAAAACTTTCACAACAATATTGGCATCTGATTGTCGATTTTGCAGGTTATCTGCCATATGTGAACGGGTAGATTAATTTTGTGGATTTGATGGTGATTAATGCATATGTAAACGTACTTTAAGTTTCAGTTTCCTAAATTATAGTTATGTAGCTATTTTTTAATAAAATTTCTCCAAATCAACTCTACAGAACTGATTTTTCGAATGAATATAAAGCATACGGGAACCCGTCAAAGCGAAAATAAAGACTAAACAATTATATTCGGTACGTAAAGGTACCGCGTACAACGCTAACCGCCTATTCGAATGCCCTCGTAAACCCACTCACTTGACAACCCCTCCTTAAGGACTCAACCCGTCGGAACATCATGTTTTTTAGGCCTACCATACTATCGTCACAGTGTACAGAGCTATGGCACAAAAAGGAAATTCCAAAATATTGGACAAAAATATTGTATCAACGTGTTATGCATGTCAATGTTCCGAATAAGTGCCGACGAAAGTTTCCCTATATGAACGCTGTCTAATTATGCATCTGTTCTCACTTATGCATCTGTTTCCACTCTTGCTCTCCTCTTTTGCATTTCGCAAAACAGCTGATTGTTGTCTAATTAGACATTTTCTTGCGTAAGCTCTTTTGCTTATTTTAAAACAATTGTTTAATGACTTCTCTCATCTTTCATTATTGCATTCCCAAATTATGAGTATTTTAAAACGCGTTTCTCGGTATTAATTCGTTATTGTGTTGGGGTTTGCTGGTAAATTATTTGTATATTTTTATCTACAAACTATCCACGGCATTAGCTTCCAGAATCCTTGCCAATAGCCGGCCGCAAGCAATATACAAAGCCAAAGAAGCGTTCACAGATTATCAACAAAGTCGCTGTACTGATAACTTTCGTATATACATTCATACACACAATTGTGTCGCCAAGTACGTTGAGAACGCGCGGCATCCACTTTAACGTTCTGCAGCTCTTTGCTATATTCTCAGTCTGCTCGAGCAATACTGCTGCGCGGTTGGTTTTTTATTAGACATAATCATAACCTATTACCTAATTGAGAACAAAATGTCTAAATCTGTGTACGAAGGTGTTGAAAAGGGACCAGCCATTGAGGTGTTTGCCCTAAATCGCTCATTTTTGGAGGATACCGATCCTAAAAAGACTAATCTGGGAGTGGGAGGTGAGTTGAAATAGTTAATAGGTTGAATAAAGTAATATAAAGGTGAATGTACTCGAAGCAACAATTGTCTTGTCAGCAAACTCTACCAAAAAAATGAAGTGTAATTTAATGACTAAAGTAGTAAAGGAATAGTAGTGCTGGAATTTGCCCTCCACGAAATCGCATGAGGTATTGATTTGTTGATAAATGAAGTGCTTGTGTGATTGTACTGCAATTACAAGTAAAGTTTTGGAGAAAATTTTTATGGAATCATTGCTAAAAGGTCAAATTGAAGGTCGAATCCACTGTGCTAAGTGCAATATGCCGATAAGAGGCGTGTGCAGGGCAGCTTTCAAAGTTGTCTCTACTTCTTTGCTATACAAAATATTAAAAGTTTGGTGCACTACACATTATGCATATAAGATTTCGCAAGCGAAGATTAAATAAATAAAATCAACTAAGGAAGGATAACTAGATCAATAATTGAAATCTTAGTAAAAGTTGATGGTTACATATCCACACCTACATACGTACATACGTAAGTGGTGTTCAAATTACATATCATCGTTCATTGGTGGCGAAACCCAGTTGGTGTTTCCTATTTTACTAAATGTAGCCGGAAATTTTAACTCGCATACCCCTCTCGACGACATTTTATATTTATTTATAGAGATTATGTTGAATCTCGCATGTGTTGCAATTCATTTTCACATGAAAGTCTTATCGAAAACGTGCTGATATGTGTTGACTGTCATTGTTCCGTTTTCGTTCTCAAACATTAAATTGCAACGATTTGGTATGTTCCAGAAATTGAAATGACATTTTTCTCAATTTTTAAATCGCTAAGCAGGAATTAGGCGTAATTTGTAAAAAACTGCAGAAAATACTAGAAATGTAATCGTCCCTGATATTTGATGCTGCAGTTTGAGAACTGCCGTAATTTTAATTTTTTTTCGATTACATCTTCCAAAAATGGGTGAATGGTATCATCATCATTCGACAAGTCGACATATTACTATTGTCTGAAGTAAAAGTAGTAGAATACGTTATTAATTTTAACAACTTTTTGTGGAGTATATGGCTAAATAGTTTGCAAACGACTTTTAAGCACTCAAATTATTCTTTTAACGATGTAACGAACTTGTGAATGTTGCAAACTACGAGGCAGGAGATGTGGTGACCAATTTCATAATTAGATAACCGATTTATACTAGAGAAACTTAGCACAAGAGATTCACAGCTTTACAACCAGTTTCTAATCACAATGTTCATTTTGTGTATAAGTAGTATGAAAGAAATTATTTAACTAATCATTGCATTGACTCTAAAAAAACCATTTCAGTTGTTATTGTTAAATATTAATTGTCACGAGGTTTTACAATTTTAATGTGCCTCCCATGAATCTGCGCTGAAAATATGTATGAAGCACTAAGAGCACAGTTTTATCTGCGCTTATGAAATAGTTGCGGGTAAAATCAGCTTCTTCATCGACGTCATGACGTCATGACGTCACTAAGGTTATTAAATTTGTGAAGAAATTCAGGATCGAACTGGACAAAAAAGTAAGCTGGAGTACATGTGTTCTCCAAGCAAACTCAAAAGTGTACCCTACATTGATATACAGTTCGCTCGAAGACACCTGAAGGCATAGGTGCTGGGACCATAACAAAGCGGAATGTGCCGATGAGTAGTTTTCCCACCATCTTCCAAGCGGTAGTACATGCCATCTGTCTATTTGCAGAGATCAGCGTAGACTGAGCAACAGTTAGTCGGCACCCAAAGCGTGGTCATCCTTTGAGTTTGAGCTCTTATTAGTTCCGGGGTCCCAGGACATATGGATATAACTGGAAAAAAGTAGTAGATGCATTGCCTAGAGAGGCTGCGGCCTTGTTATAAATAGGACCCAAGTCGTTCCTTGCCATGAAGGAAATGACTTAATGCAAACCGTTGCAATAACAGTTACAGCAACAGCGTCCGTCGGAAATGAATAATAGGTAATGTTTTCGGGGAACAGGCCCTTACTATCTGAGGAAACACGTTTTTTGTTCGAAATTAGCTTTATTCATAAACGTACTTCCCATCAAGAACAACGACATCATTCCAGTGCCGTTCTAATATTTTAATAGCACTTTTGTAAGACGATTTATCTTTTGCCTCGAAATATGCCTCACTTTCAGCGATAACAAATGTTCATGGAATACAAAGTCAACACGTCTTTTGATATCTTTACGATGTCACCTATCATTCGAAACGATTTTGTGGGGTTTTTTGATGTTTTGATGTTCTCTTCGCTTGAATGGTATTTTTTGCTTTCAAGAAGCAGTGTAAAGTTAAAACACGAAATTCTGCTACAACAACGAAATTCTTTTTGATCCATTTTGAAAATAACAAAAATAGCGTCACTCTTAGCAAAATAACTCACAGCTGTTTTTTTAGGGTTAGTAGTAACTAAAAAGAGGTGAATGCAATAAAACTAGTGCCGTCTATGGGTTAGGCCAGGGACTTTGGAAGTGAAACTATACTGATGGCAAAAATTTATTTGATTATGCTTTTGCCATCAGCATAAAATCGGAAAAACCCACTAGAGTTCACAGTAAAATGCTATCACTTTTCTGGAGAATAGATCAGGCTATTTTTCAGGTTGAATTGAAATTAAATAAACTCTTGGTTAGAAAAGAAGCGGTAATGATTTAATGCTCTGAAAAGTCGCGAACCAATTACATAAATTGACAGCCATGTAGAGCAGAATCAATAGATTTCTATGAAGGGCTTGGCTTTGTTTATGCCATTTATGTAGATCCGTTTATATGTTTAAAGGTTAAGTTGAATTTAATTATATATATATATGTATATGTATATATATATATATATATATATGTGTATATATATATTCCTATTTGGGGCATGCGTCTTGATGTTGTTCTACAAATGGAGGGACCTACAGTTTCGAGCCGAGAATGGATATGGGCTCGAATGGGGAGCTTTTTCATGGCAGAAATACACTCGGAGGTTTGCTATTGCCTGCTGAGGGGCGACCACTATTAGAAAGATTTTTTTCTTTATTTTTGTTGTTTCACCGAGATTCAAGCCTACGTTCTCTCTGAATACCGAATGGTAGTCTCGCACCAACCCATTCGCCTACGGCGGCCGCCAGTTAAATTTAATTAATACCTTTTTTTTGTTGTTGCACAGCTTACTAAACCCTATCTGAGCGATGTAGTCAGGGGTAGTCTTAGTCTAACTCATCTAACGGTAGGCCCAGAAAACGTGCTGTCTCGACAGGTTGGGTCCAAAGGGAAAGGGGTGTTAGGTGAGTAGGTTTAATAGGGCATGTGAATACGTCGCTAGTGCCGTGCGGTGTGCCTTCACATGCTGGACATATATTGGGTAGGTCGGTGTCGTTTCTGGATGGAACGTAGTTGTGCCACGGTTATGTGGGTCTCTCGGGATAGCTGGAGCTATTCTTCTGTTGTGGATGGTGGTTGGACTCCAATTACGGCATTCGCGGGTCGGGAGCTTAAGAAGGTGGTAAGGGACTACCGACGAATGCCGTTTAGTGTTTGTCTGTATACTGGTTGCGGAAATTTGTTATAAGAAAAAAACAAGAAGGAAAAAGAAGAAAATCTTCATTTGAAATGGAAATTGTTTGCATTTCGTATATGTACAGACGTACATATGTATATAGGTATAATATCTATGTATTCTAAGTACAAATACAAAATTGAATAAATATGATACATTCTTCTGTGTTGTCAGCAGTTTTGTTTTTATTTTTAGGTCTATAAATAAATTTTTCGTGTTCATACATTTGCATAATACCTCTAAATATAAATACATATAGGTACGTAAATTCAAATACGCTTATGTCAATGCATACATGACAAAAGTATACATGGTTTTGGCATCGAAAAAGGAAAACCATGATCTAAAAAAACGGAGATAGTTTTCAAAATTCGTACACTGGTAGAATATATAATCTAGGATATACAAAACTGGGAGTATTTTACAAAATTTCAAATCTCGTTATTGTTAATATTGCCTCTAAATATAAATATTATGTATATAAATATATGTATCTACAGGTGTGGAAGTAAATTCAAGTGTTATGTAAGGTTCCATACGTAAGTACTCTACATATTATATTTTTTGGCATAGATCTTGAAAAAGTGAATATGCACATAAAAAATGTGGAAAAAGTAAATAATAATTTTAAAATATTGTAATTAAATTTCGTTTTTGCGCATTTATCGATCTGAACGCAGGTCGTAAATCTTTTATATGCACATGCCGATGTACACAGCTTCAATTATATTTGATACACTGCAGTTTTCTCACAAAGCTTTAAATAACACTGACAACAAAAATCATTATCAAAAATCAAAGCGAATTTTGAGACTAAACATTTTTCAAACAATTCTGACTAAAAAGTTTGCAATTTTAATGAAAATTTGTTGAATTTTTAAATTTTTGTGCAAAGTGTGAAACTTTGAGTTATTTGGTTTTTTTTTTTGTTATAAGATGAACTATATTTTTGTAAGGAAATAAAAACAAATTAAATAAAACCTAAATAAATACGATAGTAAACGCTTTGCAATATGTAGGCTCGATTATTGTGGACGCAGGTGTGAGTATACAATCTAGTATATGCTTATATCACAGAGAGAACGTCGGTTCGAATCTCGGTGAAAACATCAAATTTAAGAAAAACATTTTTCTAATAGCGGTCGCTCCTCGGCAGGCAATGGCAAACCTCGGAGTGTATTTCTGTCATGAAAAAGCACACCACAAATAGGAGGAGGAGCTCGGCCAAACACCCAAAAAGAGTGTACGCGCCAATTATATATATATAATACATATATATATAGTATATGCTTGCATACATACATACCGGTTTTGGGACATCTCCAATACAACTAAATATTTTGTATTTATATATTGGGAAGAAATATTGCTGCGTACTTTATATAAACTCTTAGAAATGCGAGGTGATCGGTGTAGGGTATAACATTTCCTCTTTGGCTTTCGCTGGAGGCGTTTGCTACCTATAAAAAGTAAGTCCCCCAGCTCACGTATCGTTAAGAGCAGAGTGTATACATATATGCAAATGAAATGTATGAAGAAAACTAGGTATCTTGATATTTTCTTTCGCATAGCATAAAAAGTTCCAAAGCGTTTGGAAGAGCGATGACTTGTCCCAAAATTGTAGTTCGATGATTCGAACAATGATATATCAACAAGAACTGTCTGAATAGAAGCAAAATTTGTTCCTTGATGAGACTTGTTGGTCCAAAATGATAAGAAGCCACCCACCAGCCGAATGGAGTACGGCGTTTTTATAAGTCTAAAGGTTTTTCTCCGGTATGTCACTGGTGTTCATGGTCCACACTGTTAGTTTACTACAATCCCACAGGTGTATGAAATGCTGCTGGCTAGCGACTATGTCAAAAGCCATCTTTTCCAAATCACTGATAAGATACAGACGAACAAAAAACAGACACCGGACCGGTCAGAAAACAGACAGTCCCTAAACGACATTCACCAAGAGTCCATTAACATCTTAATAAACTCTCGAAATGTTTCTAACTCATTTTCGTGCTTCAAGTAGCGGTTTAAAAATTTAAGCCAACAACTCTTGCAAAGCGAATTTTACAGCAATCTTCGTGCTGACAGGAGACTTGTAGAAAGGCAAACTAGCACTCCCTTCATCTTGAGGAAAATATAATATATATTTTCGTAAAAAACATTTCCAGATGTATTTCGTAGAACTTTCTGTCTATACCCCACATCTACAAATGATGTAATTTATTTATTTATTTTTATTGTTATTTTATTTATTGGATTCCAATCTTATCCAATCTGCAGAAATGTAGTTTTCCCTTGTTTTCTCTTTTTAAATGTTTTGTTTTGTTCTCCATGCAACCGCTGCAGTTAGCAGTTAGGGGGCGTCCATAAATTACGTGAGATGTTTAAGGGGGGGAGGGGGTCGAATCAAATCTCATCTAATCTTACGTTGGAGAGTGGGGGGGGGGGTCTCGGCAAATATCACGCAATTTTTTTTCTGATTGAAACAAAAAAATTGTACATGCTTAAGATTTAATCTCAAGCGTAATCGTAGTATGATTAAGATCATTCACTAATTCGTTCGAAAGAAAATAATTTCATTCATACTTCGACGTTATAAATTACTACTGTCAAACCACCATATTTGTTTTATACCAAAGAGCTCAATTTAATCTGAATTTGCGGTACAGTGTAGCCCGTCGGTTGTTTTCGCGCCACTATGAGCCGAACGCCCTATCACTCAGGTTGACGTTTGACAATTCCGGACTTTAAAGAACATGACGGAAAATCATTTGCTCCATTTCTAATACGCGTACCGATTCAACCGCTGAATGCCTTCATCAGCACGCCTATTGATCTCTATTGCCCAAGTATACGTGATGATTTCGAGAAAATATGCTGCAGTACATGCGGTATTTACTTCGCATCTATCACAAGAGCTGCAGAGCACAGGAGAGCAGCTCACATTGCACCAGCTAAGCAAGCGCGTATGTTCCGCAAAGTGCGACCCTCACGGATTGCCACAAGACGAGCTAATGAGTTACTGTGCGCAAGCATCAACGGCTTAGAACGAAGTTTAAGGAGCACATGATTTTACTGAAAATCATATGGACATGTTGGACCCAATAGTCTCTCTTGAAACCGCGCATGATTCTCCATGGACTGAATTAGAGTAGATATTCTTTTTTTAATCGCAGTAGTTACGATTTAAGTCTTCTATTGTTAAATTTTTATTACACTTATAACTCGCAGCAATATTGATTACTAGTCTTAACTAGTCGTAAATAAAAGAACGAAGCAAATTTTTTTTCTTTTTACAATAACAATCCAACGCGTTTACATAAGAAACCCACATTTTGAAAAATCTCACGTGAGATTGGGGGATGGGGGAGGAGGTTGAATAAAATCTCACGACATCTCACCAGGGGGGGAGAGAGGGTCAGAAAATTGAAAAAAACACCTCACGTAATTTATGGACGCCCCCTTATTGACACTAGCAAGTTTCTGGAAATTTCGCGTTCGCACAAGAATTTGCAGGCCACTCTCTTTGAGAGGGAATACTTTAAAAGTTTCAAGATTTTTGTTGCTTGCTAATTCCTACTGGTTAATTCTTACTAGTTCACATACGAGCATGTGCATCTATTCACGCCTGTATCTTAATTATGTGTTTCAAATATTGCGCTGCATTCAAAAGTCGATCATGCGTTCTTTTGCTGCTTCAGTTGCTTTGCTATTGAATGTGGAAATGATCGAGTTAACTGAATATTAATGAATCAAGAATTGATAAAGCTCAACAAGAAAATGCGATATTTTTCTGTTCACCAAAAAAAAAAACCAAATCCCTTTGTGGTTGTATTGCCCTTGAATCTAGCAAAAGCTAAAAAGGCCATATTTAGGTGTATTTAATATCTTCTCTAGGAACTGACTTATGCACCCACACACTGATGTTAGTATGCATTTTGCCGAATATAAATAAGATTCCATCGCATTGGTAACTTGGTAACATATAAGAGTGTTCATGAGGTCCCTAGTGGGACGGATAGATGTTTTTTACTTGAAAATTAGTAATACAGAATACAGAAGTATTTATAGATGTGTGAAGTAAGCATTATCAACGAGATGTTAAAAAGTACTCGAAGTTCTATCAAACTAGAAAAGTACAACAACATAAAAAGTGTTAACACTTACGTGGGTTTTGGTTTTTATGGCCTTTTTAATGATAATGAATTGAAAAACATGAAAAAAATAAAAAATGAATTATGAAATGAAATACAGTATGTACATATAAACAAAGTGGCGTAAAATTAATCAGCATATCGGAAAATTTATAATTTTTGCAAATGGTAGTCTAAATTTTAAACCATAATATGTATTATCGGCATCCGTGCACCTTAATTGACATACCTAAGTTTTAAATTGACATTAGTGATCACAAATACATTCTTTCAAAATATTATCGGGAATTGTTCATTTAAAAAGTGCGCGTTACACAGGCTTGTATGTCAAATTTATTTTGCTGGAATGTTGGTACAACTGTGCTCTATAATGTCGTAGGGTTTGAGCGTGATCTGTTGTTGTTGTAGCAGCATAAACATTCCCCATAATTACATAAGGGGAATGCTGCTGGAGGGGCAGTCCTTGGCCGGATATAAATCAGGGTCGTTTCGCTAACGTAGAACCGACTGTTGTGGAAACGAGCATGATCTGTCAATTTGCTTGATTTTGGCATTTAATTATATCAGTCAACCGCAGGTGTGCTCTGCGATTTTCACATTGGATAAAAATATCGAACAAAGAATTTGTCTTAAATTGTGTGTTTTGAACGGGATTTCGTGGGCCGAATCTTTGAAAATGTTGCAGAAAGCCTATGGCAAAAACACGGATCTGCGAGTGGTATAAGGCTTTTGCAAGGGCCGAGAAATCGAGGAAGATTTGCCCCGATCTGGTCGACCATCAACGTCTTCAACGGATTGAAACGTCGACAAAGTCAAGGAAATGATGCTGAAAAAACATCATTTAAGTTCGACGGAGGTAGCTCGTGACCTTAGCGTGCCTCACGAATCAATTCGCAACATTTTACACCATCAGTTGGGCATGAGATGCGTGGCTGCTCGACTCGTTCCAAGAGAGTTGAATTTCTTTCAAAAAATTCATCGCAAGAAGGTGGCTGAAGGCAAGCTTGAGCAAGTGAATTTGGACCCAACGTTTATCCAGCGCATCATAATAGGTGATGAGACGTGGGTAAAATTGCGCACAAAGTTGCTACACTTGCTCTGGTCACAAATCTAGAGGGGCCACTTGACTACCCTCATTACAGCCCAGTTTCTTACTTATTTGTTTCGGTGCATATTTAAAAAAAAAGATTTTAATTTATTTACCATAAATTTTGCTTACCATTTGTTTTTACTTATTTTCTTTTTTTTCGGTTTTCATGAATATCGCTTTCCTCATGAATAAAAATTTGCATGGACCTTTTCTCTTTTCCCCTTCCTCCTATCACAGAATAACTTGTAAAAGGGAAAATTGTGTTTTAGGAAAGTGTTAGGGAGCAGTACACAACAATTTAAGAACTTAAACTTTTCAATAGAAAATTAGGTTAAACTTTCGTTTTTAGGTCAAAAACTACTAACAACAGTTACTGCCAACTAGAGTTACTTGCAAAAATGAAAAGATTTATAATGACACCGGGAGGTTGGTTAGTAAGGATTTAAGCAACGAAAAATTGTACTAAACTCTTTTAGCAATAATATATAGTAAATAGTTTTATTTTTACGAAAAGTGTTATAATAAAAAAATGATAATTTTAGTATTTTTTCTTAATTTTTTATTGACAATCACTTGAATTTCTAGAAAATTGTGTTACCACCTTGCTCACTGATCTTATAGAGTGATTTCTACTTTGTTTCGAATACCTTGGGCCGCTACAAAATATTGGGGTGAGGGCAAACGCGTCACACATTTCTCTTTTCTTCTACTTTACCTATTTACATTCATCCACTTTGGATATAAATGAGTTTTTCAACCACCTGATCTAAAATTTTACTGAGATTGCATTGGGCCAAAGAAACTTTGGTATCTTTTTCGATGCTCGTTTGATATTGAACTTCAGAAAAACAAGCGCAAAGCTGTAGCAAGTTTTGCAATAGGCGTAACGGTAAATTGCTTTTATTTTGCCACATATTCGTTTCAAGCACCTCAAACATAGCAGCTGCATATGCACAAGGCCTACTTCAATTGAAGTATGTCCGCTTTATAGCGAATATGCCTTTTTAAAGCTTTTTGTGCCTGTGGCTGACGATTCATTTCAGCAGTTTCTTCATCTGCTACCACTTGGAAAGCTACATTATGTATTTATTGTATAAAATTTAATTTACTTTTTCCAATTTTTTGAACTTTATTTTAAATAATTAAAATTTTCAAACAATTTAAACCTCCTAAAATTTTCAAAATGTAGAATTCTGCTGTTTCGAAGTTCGAATATTCTATTCCCACTGTTTTCGTGGGAATCTGCTCCCCGGGAGTTTAGAAGTGGAGAAATTTTTACTGGGAAAAAAAAATTCACGCGAATACAACATGCCGGGAATATTTGTGATTGGGCTGATGTTTTCTCATCTAATTGCACATCTTAAAAATTGGCTTCTCCCAACACCTAATTACTAAATAACTTATATAAATCACCATATGGTATGAGTCGTGAATATCGCTCACTAAAGCCATATAGCAAAACACATTCACAACTTTTTATTTCATCTAATAATAATGTGCAATTTAGTGATAACTGTTTACGGCGTAGCCTTTGGCACAGCCGATAGCAGCAGCGTTCCCATTTGTTTGATTTTGATTTTCTTGGTAGCGCTGGCTGTGACGTCAATTAGAATATATTTAAGTATTTAAATCACATTCGAATTATTAATTTGTTTTTTCATTTCGTAATAGTACCGTACGTACAAATACATATGTATATTTTCATTCATACACATACATGTGTACATATGTGTGTAGGTTTATATAAATGTATTGCAATTAAATTATTTGTTTTTTCTATTCTTTAGTCGTGGGTAAATATTTGTATTTTAAAGTTGAATGATGAGCGCTCAGCTGTTTCTATTTGCTTTGTTGACAAGCTTTGCCTATACATACAAATATGTACTTACTATATACGGAACTACACTTGCGGTCACATAATTAAGTCACTTTATTTTTTTACAAAATTCGGTAGATTTATAATTTTATAAAAATATAATCGATTGTGTAATAAAATCCTTATAATTCGAAGTTTTAAAATTTGCAAAAAATTCTCAAAAATTTAAGAAATGCCAAAAAGTTGAGCGCAAAATTTTGAACTTTTTAATCGAAATATTATATTTAGAATTATTTTTATTTCCCCCTCAGCAGGCAATGGCAAACCTCGGAGTGTATTTCTGTCATGAAAAAGCTCCTCATAAAAAATATCTGCCGTTCGGAGTAGGCTCGAAACTGCAGGGCCCTCCATAAGTGAAACAACATCAAGACGCACACCACAATTAGAAGGAATAGCTCGGCCAATTACCCAAGAAGGGTGTAAGCGCCAATTATAAAATGAAAGTTTGAAGTCGCGCGAAAATCGCGTTGATTTTTGTCAATTGTTTTTGCACCCAATGCTCAGAATTTGCCTTCATTTTAAAGCACATATTCGGAAGCCGCTTTGTAAATTTTGTATTGTACAAAGTCTGGAACTTTGATGTTGAAAGTTTTTGTTATAGAATGAACTGTTTTTTATTTGTAACTAATTAAAAAATTTAGCATGACAACATTTCGATTACTGTAAAAAGGTAAAGTGACTTAATTATGTGAGTTTAAGTGTACTTCCGATCACGCAAATTAATGAAGAAGCCAAGTCATCCAAACAAAGTTGACCTTGCCCACAAATTGCTGGGATTGTGTACAATATTAACGTAACGTAATGTATGCATGAATACATATACGCGAATGAGTGTTTGTGAATATATATTCATGTGCATTGTTAAAATTGATGCGTATAATAAATATAAAAAATAGCATTACTGATATTATATACAAAATGATAGAGAGATAGAGACATCTTTGCACGTACTATAGTTTAACGATTAATTGACAGTAATGAATTATACGTACATTTGTATTTTGTGGTATCATTCTGATAAGCGCCTTGGCATTTTAGCTGCAACTACGAGTATGGCAAGTGTGGGGATGACGTCACTGAAACGTTGTCCAGAGTTGAGGAAAATGCATTAATTGCAGGGACTGTTATCTCGAATTTACAAATTGAAAACTTTGTTCGAATTTTGAAATGTAATGAAAAAAATGTTTCATTACAGTTATTATATGAGATGGTGATTTTTTCCGTTGCCGATAAGAGAAAATTCCCTACGTTGACTTTTACATTGTCTGATAACTATCATGCAAAATATTTCTTACGTTGCAAATCTATATTTATACCTACATACATATTTATTAATGGGCTATAAAACTGCGTATCTAAAGCTTCTAATGCGGTATGTTATTGGGTATGGGAATAAGTTTCCGTTCTTTCTTAGCCAAAATCACGAATTATTTAAACAATGATATTATGTGAAGTATGTGACGTTGGGAGCTACAACTTTACTCCATCCTTCAATCAGCATACGGATTCCTGTGACGAAAAGCTCGAGTTCTTTTGATTTGATCCATTCATTGAGCCAGTTTGCGATGCTTTCGTAAGAAGTGAACTGCTCTCCAATAAGGGCTACTGCATTGATCGGAACAGAAGGTAATCCGAAGGTGCAATGTCTGGGGAATACGGCGGGTGGAGCAAGATTTCCCAATACAGTCCCTCTAAATATTTCTGGACCGATTTAGCAACGTGTGACCTGGCGTTGTCATGCAGCAAAATCAATTTGTCATGTCTACTGTCCCATTCCGGTCGCTTTTCTTTAGATTCAAACGCATTAGGTGCAGTCGTTAAAGATCGCCAGTGATGGTTTCAGATGGTTTAAGAAGTTCATAATAGATGGCACTCTTCTGATCCCACCAGATTCACAGTATAACCTTTGAAGCATGAATATTTTTTTTCGCTGTCGATGGACCTGGTTCTCCCGGCAGGCTCCAACATTTTCGACGCTTAGTGACGATGCGATGCAGAAAGAAAACCTTTTCTTTTTTTGCCTTTCAAGAAGCATCGCACACGTCACCAAACGGCCCTCGATATCGCTGTTGTTGTTGTTGTAGCAGCATAAAAATTCCCCATACATGTGCTGTTGAGATGACACTCCTTGGCCGGATATAAATCTGGGTTGTTCCGGTTACGAAGAACCGACTGTCTCCTTCAATTGATGTGGCACCTAGTTACCTGCTTTCTGGACCATTCCCATTGCATGCAAACGTTTACCGACGGTTGATCTGTCAACACCCAACTATATCATCAAGGGTTCGACATACGTCTTCATCCAATAAATGTTGAAAATAGTTGAGTGTCTTCCAATTTTTTCGGTGCCCTTTCGCGATTTTTATCAGTCATTTCGAAATTACCACTTTGGAAGCGTCGAAACCACTTACAAGTTGTATTTGATGGAACGTGAATACCGTAAATATTGATTAATATAAGACACGTTTCAGTTGAACTTTTCTTTAAAAGGTAATAATGAAGCATGACTTCGCGCAAATGCTATATTTTCGGAACGAACGTAGACATTTTTGACGTCAGATAAAAAAGGATCTTTACGCTTCAAACGAACGCCAACTACTGCGATCGAGACCTGCCATACACCTTCAAATCAGCAGTATATTACTAGAGCGAACACAAAAATAGTATCAGCAGCGACATATTTTTTACGAGGTCGGAAACTTATTCCCATACTCAATATTAGTCGCCCTAAAAAAATTCATTCGAAATGGTCACCATTTCCGTTTACACAACCTTTCAGACGATGAGCCCATTCAGCTATTGCAGCACGCAAGGTTTCCGTGGATATTGACGTCGCTGCTTGAACATAAGATTGTTCGAGACTCTCCAAATTCCTCTGAGTTTTTCGAGAGGTCATGTTCTGCAATTTTGACAACAAACTGTAGTCCAATAGACTCAGATCTGGACTTCCAAACGGCCAATTTTCTGCTGCTTCTCGTATTAAATATTTCTGTTTTGTATTATTATTCAAGTTCTTAAGCTCTTAAAAAACACGATGCAAGGTGGCGCACAATTAATATTGTTTTGAATAAGTTTTACTATATATATAGAATGGTTTTACTTATTTATTTATTTTAATAATCAGTACAAATTACTGCAAAAAAGGAAGCCAAATTTGGCAATTATAATATTAACAATCAATATAAATACAATATAAAGTAACTCAATTTAATTTGTTTACAAAATTAGGTCTAGATAAAGCAAAATTTGTTAATAGGTTATTTTGATATTTAAAGGAAAATGCTATTTTTTAATATAAATGATCGGATGTTTATTTCATTATAAAGAGGAAGGTATGCCATTAGAGTGGAAAATAACATCAGGCAAATGACCACCACGAACGACCACGCTTACAGGACAATATCCTTTTCATGAAATTTTCCATAACCGAATTGCAAAGTGGCTGCCCTATGTTCTCGATAGCCTCACGAATTCCATCTTTGTGGTGTTGAATCGACCCTGGGGTGTTGGCGTAGACCTTCTCTTTCCCGTGGCCCCAAAGAAAAAAGTCACAAGGTGTTAAATCACAAGATCTCGGTGGCCAATTGTGATCACCTCCTCGAGAGATAACACGGTCCGAAAACTTTTGCCGTAAAAGATCAATGGTTTCGTTGCTTGTTTGGCACGTAGCGCCGTCTCGTTGAAAATAAACGTTGTCCAGATCAATACCATCTAATTTCGGCCATAAAAAATCGTTAATCATCTCTCGACAGTGTAATCCCATTCACCTGTAACACCTGTTATTGGGAAACCCTTTTAGCATGATTAATTTTGAGCCACCCTGTACGTATAGTATGTATGCGTTTTTCTAAAGGCATGCACGTATGCAGACACGTATTTTATGTATATAATCAAGGTGTGAAATGTGAACCTCCGATTTTCACAATTCAGCTCGTTAATGCCAGCCACCTGTTATCGCGGCTAATACCACTGAAAAGAAATGTGGATGATGAAACAAGTGCATTTTGTATTCACGTTTTAAGCTATTAATAACTTTGCTTACATTCATCCGCACAGATGTTAATAACTATGTGTGTACTCCTGCGATTTTTTCCCATATATGTATGTGTGTACATCCCATTGCAAAATTATAAACACACTACTAATTAGAAAAAATATATCAGTCCAGTCCATAAGTTCGTGCGTTTTTTAAAGGTGGTTTTAAAATTAATAAAAAAGATGTTTAAAGTATTTATTAATCAATGCAATATCCGGAGAGTATGGTGGATGCGGCATTAGCTCCCATCCGAGCTCGTTCAGCTTGCCTAATGTTTGCCTTGCGGTATGAGGCCTTGCGTTGTCTTGGCGAAACAAAAGTTTGTGTCTATTCACTAAAGACGGTCGATTTTTGTTAAGTGCCTCATTCAGGTTTGATAGCTGATGGGAATAATAATCAGCAGTTATCGTCTGGTTTGTTCCAGAAGTTCATAATAAACAATACCGGCCATATCCCACCAAATAGGCAGGAGAATCTTCTTGGGGTGAAGGCCATCTCTAGGGGGTGGTTCTGGTGTTTCATCTTTATCTAACCATGGGCGTTTGCGAACAGGATTATTGTAAAGGACCCCTTTTTCACCACCAGTAACGATACGGTTCAAAAAACTTTCATTTTCAAGCCGTTGCAGCAGCTGAAAACACATTCACTCTCTGCTGAAGGTTAACGACGGAAAGTCTATGCGGAACTCATTTTCCCAGCTTTGAAACCTTTCCTAACTGAACCAGGTGCCTGTTCCATGCGATGAATTTAACCTCTGAGCTATCATATCGAATGTCAAATTTGGCTCAGCTTCCACGAGTTCGAGGAAGGCGTCGGAGTTAAAGACTTCAGGACGACTAGCGCGCGGGGCATCCTCCACGTCGCAGTTACCACTTCGGAATGAAAAGCACTTTTGCGCAGTCCTTACACTCACAGTATCCTCTCCGTGTACAGTGTTTATTTCTGCAGTAGTAGTTGTTGCATTTTTACCACTTTTACAAAATACCTATGCCTCTTCTACGCGTGCGGAGATCTCATTTAATTTTTTAACAACACGTGCTTCTATCCGCCATTAAAATCACTTGTTGAAAGCACAATATGTCAAAGAAAATATAAATAGTTCCGTTATATTCCGCGAATAATTTTTTGTATGCAAAAATCGTAAAAAAGTGAAATTACGGGTAAAATACGCTCGAACTTATGGACTGACCTGATAGTTCATACTACAACAAAAACTGTGTAACGCAAAGTTTCAAACTTTGTACAAAATGTTTAAAATTTACATGAAAACTTTTCACTTTTTTATTAGCGAAATAGAGTGTCAAAGGAGCACGCGACCGTCTCGTTTAAGCAAATTTAATCGAAGGAATAGAGAGAATATTTTAAATGACAGTATACAATAGGAATATTTACAACAATTCATATGCTTAAATTGTCAAGATTTTGTCAACAAGTCGGCCTCATTATCGGGCGAAGTAACACGCTCAACATCTGTCTCTTTCGATTCATATTTCTCTCTTAAATAATTATATTTAATATCAATATGTTTGCTTCTTTTCTTTGAGATGGGATTAAGTACGAGAAATTGTGCTCCGCGATAATCGCAGTTAATTACTGTTGCTTTGCTGCAGTACTCTCTTAAACCAAGCACTTGCAACAGTTGACTATACAATAGAAAATTATCTTTCCTCGCACATTGACATACCCTATGATCAGAAAGTACTGGGAATGTTTAAATAAAATAAAACAGAGTTAAATTTCAGGCAAGCTTATTTTATCTCCTTCAAAATATGACCCGTCTGAAGCAACACACATGTGCCAACGTTTAATCCAGACGTCCATACACCTCTGTTAGGCCGATGAAGGAATGGCCTTCAGCTCCTTCGACACATTCTCTTTGATCTCCTTTATCGACTGAAATCTTCTTCCGAGTGGTAACTTCAACTTGGGTAACAAAAAGAAGTCGTACGAGCCATATCAGGTGAATACGGTGCTTGCATGATGGTATTTACTTGGTGTTTGGTCAAATAATCCAGCACAGTTTGGGTTCGGTGCGATGGCTCGTTATCATCATGCAAAATCCAGGAATTGTGTGCCCACATTTCCGGCCGTTTGCGACGTGCAGCATCTCTCAAACGCTTCAAACGGATAAATAATATTATTTATTAACTGTCTTGCCCGATGGAAGGTATTCATGGTGCACTACGCCTTAGCAACAGAAGTCAAGAAGAAGAAAACAGTCTTGGAAGAAAACAGTCAATATCACCTTCCCGGTACTTTTTGATCATAGAGTATATTCAACTTCGGTTGAACTCAAGAACACGCCGTTTTTGTTTTTTTCTCAATGCTGGCATCACGCTTCAACTTCGTTGAAAAAATCCACGTGTATCCAATAATATTTTTTTCAACACGCTTGTCAACTAGCTCCCAATTATTGTTCTTCATTATTGCATTGTACTCAGCTTTCATCGTTTCCCACCATTGAATTTTATTAGGTCTTTCAAATTTCAAAATCTTCTCTTACTGAGATCGGATCAGAGAAAATAGTTTTAAGTACTCCGACATTAGCATTACCGTTAAAAACAAATATCTTTCTAGGTCTACCAACATTTCCGGATCTATCTACTGTAGGTCTGCCTATCTTCCGCTTTCTTACAACGTTTGTCATTTCCGCTTTGTCTGTTTTTCAGTATTTCATGTTTCATTCTCAATTTGTTCCTCATTCTCACCAGTATCGACGTCAACTGTGCTTACATAAGGAACTGTGACATTGCTTAAATCTTTTTGTTGGGCCAGTAAGAGTTTCACTATCACAAGGCTCCGCTATCTGGTTTTTAAAACCTTGACGTGACTTATTTTCGGAAAAACAATTTTCAAAATATCTTACATCTCGTGAACTTACCTTGCTTCTTCGCTGGTTGTCATACAACCTTGCTTTGCGTTCATGCGGATATCCAAAACTAATATCCAAACTAATTTACGACTCTTTGATATAAGTTTTGACTGATTTTGTTGCTTTTGTAGTGCTACGACTTCCAAAAATTTTTAAGTGGGAATGAAGAACCTTTGTGGGTGCACGATTTCGTCGCATTTATAACCTCACACCACAAGCGTTTTGCCACTTTCGACTCCTCTATAATACAACGTTCCCATTTCCATTAATGTCCTATTTGCCAGAGATCCACTTTGCGAAGCATTTCGCATCGAGCGACAGATATCTGTGTGAACTATCTCTAACTTGCCTTTGCTGAGTACAGTGTGATATGAGCAGAAAGGTTTACATGAAATTTTGCATAAAGCGCACGTTACGCTAGAAAAATCTTTGGGCTTTCTAATGTCTAAGCCTCCAACCATTTCTTTACTAGAGAACGTACACAAATCACGCTCATTTAAATGATCATATCGGCGATGCCACATCATCATTGTCCTCTTCTTATTATTTATTAACGCATGTTCTTCATTAAAGAAATTCGCTAAAAATATACCACAGCTTTTATCAGCTAAAAAAATTAATGTTTCGTGTATACGAAAGTTTCAAGTAACTACAAAATACTGTTGAGTTTTAGCAATTTTTCTTATTGACAGTGCTAGACTTTTTCTTCCTTTGTATGGAAGAAAAGTTGTGACACCTCAGCGACATAAAATTGTAAAAAATCAGCTTACAAAATAGCATATATAATTATATGGGCTCTAAAACTTATCTTGGAGAAAGGGTAATATGTGCACCAAGCTTTATTGACGGGCGTTCAGACAGGCATGGCTTAATCGACTCTTGTCATAATCCCTCAGTTGTTTGGTATATTACCTGCCTATATTTATCTCGATTTCATTATACTGTTATATAATATATTATATATTAGTTATGTGAAAAAATAAATGGCCTTTTAAAAGTGACGCCTAAATGTCAGTAGTGAATAACTCCCAGACGGTGCCTTCTTTTGTCATCTTTGAAAATTGTCAAGTAGACAGATGTATAATTTTATACTACAGAGCAACGCGTTAAAATTATTCCAACTTATTATGGAAATAGTCGATCTTGAGGAGCAACATATCGCGGAACTCGTAATTTTTTTGGATGAAATAATCGTTCGAATGAGAAGACACTTCAAAGGTTGGTGAACAAATTTCAAAAAACTACTTCTGTCAAGAATAAAAAAAGCCAGATAAACCAAAAATTTAAGATTCTGTTGAGAATATTTATTTATTTAACATATGTCCAATATTATTATTATAATTTGGAAACTTTCGCGTAATATGAGTTTGACGGTTAAGTATAAGCACACTTGGGGATGACAAGTCCATGAAGCTACATCTGTGTGTTTCTTTATGCACTCAAATATATGTCTGAAGTTAGTCTCACTGCTTAGTGGGCATATGTTAATCTATGAACTCTGGCTTCTTACATACTACGATAAGTATAATAACTATGAGATCTGATTTAAATACCTAAAAAATAGAATATAGAGTAATTAAATATGCAGAAGAAAAATCTAGTTGGATAGAACCCGAGAACGAATTCAACTCACATAAAGCTCTAACAAAAAGAGCATTACGCGAATACTCCGCTATGTATTTAGCACAAGGCAAAGAGCTATGCATATTATAATTTGGTATATGAAAATATACTCTTCCCAAACGAAATGAGCAGTCAATACTGCCATTGCTGCTGCAGCGCAAAGTGTTGCTGAACAACACTCAACATCGATATCTCGGCGTCCTCAACAGTTAAAGCTGTATTTTTAACAAAAATAAGATTAAGAGACGTATTTTGAATAAAAATAGTGAAACCTGAAAGAATCTAAATTTTTGCATTCAGATGTTTAGCATGCGCAGTTTGAAATACCTTTGTGCACAAAGAAGCGCAAGACCTAGAAGAACTGAAGAATGATGAATAATATGTTACTGAAATGTTTGATACTATATTTTCCTATAACTATGTTTTCCACTGTCCTCTACTTTCTTCTTTCCCAACTTTCATTTAAAAACCATTTTCTCTGAAATCTACATACCATATATAAGTAAAGGGTTTTCCAATAACAGGTGTTATTTTGAATAGCCCGCTATTTCGGTAGATGCCACTTTTGAAGCTGCCATTTTTTGATATTTGACGAGTAGAAACTACGTCATTAATAAAAATGGAACGATACACGCTTAAACAACCCATTGAAATTATTAAAATTCACTATAAAAATGGTGAAAATTTGGCAGAGGCGGTTCGTAAAACTCGAACATTTTTGGGTCATCGTGAAGCGCCTTGTTGAACCGCAATAGAGAAACTGGTGAAAAAATTCTAGCTATTGGACAAGTTAATGATGTGAAGAATAAAACCCGTGCACGTCGCTCAAGAACAGCCGAAAATATTGCTGTTGTAGCCGAAAGTGTTGAAGAAAACCCAGGTTTGCCCATTCCTCGTCGTTCTTTAGAATTAGGCATTCCACAAACGTCATTACTCCGTATTTTGCATAAAGATTTGGGTCTTAAGGCTTATAAAGTCCAGTTAACACAAGAACTCAAGCCGGCCGATCATCAACAACGTCGTGTCTTTGCTGATTGCATGAAAATTGACCTGGACAACATTTATTTTCAACACGACGGGTCTACGTGCCACACAAGCAACGAAACCATTGATATTTTACGGGAAAAGATCTCCAAAAACACCTCTTATTGGAAAACCCTTATATTAAATCGATATAGTCGTCTGGAGGAGAATGCAGTATTTTTTCTTTAGCGAACGTTCATAAAATAATATCATAATAATATCTATTGTCGGGAGTTTGGCCGATGTGTGTCTTTGATATTTTTTTGCAAATGGAGGGATCTATAGTTGTATGCCATCTTCGAACAGTAGTTGGTTTTTTATGAGGATCTTTTTCATGGCAGAAATATGTACATTCAGCGCCGGGGTTTCATGGCCCGGGGTTTCGATGCGAGGCCGGGGTATCGAATGGTAGTCACGTAACAACCCATTCGGCTACGACGGAACGTCCATAAAAGCAGGCAAATTAAAACTTAAATCGAAACAAACATCAAAACACTTTTTTACGAATAAAGCAGCAACCCGAAAACATCCAACACCTCAATTATATGCTTACAAAAGTTGAAGTATAAACTATTACAGTAATTTTAAGTATTCACTAGTTTTTCTTCATACATTTTTTAAGAGAACGCTGGAAAAGCCAGTTTTAACTGAAATTTTATTCAGCTCAAAGCTAGTTTAACCCTCCCTTGGACACCTTTTTTAAAACCTTTGGTTGCCTTCGGGTCTGGCCTATTTTCGTTCTGTTCGAGGATCGTTTTTAAAAGGTGATATCCATAAATTTATAGAGAATTAACAGATGTGCAGCGGAGAGTTAAACTTCGAATTTGCTAGTATTTGCTTGAACCACTCTTCGCACAGCCCATTGTCGCGTTTCACGCATGTTGTGGTTTGTATCATGGAGGTTAGGTTGATTAATAGGCCAATTAATGTATTTCACCGCAAATGCATTTTACATCTCGTAATTTGATTAATTCGATTTATAATATTTATAATAAATTAAATCCGCTCATCAACATTACGGGCAACAGTTTTTATTTTAATAGGTGCCACTTTTTTGAAACTCCAATTAAATAAAAAAGCTTTACTCTCAACTATAAATAATATTACATACAAATTTAATCAATATCATTTAGTTAATTAATGCACGTTCTTGGCATTTTTTTTTTCCTTTTAGCTTATCGCACGAATGAGGGCAAACCGTGGGTGCTGCCTGTGGTGCGTAAAACTGAAATTAAAATTGCCAGCGATGAAACATTGAATCACGAGTATTTACCAGTATTGGGTAAGTATCAGTAGACAGTTATGCATTTCCATATATATTTATACTTACATATGTCTGTATATTATATATATTTGCTTGCTTATGCAAATCCATTGTTTTGCGGATTGATTTTAAGCTTAAAAACATTTTTTTTTTAATGCGTATTTATGTATAAGATGTATCTGAGATACGTGCATATGTATATAATAAAGGGTTTTCCAATAACAGGTGTTATTGGTGAATGGATTGCGCTATCGGGAGATGATGAATGATTTTTTATGGCCGGAATTGGATGGTATTGATCTGGACAACGTTTATTTTCAACAAGACGGCGCTACTTGCCACACAAGGAACGAAACCATTGATCTTTTGCAGGAACAGTTTCCGGACCGTGTTATCTCTCGAAGACGTGATCACAATTGGCCACCGAGATCTTGTGATTTAACACCTTGTGACTTTTTTCTTTGGGGCCACGTGAAAGAGAAGGTCTACGCCAACATCCCAGGGTCGATTCAAGACCACAAAGATGAAATTCATGAGGCTATCGAGAACATAGGGCAGCCACTTTGCAATTCGGTTTTGGAAAATTTCATGAAAAGGATATTGTCCTGCAAGCGTGGTCGTGGTGCTTCTTTACCTGATGTTGTTTTCACTATTAACGGCATACCTTCGTCTTTATAATGAAATAAATATCCGATCATTTATAATAAAAAATATTATTTTTCTTTGAACATCGAAATAACACCTCTTGTTAAAAAAACCCTTTATTATATTTTATTTTCACTTGTTGGCCTACATTTCTGTATTTGCACTAATTTACATCGTTTAATTTCAATTAAAGGCAATGAGGCATTCACAAAAGCCGCCGTTGGTTTGTTGTTGGGTGAGAACTCAGCTGCTATTGTTGACAAACGAGTAAGTAAAATAACAAAAGAAATTGCATGAAGGGGTTAGGCGTAGTCAGAATTAAAAAAAAAATTGGTTTTTATATAATTTATATTTTTGTATAATATCTTGATTTTATATTTGTTGTATAATATCTTAAAAATATTGTGTGAGAATTTGAAGCGAATCCAACAAATACTTTTCGAGTTATTCAACAGTTAACAAAGGAAACGCTTCGGAGCGTTCGCAAAACTTTAAATGCGTTTTTCTCAAAACTATGTTTTTTGAACTGGTGATCACTGTAACTTAAAAACCGCCGGGTAGATTTCAATGAAATGTGGACTGCTTTTGAAAAACATAAAAAACTCGTGCCTGATTGAAGGATTTTTCGTTTAAATTTCGATTTTTTTTAAATATTGAATTGTCGGTTTTTTTCTCAAAAATCTGAAAAATATTTCCTGAGACCGCCATATTGTTAATTGTGAAAAAGCATCGATCAGTCATAAGATTATCTATTAATAAAACTTTTAGTTGAATCTCCAAGGACTTGTGATGATACCGTAAGGGACTTCTGGTGAAACGGGCTGAACACAAACAGCAATAACTTTTATAATTATTATTATTATTTTTTAATTTTGCTAAAGTCAAGTCGAAACATTAATGCTATGTTTTAATTTTTGTAAAGTAAAACAATTGACTTCTTTCCGGCCTCTGACTACCCCTAACCGTGAAACTGAAATTTTAATGTATTTGCAAATTATAAAATTTCACCTCTCATTTAGGCTTTTGGCGTCCAAACGCTTTCTGGTACTGGCGCTCTGCGCGTAGGCGCGCAATTTTTGAACGTCATTCTGAAACGTAATGTCGTTTATTATTCAAATCCCACATGGGAGAATCATCACAAAGTATTCGCGGATGCCGGTTTTAATACGCTTCGCTCATATCGTTATTGGAATCAGGAGAAACGTACAATCGATTTCGAAGGTTTATTGGCCGATTTGGATGCTGCGCCTGAGGGTGCCATTATCATATTGCACGCATGCGCACACAACCCTACCGGCTGTGATCCAACACAAGAACAATGGAAGCAAATTGCCGATTTAATGGAACGCAAGAAACTCTTCCCATTCCTCGATACGGCGTATCAAGGCTTTGCTAGCGGTGATCCGGAGAAGGATGCCTGGGCAGTGCGTTATTTTGTGGAACGCGGTTTCGAGATGCTGGTCGCGCAATCATTTGCTAAAAACTTCGGTCTTTACTGTAGGTTTCAATGCAAAGTGCGCTATATAACATTTATATTAATTGTGTGTACGTGTTTTAAGGTGAGCGCGTTGGTAATTTGACGGTGGTACAACGCAACTCTGCTACCGCAGAAGCGGTGGCATCGCAAATCACATTGTTGGTGCGTGGTATGTACTCGAATCCACCAGCGTTCGGCAGCCGCATTGTTGGAACCGTGTTGAATAACCCAGAGCTGCGTAAGGAGTGGTGAGTAAAAAAGCTAGACAATTACTAAAATACAGTTTTTGAGTGCTAGTTTAACTGTGCGGAATTCCGAAATTGAGTTTAAGCCTTGCGTTTAAACTTAGTTTAACTGGAACTTTTAGTTAAAGTGGGACTGAAAAACTGGCCCCAAGAAACTTAGATCAGAAAGTAGTATGTATGTAGTAAATTATGCACTACACACAATTTTCACTTTCATCATGATTAACTGATTCATTATTCTGGCATTTGAAATTTTTGAGCTGCACAATTTGGTTGACTTATAGGAAATACGTCCAAACGATGATCGGTTATGTGACACCCCAACAATACTGTTCCATTTCTGCTCCGGAGTATCACTCTAACGGTATTCTATAAAATATAGCAAGTTTTAGGGCGCATTCTTACTGAACTGAGAACTAAAAAGTTTCAAAAAGTTGGATGGATGTGATTTAAAAAAATATATCTGAAGTATACGTACGAGGGTTGTTTTTATATTTTGCGCTCAAAACAAGAATGAAAATTATTTTTATTGCTTTTTAAGAATATTCTCCTTGGAATTCAATACATTTCTGCATTCTTTTGAACCAATTTTCAAAGCGCTTTTGTCACTTAGAAGTGGATACCTCCAAAACTGTTAAAGGTCTCAACAGCTTCTACAGGTGACGTTGACCTCGCATTTTATATTTGATGTTCGCGAACAAAAACAAATCATTAGGTACTAAATCAGGGCTGAATTTTTCAACTCACTAAAAAAAAAAAAACAAATAAAGCTCGTAAGTGAAAATGTTATATGCAACCCTATCACTTATACATGAATCACATTGCGGCTCAGTGACTTGTGGAGTTATTCTTATTGGGGAGAGCTTCTTGTTATGACGCTTTCGCGCTTGCGGCATAAAGTTAGTTAATTTTTTTTTCAACGCACACCCAACGACTTTAAATAAGTGAACAATTCAGAAAACCACCTAGTCTAATTTAAATCGTTCTTCAGTTTCATTAATCCTAGTACTCGAAAAGTATTAAAAAGTAATCCGTATTCAGAATACTTCAACGCACATTTCAGTGTTCAAAAATTAATCGTTTTTACGTAGGCTAGGTTAGGTTTTTGTGGTACTCGGCTTGCATAGAGTAGCGAACTCACTTAGACCATGTAGGTCTGTTGTGGCACCACTGTGTGATACGGGAATCTTACTGTTTACTTTTCATGGAACCTGTTAGACTTTCTTATAAAGAGATATGTAAGAGAGTCAAAATGGTATTTCCCTAACAACCTTGCTCTACTCTTAGGTAAGGCTGGATAATTACAGAGGAAGTGTTCTGCTGTTTCTTTTTCTTCCTCGTCTCCACAACTTCTGCAGTATTCATGCGAAAATATTTCAAGCCTAGAAGAGTGGCCAATGACCAGAGACACAAGCCACAACCTTCGAGATTATCTCTCTTGAGAGGTTAAGCAACTTTTCTGATTTTCTCATATCTATTTGCGGACAGATTGGCCTGGTTGTAACACGCGTATTTTCTCCTCATTGGCCTCCTGTAGAATATTATTTTTTATCCTTAATTTGCAAGTTGCCATAGGAATTCCAATATTGCCTCTGTTTCAAGCAGTGGAAGTTTAATATAATTTTTTAATATATAACATAAATATATTTGTATATATGTATATAGTCATTGTTGGGTGTTAGGTCAAACTTTTCCTCGAATTTGCCATATGTGTCTTGATTTTGTTCCACAATTGCGGAATTCAATGTTTTATGCTGCCTCCGAAAGCATATAGTTTTTATGAGAATCTTTTTTCGTCGCAGAACTACAATCGGAGTTTTGTCATTGCTGGACTGGTAACCGGCATTATAATAAAACTTTTCCAATTATTTTATGTTGCATGCATACAGTAGATTTGCAGCTGACTGGTGGTCATGCACAGACATATATGATGCGATGACGGTCGATTCTCATAGGTTTTACAAATGAAATGAGTTCAAAATCAAAAAAAAAAAATGTTTACTTTGTTTTTGCTTTTTGTGTTGAATTTTGTTTTAAAAGCAGATGAAAGTGGCCCAAAAAGATTTACTTTATTTTATTACTGGTAACATTTCGATTTCCGATTAATCATGGGTAGGCCGAATAAATAAAGACAATGTTTTAAAAATGTAGATAAAGTTATTGTTTTTTTGTAACAGAAAAATTGGATATAATTCCGGTTTGTTTCGTAATGTAGAGCCGAATACATTAATTGTACTCCATAAACGGGGTCATATCTGTATTGTAGAACCAAACATAGTTGCCAGTTGTAATTGGGTGTAATTTATACATTTTGAACATCTGATTCAAATACAAAAAATGTGCCCATGCGGAAATGAACCCTTTTCACTAGTTTTGGCACTAGTGTCCATTTATACTTCAAACTTCATATCTGCCATTCGGCAAGCAAAAACTATGGACGTTTCTTATTGAATCTAAGTTGAATATGTACCGTGGCGAGCAGAACTGGCTAAATGTTTGTCACATTCATGCATTTACGATTGCTGAAGTCATTTTGCAATTAAGCACAAATTATTAATATTAAGTTTTATGCAATAAAAGTTATCGCCGTGCAAAGTTGGCGAATAGCACGAATAGAATTTTTCGTTATTTTTGTATTATAATATATTTTTTATTTTTTAATATTTTGTAAACTTGAATTAATATTTATTTCCTGATAAATGAAGTACTTAACCTGAAAATTTGAATTATTTAAAAAAAGCGACTCCAGAGCAATCAAAAATGCGTGAATGCATTTAGCCAGTTCTGCTCGCCACTTTATATATAATATTATATTACGTTGCTGACAGCCTGCAAGACCTCCTCCCTCTTACTTGCTTAAAGGTTTTGTATCAAATTTCTTTGGAGTATTGTAAAATGTTTTTTTTTTTTGCTCTATCAGTTGATTAGCTGTTTTTGATTTCTGACAGGGTAAGTGATTAGACTGCCGCTACAAAAGAAGCAATAGTCAATTGAATTGCGCGATTTGCTGCTAGTAATAGACAGTAAGAGGGAATCCGTAAACGACGACTACTGGGGCTGCAAAAAATTATGGCAGCCAAAATTGATACTCGTATTACATTTTATGATAAGCAATAACAAGGCAAAGCATCCATGGATACCAATTTTTTTTTTTAATATGAATGCTTACTAGTTAATAATATCAAACACAAATTGTATTCGAGTTATGTCTGCTAACCTCTTTTCATTGCCGGAAACCTTTTTATTTAGTTACTACTTTTATTTGTAATTATAATTATCGATAACACAGAAAACACAGGGTTGTACAGCAAAAAGTATATTCATAATATGAGATTATTTTATAATCTCGGATTTCTAGAGAGAAATTTTGTATGGGTAATCTCGCTATTTAATTACGAATTGGCAGTTAAGCTCGAAAAAGCAGATAATCCAGTTATAAGTGAACCTCTTATAACGCTGAAAATTCGCTTAAGTTGTTTATTATATTGCATTTGTCATTTTCTATTTTTTATACCTATTTTTAGTTTTATTTTTTTTTATTAAACTATTTTTTGAGCTACTTCTTTATGATTTTTACAGGATGGAATGCATTAAAACGATGTCTTCTCGTATTATCAAAATGCGTCAAGAACTTTTCAATCGTCTCACAGAACTCAAGACACCTGGCACATGGGATCACATTGTCTCACAAATTGGCATGTTCTCATACACTGGCTTGTCTGGTATGCTTATAGACAGTAGCTGAAAGCTTCACCATGATCATTTACTTATTCACGTTAATTAACTCCATCTTCTTTTCTTTTTACAGAGAAACAAGTGCGCATGCTAATCGACGAATTTCATATCTACCTGCTAAAATCAGGACGCATCAACATGTGTGGCCTCAATGAGAATAATGTCGATTTCGTGGCCAGTGCCATAAACACTGTTGTTACAAAAGCATAAATCAAATATGTTTTGAGAATTGGCAACGCATTTATTTGGCAATACATTCAAAAAAGAGAGGCTTTTACAAGGCAAAAAAAAAAACGGAGCAAACGAAAACATGCTAGAATTTGCTAAACTTCAATATTAAATGGCTTTCAAACGAGTACACATAAATTAATTAGGGAATGTTTATAAGATGTACAATGTACATACATACATACGCGTAATATACAAGTAATTCATAGCCAGCAGTCCAAAAACACCCAACCAACTAAATGACCTCTAAAATCGATGACAACTCCCCACTGATAAAATCAAAAATAAGCAAAAAAATCAAAAATAAACAAATAAATGCAACCAACAGAATTTATTTTGTATTAGTAATGCAATAAATGTAGAACCGTAATCAAAGTAAAATACAAATATTAAATAGAAACCGCCAAAAATGTTTGTATCAAGAAATAAAAACCAAATGTCAAGTTTAAACAAATATAATCAAGGCTATGTATTTACACAAAAGTTTACAAACATAATTATATACTATTATTACATTACGATAAATAGCAAAAAACGTATACTCTATTTGTAATACTGTAAATATATTAAGCGTTCAGCGATCAGGTTCCTCGTTATATTGTGTGCATACATTCATTTGTGTTGATATTATTGCAGTAAAAATCAATAAAAATAAATAATAAAAATATTGTTTTTTGTTTTTTAATAAAAACGGAAACCCGATAGGAGCAAACTAAATCTATATATGACGCTTAACTGTTAATAATGTAATTTTTATATCCGTTGTACTTATATCAAAACGTTGAGCATGATGAGAGGAGTTGGTTAAACCATGTATGTCTGTGTGTTTAATGGGCAACTCGAATAAAAATGGAGATAAAATCAAATCAATGAATCTTAGTGCACATAATTCTCCGTTGCTATTTAAAGTATGGTATGCGATAATCAGAGTAGTTTCCGAGAATTGCGCAAATTAAAAAAAATGACATTTCAGTAAGTAACGAAGAAATTCGATCATTGTAGGTACAATGTATGGGTTTCACAAGATAAATCCGATTATTTAAACTTTTTCGAAAATGCGGGTGCCGCGCCGAATGTTAAGAAAATATGAGTATCTGTAAAAAGAGTTGCATTATTTTTCTTCTTTACTTTGTTTTTGGGGGGATTAGTCCAGGTTTTCTAGCCCAATTGCAGGGTTGCTAACTTTAATTGTACGCTGCGACTGCAAGGCAAATGAACGCTCCCGTTTATGTTGTTGTTATTGTGTAGCAGCATATACATTATATGGGAATAAAGCCGAATGCTTGTGATTTGCGCAGGGTCACTGAACGACACAATACGCCTCTTCATTTCGCCAAGCGTTAGCAAATGGCCAATATATGAAGCAACTGGTATTAATAAACATATCTTGGCAGAGTTGGTATAAATTACATTTGTTTGCCTAAAATTACATTTGTTTGTAAAATATAACTAGATTTATAAGGGATAATAATACTCGCTAGTGGCGAATCTTGCTCGTTAACTTTGTTGTTACTTTCACATGTACATTTTTCATCAAGTGAGCCGAGCGAAGAAATAGCGAGCAGAGTAGTGGCGAATAGAAGAGGCCTAATATGTAAGTTTTTGTGACCCGTTCGTGAAGTCACAAAGAGAGAAATGGATAAAAGCATGTGGCGTGCACCTAACAGTATGCACCGATGCTGATAAGCCGGAGGAGATAAAAGAATGCCCCCTTGACGACGAAGTACAGATCAGTACCTTCCTTGAATTTACTTTCCACTAAACTTGCTTGCGTGAAGCTCCTGACGCGTGATCGGAAATTTCATATTGTATGTTATGCTGTGGTTTTTGTGTCGAAAAGTTTTTATTGTCGAACTGATTCAGGCACAAAATGATACTTGAAGGCAAAAAATACAAACGGGTTAATGTAAACAAATAAAGGAATTTTTTATTTGCGTATTGTCAAATAAGCGTACGCCAGATAGTTGGTTCACTTTGTTGAATATATTTCGATTTCATTTTCGCCGTTCAAGCGTAAAGTGATTCATTTCTTGCCGCGGAGCTATACAAATATGAACCAGCTGCTATGTACTTTAGTTGTGCAAGGTTCCGGTCAGACTTGCATGAAGCTCTGAGTGGCCTCTTTATTACCAAACGTTCTGCCTGTGATTTAGGCCCTTATTATGAGCAACATTCGATCTTCGACTGTAGTCGAAAGTGCTGATCGAACGAATTTTCATTTGGTATTATGGTGCTCATTCGCTGAAGAATAGGACTATTGTGAGTTTCGATCGCTCGACGCATTTACAATAGATAATTGTTTCTCAGCTGATACAGCAAATCAAAATAAGAGAAAAAGCAGTTGTATTGAAATTCTTTGTTAACAACATTTTTAAAAGTTAAAAAAGTATTTTTTGTGAAAATGAGTACAACGGAGTTGTGGCTCGATGATTCATCTCAATGTGAATAATGTAAATTTTAGGTTTTGGCATCATACAATGAAAATAACTTATATAAGTGCGAAAAATCCAGGAGCTACTCATGATTCCATGGCTTTCAACATGTCGCCATTGAAAGCGCATTTAGAGGAGCAACATCTCAATGGCCGTCGCAATACTTGGCTCCTCGGTATGTAATATATACCAATTGTATTTCCGTTTTTAATAATTTTTGTCTGTCTCAGGTGATGCTGGATACGCTCTAAAACCATATTTAATGACAAACAACATGCTAAAGCGAGAAGTATCATTGAGAGAACAATTGGAGTCTTGAAAAACCGGTTTAGATGTTTGTTGCAGGCAAGAGCTCTCCACTATTCTCCAAAAAACAGCAACACAAATTATTAATGTGTGTGCAGCTTTGCACAACATTTGTCTGCTTTACAATATTCAAGCTCCGGATGAAGAGTTATCCGATGAGACCCTCAACGATGATGCAGGAGATATTGAAGTGGAGTCAAATAACGGAGAAGCAGAAAACATAAGAATTGAAATTCTTAGAATATTATACAATAGAAAAAACTAAAAAGTATTAAATAAAAACCTTTACGCCATAGCTTATTTTTTATTTTTGTTATAAATTTTCCTTATTCAAATAAAAATAAAATAAAAATATATTTCAACAAACATCACAAAAAAACCATTATTAACCTTAATCCATTTTGCTGCCGTTCTAACTGGTGGTCCTAATCAATTCAGCTGCGTTGTAAACTCCTCCCACTTCTTTGCTGCTTTTGTGTAAATCCCTTTTGCGATTTGTGGATTCTTTTCCATTAATGCAATCAGCCTTTCTAATTGCTGTTTGGTACTCACGACTTTCGACCTGCATAAAATTAACATATACTAATGTTTATTATTTGGTTACTATAAAACAATAAATAATCGCAAACAACTTTCATTTTAACTAATTTTCCCACAATACGCTACACAATCGAAAGCAAAATTGCATTCGACTCTAAATTCGGTAAACAACGAAAATTTCGATAGCGTTGCACAGCTCATAATACCAAATTGACATTCGATTTTCGATCTTCGACAACCAGCGAATATCGAAGATCGAATCTAACTCATAATAGGGGCCTTAGTTTGGGCCGAAATTCCAATCTTTGTTAAATAATTGCTGGCCTGCGAGAAGAAAAATTTAGCTGACTAATGTAATTTTCAATATTCGCTTCAATCGATTGAATCAAACTATTCTCAAGCCGCGAATATATAGTATATGCATTGGTATATACATTTCCATCAACTGCCAGCCAGCTGCGCAACACGATGATTGAAAAAAGCACGCCCAGACGATTTGCTTACTAGTTTGCCTAACGACGCATCGAACACATCGTTACAAACGGCATTTCTACAGAACCAAAATGTTTATATTTGGACTGCTCTGAGAAAATCACTTTTCTACTGCAAATTGTAGTCTCTTTCTTGAAAAAATTGGAATTGAAATTTGAAAAGGTGGAACCAAGGAGCACCAGGAGATTTGGAGGCTCCTAAAACACTCAGCCTAAAAAGCCCATTGTATTTAGAGCTCTGGAAAGAAGGTAGATAGTCAAGGAGTAAAGGAGAAAAGTATCAGAGAAAGAGATAGAAAAGAAAAGTCAGAGATAGAGCTAGTTAGTCCTGAGAGAATTTTCCAGATTCTTTGGCAAGTTTTAGGGAACGAATATTACTCATTCTCACGACATCGGAACCCAAAACTCGTAGCCGTGCTCTAGCACAGGCAGGACACTCATAGAGAAAGTGTTCAGTGCTATGCGGCTCCTCCAAGCTCGACAGGCACATTGGGTTCTCAATGATTCCAATGGTGGTCATATGCTTACCCCATAAGTTGTGTCCTGTAATAATACCGACTATCAACCGAACGTCTTTCCTCCAAGATTTAGTAGAAAGTTTGACAGTTTTCTGTTCGGACTTGTCACAAAACACTTTGCAGTTCCGCAGCGTTCTAGACCGGACCATCGCTCTTTATGTAAATTGCATACATAATCGCTGATCCAATTCATAATTCCTGTGGAACTGATTCTGATTATTGGCTCTGGCTCTTGTGGGAGAACCGCTGATCCACGGTTGGCCGATTCATCGGCAATTTCGTTTCCTTGAACACCGGAGTGTCCTGGAATCCATATAAGAACAAGCCTGTTTTGTCTTGCGACAGAATTAAGCTTCTTTTTATATTCTTGAACAACTTTTGAGGTTTGCTTCGCGTTCTCCAGGGCCTTCAGTGCAGCCTGACTGGCACTGAAAACTCTAATCTGTTTCCCCGCTCCATCTCCTCTCGATTATCCATTCGGGTACTTTCAGGATGGCAAAAACTTCCGTTTGGAAAACAGTTGCCATTTTCCCATAGCATAGGGATACTTATTACTATCGTTTAAGTACCGTCCGACTAACAGACCCTATTTCATTCTTGGACCCATCGGTAAAGAAAATATCCGTCAAACCTTCCTGAATACAATGGAAATCTGACATCAAATTTCCTTCCAAAAGAAACTGTGGGTATCAGGTTGTCTTTAGGAGCCGAAAACAGTGGATACTGCTCGGAAAGCAACTTAAAGATTTCTCTGTGTCCCGAAGTTCCGTCTTCGTGCCAGACACCATATTTATGGAGTCTACACATCGCTTTTATTGCTTCCTGTTGTATCTTAAGATCCAAGGGGAGCAAATCAAGCATAGCACTTAGGGCATCAGCAGAGGTTGTACTCATGGCAGCCGTAATGCATAAACATACACTTCTTTGCAGCCTGTATAGTTCCCGGATCGTGGACTTAATCATGCTCCGTCGCCACCAGACCACAGAGGCTTAAGTGATAATTGGTCTGATAAGTGCTGTGTATATCCATAGGATCACAGCCGGTTTCTTGCTTAGTGAAGTTTTAGAGACGTTTGCGCATTTTCGGTTGCCAAAAGAAATTTTAGCGTGAACAATCCGTAAACAATTTTCAATTTAATTTGCAAAATTGTACGCCCTACACATATATCCTCCTTTGAGCTAGGCTTTCTGACCCGTTATGAGCCGGATTTCGTACGCACACACCTGATGCCTCCTTGAGAATCTCTCCTTTTTCTAGTTTCCAAAAGTGAAGATTATAGCGACCACTGTAAAAAGTCTTTTCTATTAAAAAAGTTATCTTTACAGCAGATACATATGTATGTATGTCGTGCAGTATAATTAGATCAGACGAAGGAAGCATTTGCCATCGGCTATCTGGAACGTCTTCTGAATGAGGTTGACTTAAATAAAATATGCCGTCTTGAGGGTAAAAAGTCTAGACACATCTAGCCATTGATCAAACAGTTATCGCATTCAACACCCTTGTAAATCGATTGCTATACATTTCAATTAAAAAACACATCATTCCACGAAGAACAAAAACAATAGCAACATCAACTTTCAAAAAGTACCAATTAAACGATACCATTTACTCGCGGCTATTAAAACCCGAAGTTGATTATGCCACCAACCAAAATATTTATGAACCTTCAAATGGCTGAGTGATGAACTTTCAGACTCAAGCCCTGAAAGTGTTTGACTTTGAGAAAGTGAAAGACTTTTCCACTTTATCTACTGCCGCTTAAAGCACTTCCAGCGGGCTTCGGCTCTCTCGAATGGGCCTATACATTTCCGATAATATGTTTTTTTATTACATTCGAAGTAATGATATACTTATTTGAATATTACATATTTATTTAAAAAAAATGGATTCTTAAAAAAATCAATGCATCTAATTTTGTATATCCCAATCAGGGGTGCGCCATCTTTTATGTGGCTATGTAAACGCTGAATAACTTTGTCATTTATCAACCGATCGACTTCAACACACATGTCAATTCAATACAATTTCAACCATGGATCGCTTTACACCGAAATAGTGACGCTATACATCGAAAATAGTCGTTCTATTGTTCTAACTCAACGCGCATATCGCAAAGAGTATCGCGGCAAACAGGCACTGTCTGACCATACTATTCGTCGTTTGGTTTCGAATTTTTTTGAGCACGGGACAGAAGAAGATCGTCAACATGCCGTTCATCAACGACCAAGACGTTCCAATGAACTTGTTGAAGCAGTGAGGGAGAGCGTCGCGCTCAGCATTTTGGCGTCACTGAAATCACAATGTGGCGCATTTTAAAGGATGATATAAATTTGTTTCCGTAAAAAGTGCAATTGACACAAAGAATATTGCCGACGATCGGTCACGTCGCTTGGAGTACGGCCAAAAAGTCGCTCGAATGGTTGACACTGACTAGCGTAAAAAAGAGGCGAGATCTACTGGCCCCCAGATCACTTGACTTAATCCCCACGGGCTTCTTTTTGTGGGGGTTATCTGAAAAGTAAGGTTTCCGCCAACAAGCCGCACACTATTGACCAGCTTAAGGCAAACGTTCGTGCCGAAATCGACGCTATAAAACCCGAAATGCTACACAAAGTGATGACAAAAGCAGAAAAAAGATCGCAGTTTGTGATTGCTAATAAAGGTGGCCACTGGGTTGATATTGTATTCAAAAATTAGTTTTAATAAGTTGTAAATAACCAAATCAAATAAAAACACCTCACTTATACAAATCAGTTTTTTTTTTAAGTTATTTAATGTTTTCATACCGACATAAAAGATGACGCACCCTGCGTTCCCACGACAGTCGGATCTACGTTACCGGAACGACCCGGATTTATATCCGGCGAAGGACTGTCACTTCAGCAGCATTCCCCATGTATGTATGGGGAATGTTTATGCTGCTACAATAACAACATGGCGCACTCTGTATAACATGCAAAATTCTTTCTTAAACCAAAGTTTTTTGATAAATAAATAACACTAATACTGATGTAATTTCCTTTTAAGTCACGGGAAAACATTTTGGTTTTTAGGAAATTGTATTTTACCAACAAACATTTTTCAATTGCTAGTCAAAACAAGTTTTAACAGGGAAACGAGAATGAATATGTATTGTGTAGCAAATCTCCAATTATACAAACTTCTTCCTTTCTACGTAACCCTTCCAATATGTTTTTTGCCCATATTTTTTTTCGTTATCATTTAATGTTGTTATAATTGTGTGCCAGCGGAAGCGCAAGTCGAACAAAATGTTTGTTTCTGTTATTAAACAACAACAACAGAGCAGGAAAAAAGCCGTTTATATTCAAAAAAGAAAAAAATAATAAAAAAAAAAAATAAAAAGTAAAAAAAAAAAAATACAATACATAAATGAGGAAATCATTGAAACTGGAGCTCACAAAATTTAAACTCTTGTACGCGTCGCCGGTTTGAGAGGCATCTATAATTATGGCAGTGCGCGCAACACCATTCCAACATCACTAATTATCGTGTTATTACAGATGTACATATTTATACACCCATGCATGTTCCACTACCCTGTTTTTAGTAGCTTATTTTCAATATAAGTTCATTAATCTTCGAGTTAATTCACTCTTAATTTCTTTATTGCGCCTTAATTTTTCAGAACATTTTTAGTCGGTGTCTTTGCTGAATATTGAAAAAAGTATTTAGTGTAAAATAAAAACGTAAAAACATGCGTACATATGAACATACATGCACTCTTATATATAATATTTATGTATGAATTATTTTGACTGTTACAAATTGTGGAGCTGAATAATGTGTGGAAAAACTATTTATTTCTTGCCTTGGTATTTTGCTTGTCAGTTTTTAAGTTTAAAAAAAAAATTTTACAGAGTGAAATTTAAAAGAGTGATGCGTCGTTTTGCATGTAACTTCACACTAATTATGAAGTACCGGCTTCATTTTTGCTGGACGAGGTGCGCTGACATGACTTATTTCTGGCGTTCAAGTCGAATTTTGAGCTTTTATGTATTAAAAGACTTATAGTAGAATTTTATAACAAATGTTTTTGTGGTACATGCTAATTCTTTATATTTTCTGTTATGATTTCGTTATATTTTCTGTTATGATTACTTTTCTCCTCTGCGAAAATAAATACCTATCTGCTGAGAAATTTCGGGGATAAAATGTTTCCCCCGTTGATTTTCCATAGAATCGTTGAGCACATTATATTATCTAAAATGTAAACATCACATAGTGTTCTGTGCCGATTTACCATAGGAATGTGCAAAAAGTGGAACTTTGTTGAAAGTGCAATAAGAGAGCTGTAGTGGAATTCACTAACCCATTTAATTTCGCTTTGTTATTTTTCATTAACCACAATTTTAAAGATTTTGCTAGTCGGTAACCTGTTTCACAACAAAAATCGATAAGGCAAAATCAGCTGTTTTAGTTAACAAGCCAATTATCGCAAATTACACGACAACAATTTTTGTGCAGTTAACTCAAACGAGAAAATAAGAATTAGTTCCAAAAACTATTTCTGTTAACTCCAGACATAGCTGAGCACCTAATTTCTCAGCTTGACAGTCAACATAGAGGTTTCAGAATAACAACGGTTCGACTGGAAAACAAGTAAATCTTGTAACATTAAAGCTTATTCAATTCTAAGTTATGCCCTTATATTAATAACCTATTAGCTGCATTGTGATCTGAATGTTATCAACAACCCGTAGGTGGGCAATAGGGAATACCATGAGCCAGTCGTGCGTTAGCCGTAGCATACAAGTACATCGTGTAACAGATGCAATCAACCGTTCCATGTTTAGCGCAAAGGTGAGGTTTCCCATAATCTGTGGAGAGACTAGTGTTAAAGTAGGAATACACACTTTTCTTAACGAGTATCACTGCTTTTACCCTGTTCGTAGCGTTCGAGAAGAAGGTATTGCAGTTTGGTGAGACCAGTCGAGACACCAGATTTCCCGAACCAATCCATGGTTTCTGGACTTGAGCCACATCGTAGTTGGCCCTTCTAAATTATGAAGGAGCTCAACTGAGGCTTCCTTACTTTTGTGAAGGCTTATTTGAAGCACCTTCAGCATCAGGCTTCGGTTCCTTCGCCGGGTTGGATATCTGCTCCAGCTCACCCTCCTTCACTTCTTGCAGATTTGGGTCGGTTTCGAGGATGTCTTCTATGCCGAGGTCGTTTTCCACTTCCCTAGTTTCCAGTATGTACAATAATAGTCTTTTTATTTTTACAGGTTTAAAGAAATTCAGATGGGCGAATTTTGTACAGAAAATCTTGAAAATCATTTCCACTCATGAGTTTAAATGACGTGAATGGCCCTACTAAGGAGAAGGACATATATGTCAAACATTAGCAATAGCCAGCTGAACCTTCTCTTTCGAATGCAGTACCTCTTTCTTCTGTAAACGAATCAGTTTGGATGGCTATGAATTGTTGTGAATCTTCACATAAAGCTTTGAAAAATCGCTACGGTATCAAAAACTTTTGTAAACTGGGTCGATCTTTCACCTTAACTGGATTCTTGAAGATCAAAGTATTTGCCAACGCGTTCTTCTTGAAAGGAAGCTATGAGAAGAAAGCAATCCGAGTACTAGAAGGATATGTCATGGGTTCCTTGCCAATGCAATGCGTTGACTACATATATCAGAGTTAGAAATCCGCGTGATTCGCCGGATCTTGCGCCATAGGACTGTTTCATACGTTGAAATCTGCACTGAAGCTGTGAAAGAGAAACAAAAGAAGAATGAATCACATTGTAGATTGCACGGATTACAGCAAAAAAAAAAAAAACAAACACTAGAAGCAGAGTATCCAATTCCTACATAAACTCAGTTACAGAGTCCAAAAACTTACATAATTTTTTTCTGTCGAAATCGAAAATTTTCAAGTTTTCGCAAGAAAAAATAAAATAATGTTTTTTTAACTTTGTAAATATTTTCAAAACTAATAGGGCTATGCAAGATGACGTTGCTTAACACCAGCAGCGCCGTCAGAATTGGCGTTTGATACCAAACGAGGTTTCAGACAGGGTGACTCGCTGTCCAGTGACTTCTTTAACCTGATGTTGGACAGCATCATACGAACCACAGAGCTTAACCGCTCCGCTGAATCGCAAAAAGTATCGCGGCAACATGCCGTTCATCAACGACCAAGACGTTCTAATGAACTTATTGAAGCAGTGAGGGAGAGCGTTGCCCAGCATTGCCATCTTGCTCAGCATTTTGGCGTCAGTGAAACCATAATGCGGCACATTTTGAAAGATGATTCAAATTTGTTTCCGTATAAAGTGCAATTGACACAAAGAATATTGCCGACAGACCATTCATGTCGCTTGGGATACGGCCAAACAGTCACTCGAATGGTTGACACTGAACCCAATTTTTGGAAGCAAATTTTAATGACTGACCAGGCACATTTTAACCTCTCTGGCAGCGAGAATCAACAAAATTGCCGCATTTGGGGAACTGAGAATCCACACGCCATGAAACGCCATTGCATTTGCGCCAAATCCATCATTGGGCCATATTTTTGCCGAGAAAATGAAACGGTCAATGGAAACCGATATCGATGGATGTTGGCTCATCATGAGAGAGGTTTAGACGGTTACTGGTTTCAACAAGACGGTTCTCCATGCCACACTGCGAATGCAACAATTGAATTTCTGCAACGAAAAATACTGGGACGTTTAGTGTCAAAAAGAGGTGACATCGACTGGCCCCCCAGATCACCTGACTTAACCCCCCTGGACTTCTTTTTGTGGGGTTATCTGAAAAGTAAGGTTTACGTAAGGTTTGTGCCGAAATTGACGCTATGTATAAAACCCGAACTGTTTGATAAGGTGATGACAAACGCAGAAAAAAGATCGCAGTATGTGATTGCTAATAAAGGTGTCCACTGGATTGATATTGTGTTCAAAAAATAGTTTTAATAAATTGGAAATAACCAGACCAAATAACATAACCAAAATACCTCACTTATACAAATCAGTTGTTTTTTTTTCAAAGTTATTCAATGTTTTCATACCGACATAAAGATGGCGCACCCTGTATAATAACTACCATTTCTAAGGAACATTGGATGTTTGCAACGCTATTATCGTGAGTGTTTTGCAGCAGGAAAAACAGTTTGAACTTGCCTTCTAAAAATTATGCTAAACATTTTAATAAAAAATCTTGATATTTTATGAAATTTTTGCTGATTTTTTTTTAGTTTTGAGCAAAGTTTGAAATTCAGATTTATACGGTTTTTGTTACCTAATTAAGCAAATCAAAGAGAAATAGTCAAACCTGGCCAAAAATATCATAACAGCTAATTATAATTATTATAATTTTTATATATCCTTTAAATTTATATTTAAATATATTTATAAAATTATTTAATTTAAATTATTAATATTAGGACGAAAATATTGGTGGAAAACGTATGTTTATTGTTTGTTATTTTTAAATTACGTAAATATACTTCTGTATGTAGTTATGCATGTATGTACATATGTACATATATTGTTTGAACAAATTGTTCTGCATTTTCGATTCGCGTTTATGGCCACAATATCCATAAAAGAAACAGAAATATTAACACGTAACTATCTGAGCTAAATTACGGAATTTTACATTCTACTGGTTATGCTTTCAAGAATTCATAAAAAGTTTAAAACTGTTAAATAACTCAACGTATTACTGTGCGTTACTATGTACATAATGCAACGAGTTTGTTACGGCCTTGTACACAATTAACCAGACCGAAAACAACACTGCCAATAGTTAACTAAATATTTACGCCTCGTCTCGAAAAAAATATGACATTTATGCCCAATAACATTTTCGCATCGACGATCGATTAACAACTCACTTAAATACTTTTCAACACCACTTAAAGGCTATCAAACAAACGAGTCAGCGAGCGATTGGACTCTTTCACTTTTACGCGAAACTATTAAAACTACTTAAAATGCAAAACGTTATCTCGTCATAAATTATTGCGTTTGCTTTTCATAGCAGTTTTCATATCAATAACTGCAACAGTTCGTTGCAATGTTGCATAGAGCAAAACCAATACATACATACATACATCTAGACATATATGCATACACAGCCATTGCTGCTTAATGCGTTATAGTTTTGGAAGTTGCTGATGGTGACAAGGTGCTCTTGTTGTTGTTATTGTTGCAATTTTTAATTAATTCGGCGGCCACTTAGAATGCCACATAAATATACCGTTGAGTAACAAAATATTGCATTACAAATGAATTGTGATACAATAAAAATACACATGAAAATTGCAACAACAAAAACGAAAAAATGCAGTATTTTATAAATATGAATTGAAAAGTGTTACAAAATAAAAAGTAATAAATAAGTTTTAAAACCCAGTGCATACAATCGGTATGGTATTTTAACGCTGCTTAAAGTCCCCTTTTTAAGATATACAAGGTGAGGCCAAAATAAATAAGACTGAGCTAAAATAGATTTGTTCTGATAATTTCGAGTTTATATATTCAAAATGATCACCTCTGGCCCCGATGCACTGTTTTGCGCGATCTAAAAGCTTTTCGAAAGAGTGTTTCAGGTCATTGACCGGAATGTCCTTCAGGATGTCGATACAAGCCTTTTGGATGGCCTCTACGGACGTAAAACGTTTTCCTTTCATAGCCAAATGCAATTTTCCGAATAGGCAGAAGTCACAGGGAGCCATATCAGGCGAATACGGTGATGGCTAAAAATCAGTTACACGAGTGGATCAATGTGGTGGTGCATTATCATGGAATAAGCGCCAGCTTCCTCCTTCGCGATATTCTGGGCGATTTCGACGAATGCGATGCTACAAACGCTTAAAAACGCCACGATAGAAAATTGCATTGATGGTTTGGCCCGTTGGCACGAACTCCTTCTGGACAATTCCCTTGGAATCGTAAAAACAAATGAGCATCGACTTGATTCGGGGATTTTTTACCCCGATTTTTTTTATTGCATAAATCGTTAGTATATCTACTCAAGAATATGTGGTAAAAATTGTAAAGCAAAATTCGCATTATTCCCGATTCTATGAGCACTTAAGTGACTGCTCGTCGGTCCCGCACCGTAGCGCGCGTTAGTTAGAACGACGTTTTTCTCGAAACTACTTTTTTTCGACTGTTGGGCATTCTAGCTTAAAAAGTTATCTACCAATAGTTCTAAACTTTTTCGGTATTTTTTCTTTATTCAATTCTAATCTATATGAACCTAATTCTGGGATTATATTGTATTATTATTTAAAATATGGTTTTTTAAGCAAAATAGATGAAAAAATATGGTATAAAAAAATACTTTGTGTTCAAGCGCCTCAAAAGCATTTTAAGTCAGTTAGAAACTACGGAGATATGCGTTGGGTATAAAACCAAAACTAAGTTTTTTAAATTTCCATTTTTGGCTTTTTCATGCAATGCCGCAACACGTCACAGTCAAAACAATATTTCTGCTGCTGCTGTCAGCATTTTCTCATAAATAAACCACTCAATTAATTTGCAACACCACCAATCGGAGTACATAGCTGTGACTTTTCGATAGCTTTTCAACTTTTTTATACATTCTCGTATAATCTGTTGTTGACACACATCATTTGACGTTCGATACGCTTAGCAATCCAATGCCTACAGACGTTACATTCCACGTTACCTAGCAACTATAGCAGCTACAGTGTGAGCCGGCGGCCAGCAGGAGTGAGCGTTTTTCGCGTTTAATTAAAAATGCGAGCGCGTAAAAATTACAACCAACGACACATTCAATTCAGAAAAACGCCGTTGCCACTCAAATCATAACTTGCAACATGCTGTGCTGTACGTATGTTTGCAAGAAGCTGGCTGGCTCTGTCTGAATGGGCTGCCGTGTGGAGCGTAACTTGAGCCATGCATATGAATTAAACAGCGCTGAGACTTTCGCTACTGCGCAGTGGTTAAGTGGCAGTTTGGGGGATCACCCGTTGATTGGTATCGGACAGCTAGTTGTAATTGCTTGTTATGCTACCGCAACTTGGATGAACCTACATACATATGTGCATACTTATACGCTTAGTTGCAACCGAAGACAGAATCCGAGTGCTGAAATCGAAACTCAGACTGAAAATGAACTCCAACTGGAAGTTGAAGTGACCGAAACGGCTGAGCTGCGTTAAGCTGAAGAACGACATGAAGGTATTAAGCCGCTTGCTGCTTGCAACATGCAACTGCAATTTGTGCAGAGACGTCGATTCATGCTACTGACGTGTTGCCTGGTCGGTGTGTAGTTGGTGCTACCGTTGCTGTTGTTGTCGTCAGTTTAGCTGCAAATACCACTTAACAAACATACTTAAAAAATCATGACAGTCACTTGCTCGCACGCTCAGCACTTCAGCGCTGCGCACTACCAACATTGAGGCAAATTACAATAAAAACACCAATATTCGTTTAATCATCGTCATCTCCATCTTCATCGTCATCGCCATCATCATCACCATTGTAATCGTGATCATCATCAGCATCATCATTGTGCAGCAATTACGTCACAGCTGCAATAAATTGTTGTGATTCCAATGCAAGTGTCTGCAGGCATTTACTTATGACTGTATATGTATGTATATGTGTGCATTTATGTGTGTATATTTAAGCGCCGAAAAGCGCGTTTGGCCCCTTTCCCTCCTTCATGCCGTTGGATAATCACTTCTTAGCCGTCATGGTTACAATATTTGCTCCTCACAGTTGGTGGCACTCATTTGAGGTTGCTTATGAGGTGGTGTGTGTGTGTGATTGTGCATGAGTTCTCGTAAATGCACTTAGTATCATGTAGCGTGTAATTTTTATGGTATTTACCACAGCACTTAGTTGTTTAAGGCTATTACGAGTATAGGTTGTTATCGCATAGATAGATTCGCTTTTTTTAATTCGATCTACAGTTACTTTTGCGCATTAAGACGTTTATGTTTGAAGGAATTGCAAGGAATGTAGTACACTTGTAAATATGAATATGTTGAGGTAACCTAGTTCTGTGAGATATTTATGTGCAATATAGGTTAAGTAAAATGGAATCTTTTTTTGTAAAAAAAAGTCACTCGTAGCGCAATGGACATCATTTTGAAGGAACCCTGTGCCAATGATTGACATCTCAGCAATGGTTTGGAAATGGCTCCTTAAATTCGCAAAAGAAACAAATGCCATGCGAAACAAGTATTTCAAAACGCACATCTAATAAATTCCATTGCATATCGCTAAGGACCGAACCGGTCTATGCGTGACTGCAAGTCAACCGGTTCAAAATAACCTAACCTAATGATTGACATATATATCTTCTTTGCTAGGTATTTGGTTGACCTTCAATTTGTCGTTTGTGTCTTGAATTTTCTCAAAATCTTGGAATTTTGTGCCGACTCCGAGCTGCAGGTGGTTTTATAGGACGCTGAGAATTGTGTCAGGCAAATTTGGAGGCACAATTTCCAGTCTCATGGATCGAGCGCATAACAGACTGATGTGGTGATTAGGATTTTCTATTAATCCTACAAGACAATCCTTTTACAAACAAATTAAAGTTGGACTCTGGCTCTATAAGCTGCTGCAACGTAATAAAATATCGGGTGATATCTTAGATAAACGTCTCAATTAGAAGTCTTACCTTGAAATGGTGATAGAAAAGTCCACTAGGAAACAAATATTGGAGTCGGTGCGTGAATCTATGGTACACACTCGAAAATCTGCGAACCAATGGACAAATGGCCTGGCGGCTTTCTGGCTGAAATTTAAGAAATTTCAGTCTGTGCAACCAGGGTGCAGGTAGGTAAGTAGAGGAAATGGTTGAAGTGCTAGTCTGGCACTCCTCAAGTAGCACTGAAGTGCCGTTTTGATACCATTATGAGACATCCAACAGGCAGTTATCTACAGCCAGTCAGAGCTGTTGATATAATGGAGAAGATTGATGGGATTTAGGTTCGCGGACTACCCCAGGCTGTCGAAGAAAGGATCACCCAGTGACCTTAATCGTCTAGCTGCCAAACCCGGACATTTACAGAGAAAGTGCTCAACAGTCTCCTCCTCTGAAATGTCCCCTTAAATGACATCTCTAGCTTTTCTGTAAGTGTGCCGATCGTCCAGTGACCGGTAAACACAGCTACGAGTTTGGAAATTTAATGGTGAGGAGTCCATTGGACTTTCTGAGTCCTTCGAATATTGTACTTGGGTCAAAGGGTTTTCGAAATAGCACATGAAGAAATGGAGCTCCATATTCTCTACGCTTTCCTGAAAAATAATTTGTGCAGTTCCCCTTTAACAAGTGTCAGTTGGATGCCTATGAGCGGGTAAGAGGTCTCTGAGGCCAATTCAGTCCACTTCCTGGCAAGCTCATCAGCAATTTCATTTCCCTCCATGTTCCTATGTCCTAGAACCCAGATCAGAGAAATGTTACCTGCACACCCAAGAGATTTGATCTCCTTCTTACAAGAGCTTACTAATTTCGTTCTGCACCATGGCGTCGTCAGAGCCTTGATCGCGGCTTGACTATTGGAGAAAATGTTAATATCTCCCTTGCTCCCGCGTTCCCTAAGTATTTTGCATGCCTTCAGGGCCGCAAAGACTTCTGTTTGAAAAACACTAGCAGTATTCGGCAGTTTAAAGGAGATAAATAAATTGGCTGATTTAGAGAAAACATCTGTTCCGACTCCTGATTCCATCTTGGAACCGTCAGTGAAGACAGAGGTGCAGGCTTCGGTGCAGATTCTCCCCTCGATCCAATCCTGCGTATTTGGAAAGATCGCCCTAGCACGAACCTCAAATTCTAGTATGCGGATAGAGAGATCTGTTCGAAGTTCGGAGAAATACGGTATTAACTGATCGAAAATGCTACCATGTCGCCTGCGGCAGGTGCCTCTGCCCGCTGGTTGATGTCCCTGTGATGCGAGATGCGATGGACGGGGCAAGGCAAGAAAAACATAGGACCTTGCAACATTTCTCGTTCTCTACGTACCGCCGCCGAAGAAGGAATCGGATCCCAGCGAGCCCGAACAGTTGGCATGCCAGGGAATGTCATGCTGCCGCAGAAAGAAAAGATGGTGCCTATAGAGCCACGCTGCGACCGGGTGCAACGCGAGCCATGTGGGATCGCTACCGAGAGCTAAGAAAGGAAGAGAGACGTATTAGCCGAAAGAAGAAATGAGAGGCCGAAATACGTGAGCACGAGGAGCTTGAGATGCTGGTCAATAGAAACAACGCCCGAAAATTTTACCACAAAGTTCGGCGGCTTACAGAAGGTTTTAAGACAGGGGCGTTTTCCTGTAAGGGCAAAAATGGCGATCCGGTGACTAGCATCAAGAGTATATTTAAATTATGGAGGGAACACTTCTCGAACCTATTAAAAAGTGATGACTGCGCATGTTACAGAGAATGTAAAGATTCCGATACCCCAATCGTTGACGTCGGAATTGTCGTTTCGCTATCCGACCATGATGAGGTGAGAATACCGATAACGCGGTTAAAGAACAACAAAGCCGCTGGCACCGACGGACTGCCAGCTAAGCTAATCAAACATGGCGGCGAGGAGCTGGTAAGGTGTATGCATCAGCTTGCTCTGTCCAATACATAAGAAGAGCGATCCTGCAATCTGTGCAAATTACCAAGGGGCTAGTCTTCTAAATATCGCCTATAAGATTCTAGCGAGCGTATTGTGTGAAAGGCTGAAGCCCACCATCAACCAACCGTTTGGACTTTATCAGTGTGGCTTTAGACTTGGAAAGTCTACCATTGGCCAGATATTCACAATACTCCAAATCTTGGAGAAATCGCCATGAAAGGAGAATCGACACAAACCATCTTTCGTCGACTTCAAAGCTGCATTCGACAGTAAGAAAAGGAGTTACCTACCTGCCGCGGTTTTTGAATTTGGTATTCCGCAAAACTAATACAACTATGCTGGATAACGTTGCTCACTACCAGCATCGCCTTCAGAATTGAGAAGGACCGGTCCGAGTCGTTTGATATCAAACGAGGTTTCAAACAAGGTGACTCGCTGGCGTGTAACTTCTTCAACCTGATGTTGGAGAGGATCGTACGAGCCGCAGAACCTAATCGGTCAGGCACAATTTTTTATAAAAGTGTACAATTGTTGGCGTATGCATCTTCGACGTCATCGGTCTTAACAACCGCGCTGTTGATTCTGCCTTCTCCAAACTGGATAAAGAGGCAAAGCGAATGCGTCTAGTGGTGAACGAAGACAAAACGATGCACTTCCTGCCATCAAACAAACAGCGTATCGGCCCCCACGTTACTATTGACAGGTATGATTTCGTTTATTTAGGAACCACCAGCCTTGAAATCCAACGTAGAATCTCTCTTGCCAACAAGTGCTACTTTGGACTAAGTAGGCAAATAAGTAGTAAATTCCTCCGAACAATTCCGACGAACAAACTAACACTCTACAAGGCTCTCATCATGTCCATTCTAACGTATGGCGTAGAAGCTTGGACGACGACAACATCCGATGAAGCGACGCTTGGAGTGTTTGATATAAAGATTCTGCGGAAGATTTTTGGATCTTTATACGTTGGTAACGGCGAATATCGCAGGCGATAGAGCGATGAGCTGTATGAGTTTTACACCCTTTTTGGGTGTTTGGCCGAGCTCCTCCTCCTATTTGTGGTGTGCGCCTTGATGTTGTTCCACAAATGAAGGGACCTATAGTTTCAAGCCGACTCCGAACGGCAGATATTTTTATGAAGAGCTTTTTCATGGCAGAAACAGGCATAGACATAGCGCAGCGATTAAAGAGCCAGCGGCTAGATTGGCTGGGTTATGCCGCCTTAATGGATACAAGCGCTCCAGCTCTGAAAGTATTCTACGTTGGAAAGATCAGGTGGAGAAGGGCTTGGCGTCACTTGGTGTGTCCAACTGGCGCCGGTTAGCACGAGAAAAAAACTACTGACGCGCTCTGTTAAGCTCAGCCAAAATCGCGTAAGCGGTTATCGCGTCAATTAAGAAGGAGAACATTGATATCCATTTGCTTTCCGAATCCCACACTATAAATATAGCCATCGTGTATCTCGCCGATTCCGACTAGTTGAACTTCGCAAATGGTGCTAATGCATCCACTACTGCTTTGGACACAATATCGTCTCCAATAACAATCCGGTTCGTAAATACACTCCTCTTTTCTGTACTCATTGAATAGTTGGTAAGTCAACGCACTGTTGCTTCTGAAGTGGTGTGAGGAAAATGTGTAAAGATGAATAATTGGAGCATTTCTGCGATTAGTTCCCTTATCAAAAGTAGCCCTTCCTCACTTGAATTGACAGTGCGATTTTGGAATAATTGTTTCTTTAGTTAAGGGGACAGATACCTTTAAAATTTCGAAAAAAATTTGTTTTTCATAAAATGTTAATATAGTCCTTTAAGAATATGTAAAAAAATTTTTAGAACGTAAATTTAAGTATTTCTTATACAGGGTGGACCAAATAAAACCTACTAATGTTAAGCACAAATAACTTTTTTTATTTTTTGGCATACTTATTTATTTTTCTCTTTTTGTAGGTTGGAACCCTACAGTACAACACAACGCGTTAAAATTATCGAGTTTTTCTATTCTTACACAGTTATGTCAACAAATAAAACTGTAGATTGTGAGGCTCTGAAAATCCAAGGGCAACACACCAACATCAGTTGCACCCATCTAAATGTACTGTTTGGTGCGGTGTTATAGCCACTAGAGTTATCGGTCCATATATCTTCGAAAATGAGGATGAAATGCCGGAATCGATTTCAGGAGCTTCTTACAGAACATTGATTGAAAACTTTTTGCGGCCAATGGCGGAGCAGTATCCTAATTTGTGGTTTCAACAAGATGGAGTAACTGCGCATATTGCTAAGCAGTAGATTTTAGTCATTAGTAGGTCTTATTTGGCCTACCCTGTATTATAGATCGTCAACCGTGACGACTCTTTTCTTTGCGTTCGTGCGCTGGGAGAGGTATAGTTGCGTTGCCGACTTTAGACGCGTTTTTCTCAAAACTATATTTTTCGAATTGGCGTACACGATAACTTAAAGTTATTGACCGATCTCCCTGAAATTTTGCACACATATTTTTTATGATATTACTTTATATGTGTTTCAAGTTTTCGAAAACTTTTCGAAAAAATAATTTTTTCGAAGCAAAAGTAGTATGAAAAGTCGCCCCAAAATTAATTTCTTTTTTTGGAGAATTTTATTCCGCGAACTTTTTTTTTTCATTTATTGTTAGTTTATATAGAAATTATGACATTAATAAACAAAAAAAATTTTAGTTTTTTGTATTGAGGTCACTGACGCCGATGCTACAATGCCCGCCGATTGAGAAGCCCCGCCGCGACCTTCCTGGAAGAATTGAGTGTATGGTACATCCGCCATTTTAAATGATTAAAATAAAAATAAAAAATTTATATTATTTTAATGTATAAATAAACTGTATGCCATTTTTGAAAAAATATCTTGACTTCTTCATTTTATATAATTTTAATGAAAATCAGGGAAAATATGGCCGTTTACAGGTATCTGTCCCCTTAATATTTTTTTCATAAAATATGGTACATAATATATTTTATGGTTTACAGAAGAATTGGTCATTAAATGAAACAACATTTTTTCCATAGTTGATATTTTCTTCCCATTGGTTGGTTAATTCAAATTCGTTTATTCAAAGGTTAATCAATCAATTCGGCTGAAAACTAGCATTGGTTAGCATATTTTAGGTCGCTAATTAGTGTTGAGTGAAAGTCTCAACTCCCCTTCCAACCCATCTATTACACGAACCGTTTGAACTTCCCTCGTTCATACTCTACCTTTTTGTATGGTTGCAGCTTGATAAATGGTTTTTCAACTTTCTCCGGAAAGTTTTTTTTTACATTTTTTCTGATTTTTGTGAAAGGTGGAAAGGTTATCTCTTGAAGGTTACTACTGGCATGTTTATTTTCCTGCATATTTTTGATAATTATTGTTGAGCTTTGAGCTTTGGATTTCCACTGACGAGTCACAAAAATTGCCCACACAATTCTAAAACGAACAAAGGTCAGAACTTCGACCACTGCCGCAATTTCTTTAAATAACAACGATTCTTGAAAGCAATTTGTTATATTGCAATACTGTTAACCATAAAGCTGCATTAAAGATGGCAATAAAAACATTTACAAAATCCAAAACAAGTGAGTTCCATAACAAAACCACAAAAACTCATTCAAGATATCCTAAACAGTATGGCCGCTGCTGGGACCGATGCGCAACAGATTGGTGTATGAGCGTAAAGCTGGTGCATTGTATTCAGTTTTTGTCTTTTTTTGTTGCTTGCAGGCAAAAAAATATCAGACGCGGTGCTACACCTCAAAAATTCTGAGGTTTGGCAAAAATGAATATCAAAATAAAAATATTTCAGGCAACAAAAACATAATGCAACAAGAGCAAATAATGTAAAAACAAAACACAAAATGAAAAATAAATACCAGCAACACACACACACACGTACTGGGGTAGTCAAAACGCAACCGAACGCAACTTTTGCACGTGTTGTTTTTGTGGTTGTTGTTGAGACACCAGTATAAGTAGCAAAAACAATTGCTGTGTGTTTTGTTGTTATCTTTGTTGTTGTGTCTGTTGCTGCTCCAGCTCAAGCTACTGCTGCGGCTGTTACGGTTGTTGCATGTTGCATGCCGTCGTGTTTGCTTTGACAGTCACAGCTACTCGACGTAGAGACTGCCACCTTTATTCCGCTCGCAACACCGCCATTGCCCCTTGACTTCCACAACACAACACACTCATGCATATCTACATATGTATAGGTATGTACTCGTATATTTCCATTCAGACGTTCACGTGCTGTACTGCGTGTTGCATATTCATTTGCTGTATACGTCCCCGATACAGCCGTTTTGACGTCTGTGACTTCAATGCTGTCGTTGGATTTTTATTGCCAAATGGTAACAGCGCAAAGTCTTACCTATTTAAATGTTAAAGTTTATCTTCATACTTAAAGTTAAATGGGAAAAATGCTCGAACGGTGCACAATTATAATTCATTTTGAGTACTTTGCTTGTCGCAACACTTTGGGAAAATGGCAATAGGTTTAAGAGGGACTAAATGATTTTTTGAAAATACTTTTTGTTTTGAACATTTATATGAAGATGACATGGATCTAATTAAGTTAAACATTCAGTTTATCGCGTGGCTCTCTCAAACTTCAAACGTTGAAACGGTGGATGAGTGGATTGGATTGCGCTTGGAGTTGGTCGGAGAAGCCATGGTGATTTTACATGCATTCTCATTTTATTTATATAATTAAGGCTGCTAGCTGGATAAGAAGTTTTATCTAAATATATTTCACAGACTCTTCAGTGAACTTAAGAAGTTTTTCGTGAAATCGAAAGGTGAGTAGATGCTTTGAAAATGCCCTGTCTTTTTAACCACTCAAGCCAAAAATGCAACAGTTAGTCAGGTAGGCACCTCAAGCCAAAAAATGCATCTGTTAGTTAGTAGGCACCTCTGCGGTAGAAATTACGGGTTGATGAACTAGTTAGACACGGGATCCTGGAGACGGTTTCACCGCGAAATGAGAGAAATAAGGTTCCCTTAACAGATCGGTTCCCTCTTGTAAAGATCGGCTTCACGTCAACTCAGCGAGTGCTTTTGGCCACGGGCAGCGAGGGCGCTCGAGAGAACTTGTAGCGAGATTTAGCCAATACAAATGTAATTGGTCTACCGTTGGTTACCATTCTCTAATCCAAAGTCCCTTTCTCCTTCCTCTAGTTGGTTAGTGTATTCTGTGTTTCCTCTGCATGGCGCCACGATGGAACAGTTTTGATTATTAGTCTAACTAACCTAATATAACTATACAAAAGTGTTTAGATTTCTGCTCTGTAAATTTGTGAAAAGCCTTCTCTTGAGAGTCTTGAGCTTGTTGCCTCGAGAATAGTTTTAATATGCAATCGGTTAAGATAGACTTTCAATAAACATTTCATTTCATAAGCCAGTGACATGAGTTAACTAGCGATTAACGCAACTACTGTTGATTATTGTATTTGCATGGCGGGAGAAATTGTTAAGCATACGGCCTCCCTCGATTAAGATTGGTCCTATTCATATTGCAGGTGGTTGATTATAGCTTCGGTTCCTTTGCCACAGCCGAGAGTGTTTGTGTGTTATTACCATTCGGATGCCTCCGGATGCTGCCCTCTGTGGACATGGAACATCTAATGATGGTTAAAAATTTTGTTTGTATAATTTGTAAAGGTATGTTAAGGTTGAGGCGGCCGCCGTAGCCGAATGGGTTGGTGCATGACGACCATTCGGAATTCACTGAGAGAACGTCGGTTCGAATCTCGGTGAAAACACCAAAATTAAGAAAAACATTTTTCTAATAGCGGTCGCCCCTCGGCAGGCAATGGCAAACCTCCGGACCATACTTACTACTCGTTGGTCCCATTTCATTATACATATGTTATACATTGTATCTGCTTAGAATTTCTTTCAATGCTTCCTAGTCTTGCGAAGGAAGAACTAGAAAAAGGACACGCGGTATAGGTGTACAAGATTATATCTTAAGGTTGAATGGTCTTGTAGAGTTGAGGCAGATCACCGGTCGATACGAGCACATCTATGAAGTCTCTGAAAATGATATATTTCCTGCCAATAATGGAACGGATCTCTTTATTTCTTTACCTCCAGTAATGCAATTGTTTCAGGACCAGAACCGAGGAGGTTATTGCAGCAAATAGAAAGTTTATTAAATGATTTTATTGGTTTATAGTACTTTTGTGTAATTGATATGAAATAAAAAGTAGTTTTTCAAAGAAGCATTTTGTCTTTTTAAGGGCGTTCAAGATGGCCGATTTCAGGTGACAAGTTGCCAACATATAACACCTTTAATAACTGCATCTTGCATCTATAGTACACTTACTATACTGATTGATGGAATAAATGTACGCCTTCTTCTATATCCTGATGATATTGTTCTCTTGGTGGATAATCCTAATGTCATACAATCTATGATTAAAAAACTAGAAATATATTGCGCTGAGTGGAGCATCGAAGTAAATTTAATGAAATCTGAGATGATGGTCTTTAGAAAAGGTGATCAACTAGCCAAGGCAGAAAAATGGTGGTACACAGGCGAGGAAATAAAAGTGGTAGCAGAATATAAATACCTTGGTGTCATTCTCATATCCAAAATAGTGTTTGCCAAACATGTGCAACCCAGAAATAATTCAGCAAACGCTAGCATTAATTGTATATGGAACAATTTCTTAGTTAAGCCACACATCTCATACAAAGCTATTGTAAATGGAAGCGGTTTTAAGCTGTGTGCAGATCCATACAAACATACGCCGCTCAAATCTGTGACCGGTGAAACAAGCCACGACCTTCGAGAAATTATCTATTGAGACACTAAGCAATTCCTTTGTTCTTTTCTTGTTTATTGGGACCATAGTAGCCTAGCTGTTAGACACGTATCTTCATTTCTCCGTGACCTATTGGCCTCTTGGATATTGTTTTTTTTTTTTTATTAGTTTACTCGAGTTTACTAGTTTACTCCATGGGTATTTCGATGGTACTTATATCAGTGAGCAGTTGAAAAGCAGTACCTTTTCTGGCTAGCTCATCAGCTTTACAGGTTTCCTCAATATCTCTGTGCCCCGGAACCCAAATAAGACTGACCTTGAATACAATACTAATATCATTTAGGGCTGCCCGGCATTCCTGTGCAACCTTAGATATTAGTACAGCCGCATTCATTGATTTGATGGCTGCCTGGCTATCCGAGTAGCCACTTCTTTTATAGCTAGAACCTCTGCCTGATAGACGCTGCAGTAGTCTGGTAATCGAACGGATAGTTCCAGTCCTAGTTCCTTTGAGAAAACTCTATAGCCAACCGTATCGTCTAGCTTGGAACCATCTGTAGAAAAATTTAATTCCCCCTTTTTCCATGGCCTTGGGTGTCTACCACTTCCTTCTTGACGATATACTCTTCTTGAAGAGCCTTTCGAAGGTGAGTCTATCAATAGAGTAGTCTATTTCTTGTTTGTGACTATTCAGAGAGTGCAAAATAGAAGCGAGGCCAAACCACCGGTCTTTCCATAGCGCCATACTTTTGAGTCTGAGCGCCGAGGCGGCGGCCACGTGTTTCCCTACCAGATTTAGTGCAGGTAAATTGTTAGCACTTCCAGCGCTTTGCTTGGGGTAGTCTTTAAAGCGTCAGAGATGCATAAGAAAGCTGTACTTTGGACCTTACTCATGATTTTAGCGTAACTCGCCCTTTGAGCAGAAGGCCACCATACAAGTATTCCATACATTAAGATTGGCCTAACTACAGAAGTATAGAGCCAATGCGTAACACGAGGTGTTAGTCCCCATTTAATACCGACCGCGTTTTTGCAAGTATATAATGCAATGTTGGCCTTCTGTACTCTACACACCTAATACGAGTATTGAGGAAACAGTGTGTGTAAGTAAAATAATATTTTTTTATTTATTAAAATTAATTTCCACTTTCATTTCGTCACCAATTCAAATTCCTTTAGCGAGACAAGTGTAACGAATTTTACATTAAATCGCGTCAGAACGTTCAAGTGAAACGTAAGAAAGTTTCAATTTCTTTTAAGTTAGAAAAACAGACAAGAGTCAAAGTAAACTCATTGAACGACGTGCAATAAACCAAGCCAAAACATGAACTCGAGTAAGCAAAGAAAATTACAACGAAGAAGCCAATCACAATCACAATAACAACAACAATAACACACCAAACAACAATAGCGCCATCAACACTTCAACAGTACCAGCAACTTGGGCATTAAAATTGTAGTGGCTAAATAACAACATACAACCTGCAACTTACAAATCGCTCATTGCTGACTGTTTTCAATCCCAGCGCTAGCGCCATCGCCAGCTCACACAAACTCACAGCGTCGTGCATTGAGCTCACCTGGTCACTCGCTTACCTTTCAAACGCGCGCTTGCACGCTTCGCTTTTGATTTTTCTCTGGCTTTGCTTTGCCTCGCTTAGTTCAATTGCCGGCGCGCGGCGCTGAGTAGGTACATACATATGTATGCATATAAACATATTTCAAAACCTCTTCAGCGCTTTTGGCCAAAGCGCGACCACACCACAACACGTCGCTCCACTTCACTCAATTGCAAGCGGCGGCAAGCGACCATTGCAGAGCGACCGCTGCTAGTACCTGCACAAGCGTTTACTTTGAGTTGAGCTTTTCAGTTTCTTACAGTGTGTCAGCGCGTACGGTGGTGTTGCCCCGTCTTTATTTTTTGTAGTATATTCATTTTGTTGTCTTCAGTGAAGTTTGTCTTCGCAACTCTCGCATAGACGTGGCTTCGCCTTTAAACGTTTCAGGGTGTGCACAACGCACATACATACATACAGATGTATATGTTTATGTTCCCATACCCATATATTTACCATAAGCACAGTGAGCTATAATCGCGCCCGCTCATTAGTGGGGTACAAATAGAAATGCGCCTGCGCGCGCGCGCTAATCATGTAAGAATATGTGAACACATGAAGTAAAACGATTTGCCTGCAAGTGAAATTATTTACTTGAATATAGTATATGTATACATACATATGCATAAGTGATTGTGTTTGTGTTTATATACTACTTTGTGAAATGAAATAATATTAAAAAATTAAAGGTAAAATAACAGCGCGAAAAATCAACTGCCGTCGCCACCACCGCCGTCGCTGCTGTCAACAACTTAATGTAACAGGTGTAGCACCGCTGGTGACGCTCTATGTTATTATTGTTCGGGTTTTGCATTTTGTGTTACTTCATCAACTTGCCTTGTTTTGCGGGTGCTGATCGGCATGATTAGAAACGGCGCGGCGCGGCGTGGTCGCGTCTTGGTCGCTTAGCCAAATGTCATGCTGCGGCATGTGTTGTGCGGGCCGCGTCGTCGTATTGTAGTGTTTAGTGTTATGTGTATCTTTGCGTATGTGTGTGTGTCCCGCGAGCAACGGGCCACAAGAACCGTAGCTAAATAACTGTATAGTTTTGTATTTTTTAAGCCACTATTACGAAACCGTAATAATGCAGTAACAACAACAATAACAAATATGAATATAAAACGAGAATTAAAAGTCGACAAATCAAGATCGCAAAACAATGGGTATGCCCATGTATATGCATGTACAGATAGGCATACACAAGAAAAGTGGTTTGTATGTAGTAAAACGACAGCACAAAAAAGAGACGAGTAAACATGTATGAATGTGTATGTGTATATATACATAATTATATGCAAATGTATATGCCTGCAATAATTTACAAAACGGCACATCTGCATACGTTTTATAATAATAGGACTGTGATAGTAACAAAACAATATATCTTTCGGCTTAACCCTTTAGTGGTGTGGTGTGGTATGCCATACTCCAGCACTTGTCTTTCCTTTATACAGTGGTCACACAATTTATTCGTACACTCACAGTTTATAAACAGATACACCTGATACTTAGAACGATTTATACAAATGAACAAAATTTTAATATAATATATTCGTAAAAAACATTTTTATTCCATATTTAAGGAACAAAAACTTCCACATTCATTTCTGGGATTAGAGAACTTAGGGAGGGAGCCTGGTTTATAAGGTCAAAAAATCAATTTTTTTTTTCGTTTTAAGCGATTCCTAATATATTTCAGAATATTCACACAAAGTTACAGAGCCTAATTCTCAATATTTCCGTAGATACAAAGCCAAAGGTAGTCGAGCGTTAGGTAGTTACGCTGTGACCGGACAGCTATAGTACACACTTTTTCTTCTTTTCTCGACTTTTCATTTTTATGATTTCTTTGAATTGGCGTACAAGAATGAAAAAAAACTAATGAACCTTTTGAAATGAATCATAGCTTGTTCCCTTCAGTATTAAATTCTCTTCTATTTGAACTAACAAAATAGATAAAAAAAAATTTTCAAGATTTTTTACCAAGTTGAAGTGAATTTTTTTTTATAGAAAGGCATTTTTTTCTTTAAAACCCCCAAAAAGTTGAAATTTTGGAATTTCTCTCAGTTTTCTTAGTTCATCTAGAATAAAAAATCATGATAATTAGAAATCCATTTGAATTTTTTGCTTTAGATAATAATTACGAGCTGTATCTTGTACGCCAGTTGGAAACTCCAGCGTTGTAGCGCTCTACTAATTTCTATGTTAAACATTTTTTTCAACTTATTTTAACCAGAACAAAAATTTTTTATACTTTTTAAATGTTCATTACAAGATAGAAAAAACTTTGCAGCGCTAAAATTATTTTTTTCTTAAAAAAAAAAAATCGCCAAGAGATGCAATTTTTAGACCTCATAAACCAGGCTCCCCCCTTAAGGCAATAACGAAATAAGGCACGATTTGATGCAAAAATATTATTCGTACATAGCCATATAAAGAGTATTTATTAATAATAATAATAGAAAAAACGAGTATTCCGTACTTTGTTGGGCCGCCTTTAGCTTAAACAACTGCTTCTAATACTTTTACCAATACCTTGGTTTCATTAGCTGCAATTTTCTCCCACTTAACACTTAAAGCAGTCTGTAATGACGTCTTTGATGTTATTTTGTGCTTTGTGATTCGCCTTTCTTAGAGCTCCCAGACATGCTCAATTGGGTTCAGATCCGGTGATTGAGGTGGAGTTTTAAGCTGCTTACAATGGTAAATAATATCTGAAATGTTAATATCTGAAATGTAGGGCTAGCGGTGTGCAGCTCTGCTTTGATAACCAGCGTTATACAGACAATTACGGATTTGTTGTGGGCCTATTTTTTTATGCAAATACTCTTAAATATTTCGGCATAGTATCGTGGAGGTCATTTTTGGATTTTGCGCGACTGATGCTACTTTGTTGCGTTCCTTACGTGGAGCCAATATTTTTCGCCTAACGGGTTGGTGGTTATTAGCCTCCAATTTACCAGTATTAACGTAACTAGCGATAACACTTTGCACCGTAGAATGCGATTTGCCAATTCTTTGCCGATTTCGTGCAGGGACTTATTTTCCAAATACAATTTAATAACAATTCTAGTGCTGAATCCGCACTTCGTCCCATGTTGTCACTTTCAATGGAGATATTACGCGCAAGTGAAACTGAATCGGCGAATAAATATTTTGCAGCATTTTGCTACGTCTGCCTGCTTTCCTTGCAACCCTTCAGTGTGAGTTGAAATAATGGGAATTTCGTTTGCGGCAATTCATTAGGGATGTAACATTCTTATATTACAGTGAGCCCAAAGAAATATGTACTTATATTGTCACAGCAAACATTTTTCGCAGAGCTAACATTTTTTACGTACTACGCAGGATGGATGTACTACGTACGTACTACGGTGGATGTGACCACTCTACATATAATCAAAAAGAGTGCGCTAGCGCTATTGCTTATTGAAGGAAGAATTGTTATATTTTCTTATTAAAAGTTGTTGAAAATTAATTAGAATAGAATAATAAATTACCAACCGAGCTACCCAGGCGCATACACCCTTTTTGGGGGTTTGGCCGAGCTTCTCCTCCTATTTGTGGTGTGCGTCTTTGAATTCCGAATGGTAGTCTCGTACCAACCCATTCGGCTACGGCGGCCGCTATTTATTTTTCTAACTATTTCCTCTAAATCCTGACTGTTGAGCATGTATCCGACACGTTTGAAACTGGGCCTTCGTATTTCTTGCCACTCCCTGGAGAAGTGATTTCGGGTTGTCATTGATCTCGGGCGATAATTTCATTTAGTGCTGAGATGGTCACTAAGTTTGTTTCATAAACTTTACTTTTGAGGTATCTCCATAGAAAAAAGTCCATAGGGATAAGATCGGGCCACAAATATACTGTTTATTTACCCTCCAATATTGTCTTGCTTTGGTATTCTTAGGGTGGCTGACGTGAATTATCGTGCAAACTTGTAGCAACGAATTCAATATTTTAATTTGTTTTCGATGTCTGGCTGCGCCCTGGCCGTGCGCTGTTTGCACCCATGAACGAATCAAATCTTCACTTAGAGCGTCACGTAAACGTCGAATATTGTAAAGTGAACCAAATCTATGACGAGCAGTTGCAAGACTAATTATTAGCCTTGAAATACGCTTCGATTGCGAACGAATGTTATTAATATGTCCTTTGCTATATCGTCGAAAAATATAATGAAGCTGACGTTGTCCACTCCTTGCTAACACGCTCAACAGTTAGGGAGAAACCTTAAATTCTGAACACCCTATACTAGTCGCCTATTCCCGTTCAAATTCCTGAGTATGACATGTGGATGTAAATATCTTTGTTAGTACAGCTGTCGAAAAATGAGCTTTAATCAGGCTTTTGTGTTAAACTGGGTAAATATTATATTTTACGGGAACGCATGGAATGTTTCAAAAAGCACATGGCAATTACCGGAGCAAGTTTATTTGATCGTAAACAAATTTACGAGTGATACAAAAGATTACAATTGGGCAGAGAAACGCTTAGTTACGGCGAAAGATCCAAGACAATCATCGGCTTGATTATTCCCAGAAAATAAAAGTAATTTGTTTCCTAAAAAAATAATAAGAAATCGTCTGTTGATAACATTTGAAGTGGAATTGTGGACTCCTCAGGTAGCTATGTACAAAATTTTTACCAAGCTTCGAAATTTCAATTCAAGGAAGCAGATCACTTTGGCACGATAATGCACCATTTCACTGGTCTAGAGGTGCAAGAGAATAACGGAAAACAAAGAAAAAAAAGTTTTGCGGTTCGATAAAAAATCACAGTCTCCCTGAACATCAAAACGCTTGATCCAACGAGATTCAAATTTATGAATTCCATCCCTGAAGTGAGAATCTGGAAGGGCTGCAAAATTCACAGCTGATGTGACTTCACCATTTGACGAAAAACGCTTTCCATGCATGATTTTTTTTAGGTTTGGAAACAAATCGAAGCATCGTTAGGGGCCAAATCTGGAGAATACGGTGGATGCTCCAACAATTCGAACCTTAATTCATAGATTTTAGCCATTTTCAAAATGGTCTTGCGACACGGTGCGTTGTCCTGATGGAAAATATTTTTTTCTTTTGCAAAGATATTTTTTATTTTTTCACGAATTTTGTTTTTTAACTGGTCTAAAAGGTTACAATAATATTCAGAATTTATTGTTTTACCAGTTTACAAGTAATTCACAAATCCACATCCCAAGAAACTGGTACTAACACCTTCTTGGTCGATTTCTGGAAACAAACTCGTTTCAGAGCCGGCAGCTGTGGCAAAATTTATAATATCCCGGCATATTGAGAAAGTTATAAAGTCCCTTCTAAGTTTGGAAACTCGATTGGTTTTTATGGCAATCTCTTGTCTTATCTCTTATCTTGCGATAATTCACCCGAAGACCATCTCTCCAAACACTTTTGAAGAAGTCTTCATCAATTCCTAGGTTAAACTTGATACCATTGTTCTCAATGCAATGATGGTGTGCCAGTTAACAGCATTAGTTCCCACATTTTGCGTTGTTAAAAGTAATAGACCGAAATCGCATACTCCGTAGATTTGTCTGCATTCCTTACAAGATATTCGGTCGCGTTTTGCATAAGCGGTATAATATCCTCTCTTGTGGTGTTCAGTTCGGAGCCTATCAAACCATGCTTGAGAACCGCTTGGCAGTCTTCTCATCCTTGTAATCTGCAATAAGCGAACGGGTGCGATTATCCTTTGAGGACTTCATCTATGATAATCTCGTAGACTGCGGTTAGGGTACCTTAACTCCTGCGGGTTTCTGAGTCTTATATTTCTATAATTGGTTGAAGTATCAAACGGCAGAAGACATCACATTTCAATCAACCATTTGCGTATGTAAAAAAAAGGCATCTTGGTATTATTTAACTTATTTCATCTAATTTTGAAATTTGCTTTTCTCTGTTAACACAGTAAATAATTATTTACCAAAAGAGAACACGCGCCATTTGCTTTTTTTCATCCAATGGCAATTTGTTCCTCAACTAAATTACGAGTATGTATGTATAAATGTGTGGATCTTCTTGTAGTTAACAACTTACTTCAGGCAATGAGCCAAAGGGCAAGAAAATATTAGCATTTAAAAATAAAGTGGGGCGAATACATGTAAGTACAGTGAGGACCATACAATTAGAAATAATTTCCCAGAAAGAGGAATTTTTATTCTAATTATGAAAAAAAAACGTGTAGTAGAAAAATGCATTAAGACCGCGGGCGAATAAGACAATTTGTAAACTAAACAATCCAAATACTTTTTGACCATATTTCAATAGCCTGCGGAGATGAATGAAGGATTACATAGTGGAACAAATTTGGCCAAATATTTTCTTAAATATTTGTTCCTCTTTTTATTTGACTTTATATTGTATTGTATTAAGTCGGAGCTTTTGCAAAATTTTTTAACCCCTGGAAACGAATGCCGCATATTTTGTTGGGGAAAAATTGCTTCCGAGTGTTGTTAGGGAACAATTGTTCGCTGCTGCAGCTGAGTTCTAGCCCGATTTACGGGCCACTAGCAATGTCACAATATCGATAAGCTATAGTTTTTACATTGCGAGATACAATTAATCAACTATGACTATTACATAATTTTTTTTTTTTTATAATATTTGGTTATATTTACAAGCATAAGTAGAGGTTCTTTCAAAAATAGCACCTAGATGTTAGTGTGAATAATTCCTAGAAGAAGGTATCTTTTTATGTCATCTTTAATATTTGTCTAGTACACAGAAGTACATTTTACGCGATAAAACAACGCGTTAAAATTATTGAAGCTTATAATGAAAATGACCGATCTTTAAGAATAACATACGCAAAATTCGTGATGGTTTTGGTGGAATTAATCGTCCGCATGACAATTCAAAGGTTTGTGAAAAAATTTCAAGAAACTGGTTCTGCGTAGGATAGAAAAACGTCTAGGAGACCTTTAAAACACCCTTTATATGTTATGAGCTGGAATTAATGTGATTTTTAGAAAATGATTGCTTTTTTATTACTGGACCCTTAAAAATGTACAGCTTGGTTTCGATTCGGCCTTAAAAATCGATGTTCGGTCGTTCTCTAGTAAAAAGTAGCGGCAGAATTTCGGATTTTACTTTAAAAGTATTAAATGTCAAAAAGAAAAAATTTAAAAAATTAATAAACCATAAAAATGATGAGTGAGAACTTAAAAAAATTATTTACATTGGTAGGTAAGGCGCTTAATAATAAACATATTCTCTCTGAAATGTTTTATATTTTGATGGATTGATACGGGTCCAATTGTGTTTGTTAACAGAGAGATTAGCGATTACCGTATAACTGTTTTGACATAGTTTTAAAACTGTTCTATTGATTGGTGGCGTTTGCAATTATCTGGCCACTACTGTATTTGAATGCTTAACTAACTAAATCTTTAAATCTACATACTTACAGAACAACAATAAATACAAAATAACAATAAATACAGGCAACAAAGAACTTTACAAGCGAAAGCATGGACAAAAACGAGTGAAAAACCATTAAAACTACACTAGAGGACACATGGAAAACAAAAAACAATAAACTTGAGGATGACAATAATTATCATAACAAGAGTCAAAAGACTTAACGGAGGGAATGCTTATACGTTTGTTCATATTTACTTACTGTTGTTAGTTGAAAAAATATGTCCAAATGTGTCCATGAATTCTCTAATGACATGTGAGCAATAAACAACGACAACAACATCAACCAAATAAAAAAATATGTGTGTTTGAAGTTTAGTTAGTCTTTAAGAATGCTTACTGCTCATTTCCTTCATACAATAAAAATGCTGAATTAGATTATTTTCACACCTGCTGAGAGAAATATTGCCCAATCGCTGAAAATCTAATGCATTATTATGTTTATGAGCTTTGCTTGTGTAATGCTTTAATGTTCTGCTGGTTGAAAAAAATACATTAAATATCCGTTTGAAAACAATTTATGTATTTTTTAATGCGTGTATGACGTATTTGTAATTTCTTGTAACATGTATTCACAACCCCACCGTCAGGTCGTCTAATTTCTAAATAAGTATAGCGTAAAATGAGTTTCCTGCTAATTAGCCGCTACTGTAAAGCTACTGGCAGTAATTTAATCTATGTATTAATTCGGTTCATTCCCCCAACTCTTTAAGTGAGAGAAAATACTTCCGCTTGCCTGTGTTGTTACACAGCTTAACTTTAACTTTAACAGTGAATATCGACCACCTTGGCAAAGCTCTGTAGCGTGGCGTGAATACTTAGCGAATTTTTCAGAAAAAAACTTTTAAATTTATTGATCTAAAAATTTGTACATATATTATGTTATCTTTTAACTGTATTTTAAACCTTAGTATTAGTAAAATGTTTATTTGAAAAGGAGCTACAGCTGATCTCCGGGAGCTCCTCTCAAAAAAGACGTTTTGCAATAACCACTATGTCTCTGAACTGGATGCTCTGAAATTAAAAAACCAAACAGATTTGGTTAAAGTAATGTTAAATCTAGTAATTAATCGAAGGAATAAGCAAAATAAGTTTTTTTTTGACTAAATGACGATTTTTGACCAAAATTTCGGCCTTAAATTGTTTATAAAAAATATATATTTATCGATGAAAAAAAATCTTCGATTAATTACAAAAAAATATATTTATATCGTGTTAAAATTTGAAACTAATCGGTTTAACCCTTTTCGAGTAATGTTGGTCACCGACTTTGAAAACACCATTTTGAGAAAAACGCGTTTAAAGTTTGCCTGGTACTTTCAAGCACTCTTTTCAAATTGGCGTGTAACTTCGAAAATATTCACCGGAACGATACTAAATTTTCTGTGTGTATTCTTAAATATATATACATTAAGAAAAAAAAAAAAGATTTTTTGAAAACTCTAACTGTATATAACCCTTTAAATAATTACCCTTGATATTTAGGTAGGTAGGTGAAATGGTTGAAGTGCCGGTCTGGCACTCCTCAAGTAGCCCTTCTGATACCAAATTTTCTAAATTTTAACAAAAGTATAGAAATTTTACCAACAGATCAAAAACAAATATTAGTTGAGGCTCTGTACTTTATATTGAATGCATTGGCATACGAATACTCCCTGTGCAAGCTTGACTCAATTATACAACTTGACTCTTACGCGATCCTCAAAGAGGGGATGCAAAGAAAATAGTATCTGCAGTGCCCGTAACTAATCCAAGTACAGATAGGCAATGCCAAGAAGATAATTTTTTTATGAAGAGTTTCCTCATTGCAGAAATACACTCAGAGACTTGCTATTGTCTACCGAGGGGCGACCGCTATTAGAAAAATCCTACCGAATGATATATGTATGCTGCTTCATGCCCACTATGGGCTTCGAAACGAGACCCTTTCGAATGGTAGTCACACACAAAGCCATGCGGTTGCAGCGTTCGCTCCTGAAATGGGGTTTTAGTGTACTTTAAATGAGCTGAAAGACTTTAGATGTTGGGCATGACGTTTTAGCAGAAATGTCAGGTATATATTATATGAAATTGAAGTCGAAAACCTGTTTGTGGCTGCTACCAAATGCACTGTTATGCGTACTGCTATCAAAATACAGAGAAGATTTTATCTCTTCTAATACTCGTACATAGGTATGTACATGCCCTATGCGCTCATCAGCTTTTGGATTGCATTGACAGTTTTAGCTCTGGCTGCTCACTGCGTATTTGATACATTTTTCAAATATGATATAAGACATAGGCTCCGTTGGTTGCTTACAAACAAAAAAAAAGGTACCAAAAACTTCTCGAATCAAAGAGCTTGCATTGCATGAGGTCTCCACAAAAATGGAGATGGGTTTGGCATGGAATGTACAGAGTATCTCGAGTATTTCACACATTTCGGATATGTTTTGCTTCGCTCCTGACATTTTTTTGGCATAATTATACGACTGACAAACAATTTTGTCAACCGGCAACTTTTTCTAATTCAGAGCTCTACATACCTACACTCTAAATACTTCCCTGATTACATGTATGATGATTAATTTTGCTTTGTATTGTTCATAGATACATGCACAAGAGTTGTGCTATAACTTTTGATAAAAATGTGTAGTCCAAAATAAACAAGACCGAGTTAGTGCGTTGGCTGCTATATCCCAGTGAAAGCTTGGTGACGTTCGGTTCAGTAAAAGCGAAATTATTGCGTCTAAAGGGGCAGTATGTTTGTGTCATAGGTACAAAAATGAGTTTCGAACAAAAAGCTAATATCAAATTTTGTTTTGAAATCGGTAAAACGTTTGCCTAAACATTTGAATTGATGGAAAAAGTTAATGACAATGATTGTCTATCTCGTGCTAGAGTTCATGAGTGGCTCATACGTTTCAAAGATGGTTGTGAGAACATAAATGACAATGAGCAAAATCAGTAATCAGTAATCACCGAAAACTCCTTCGAAATTCTTCGTAAATTCATGAAAAATGAACTGAAACCGTCATTGAAATTCATGGAATCGGATTTGAATATCTCCGAAACATCGATTTATTGCATTTTCACTGATCATTTTGGCTTAGGAAAGGTCTGTGCTCGTTTCATTCCGCCCAAGTTAACTGAGGACCAAAAATTGCTCAGAATTCAACATTTGAAAGACCTAGTTAAAGAGGCGAGAAAATACGCGAACTTCCTTTACAGCATTGTAACTGGTGATGAAATGTGGTGTTTCTAACATGAACCTGAAACTAAGCGTCAAAGTGCCGAATGGAAGGCCGCAGACGAGCCACCACCCAAAAAATTGTGTTTGGAGAAGTTAAAAATCAAATCGATGGTCATTTGTTTTTACGATTCCAAGGGAATTGTCCACAAGGAGTTCATGCCAACGGGCCAAACCGTCAATGCAATTTTCCATCTTGGGGTTTTTAAGCGTTTGTTGCATCGCATTCGTCGAATCGCCCTGAATACCGCGAAGGAGGAAGCTGGCGTTCATTGCATGATAATGCACCATCTCATCGATTCACTCTTGTGACTGAGTTTTTAGCTCAGTCTTGTTTATTTTGGACTTCACCTTATGGAAAGAAATATAAACGTTTGAAAATCAATTTGGAAAATATTGGCGGTAAAGGTTAGGTAAAAAAATGTTAACTTTTATTTTGCAAACTGACATGAAGTTGATGTAAAATGAAAAAGGTCGACTGTGGAAAAACTTGGGGGATCTCACAGCTCCTCCTTAGAAAGTCCGTGAAAGCATACTTGATTCAGGAACACACTAGGAAATTTCAAGAATTTAGTTAATTAGTTAAAGTGTTAGCCTATCTTTACATGCATCCAACGCGACTTGAAAAACTTAATTGAAATTAACATAATTCCAATACTTCCAACCAGCTTAAATTACTTTGTGTACTTGTAGTTATGCGGTCGAATCAACTTAACCGTACGGCTAACTTGGTCACCCCAGTCAGGGCTGCGTAAATGGGTATAATATTGTTGTTGCTACAAAAGTTCTAACGGTCAGGCAATCAACTCCAGCGGCAACGACTTGCAAAATACTACTAAGCTTTAAGCGGTCATCAAAGCGTTGAGTAATGCGCTAATGAGCGCGCAAATGAGTCGCCAGTGTGTCGTAATGCGTTTCGATGTGAAGAAAAAGAATAAGCCTGGGTTGAAAAAGGTTAAAACGCAAATAACTTTTTCTATGCTTAAATTATTTTTTTTTCAAGCGCTGCTTAGTAACAAAAAATTCAGAAAAAAATAAGTCCTAATTACAAATAAAAAAGTGAAAAAAAAATGTTGTTCAAAATGGTAAACAGCAATAGTAGCTTTGAGAACAAGAATTATGTACAACATTTTGTGATGTCAATGCAACAAATGTTAAAAATAGAGAAATTAATATGAAAAAAATTTAAGTTAACCGTCAATAACAAAATAAAGTTGTACCTGTGGTAAATCGCTGCACAGGTTCGTGACGAAGTCTACAAAAACTAGTACAGTAATATGTACGAGAATGTATGTATGCGTGTATGTATGCATGTATGTATGTCTAACATTTGATGTTTATTGGAGGTGTGCAAAATGTAAAACTATGTACATACTTACATATATGTAGTAACAGAAAATTGTACACCAAGAGCAATAAATTTTCTAGCTTCCATTTAACTAAGCAAATGGGCGACAGTGCCAGCGCGAACACAGCGCTCATGCGCAGTTTACACTATGAAAAACTACACGATTATTCGAATACAAGTTTACTCACGTTTTTACGTACCTACATAGGTACATATATCCATATTTGCATGAATTTAGTTGTCATGGGCTATGCAGTGGTTTCAAAGTCAACAAAAAGTGTTTAATGTGAGAATAAAACATAATCACATCCGTCAAGATATGCGAACATAATTTAACTTATCTGCTAATGGGCTCACAAACATAAAAACGATTTTGGAGAGTACAAGTGATAAAAGGTATATCAGTTATCCTTTTTCTTGACTCATCACCTTGAACAACCGCACAATTCCCAACAATAATAATAATAATGGTTGGGTGCTTAGTCGAGCTCCGCCACCTATTTGCAGTGTGCGAATTTACGTTTTTCTACAAAGGAAGTGACCTACAACAGTTTTAAGCCGAATCCGAATGACAGTTGAATTTAGAGGCAAATATGATAGAAACACACTCGGAGGTTTGCCATTGCCTTCCAAGGGGCAACAGCTAATAGAAAACATTTTTGTATCATTTGGTGTTTCTTGCGAGTGGTTTTGAGTCCGGGTACTATTGAATGGTATTCCTCTCATTCGGCTACGCCACAAATGCTCAATAGGCTTCGGAAATATTGACATCTTAGATGAACTCTCCGCATTCCTCAATAGCGACTGGCCTTCTCACCTCAAATTCTACAGCATGGAAGCTTAGCCCTTTCTATACTATCACCAACAAGTAAATACAGTCAGCGTGTACATCACATATTGACACGTTTCGACTATTTTTGTATAAAGCTATAGTTTATGCTACAACAAAAACCATATGACGCAAATTTTCAAACTTTTTACAAAATTTATAAAAATTCGCCGAATTTTCATTAAAATTTAAACGATTTAATCATAACTTTACCCGTGTACAGAAATTTTCGAGCATTCGTTAGATGGAGGAAAACATCCAACCCCGCCAACAGAAAAAATTGTAAAAAATCATTGAAGTTTTTGAGCTACTTGAAACTTGTACTTTTCTATAACAAAATTCAATGGAATCAAAATTGCATTCTCGAAAATGTTCAAAAAAATCTCTGGAGAGGCTCTGCTTGATTCACAAAAAAGGAATTAACTCAATAGCTCAGCTCTGAGTTGAGTTACTCACCTCTAGAGCAAACATCCTTCATTAGGGGTTTGGCCGTGCTTCTCCTTCAACTAGTGGTATTCATTCCAGGATTAATTCTTATAACGAACGCATATATGTTGCTTTTTACGATAAGCTTTTTCATGGCAGAAATATGGTAAACTTGTTGGCTTCTCACTGCTTGTCGAAGTATGATTGTTTAGAAAAAAAAAAACGTTCTCTTCTATTTGATGTTTCATGTCCACAGTGTACTTCGAATCCGGACCCACTGAATGATAACCACACACAAATCCACTTGTTTATGGTGGCCGCTACCAATCACCAACACTACCGTAACGAATACTCCCGTATTACGCCCTCGGAGTAGCTGCAGGGATTATGCAGCTCATAATTAGCGATATTCGCCATCATCAATGCTAAAAAGTTCACAAATCTGTTGCAGAACTTGAATTGTGTTCAAGGAAGGTACTACGCACGTCTCCTTGTCTGCGTATTTGGCCAAGTTTTTCTTCCAATTATTTGTGCGCATTTTGATCCTGTTTTACAAATTTATCGACCTTCGATATTATGTAGTAAATGATTGTTCCTAGCAAAAATGCATTTAGAGGACAAGGAAGCGCCTCTATTAAACAATTTTATTTCTTAACTTGATGTCTCATGTCCATAGTTGGCATCGATACCAGGTCGTCAGAAATTTACTCCACTACGTCGTTCATTGCAACAATTGCAAAGGTGATATAGTGGGTCAGCTCAGCGGCGCGTAAAATATAGCCCTGAAAAAGTCGTTTGTTATTCAAGTGTTTTTGATAATGATATTTTAGAAATTTTAATCTCATTATAAATAGCGTAGGTTTCACGATAATTTTCCTTGAGGATTCAATACACTCTTACTCAATTTTACTTTATTTTATTAAGGTCTCCCTTTTTTAAATTTTGTAATTCTTCGAGTTTTCAAGTAACATTTTCGGTCTGTGAAACTTTCAGATTTTTCCAATTTATGATTTTCGGTCGCTGCCTTATACTGTTTTGTATTTAATTTCGTTACCTTTTCAACTCCACATTTTCACGCAGTATTTTCACTGAATTTTTACTTTCATTCCTGCTATTTTATTATGGTTTTCTTCGCACATAGTATCAGTTGCTTTTTCATTAAACGACTTAATATTTTGCTAAAGTGCTCTCAGAGAGCAGTATTGGAAGTCAACCGACGAATCTGTTACCATATTTTCCACCTTGAGTTTTTTCTTATCTTTTCTTGGTTCCTTAGTATGGTAGCATGCTTCTAGTACGGAAATAGCTTCACGCTATTTTTTTCGCTGAAATCCGGTACGCCTTGCAAAGAGCGAGATATTTAGTCCATTATCGTACAACATTTTCGTTCGACATTTTTAATAAAGAGGTAAAATTGGCACGTAAGACGAGAAGGGTTGGAATTTAAGTGTTGCAAAAAAAAAAATGGTTTCGGAAATTCCACCACAGAGCATTAACAACAATTATTGTATAAGAAATGAACACTTTTTACATGTAATATTAAAAAAATTAAAACTTTGACCCTCTGTAAAAAAATGAGCCATGCTGCACCATAACCTTGTTTTACACATATTACGTACTTCCATAATTATATGGACGCTTTTGTGCTAAAATTGCAGGCCTCACTCAAATAATCTCAATCCTTTGCAGACATCCTTCATATTTTCAGGCCAAAGAGCGTCGTCATTAACTGTATCAATCCGGGTTTTCCTTAGTCGACCTCTTTTATAAGGCAAATACAGCATACTCTTGTATATATTTTTGTAATTTTGTATAATCACGAACGAGCGGATGTAGTTGGCGATTTGGAAGCCGTTTAGCTCAGCTAGGCATTCGTTGTTGTAATATAGGCGATAGTTGACGTGTGCTCCAACTACTCGATAATATAATTGGAATTATTGGATACAATTCTTAAGCTTTTGAAATGTTTTTTTCCTTGTTCACTCCTCTCGGGAACATAGAAAGACTACCCTTGCGTTGGTTTCGTAAATATATTTTGATTTCTGAAAGGGATTTCAGATTACAGATATCCTCTAGCTGTCGCCACTGATGCATTGTGTAACTGTGTATTCTTCTTTGTTTTTGCTTGTTTTAGCAGCCACAATGCAAATAATGCACTGACCATTGTGCGTGCGTAAAGTTGGGAAGGATAAGTTTTTGGGGATGAGGAATGAGATTGTTTTTTTTTTAGAAAGAGGGAAAGTGCGTAAAATTGGAAAAGAGTGAGTAAAAAAGTAAAAAAAATAATTTTTGTTGTAGTACGTGAAATTAGCAGTACATTTAAATGATGGGTGCACTATTCTGATTTAGTGGAAATGTAAATCTTTTCAAAATGGAATAAAGATTAAAATTAGTTGCATTCCTCTCTCGAACCAGTTTCCCAATACGTGTAATGCGCTAACCTCAGATTGTTTTGAGAAAATATTGTTAAGCTAATTTTAAGATTAGTGCACTTCAATGCAATCATACAAGTCAAAGCATCCATGCTCCAAATTTCGGTAACACTGAAAATTAGTATTTCTTGAGATATTTTGAAAAAAGTAAGCACTTAATTGGAAATAAACGAGCGGATGGAGCGTTCCTTCTATAAAAGACGAATGCGTGAAAAGAGTAATACAATTCTATATCAGGGCCCGCAGCAAAATAATAAAAATACGTTTACTTGAGTGTGAAATACATTTTGCATTAGGTTCTAATCTGTGTGAGCTTTCTAATCCGGCACGCATTTTATTTAATAAAAATACCCTTTTTTTCTCAAGTCAAAACTGTCTAGGAAACGACTTGTTTTTTTGTTGAGATCTATGCATTCTGTCACTCTTTTGTCGAAATAATCAGAACTCAAATTTTCAAAGAATAATTCGCTATCGCTTGATAGCAAAACTTCATTAATCGAGTACATATTTTAATTAAAAAAATTTAATATAACAGGGACTTGAAGTCAACCTCTTTTTAATTCTGAATTATCGCAGGGCTATCAGGTTAACCCTTAAAATTTGATGTATGAAATATTTTACGTTTTATCCCCGAGTTAAGAGTTAACTTAACCCCTCATGAACAGTTAGTCCCATGCTAAAGAAATAACTCGCAGTTCTGCAAGTGACTCTGAAACCCTTTACTGCTTAGCTGTCAAAGTAGTGCAGGTTATCTGTTATAATTGCCGACCTATTTTATTACAAACAAAGTGGCGTAAAATTAATCAACCACCTCTTTTACTAAATAAAAAAATATGAATTTGAGTAATGGAAATCTTTATTTGTACCTTCCGCGCTCAGTTTCTACATATATTTTGCAGCTATCTGGCTCACAAGCGCCAGATATGATTGACTTACGACGCCATGTGCACAAAATTATAAATATTCCGATAGGGGGTCTAATTTTGCGCCACCTCGTATATATGCAAGCAATGAATATGTAGTCACCTTGGGAGATCGATGAATGTTCCCATTAAAAATCTGGTACATAACACCCTTCAAAGATCTAAACGTTCTAAATAGGTTAAGGTTGCAGTGATCCTCCGGAATTCTGGAATACGACACGCCATAAAGTGAAGAGCCGAAATAAAATATCTGTTTGGGTCACTACCCGATGATCATAATGGTTACAACAATAATTAAAATACAAATAATATTAATAATAAAGTAATATTAATAACAAGAAAACTGAATACGCTACAAAAACATATACATAATAAAATATGTGTTAATTTATGTTTATTAATATATTATTTTGAAATTTTATAAATTTTTATTATAGCATTTTCCAAACTTAAGCACTGTTCAAGGCATGCTTGTAAACGTTCGTGCACTTACGAATGCGCGTGAACGCGTGCTTTTCTAACGATTTCTGTTTTTCAGTTTTTAATCATGACACTGACTTTTTAATTAATGTAATCCAATAAAGAAAAATAAAATATAAGTAAAGAGAAATAACAACAATTAATTATGAATTTAATTGCAAATTAAAACACTGCAAATGACAAAATTATGTAACTGAACTAATGAAATGTCAGTTTCCAATAAAATAGGTGCAATAAAAACCGCAGCTTGCCATTAATAGCTAAACCAACAACAAAAAAGTGATTTACAACAAAATCAATGACATAAACACATATGCATAACATGTACACATATACTCCAATGCATTGTGTGTGTGGCGCATTCAAAAACGGTGGCAATCAGGTAACGTGTAAAAGTACAAATAAAGGTGAACAATATTAAAATGCAGGCCATTCAAAAATGAGGAATGAGCAACAACGATTTTAAAGCGCAAAATTAAATGCAAAAGCCAATAACAACAACAACACCAGCAACTACTTTGCAAAAGTTACGCGTAAGTATTTACAAGCTCTCTTTCTTTTCACTAACAAAAGAAATATTCAACTGATTAAGTGTAGTTGCATTCGATGCAGTAAAATTAATTGCGTGTACAAACAATAAACTATTATAATTCAATATGCATTAGCACTTACCAACAATCATTTAACGAGGCCAAAATGCTCAATTGGCTTTCTTTGTTACAAAAATTTCCGCACGCGTATATATGGGAATATTTATCAGCATTAATGAATAGAATTCCAAAACATGTACTGGTAATCTCACTTTACTCCATCGACAACACTCGTTTGTATTCGCCTAGCGCTGTGAAAATGGTTGTTTTCCCCCAGTTAAGGGGTTTATCTATAGCAGATTGTTTCTGTATTACCTGTAACTAGGAGTTGTTTAGTTTTAAATTTTCGAGTGCCAAACGAAGTATAACCAATTAAAAAAGCCATCAATTTAGTTTGGAAAATTACTTTTATTCAATTCAAAGTAAAAGACATGTGAAAATAATTCAAAATGAAGAATCAATTTACTTTTGCTCTATGTGACCACCTTTTTACTTGCCTGTGGCCTTGAGACGGTCAAGAAACAAATTGCAAGCTGCCCGAATGTGGCTTGCAGGTATTTTGGCTCACTCACGGACAATGGCTTTTTTCAGCGCCTCGAAATTGGTGAATCTTCTAGTTCGGACCTTGCTCTCCAATATGACATCTGGCAAATTTGAGAGCTATTTTGTGAATGTTATGAAGTTCGGAAGGTTGTTTTTAGCTATTCTTGGTGCACTCGAGCTTTGTGCAACAGTGTCGAGTCCTGTTCAAACGTTCATGGTCTGCCACCGAAATACTTGTCTGCTAACGGCTTCAAAGTAACCTCCAGAATACTTTCCCGATAAATATTTCGCATTTGCCTTGATGACAAGCTCGATAAAATCGATTGGTGAGCGCCCATCTGCAGTTATCGCGGCTCAAACCATTACTTGTGGCGGGTGCTGCCTCCTGGTGACAATCGATGACTCAAATTCTCGTATGAACGGTCGGTCAAATAAACTTTACCGTTTTGGGAGTCACCTCCATCACGTTTCGCGATGCTACCAGTATCATTGTAACGAGTAATGATGCGATAAACAGAAACTTTATTTACTTTAAGGTGCTCGAGCTCACGAACGATCGCTGGCTGTTATTTTCCATGTTATTATTATTACATTTGAAATCCATTACGTTTACTCTCGACAAAAAGCTTCCGCGCGCTTGTGAACAATACTCTGGAATATCATTTAGCTAACTAAAATACAGTTGATGCCCGTGCCCTATGTCCGTGCATCAGCTGCGCGAGCGGTCTGAAGTTTTTTACACTTCGAGTGCCGGACCCTGAAAAGTATACATTTTAGGCCGTTCTGTTGATAAAAACTCTAAATAAAATTTTTTGAAACTTTATCTCTTTTACGATATTATTCCACATGCATTAAAAAGGTTCAGACTCTATAGATACTCCCTTGACATTGGATGCAGAGCGTCATACAAGTTCAACCTATTCAGGCTACTGTGACATAGATAGATATGTCGCTTGGCAACTTGGAAAAAAGTGAAAAATTGTGTATCGATGTGAAGAAGGCGAATATATTGGTTAAAATGTTTTGTCACAAAATATCACTGATCGTTCCTAAAGGGTCTATCAAAAGACGCGCCTAGATGTTGTTTTAAAATAAGTTATACTATTTTTGTACAAGCTACGGCTCTTAACAATTAAAACGGCTTATAAAATTAGATCTTTTAAATGTCGACCATGAACAAGTCTAAAATCTGCCGATTCATGTCGATTCATGAATGCCTCACTGCTGACAACGTCGAGATGTCGATGTTGATGGTTGTTCAGTAACACTTTACGCTCTAGCAGTAATACTAATAAGCTTTGCAACTGAAAATAACTTATGGATCAGCAGGCGCATCCACAAACAAACGTGGAAAATCCCTGAAAGCCGAAAAGCTAACCAGATAGATCATGTGCTGGTAGACAGGAGGCATGCTACCTCAGTACTTGACGTTCGGCGTTCGTTCCGACATCTAGGCGTCACTTTTCGAAGAACCTTTATTTGCGAAAAGTTAGTTTTGTTTTTTTGAACAAAAGTTTTTTTAATTTAATTAAATTTTGAACCAATTTCTTATGCTTTTCCTTTGATTAACGTTTTAATTGACGTTGATTTAGCATTTTCTAAAGTAGGCATTAGTGAACACTATACAAATCAAGGTTTTATTAAATGGAATTTTTCATTGCATGTTAGTGACGGTTTGTAAAATAACTTTTTCACAAACATATTTACTTCTATTTCTAATCTGATTTCACGAAAGTACTTTACACATGTATTCTCAAACTGATTTCGACATCTGCTTAAAATCTCTAACTCCCAACGTTAAAACATTTCAAACTACCATATGCAGACATCATTAGCTCTTTTGATCTGGTATGAGCTTTTAAAATAAAATGAAACTGTTATAAGTCAAGGCTACCAAAATCAATTAATCATACTGAAACGTGCTTTGTTCCAAAAACGCACAGACTATTAAAAAAGTCGCAATGCGAAGTGATGCACCATCACATCGAGCAAAGCGTGGCAGAGGCTGACACGGTTGTATGCAAGACCTAGCGCCATCTGGTTAAATACTTGCGAAGCAGCACTTTGATTTAAAATGTAAAAAAATGGTTTTCTCAAGCGAGGCGTTTTTGGTGAATCAATCACAAAATGGCTGAGTGTCGCGAAAACGCACTTATGTATATAAAGTAACCAAAATCTCTTTGAAGAAGAAAATGCCTTGAGCAGTAAAATGCGTATGTTTTTATTGAAACAAATTTGGAATCAAGAGGTTTTACAGGTCGATTATATGTTCGCTTATAGTAAATTGCTTATTTATCACGACTGAATAATTTGCTATTCTTAGAAAGGTCACTGAACCATACAGTCTAATGAACCGTCATGACCTATCGGTTCAAATTTTGACCACTTATTAAATAAGTCAAAATAATAAATCCTAATGAGTCTAATCAGCACAAATGCGACGAAAGCGATGGTCATTTGGCTTCAATTCATGCACGAGTTGTATTTTATAGGTACGTAAGACAACATTTTTACGTAAAATTTTCCACGTAGTCGAAGAACGAAGCACAACAGTTTGAGAACGTCGCCGAATCAATATTTCGGCGTCTTCTTCAACACTTCGCTCTACGAACTTCTTGGACTGATTTTTTTTTTCAAGGTAAATATCCACAATTTGGACGCGCTGACGTTAAACGATTCATGATGACTTGCCAAATCTCACTGAACAGAAATGTCAACACAGTTTGCCATTTTCAGCTGTCAAACCATGTCGATAGCCTGAAAAAAAAACTAAGATTGACAAGTCAATCTTTTTAAATTACAAAGGCATGAACTATTAGAAAAAATCACTGGATAAAAAAGCAAAAAAAACTGGCAGCATTGTGAGGTTTTTTTTATGGCAATGGTTGACAATAGTCACCCTGACTATAAAAAATATTTTTTTTTGTTCAATATAGGGTAGCATTTTTCAGACAGAAACCCAAATCTTAAAAAAATGTTAAATATTACAATACAAAAAAGTAAAAGAGCTGACAGCATTGTGATGAGTTTTTCTAAATATCCAAAAATGGTACTCTATGTTAAAAAAACACGTTTTTTATAGTGACCCTTAAACACCAAAATTAAAAAAAATTGAAATATTAAAAAGCAAACAGTTTAGTCTCGTTTTTCTTTATTACTTGTAACTTTTTTGAGACCTTTGGGAAAGGTGTACATTTACCATGAGAATTTAATGGCAATTTTCAAAGCGTTGGTGGCACGCGTAAATACTAAATTAAAAAATAAATAAAAGTACTAAATACTCCTACAAGCCTAAGCTTTTGGTCAAAGAATAATTTTAGCGGGTAGCATTCAGAAACAAATTTTTGTTTGGCCCATCCCCTTGTACATACCTGTAATTAATAATTGTCACTACCCATGCGGTTGCAACAACCGATCCAGCTGGAATTGATACGCATGTCGAACCCGTACAAGAGGCATATAAAAGGAGCAAAAGTGGTTTTCAAAATTGCGAAGTGGTAATTGCGACGTGGAGGATGCCCCGCGCTCTGGTCGTCCTGAAGTCTTTAACTCCGACGCTTTGCTCGAACTCGTGGAAGCTAAGCCAAATTTGACAGTCGATATGATAGCTCAGAGGGAAATTCATCGCATGGAACAGTTCACAGGCACCTGGTTCAGTTGGGAAAGGTTTCAAAGCTGGGAAAATGGGTTCCGCATAGGCTTTCCGTCGCCAACCTTCAGCAGAGAGTGAATGTGTGTTCTCAGCTGCTGCAACGGCTTGAAAATGATAGTTTTTTGAACCGTATCGTTACTGGTGATGAAAAATGGGTCATTTACAATAATCCTGTTCGCAAACACCAATGGTTAACTAAAGATGAAATACCAGAACCAACCCCTTGAGATGGCCTTCACCCCAAGAAGATTCTCTTGTCTATTTGGTGGGATATGGCCGGTATTTTTTATTATGAACTTCTGGAACCAAACCAGACGATAACTGCTGATTACACAGGTCAACAACGTTTTGTTCTAGGAAAGTGTAGGGTCATTTTCGAAGTAATTTTTTGCGTAGAATCCGAATCCGGGGTTTAAATTGCTCTATCACGTCAGGATTTTGAGATATCCTAACCTAAAAGTGCAAAAACGCTATTTTTGCCCATTTTTGAGGTCATGTAGCTACGTAGATTTTGCTCTTCATAAAAAAGTAAACATAGCATTTTAAAGTATAAGTCTTTCTCTTTTAAATGCCGTTGAGTTTGCTTAAATATCCTTATTTTTCACTGAGATATCGCATTTTGAAGTTTCCATGTTTGTGAATTTTTCGATATTCGAAAATCCATTGAGATAACATGAGACGTGATACGGTCGATTACATAGTCGCACAAAAAACAAACATGGAGACTTCAAAATGCGATATCTCAGTGAAAAATTAAGATATACCACGTCTACTTTTTTATGAAGAGCAAAATCTTCGTAGCTACATAACCTCAAAAATGGCCAAAAACAGCGTTTTTTGCACTTTTAGGTTAGGATATCTCAAAGTCCTGACGTGATAGAGCAATTTAAACCCCGGATTCGGATTCTACGCAAAAAATTACTTCGGAAATGACACTACACTTTTATAGAACATTCCGAACCCATTTTTTTGCAGACCTGTGTTATTATTCCCATCAGCTATCAAACTTGAATGAGGCACTTAACAAAAATCGACCATCTTTAGTGAATAGACGCAAAGTTTTGTTTCACCACGACAACGCAAGACCTCATACCGCAAGGCAAACAATATACTCACAAACCATATGGAGAAATGGATATGCAGTAGTTAAATGTAGACAAGTTATTCGCATGACTGCTACTTCCGGACCAAGTAATTTAATTTCTTCATAATTAGCTTTAGAATAAATACATTTAATTTTATTACCACATGCCTGAAGCAAAGATTAGGAATAGAACCCACAATATCTTGCGTACTAAGTACTAAGAGGCACTAAGCTTTAAAATAAAATTCGTCTTGCACACCCTTCATACATACACACTTAACATCAGTGGCGGCAGTGAATCCACATGGCTGCTGCGGCTGTGCACAACTGCGTGTGCGCAGAATTTTAAATTAATTCGTGCTTTCACGCGCCCAGCGTCCAGTATTGCCGGCTCCAACGACCACACTCAAGACGGTAACGTTCAGAGCTGCTGAACGCGTACACTCGTAAAGGTCTGCAACCACGACCACTCAGCAGCAACAGCAACAGCAGCAGCAGTGGCAACGACAATTGGTCAGAGTTGTCATTATTTTAATGATCCTTCAATGCCAAGTTAGCCGCCTGTCTTACGCTGTCTAGCTGTCGGCGTGCGGCATTTGTCTTGTGTTGGCCGCCGCTACCGTCTTTGTCGCTGTCGCCACTGCCATGCAGTCATGATGGTGGTCGCTGGCGTATTTTTCCAATGAAATTTAATTTCTATTCAATTTAGTGGCATCACACGCATACAAAAATACACTCACACACACACACATGATCCTAGTATATAACTCTAAAAATGGTATTTTTCTGCATATTCTAGTACGGGTAGCAAAAAATTGTCTTCGGTTCTTCAGTGCCTTGAAGAGCGTCGCATTTTCTGCTACTTACTCGGCTCCCTTTACTGCTTGATTTTTTTCTGTTTCTTTTGTTCTTAGTAAGTAGTACTTTACTTTTATGAATTTTTACTTTCGTTTGGAAAACATTTTTCTGTCGCCTTTAGCTTCACTTATTTGCGTATTCGCAATGCATTTATTTATTACGATTTGCTCATTCAACTGTCATACGACGCGGTTGGCTGGTGCGTCTAAGGAACTGAACAAGGGCAGGGGTGGTTCTTAGTAGAAAATGTGCCTGACTGGAATAACAGATAGAAAAACACATACATATATCCGTATACATATACACATGCATATGCACAAATATACCAAAACCTAAGAAAATTCATATTCACCTTAAACGCTCCGTTGACACACGCAAGTGTATTTTTGTTGTTGATGTTTCTCTTTCTTTTTAGTTGTTGCACGTTTTTCTGCATTTCTGCAGAATTTTAATACCTCGCCACAACGAGCAGGCCCACTTACATCCTCTTACGCCAGCTGGTTGTCTTCCAACTGTCCGCCTCCACCACATAGCGCCTTCGCGTCTTCGTAGCGTCGTGAATGTCCATTGCGCCATCAACCATCAGCAACCACCTTCGCTGCTGCGGCAACAGACTTGGGAGTGGCCGCTGCTGCTTGTTTGTTGACTTTTTGCATTTTTGTTTGCTCAGCTCTTTGATTTTTGCCCATTTTCTACTGTTGCTGCAAAGTTTGGATGCCTTTTTTGTGCCGGCGTGCCGTTGGCAGTTGGTAATTTTTTCGGTGCCGTCAATGAATTTTGATTGCTTAATGCATTGCGAATGTTGAATGGCAAATTTGTGTCTGTTTGTTTAACTTGTTTTTTTTTTCTCCAACCTCTTGCTCTTTCATCGTTTGCTCTTTACTTAATCTGCATATAATTTTATTAATTTAAATGCGCGCGGAATTTGTAAAAAATTCTGCATATAAATCAAGAAATTTTGCTAAGTTTATGCAAGTGCCCTGCAACTTCACTAAAAAATAAGATTGATAATATAAGCGCGCGTGGTATGTCCCAGTGTTACGGGATCCATTTGAAATGCTATTCTAAGACTAATTTTGTGTTTGGTGCGTGACTATCATTCGGTTGTGCCTATGCGGGAAACCTTGGGCATGAAACACCAAATGATAAAAAAATGTCGCCCCTCGGCAGACAATGGCAAACCTCCGAGTGTATTTCTGCCATGAAAAAGCTCCTCATAAAAATATCTGCAATTCGGAGTCGGCTTATAACTGTAGGTTCCTCCATTTGTGGAACAACATCAAGACGCACACTTTGTTTTTAGAATTTGTATTGCATTTTATATAGAAAATTAGAGTTTAACGAAAAAAATGAATAAATGCTTATGTTTTAGCAGACGATTCAAAATTAATAAAGGGCGCATAGCCCACAATTTTTCTTGGCATCAACGTCAATGGTTACGCGAGTACAAGGTGCGACAGATAAGTTTCCGGCATAAGGTACTTAATGAATGAAAGGATGGTATTTTTTTGTCTTATACCATTTAAAGGAAATACACTTTTTACTTCGAGAATATATTGACTTAGACCCCTGAACAATTTTTTACAGACCTACTTTTATGACCGCTACCACCTTGCCAGCTAAAAATTTGAAAAAAGGAGAATGTCACTGGAAGCTAGATTATGTGAATTGGGCATACAATTTCATTGAATCTACTAGCTTTTAAGACATCCGTCGTAACTCAATATTTATAATACTCCAATCGACCTGCAATTTTTTCATGTGCCAATGTAGTTATTCTGCCATCTGCTACATTTAAACTCTTATTTTTATTAACCAGCCTATGGTTAGTATCAATAGCCTATGAGCCAGTACTAATTTTTCGTCTTTTTGGACTTGTTTATCGGTCACTGCGCGACTCGGGTGAGCGTCGTTTTCACAGATCGGTCTTTTTGTTTGCAATAGCCCAGCCCATTTTCCCCCATAATTAGTATTTACATAATATCTAAAATAAGTATGCAGCGCCTTTGCTTGGTTTCAAGTATTTGGTAGATCAGAATTTGGTTTTGATGACAATGTCACATAAAAAAAAAATTTTTTAGATGCAGGTTTATGATTGACTTTCATAAGATGGCTTTCGAAGCCTAAAGCGTTAAAAAGCTGGATTTATCATAAATTCCTGGAATAGTTGGATTTTATACTGAATTCCCAAAGGCGCGCTAAATTGAAGTCACAGAAAGGCCAAATTCTTGTAAATGAAGAGAAAACAACTGCCTCCGGTTGCCCCACAACTCTCACGTACAGCAACAATATTTACAGCAGACTTCGCATTTCATTAGCGTACAGTTTCTGAATACAAATCATGCAATGTGCTGAGCGTGTTTCGAACTGATGAAATGAAATTTAATGAATTACACGAGCTGCTCCGCGTTTTAGCCTTCTATGATAATGTAAACTAAAAAACTAGCTAAATACGAGTATAACTAAAAAAAAAAATAACTAAAAAACTTTATCTAATTGCTTTAATCTAACACATTTCGAACATCCATTTCGAAAACCCTTTTAATGCATATACGTATATATGTGTGCATATGTGTAATTATAGATTTGTATGGAGTCAGCTTAAAACGACTTAACATTTTTTACCTGCCAATATGTTACCTTAAACAAGTAGCTGGACTTTAATTCATTATACAAAATATTAAACCTTCACAGTTTAAATTTAATACAAACGATCAAAATAAATGAATTCAATATTATATTTTTTATGATACTCTAGTATTAATGAGAAAAAAAATGGGGATTTATAATATAAACCTGATCACAATTTTTTACACACATTGACTCCGTGGCTCCAGAAAAAAATTGGCGCGATTGCCAGTACTTAAGAGATTCCGGGATTTGCATGTCTAGTAATTACCCACGTATGTATGTATGTGTATTTTCCTAATGGCTGTGTTTGCATCCAATTTACGGTAATTAAAGTTGTCAAAATATCGCATAATAAGTCACTCATATCCATTGTAGGCGATTTTTTTTATTTATTATCGTAAAGTTAATTAAAATCCCACATCTGTTGTTCAAAATGTAGGCCATTGAAGCTCTTTAGTAAAGTTATTTTTGACAAAAATATACTATGGGAAATCTTTGCACCTCGTACGAATTAAGGCGTCCAATTTTATACAATTTTCATAAATTATTAAAGCGTAAATGGTTTGGCAGGCGCCTATTAAGCAGGTATATTTATATGTACACATGTTCCTCTTCTGCTTCTTATACTTACAAACATCATGAAAGGAATAAAAAGTTAATTTTTTAACTTTATGATCTGCATTCTAGTTTTTCAATTTTCAATTTTATATTATAAATCTATATTTTATATTCCATCCAATGATCTGTTTGAGAACATTTAGGGGAACTTTGACACAAGAATTTTCTAAACATTCGGTTTTTTTTACTTCATACTCAACGAACTTTGTATGAAAGAAAATTTGTATGAAAGAAATGCTTATGCCTCACTTGATTCTGAATGAAAATATCTAAAATTGATCGATTTCGAGTTATAGAGCGATAATTAGCTGTGTCGTCTTCAGACCATTTTTTAAAACTTTTAAGCACGCTAATTGACTATTTCCTACTGGAAAGAAATATTTTTAAAACGTGATAGATGCGCGGGGAGTGAAAAAAGTACTTTTGCATTTCCCCATATATTTAGTGTACTGTATGTATGGTATATGTACGAGGTGGAAACCAAAGCTCAATCATGTCAATGGAAGCTGCCGCTCGAACCAAGACCGAAAAACAGAAATGCCCGGATTTGTGGAAGAACAAAAATTGGCTCCTGCATCACGATAACGCCCCTGCTCACACATCGTTGCTTGTGCCCGACTTTTTGGCCAAAAACATCACACTAATGATGCCACAGCCACCGTATTCCCCAGATCTGGCCCCCTGTGACTTTTTCTTGTTCCCGAAACTGAAGAGGCCCATGAAAGGACGACGCTACGCTACCATTGACGAGATAAAGACGTAAATGAAGGAGGAAGTGAACAAGATAAAAAAAATGTGTTTTTGAAGTGCTTCCAAGATTGGAAAAAATGTTGGCACAAGTGCATAATATCTCGTGGGGATTACTTTGAAGGGGACAAAATAGATATTAATGAATAAAAAAGCAATTTTTGAAAAAATACAAAATTCGCGATACTTTTTTAACAGATCTCGTATGTAAATGGGACGCAGATTCTTTCTTATGTGCGCCTGTCCTTCATTTCGTAGTACGCGTACAGTTTTATGTTGCTTCCGAAAAGCTGATTTGTTTTTATGAGGATCAAACAATTTTAGATTTTTATCAAATAGTGGAGCAAACACGGTTAAGTGCTTGCAACCAGGTGGATTTTCATGATATTTAAATGCTAATCAAAAACAAATGTCGAACATTTCTTTAGATTTCCTTTATTAGGATTTTTCCCTGCTAGGAGCCACTGTGCGGTAGCTGCCATATATTTTTCCGTAGCTGAGAAAAATAAGTTTGTCTTAAATATAATACGATAAGTTAACTAATAGATTTTCTGCTAAAATATTCCCAAATACTGTGTCTTAAGGAACCTTTTTGGTCTAGACACGTGAAAATTCAAGGCGTTGAAGATTGAAGAAAAACAATCGGTATCAATTGAAAATCGTTTTTATTCATTAGATCAATTCTTTATTTACAAAAACAAAAAAAAAAAATGTTTCAGTGGCAATAATAAAAAAATTGCTTCCCCTGACGTAACACATGCCACTGGCTTAACTGATTGGGCTGCTCAGGTACCTCTGAAAAAACAAATTCGGTCGATTATTCATAGGGAGAAAAATTGATTATAAAATAATAGTTCTGCTACCCGCGAGAGCCACAAGTCTACTCAATAACATATTAAAAATTCACGGCTCAATCGGTTCAGTACATTTTGAGAAATTACCAACACCAACTCGGAAAAAATAGTTTCGAGAAAAACACGATTAAAGCGCAAATTTGCAAGTATATTTTTGAAAGTATAAACTAACATAAGATGAAAAATAAAATCGATTTTTTCGAAATTATAGACCAGAAAGGTGCCTTAAGAAATTTTATGACTGTCAGAAGGATTCCGCACTATTTCGAACAGTGGAAGATTCGTATGGAGCATTATAGAATTTATGTATGCATGTATACCTATTGAGCTGATTGAACCTTCCAAATTTGCCGTGTCGTAAGAGTCCATCTTTGAACAAACAAAATGAAGGGGAATTATTTGTTTGTGAAGAAGAAGAGTAGACAAAAGCAATGAAATCAACCAAACACAAGAAATTATACGCATACATACACATAATTTCTATCCGCGGCGTCCTCCGCATAAAAATTCAAGAAAATGCGATGACTTTTCTAGAGTAATAACAACATTTACATGTGTTTTGTTCTTGCAATTTGGTTGTTGGTCATTGGATTGGAAGGCGTTTCACATGCTAAATACCTTCTCTGAATTCGCCTTGGTGTAAGTTAATATGCGGGAAATAGAGAATATACATAAATACATAGATGTCCATTCGCAGATACGTTACAGAATTAGTGAGGTTAGCATAGTAAATAGGCACACATTTGTGAGCAACTTACTTATTTCTCACTATTCAGTGAATACGAGGATTCTCAATTAATCAAAATAATAAAAATGAAGTGCCGTATGTTAAATTGCAAACGCACGAATCATAACAACGTACAAATGAAGTACACCGTGGCAAGAAAGTGGGAAGAGTTCTGCAGGCAAGATAAGCCAAATGATCCAAATGACTTACAGTCGAGTGAAATTTGTATGACGAACTTTACGGAAAACGACTATCGGAATCTTGATTAATTTATTACAATTTTATTACAAATTATACTGCCACTATAATAGATCACAATCAGTAATACAAATTTATTGCGAACAAATTGAAAGATGAAAAGCTCATTTGCTTGACAGTTTAAGTTTACTTTCGCCTATTCTGCCTCTTCTATTCGTTTTTTGTTTCTGTGCTGACGGCCTAGGGAGAGAGAAATCTTTTATTCTTGGTTAATAAGCATGAAATCAATAAAACGTGTTTTATAGTGTCAACTCCATATATTATATAATAGCAATGCCTCGTAGGTATGCATGTAAGCAACTAGTGAGTTTAACTGGTAAATGTTAATATCTTCCAATGCAATCTTTTACGGTAGTTGGGAATTGCAAAAAACCGGAACTGCATACAAACTATTTAAATTTTATTTGAACTTTTTTAACATTACATATTTATGTATATACACACGTATATTGATTCATTTGTGCTTTACCGAAATTCAAATTATTAGAACAAAAGCTCAGGTTTCTCCCGCAGGCTATGATCAACGGTGTACAAATAAAGTCACTAAACTTTACTCAACAAATGAACTCACACAAAGAATGTATGCATACATAATTATGTTCGTAAGTTTTTCGTTGCTCGTTTCACTATCATTTTGATGAAGAGAGTTAAAATTTGTCAGAGGACAAAACCAAAACTGCAATCTAATATTAAATGTCAAATCCAATTACTGCCATGAGGAAATTACGGAACTGAATTGAGTCGCCAGTCTCTTGTGTCTATGTAGGTATGTAAATATTTAGTTTACACAAAAGAAGAAATAAAAATACTCACATGTTTAATGAGATGAAAGATTGTTGATTTTTGCCAAACAAACACAAATTACTTAGAGAAAAAGCCACTGGCAATTCACCAACACATTATTTCAGTCGATGCTTCTATACACTGGAAAGACATTCGCATAAAAACATCCTCAAGATTCTAAAAGAAAAATGAATTTTCTCAAATAGAAACAACCATACAATTTCTGACAGGATAAGGGGACAAAAAGGGGCTGTAGCAAATATAATCAATATATAGATATTTATAAAATATTAGATTAAGCTATAACTGTAAAAAAGGATCTTTCAAAAGACGCGCCCAGATGTGGCTTTAAAATAAAACATGTAATAATTTCTATTCTTTAAAGTTTCAATATTTCTATTCAAAATACGACTTTTAACAACTATGTGAAAATTTACGTAGTTTAAATGTACGCCATGAGTGCGTCTACAGGCTGTCATACGATAATTGAAATGTTCAAGGACTCGCTCACACATTATCGCATTGAGTTCAGCAATCACTGGAATCGTTGTTGACTTGTTCATATAGACTTTACTTTACAAAAAACCTTAGTCTGTGGACACATTCGGACGGTTATTTCTACCAAAAAAAATCATCAATTTTGCGATATGTTGTTCTTAAAGATCGACCATTTTCACAATAAGTTTCAATAATTTTAGCGAGTTGTTCTATTGTGTAAGCTTCTATGGTTAAAATTGTAGGTACATCTGACTACTTGACAAATGCCATTGATAACATAAAAAAGGTACCGTCTAGGAATTATTCACTACTGACGTCTAGACGTCACTTTTGAAATACCCCATTTTAGTTCGAAAACTTACGTAATTAAATTTGTTTTTTTAAATACCTTTTGAAATTTATTATATTTTTGGTATTTTTCACTTTATTTTCTTTTATTCTAAATATGTTCTTATTTTTAGTATGATATTTAAAAAGCAACGGCTTGAATTTTGCAAGCAATCTAAATTTCCGTTAGCTTGACAAAAAATATGAGTTAGAAGTTGTTGTGAGCAATGCATTAAGAAAAGAGAGAAAGTAGGAAAGCTAAAATTAAGAATGCGTTTATACGAGAATGTCGTATTGTAGTAAAATATGCACATAAAATGTCAACTATTCACTAGATACAGGGTCCGGCACTCGAAGTGTAACCAATTAAAAAGGCCATCAATTTAGTTTGGAAAATTACTTTTATTCAATTCAAAGCAAAAAATGTGTGAAAATAATAAAAAATTAAGAATCAATTTACTTTTGCTCGATATGACCACCTTTTGCCTTGACTATGGCCTTGAGATGGTCCAGAAACGAATCGCAAGCTGCCCGAATGTGACGGCGGACAATGCCTTTTTTCAGTGCCTCGAGACAGGTGAATTTTTTAGTTCGGTGACTCAAATTCTCTTATGAACGGTCGATCAAATAAACCCTATCGTTTTTGGGAGTTTACGAATTACTCAATTTGAAAATTTTTCTCGTTAGAAAACACAATGTTCGGAAATTGATCGATTTTAGCCAAGCGAATCAACTCCTTCGCTCTGTCAAGTCTGACTTGATGCTGCTTTGGTGTGAGATCATGCTCCTTTTAGGCGGATACTACGGTCAGATATTTTCAGTTCTTTCGCCATTTGATTGTCACTTCGTCGGGGATTTCGCTCAAGACGCTTCTTCACTTTTTCAACCATTTCACGTGACGTTGCATTCTTTTGATGACCACCTCATGGACGTTTCGCGATGCTACCAGTATCATTGTAACGAGTAATGGTGCGATAAAGAAAATTTGTTAACGTTAAAGTGCTCGTGTTCACGAGCAATCGCTGGTTGTGATTTTCCAGCCAAATATAATGCAATCACACTACTACATTTGAAATAAATTACTGATTTTCCTTTTTTACTCTCAGCAAAATATTTCCTCGCGCTTATAAACAATACTCTGGACTGTCATTTGGCCAATTAACCGTCGGTTGATGTCCGTGCATCAGTTGTGCGAGCGGTCTGAAGTTGGTTACACTTCGAGTGCCGGACCCTGTAGTTTAGTTTAGTTTATTCACTAGGAGTTTATTTTACATTAACTGTAAAGTTTTACGTGCAGAAAATGCCATTAAAGGAATTTCATTATATAGGTACATACTTTCACCCTGCAAAATTGCTCGGACTCGTAGTTGAATTGCCATGAAAAGTGAAAGAAATTATAGTTTTCATCTTTTCTTTTTAATTTAATAGCATTTTCAATGTTCCATATTCGTCAACGTTTTAATTTATCTGTCCACACATACATGTATACTTTTGCATTAGCCACGCTTCGCGGTAGTTTACTCACCGCTAGTGGTTTTGTTGCTCATCTCAAACGTGGTGATAAATATTTCATGTAAACACTTTCATACATATGCACATAAATATGTATGTTTATAAATATTAACTTATATGTAATAACACATACATACATATGTAAGTATGTGCCCTGTCATGTTTATATTGACAATATGACGGATCACGTCTTTCCCACACATGTCAGTTGCCTCGCGTTTCGATTTAACCGTCGAGCACTTGGCTATTACAACACGAAGCTACATGGTTGTAACCACAATTCAATGGTTGTAGTTAGTGTATATAGTTAACGCTGTCGCCACACTTCGTTAAGTGGAATCATTGGCGTGACAGCTTTCTGTAGGTATTACCAGCGATTAATGGGACCATTTAAAGACAAACAGCTTAAAATTTTTACTTGTACATTTTATACATGTATGTAAATGTATGTGTGCGCCCATATACATAATATCCAAATAGGGAGTAATATACACATATACGAGATGGTGTAACTGGGTGCTTATTAAACATTTTATAAGGGAAACAAGTGAGCAGTTAGGTTAGCCAAAAATGCCAAGATGCCAACTCATCTATACAGCGGACCAATACACCAACCGTCAAAGGAAAGCTCAGTAAATATGAGAAAAAATTGTAAGAGTTACCATATATTGGCAAAGCTCTTTGTGGCAGGGCTGTTGTAGACTAATAAATTTTCTAATATGAGCTCGTGACTCAGCCACAATGCTAACGCTCGATATGCTACTTGAATTGCGATAACCGCTTGGGCTAAAATAGTTGGAGACATCACCAATTGTGTTCACATATTCTTGTTCTAAGAATTGTGAAGTGAGTGGAGTACAATAGATCACTGTGCCGCAGTCTACGCTTTGAGTAATACCTTTACAACTATGTAAGTGTACTCGTATACGCGTAGTTCAGTTAACTTTAGCAAAAATACATCGCTCTGCAGTAGGCGAGTGGGTTTATATCGGGTTATCGACCCAATGCAAAAATACAAGATCGAACAGCACAAAAACTTTTCATAACAAGCGCGGGCAGGCATTCAAATCGTCTGCCATTCCCATTGAGATCCTTGTAGCACTATGCAGTTCACAATTTGGGGCGATACCGAGGAATTGAATGCTGTGATGCTGTGAACACCGACAAACTCAATGCTGTGCTGTAAAACTTGTCTTACGTTATCTGAAAAGCTCCATCAAATAGAGACATTGGCATACAGAGTTTCAGAGTTCTTATTACTTGTGCCGGGCTACGATGGTCAGCCACTATACTCTTGCTATACCTGGATCCACGCCACCTATCAGAGGAGGAACTCGATCAAACATCTAAGCCAGAATGCGACAATTATACTCGTATATACTTACGTACATAAATACATACAAGGCGCATTCCGAAGAAAATAAGACCTTTTTAAAATATGAAAAACTCGCGATTATCTCCAGAACACAGATTTAAGCCTTCGTAAGACTTCTACGCTCATTTAACTCTATTCTTACGTCGGGAAATATATTTTCCCGTAGTGCAAATGATCGCGCGGAGAGTAGTTAATAGTTAAATTACGTTCTTTAGCGCAAACACTCGGCCATAAGTCTCGAATGACGAGCTGACGAGGTGGCATAGACAACCTCTACGTAAGAAATTCTCCCGATAGCCAAAGTATTCTGCTAAAATACGATAAATTGATTTTGGAGGTGCTCAGATTCAACTCCAATAATTTCAATGAATAGTCCGACTGATTCATGGTAAGCTACTACTCACTGTAGCTGCTACTCACTGAAAACCCTTCTAAGCCAGTACTCACGAAAAAAATAATGGAGTAGAATATTTATCTTTAGACAGAGTTTATCACCCACAATTTCTTCGCTGACTCGTCCACATGCAGCTGCATATTTGCAAGCCAGCCTGTGCATAGGTAACTCTCAAGTATCATGACAGTATTTATACAAACTATTGCTGATTCAAAAAACTAAACAAACAGCACCTCACAGCAACACATACAACTTTATTGGAGTTGTATTATTGCTTTGCATGCAAATCGACATCGATTGTCCTTCTTCAACTCATGTTTAAAAGATTACGGCTATTAACTAGAAGAACCACTCAATCCTCAAGTAAAAAAAACTTAACAATTAGTTTTGAGTATTACTTATGACAACAGTGAGTGGAAGGCTTTGAAGGCATGCCCCACGATTAGTAGGACAATGATTATATTTTTTTTATAATAAGTAAATAAAGAAATACATTTTGCTATAAGTACTTACTTACTTACTTAGGTGGCCATAACAACCCGTTACCGAGTTACGGCCGACCTCACTAGCTCTCACCAGGCGCCTCTGCTCCGCGCGCGCCTTCTCCAATTCTGTACACCAAGCGAGCATAGCGTTTCCTCCACCTGGTCTTTCCACCGGATCAATGGTCTTCCTCTGCGTCGGCTCCCTTGGACTTCGCCCTCGAACACCTTCTTTGCTGGAGCTTCTTCATCCATACGCACGACATGTCCTAGCCAACGCAGGCGTTACAGCTCGTGGTTCATTCTTGAACGGTAGTCTTCGCCAACGCGCACAGGACCGAAGATCTTACGAAGAACTTTTCTCTCGAACACCCCAAGAGCGGCTGCATCGCTTTGTGACACTACCCATGCCTCTGCGCCATAAAGCAAGACGGGTATGATGAGCGTCTTGTAAAGTGTCAGTTTGATCATGCGAGAGAGGGCTACTACTCAATTGCTTACTTAGCCCATAGTAACACCTATTAGCAGGAGTGATTCTCCGTTTGATCTCCAGGCTGATATCCTCATTATGGTGGTTATTGCTATACTTGTAGTATTAGTGGTACTGATGGAAATGTTATTGTTATTGTTATTTTATAATTACCAATTAATATTAATAATTGAAATTTAATACATGCTTGCTTAATTTGAATTTGAATTCCAATTTTTGTTGTTGTTCGAAGCTAAAGGTTTTGTATATTTGTAGTCTTTTTACATTTTGCTACTGCCACATGCCAAGCACACGTCACCAAATATGCCAGTACAGAGCAATTGATTATATTAGTATTATTATAATAATGGAATAAATCAATATGTAAATACACATATGTATGTATGTATAGTATGCATATCTAGCACTAGGATCGTTTAAAAAGTCCGTGCAAAAATGAAAACTACTTAATTGTTAGTTTCGTCTCATTTTAAGCTTGTGCACTTCGCTTATATACTTCACAACGCTGTTCCAGTCTGTTGATCCCTTCCGAATAAAATGATTTGTCCAAATCTAAGAAATTGCCATTCGTTTCTGTAATCACCTTCTCCTCTGAATAAAATCCTTTTCTCCTAGCCATTTCTTCAAATTTGGAAACAAATAGTAATCCGAGGGATCCGAGGGAGCTAACTCTTGAGAATAGGCGGGGTTGTAAAGCAAATTGGTAACCTATTTCTATAAATTTTGCGACCACAACTGTCGAGGCGTGAGCTGGGGCGTTGTCGTGGAAAAGAAAAATCACTCGACTTGACTTCAAAGGAAGGCACATAGAAACATACCCATCTGGCTGAAACTTGGTTTGTGTTCTTCCAATAGATGCCACTGATTAAACACAACGACGATACGTGCCAGTAGTGCCACATCTCTGACTTGCATAGTCCTTTCAAGCACCCCTCGTATATTACGCAAACTGCACACGTGCAAGTTATGTCTGGAAATGGTTGATGTAAATGTGCGGTATAATATGTAGGAACGTGTGCATAAATTTCTGTGGTTAGCATCCCTGCAGTCAAATTTACTAGTTCTGTAGTACTACCTTACCACCAATTTGCTTTGGGTTGGCCTTCCATCATTACCACAAAACGTTTGCTTAAAATGTCTTAATTTAAAAGTTATAACACAATGTAGTTAATATATCAGCCTTTTGATTTATAGTATTATACTCTTTAGAAATTACCATTAAGAATTAGTAGGAATATTTAACGTTAAAAATGCTTATTTTTTTCCTTAAGTTAAAAAATGCCCACAAACAATTACATACGTTTATTTTACCTAAATTCAAATACCGAAAAGGAACAGCATTCACTTATAAACTTTTTCTATTGATTGATTTATTGAGAATTCTGTTGATTGTGGGATGTGATCGTGAAGATGTTCATTGGCCGAAGTTACAAATAATATTATATATTTTTTTTACCTATTATGAATTGTAAAACCTTGCGTAAATGCTAATATTTAAGGTGTATACAGTCTGTGTCAGAAGAAAAGAACCGGTTTTTTTCTTCTAACTTGAAGATATATTTCGTTCTGCTTTTTGCTTGCTTGACGCTACGATGCCAATGCTAATTCAGGTTAGTGTCGTTCGAAACTTTCCCGTAAACGCACCCAAATAAAAATGAGTGAGTATTTTTATGCACGCATTCGAAAGGACCGAAATTATATAACGCCTCGGCTGCAAAAGTTATTAAAAAATCAAAAAAGTTTGTTCTGGTGTGGAATCAGCGGTATGAGGTGTACGAAAATGTTGATGACTTTTTCGAGCGCGGCTAAAAGCGAGTGACAACAAAAAAGCAGGATAAAGTGACCATCCATCTGTTTAAGCGGGATCCTTCTTTGCGACTACGCCAAGCACGATCAGTTCTTGCTCAAAAGAGAAAAGATGTGAGAATCAACTACCGTCCCTTATAATCAAAACCAGTGCTATCAGAAAAACATATTGAGAAACAGCAAAACAAGAAAATGGCGTCACAGCATCGAACTGGCCTTCACAGTCCCCAGACGCCAACCCCATTGAAATTGTGTGAGTACTATGAAAACGCATCTTGCTGGAAGGCGAGTCCATGATTTAAAGCAACTCGTGCGTCAAGTTCGCAAAATCTAGTCCACTTTGTCGACGAGCAAGCTGGTGCAAAGCATGAAGAAGATGCCAGGCTATATTCGATAATGATGAAGACTACACGGCTTATTGAGTAGTTGCTACTCGTAGTTTTGTACATACTTTTATGTAAAATTTTTTTTTAAATATATATGAAAATTTTATATATAGGAAGTATAAAACATGCATAATCACGGTTCCTTTTTTCTGACACAGACTGTAAGCAAGTAAAGAGCGAAACCCAAAAATTGAGGTTCGATAGAACTTTTGTGGTTTTTCAAATGAACGACATTGACATATGGCTTTTGATAAAATAATCTATACTAATATTATAAAGAGGAAAACTTTGTTTGTTTGTTTGTTTGTTTGTTTGTAACGAATAGGCTCAAAAACTACTGGACCGATTTTAAAAATTCTTTCACCATTCGAAAACTACATTATCCAGGAGTAACATGGATTACATTTTATTTTGGAAAAAAATAGGGTTCCGTAAGATATTTGGATTTTTCTATACTAATATTATAAAGAGGAAAACTTTGTTTGTTTGTTTGTTTGTTTGTTTGTTTGTAACGAATAGGCTCAACAACTACTGGACCGATTTTAAAAATTCTTTCACCATTCGAAAACTACATTATCCAGGAGTAACATGGATTACATTTTATTTTGGAAAAAAATAGGGTTCCGTAAGATATTTGGATTTTTCGGACACAAACTGAAAAAAATCTTATATCTTATATATAAAATAAAGTCAACTTTTTGTGTGTGTTCGCTAACCGGCCGTGTCTGCACCGAATTAAACCAAACTTACACACATTGTTAAGAAGGTATTGAAGATGGTTTCCGTATAGTTTGGATACCTATTGGTGGATAGGGCTCGAGATATAGGTCAAAACGTGGACCCGGGTAACCTTCGGATGTGTATGTACAATATGGGTATCAAATGGAAGCTGTTGGTGCATGCTTTAGTCCAGAGTATTTTTCATGCCGCTCCGTGACTAGGGTCTCGAGATAGAGACCAAAACGTGGACCCTAGAATGTGTTTGTACAATATGGATATCAAATTGAAGCTGTTGGTGAATGCTTTAGTACAGAGTATTTTTCATGCCGCTCCGTGACTGGGGTCTCGAGATATAGAACAAAACGTGGATCCGGGTAACCTTTGGTTGTGTATGTACAATATGGGTATCAAATGAAAGCTGTTGATAAGTGCTTTAATACGGGGTAATTTTCATACCTATTGATGACTAGGGTCTGGAAATATATGCCAAAACGTGGACCCGCCGTGTCTTTGCACCGAATTAAACCAAACTTACACACATTGTTAAGTAGGTATTGAAGATGGTTTCCGTATAGTTTGGATACCTATTGGTAGATAGGGTCTCGAGATATAGGTCAAAACGTGGACCCGGGTAACCTTCGGATGTGTATGTACAATATGGGTATCAAATCGAAGCTGTTGGTGAATGCTTTAGTTCAAAGTATTTCCATCCGCTCCGTGACTAGGGTCTCGAGATAGAGACCAAAACGTGGACCCTAGAATGTGTTTGTACAATATGGATATCAAATGAAAGCTGTTGATTAGTGCTTTAATACGGGGTAATTTTCATACCTATTGATGACTAGGGTCTCGAAATATATGCCAAAACGTGAACCCGCCGTGTCTTTGAACCGAATTAAACCAAACTTATGCACATTGTTAAGTAAGTATTGAAATGGCTTTCGGTTGTAATTCGGAGCAGTGGCAACGGGTACAGCGTTCTTTTGAGCCAGCCATAACGTCGTTTACCTTTTTAACGCTTGGGGCGGAACTGAACTGTCAAATTGACAGTGTGAGTTACAATGTGCCAATATTTCTTTCTGATTTGGATGCCATAAGGAAAAAACGTAAGTGCAACATGTAAAAATTGTTTGTGAATTTTTTTGGAGTGGATTTTGGAACAGTGAATAATTTCTTACGAAATTTGAGAATTTGATGTGAAATCCGAATGAAATTATGTGTTCGTGGAAAAAACAATTTTTTTCGTTTTTTTGTTTTTTGAAAAATATAAATGGATAATGGTTAAAAAAGCTCCAATGCTTAATAAAACATATAAATTGAAACGAAAAATTCATGGATGATCAGGAAAAAAGACGATTATTTATTCATATGCGTTGATTTGAAATTTAAAAACAATCTTCTTTTTTCCTGATTTTCAATTTATATTTTATTGTATATTTACTCAGAAACAAATAGAAAAACAAAAAATATTGTTTATGCCAAAGCGCTTGAATAAAGAATAAAGAAATAAATAATATGAAAACCATATATTTTCTGTTCTAAACCATATCTATTCTATTTTAGTGTGCCCAGCGAAGGGGGCCGGGTTTGCTAGTATTCTTATAAAAAGTGAAGATTTGAAATAAAAAGTCGCGCGATACACTTATAAATTTTATAAGTACAATAAAACAACATTTAAATCAATATTACGAATTATAAAACCCTAGTTAAATGCTTGAAAATAGATTAAATGGGTTATTAATTGCATTGTGCATTTCTCTTCAAAAATCTTTCAGTGAGTAATCAAATAAAGTCGTGAAAAATCATTATTTTTACGCTTTTGGGGATTCTATAGGGACCCTAGAAAGTTGTAACTTTCATGGTTATAATAGTGGGACTTGGTCTTTCTAAGGTCGGTGGTGGGTGATGCTAGGCCCCCTCCCTTTCCGCCCACCATCCAAATACTTTGTGATAGTAATGGGAAGTTTACTATGTTGCTACAAAATTAGATTTTTTTCCAAGGATTTTTAACTTGTTGGCGATAATCAACGAAATGTTAGCCTCTGCCTCAGTGTCATCCTAATTAATGAATTAGTTTTTAATGAACAAAAAGAAGCAAATCAATAACTTTTTCAAGATTTATATTCATCCTATCTTCAAAATTCCATGAACCCGAACCGTTCTGCGAGCTTAAAAAGGCCTACATGCAGGAAATTGTCAACTATCGAAACAGCATGGAATTCATGCGGCACTAAATGGGAAGCCCAGTACAGTGACAGGCAAAATTCCGTACTTTATTTATTACATTTGGATAGAGAGATCTTACGAACTCTCACTGGATACTATACGGGGTAATAAAGTGTTCGTTATCATTTCAGCAAACTAGGATTAGTAAAAACAAATGTCTGTCGTTTTTGCGAGCTGAGTAATGAATCACCAGGGCATATCCTTTGCGATTTAGCAGCTCTCGCAAGAATGAAGCATTCTTTTTTATAAAAAATAGAAGAATATTTCCTTCGTAGGTGATATATATTGGGTATGGGAATAAGTTTCCGTCCTTTCTAAGCCAGAACTACGAATTATTTAAACAATTAAATAATACATAATATTATGTGAAGTATAAGCCATTGGAAGCTACAACGTTATCAGTTTGTCATGTATACCGTCCCATTCCGGTTGCTTTTCTTTGAGAGCTCGATTCAAACGCATTAGCTGCAGTCGGTAACGATCGCTAGTGATGGTTTCAGATGGTTTAAGGAGTTCGTAATTGATGGCACTCTTCTGATCCCACCACATGCACAATATAATCATTGAAACATGAATATTTTTTTTTCGCTGTCGATGGACCTGGTTCACCTGAAAGCCTCCATCTGACACGTCTCTTGACGTCTCTCTTTCAATAGATGTGGCACCCACTTACCTGCTTTCGGGACCATTGCCATCGCATGCAAACGTTTACCTGCGGCTGATTTTTCGGTGCCCCTATGCGATCTTTATCACTCACGTCGAAATTGCCAATTTGGATGCGTCGAAACCACTTTCAAGTTGTATGTGATGGAACGTGATTACCGTAAATATTAATCAAAATACAACACGTTTCAGCTGCACTTTTCTTTAAAAGGTAATAATGAAGCATGACTTCCCGTAAATATTGTCTTTTAGGGACGAACGTTAACATTTTTGACGTGAGATAAAAAAGGATATTTCCGGTTCAAACGAATGCCAACTACTGCGATCGAGACCACGTACACACCTTCAAATCAACGTATATTACTAGAGCGAACACAAAAATATTATCAGCAGCGACACCTCTTTGACGGAAACTTATTCCCATACCCAATATACTACCATACCTTATATGCGTATATAATTAGCACTTACATGTTTTATTGAATGTTTGGCCGAACCCCTCCTTCTATTTGTAGTGTGCGTCTTGGTGTTTTTCCACAAATGAAGGGATCTACAGTTTTAAGTCACCCTGAATGACAGATATGTTTTATGAGGAACTTTTTCATGACAGAACTACACTCGGAGGTTTGCTTATGCTTGCCGAGGGGCGACCGCTATTAGAAAAGGCGTTTTCTATCATTTGATGTTTCATGCGCGGAGATTCGAGCCTGGGCGCCTACGAATAGGAGTCATGCACCAACGGCGGCCTCGTACTATGCATATTTATTTATTTATTTAACATCGGTAAATACAATAGTTTCTTACCGACTACACAAACACTTACTAGTACCTACTATTGAAGTAATTTAAGAATATCAATAATTTGATTAAGTTGCTAAGAGCTCGAATGATGGGTGCATTACTGGTGATAATTAAATTTAGCTATGAATAAGTTAAATAAGTTAGGGTGCCACAAATTCCTAGTGGGTATCTACTCAGAATATCAGAGCTTCAGTTATGACTTTTGGAGTAAGTGAACTGGCCAGAGCAAACACCGCTAATTTGTAATTTTGCATATGGTATAATTCTAATCATTCACCAACAAAGATGACTTGTTCCATGAAATTTCAGTTGAGATATACTAAATCTTTAATACATGGACTATTAAACAACCTCAACTTTGTGCCAGTGTGTGTGTGTGTGTACATGTCCTGCATTTGAGATTACATGGCCTCAAGATAAGCGTACGACAGCTGCTTTCTCAGTTTCTTTGGGCATATTTTGTAGGCTTAAAATATCAATCAATGAGTGGACAGACAGTAGACAAGACTTTGTGGTGACAACATAAATATGTATGTAAATAGTACGAATAATGTGGAGAGAGCTTTGCCAACCATCAACAAGTTAATTAGACTGAATACATATGCATATAGTACGATACATACATGCATACATTTACACATCTCTTGACTAAAAAAATTCACTTAATTTGTGAATTTAGTCGTCTTTAGTGCGGAAAACTTCAACGTCCAACGATGTTTCGTTATATTTTTATGCCTTCCGAAAAATATATAAATATTGTTTGAACTCTGCTAAATATGTTTTAGATTCCCCTTTAATGTCTTCAGTCGGTGCAAAACAACTGCCATCGAGCCATTTTTCTTGTTTGGAAACAGATAATAATCGCATGAACAATCGCATATCTGGAGAACGCGGATCAAGAGGCCGCAATTGATAGCGTAATGCAACTCAGTAATTTTGCCTTTGCTTCAAAGTGACCATACGTTAGCATACTATGAGCAAATTCGGCACTCGCCTACACAATTTTTGATGCAATACAAGAATATTCAGAAGAAGCTTCTGATTTCAGATGACAATAAAAAATACATGCAAAGGGTAATCAATTTAGAGGTACCGGATTTTAAATTGAAATAAAACAACGAAAATTTAAATTGATTGGGCAAACTTTATTTTTTTTGTATATAACCATTTGTGACATTAATTTTTTAACGATAATCCTTTCAAATCTTGGTCGTAACTGCGCCGTAGTTCGGCATTTCGTATACACCAATTTTGAATGACTCTCTGGAGGACTTTGGTCGGTCGATCCGTGTATCGTGAATAACTTTAATAATTTTGGCTTCTAAAGCCCAAGGTGATGCTGGTTTATCCACAAAGCTTTTAGATTTTACATACTCATCTTTGAAGAAATATGGGCCGATGATTTCTCCAGCTAATAGGCCGTACCAAACGGTTGTTTTCAACGGATGTAATGGCTGTTTTTGAAGACTTCGGGTTGCTCTTCAATTTGGGTTGCTGGACAATTTTGTTTATTGGCATAGCCATTAATCTGAAAATGGACCTCATCGCTGCCCGTTAATAACTTAATTAGTGTTAAGATCTCTGTTTTTTTGGCCGTACGCAAGTTCGTTGTTATACATTTTTCGGTATATCTTAGGCATTTACAGTCGGATTTTAGATACATATATCGATGTCTTCATCTCAAGAAGACAATTTCTATTTGTTTTGTTTAAAGTACCCAGTTATAGTACTTACCTATGTACGAGATCATCTGCACTTCAGCAACATGAATTAAAAAAATAAAATAAAAAAATAATAGAAAAATTATCCTCTTCATTAAATGCAATGTTGCGCTCCCTTATGCGTAAAGTGTAATAAATCGTAGGTTTATACAGGAATAGGTTATTCGATTACATTTTTCTATTATTCTGAAAGATTGCTGTTAACTTCAGTTATGTTGTGCGATTCACTCACAGATGCTTAACATAGTAATAAAAACAAGGAATCAGTTCCTTTGTGTCTGTGTAATGTAGCTGATTGATAAAAACTGCCACTATTTATATTGGCAGTCCAGCTGGGAGTCCATCTCTACAATCCAACGACATCATTTCGAAGGCAAGATATAGTTGTCCTACAATAAGTGAGACCCAGATCTCTGCTTGTGCAAATGACATCGGCCTGGTCTGCAGAAATATACGTCTGCTGGAGGAATGTCTTAACCCTAATCCCATGTCGATGAGTATTTCTACTATATAACGCCAACAGAAAATTAGAAAAAATTCATAAGGTCTCTTCTAAGCTTTAACTAAACATATCCGAAGAGATTTTTTCAAAATTTTTTATTTTAATAATATTTTATCATAAACAATTGGTATGAAACACCGTGCAGTAGTTTCATAGAAAACGGGCCGGACACGAACGACAATCGAAATGGGATTAGGGTTAATATTATCTACGCACCGACAACTAAGATGGGCCTAAGAATCAACCAACATAATACTAAGTAAATGATATTACATATTAAGATACGAAAACAGAAGACGTGGGAGTTGAGACTTTATCTATCTGGGAGTAATACTATATAGTGTACGGTATGCGATGCAACCGACCATCAGAGTGAGGCTGAAGGTGGGAAACAAGGCGCTCTATGGTTTATCAAACATATTCAAATTAAAGCTACTAAAGATAAAATGCAAAACGGCGGTGAGACCAGATGAGATTACCTGGGGCGAATGTTAGAAGCGTACAAGGCTAAGGAAGATCCAGACGAAGGTTGAAGTACCAGAGAACCTGCCGTACGTGAGCCTGAAGAATGGCGCAAAGTCGTCTTGTAGGCCAAGGTTCACAAGAAGCCAAATGATGATACCCTGTTCATCGTGCATCATCGTAAATCAAGAAATAATTCTGTTGAAAGTGGCTATCCGACTAATTCAAAATAGAAAACTGAGAATTGGAAAATTCTACTCAAATTCGCGCAATATACTCAAATTCTCATTATATTGTATTTCCATTTTTTAAGCTAACCTAGGGGTAGAACGTTTTTTGCTTCAGAGCTCGGCTTTTCATCTCTTAACACAGAGTTTTGAAAATCGTTTTACCTAATACGAGAAAATACAGAATTATTGTTTCGATGGCATGTGCCATTCTTAAAACAGACGTGAAAAATATGGTTGCCACGAAAGCGGTCGATTTTTTCGTTTGATGGGAAGAGAAGTTTAGCTAGATCTTTCGAGATAAACGGTACTCTGCGCTTAGTTGACGTACCTCCTAGCCATCAGAGATAAGAGGGAGAGTTTTAACTGCCAAGATCACCTCATATTCAAACTTATTTCCATTACTGATTATATTCACGCTGAAATTTCCATTTATGCACTAGTTCGCATGTGGGTTGACCAAAGTCTTAAGGGCTTTCACTGAATGCAGACAAACTCATAATCTCCACTTATTCTTAACGATGCAGTTAGACTATGCTTTAAAGAACCATACCATACTTTCGTATAAAAAAGTGAAGCCTGCCTCCATATGCTCACATACTCCAAATCCTGCGGGGAGTAAACTTCATTGGTATTATGTAACCATTCCCCACACATTTTTGATAGGAGCCATGTGTAAAAATATGGAGATGCGGCTTTGTTTTCTTTTTCATTGAGGAGGATTTTTACGTGGAAGGTCTCAAACTAAGCGCATATCCAAATATCCTGCATTGTTTCGCATTCTCATTCTCACATTAGCTCGATCGCAATCGGATGTTCGGAAGCTACCGAGAGGATACTTGGACGAGGCCCCGAAGTTATGAACTGCATGGGCCATATGCAGAAGGATAGTCCTTACCACTCTTAAGAGAATGGCAATCAGGGACTTTTTCCACTTGCGCGGACTTTTACAAATGGAACCATCCTACTCACAACGACATAGACATAGCGCAGTGAATAAAGGTCCAGCGGCTACGTTGGTTGGGATGTGTCGTCCGAATGGATACAAACTCTTCGACTCTCAAAGTATTCGATGCGGTACCAGAGGAAGACCTCCTTTATGTTGAAAAGATCAGGTGGCGAAGGACTTGGTTTCGCTTGGTGTGTCCAACTGGCGCTGGTTAGCACGAGAACGAAACGGCTGGCGGATTGTGTTAAACTCGGCCCAATTCTGGTAAGCGGTTATCGGGCCAGTTAATAAGAAGAAGAAGAATTGGAGCGTGAGTGAACTGTATACTCGATTTCTGAACATTATTCGTTTTGAATACCGAAAACCGAAAGGTCTGTATAAATATGTGGTCCTATAGAAAAAACGGATCACTGAGATTCCGCAAGCTATTTAGTACTATCGTTAGCTCTAACGCTTCATTGAGCTTTCCCATAAAAACCTCACAAATCTGCCATAACTCTGACAATATTATTGTCGAATTTTCACAATTTCGTTATAATTTACGAATGCACCCAGAATTGGCAAAACAAAATCTGTTATTTTCGTTTGATGATGGCTTCATTCGTTGATCAAAGGTTTTGTGAAAATTGTGAGATTTTGAGCTTTTAAATTTGACTATGCCTTCCAATACTTAAAAACGTCATAACGAACGGTGTGTTTTGTAGGGGATTTTGAATAGTACTGTTCGTCAAGGATGATAAATTTACCAGGTTTGCTTTTTAACTATGGTGAAAAAGAAAATAGCGAGGGTAACTTTGGCTGCCACGTCACTTGGGTATTCGGTAACCGAATTCTACACAATCATTTCACACTCTCGTCCAATCAGTCGTTGTTCAGATGGTTGATTAATTTTTGTCGTATATCACCAACACAATCTCAGTTTTTTTGTAAACACACACCAAGTGACGTCATCCCATCGGCTGATTCTGTCAAATTCGCTGAGAGCCGAGCAGTCTCCTAAAAAGCATGCGCTAAGTGGGTAAGTCTTTCTTACTCAGCAATGACAGGGGGGAAAAAGATTGAAATTTAAAATCAGTTAGTGCCTACTCCATGTCCGTTGTGATCTTTCGGGTCGGAGCCTATGTGCCTTAAATCAGATTGCATGGCTAAGCCATCGACTATGAGAATTCTATAACTGCTTATCCCGAAGTACCATCCACCTTCGCTTGGCCTGGAATTCCGTAATGCTAAATTTCATTAATTTCTGTAACATACCCCAACACATAAACATCCGATTTATGTACAAGCGTCTCTGTAATTCTCACGCAATTATCATGAGTCGTATGTGCCAATACGTCAACTAGTGGATGAAATAATTTCCACATATCTAGCTGCTTTACAGATCAAGATTGAGTGTTTAAATTGAATTGTAATTTCGTTGTCAGCTTGTGTCTCCGATGTGTTGTCATTGGGTGTTTGATGTTGCTCTGGTTGTGAAGTGTATGTTGCCCGTCACTTAGAAATCAATTGTCAACGCAAACATGGCATTACACGAATACGCTCACCACTACATACCAAAACAAGTAAAAGCAAATTTACATACCTATACATACACGTATGTGGGTGTGTATGCATGTGCATGTAAGCTCAGGAAATCAACCAATTTACAGATAGACAAATTTGCAGGGCGTATTGACGCGCTAATGAGTGGAGCGGCTGGAAATTGCAGTTATCTAGGTGTGAAAGTGCGGGGGAATGATTGTAAGTCAGTGTGTTGCAGATTAAATCATAAAATATATGAATTTACGTGGTAAATTTCCCAAAGTTGTCAACTAATTAAATTAAAACTTTTGACAAGCCACAATTACGTTCGCTAAAGGTGCTTGTCATGAAGCATACACTGCGAGAAAAAACGTCAAAAGTTTACAGAAAAAGTTGCTCGATGTATTTTCAGTTTGTTACTTTTAATCACCGTTGCCACATATTACAAGCGTATTTTTTATACTATACATATATACATACGTAACGCGAAGGTTAGCTCTTTCATTTTTGGATTGCCATATCAATTTTGAACGCTCATGTGCAGTATTTATGTTTTTTTTTCTTAACGAATATTAAACGAAAAAAGACTGTTAATTAAAGAGCTTTGAAATATTCAGCGCCGAATGATTGGATAAGACGATTGCAAGAGTAACCAAACGATCTCAATTGCTCTTCACTCGGAAAGAGTTTTCGTTTTTCCTGAAAAAAATCATTGCATGGGTATTTCTGCTATATGGAAAGTTTTCCATTACATTGACTTAAAAGTGTTTTCAGTTATATTTATATAACATAATCGAGGCTTCGAACAAATTTGTTATGTGGTGTCAAAAATCACGACTTTCTTTAAAAATCAAAATACTATATACTATCATATCGCTTTTTTCATAATCCCTATTTATTTTCATACTTCTTATATGCCCTCTAATATTGCACTTGAGTCTGTTAAGGCCGGTGGGCCAATTAGATGTCCTAAATTCAGTAGTTTTCGCGAAGCGTTGTAGGATGAGAAAAAAAAAACAATTAGCCAAATGAAGTTTTGGGGATAGTTTAATATATATTTGAACTAAAAAAAAAAATTTTTACAATCTCCAACAATATATTGTAAGCCGAGTTATCAATAGATTCCCAGAGCACCTTGCCACTGAAGTATCCAACTTCTGTACAAGATACAACTTGCAATTTTCATCTAAAAACAAAAAAAAAAAAGATTATTAATTTTGATGTAATTATCTTCGATATGAACTAAGAAAATTGGGAGAAACACGTAAAATTCGAATTTTTGGGGAAAGTAGAAAAAAAAGTGGTTTTTCAAGGAAAAAAAAAACTCTTCAACTGGGTAAAAAAGTCGCTTAAAAAAAGTTTTTGGATGTTTTTTTAGTTCACATAGAAGAGAAAACAATACTGAAGATAACGCATTTTGAATGAAATGGATAGCTCGTTTAGTTTTTTTGCAATCGTGTACATAAATTAGGTAAAATCGTGAAAATGAAAAGCCGAGAAAACGCGCTTCAACTACAACAATAAGCGCACGGTTGCTCGACGCCGCACTACGCTCGGCTCTGTAGCTCTGCAAATACTTGGAATTTAACTCTGAAAATTTGTGTCTCATGTTCTTGAATATCTAAGCTATTGATTTCAGGAAAAAAAAATCGATTTTTTTGACCTTTTTGGCCTTAAATAATCTAGAAGTTTAGCTAACATTTTTGATAGTCTTTTTTCATTTTATACTGACATTAGCTTCCAATCTCGACTCGTAGACTTTTCAGTTCCAAAGAAAAACAATTTTGTATACTCTTTAAATTTATATTTTGGTTTAGTTATACTTAAGTTTGTAATTTATTTAACACATGTCAAAAGTCTCGGGCCTAACGCATAGATGACACCAGTTTTATTGCATTCACCTCTTTTTTAGTTACTAGTAACCCTAAAAAGACAGCTGTTGGGATTTCATGATATTATTTTCATTAGTTCGTGAGTTATTGTGCTGACCGTACTTTAGTTATTTTCAAAACAATGGTTCAAAAATAATTTCGTGTTATAATTTTACACTGCTTCATGAAGGGGGAAAAATACTGTTCAAGCGAAGCAATGGCTTGAAAAATGTTATGGGGACTTCACCCCATCAGAAACCAAGCGTGGTCATAGAGACACCGATGATGCACAACGCAGTGGACGTCCAAATGAGGCGGTAATACCAGAAAACATAAAAAAAATCCACAACATCTTTTTTAAATGATCGAAGAGTGAAGTTGCGTGAGTTAGCTGACATCGCAAAGATATCAAAAGAAGGTGTTGGCTTTATATTGCATGAGCACTTGACTACGAGAAAGCTCTGTTGAAAGTGGGTGGGTCACTGTGGACCAAAATGCACCGTGTCACAAGTCAATCAAAACAATGTGAAGGCTACATGAATTGAATTTCGAATTCCTTTCCCATCCCCCGTATTCCCGAGATTTGGATCCCAGTGTCTATTGGCTGTTTGCAGACCTAAAGAAATGCGCGCCGGTAACAAATTGCGCTCGAATGAACAGTTTATCATCGAAACTGAGGGCTATTTTGAGGCGAAAGATAAATATTGCTATAAAAGTGGTATTGAAATGTTAGAACGACGTTCTTGATGGGAATTACGTTGATGAATAAAGTTAGTTTTGAACAATAAAACGTGTTTCCTTTATTAGGCCCGTGACTTTGCAGTCCATGTGTTATGTATGCATGTATATATATTCATTATTCTTCATGTTCTCTTCATGTTCTCTTCTCTTCTTGAAAAGAAAAGGAAATGTATTGATAGAACATTGCATGTATTTTTTCCTTCTCGCCTTAAAATGATCTAACAAGATGAAAAATATTTTTTCTATCTCTCTGCACGAGCTCGCCTTAAAGTGTTGTCTGTATTAGAAGAAAGATATGCACAAAATCGTTCAAAATATAGAGCAGAGTAGAATAATAAAGCTTGAAAATATATGTACGATTATTCATCATCAATAGCTGAAAAATAGAATTTTCGTTTAAACTGCTTTTGAATGAATTTGATCTGTTAAATTGAATGAAAATATTTTTGATAAACAAATATTTTGGATTTTTCGTGTGCTTACTTATACTTTGTCTCGCATTGAATGTCATCTTCACTGTGTGAGTTGTTGTCTATCTTCTAATGCTAATTTAAAAGTACACTGAATTTATAAATACAAATATTTGAGCCGATTGAGTCTTAGTCAGCATTGAAACACTTTTCGAGTTAGTTGTGCTGTGGTCTTTTTTGTTTATTTAACTACCGAACTAAATACATACATTTGCTGGTACAGAAGAATGGAGGAAATGTGGCCAAAGCTACTAAATAGTCCGGCCTGGGTAAGACCCCTGTAGAGGAGGAATTTAAATGTTGTAAGTTACTTTTCCTTTGAATAATGGTACTAGAAAGAGGTAGCTATTGAAGAATACTTTTTATGCATTCACAATTAAAAAACAAAAATTTTCAAATAAATAATAAATGCATAAATATTTTTTTGGAAATAAATGTACTCCATTAAATAAGTCACCTGTGAAATACATGTTGGTTTAGGTAGGGATCTTGGATAGCTAAAATAATATTAATGATGAGTCAGAAATTTAGTTTATGATAAGAAATTTATAAAATGGATGCCTTTTCCACGAACGAAGTTGGAGATATTACATAGGGGAAAAACAATTAAATTATTTCCAAAGTGATGAGTCTTCGTATTCGAAATTCATTTTCATATAACATAATGAGCGGTTTTTTACCGCGGCTTTTGGTTGGGAGGTATCGTTGGACTATGTTTTTTTTGTATGTGAATAATAAAATAGACGAAGAAGTAGCTGCTTCAGTCAATGGTGAGTCAAGCTATGTGAGACGATTTTTTGTGTCCCCAAATTAAAGAGGATTACATATACAACATTTAGCTGCTTCAAAAGAATGCCATTCTATATTCTTCGAAAATCGTTTAATCAGTCGAAACGGTGTTATCATAGAAGCTGCGATTTTACTCCACTAAACCATATTTTGTGGGTAGCCTCTAATGGTAAATCTTATGCCTGTTAATTTGTTACGTTGTGTTAGTTGAAGCATGAACTCATTGTCACTGCACAGTGGTTCACTTGTGTGAAGCATCGGTCAAAATTCGTTTTCTCTGAAACTAAATGAGATTGTAAGCCTCTATCTGGGATGGTTAGTAACGGGTAAAAATAGGTGAAATCACATCTGTCTTCCATATAACGGTACTTTTAAAAATGTATGATGTATGTAACTATTGGATCTAAATTGTTAAAAATTTATATGTATGTAAAGTGAATTTTAAGCGTAAAATTTAGGTCGTAATATATTTTTGAAACTGGTAATTTTTGATCACAACCATTTTGAAGCAATATGTGCATCTCACTAACCGCTTATCAGATTTGAGCTAAACTTTGTGCACGTTAGCTGATAGTAACTCAAAAAGATTTTGCAACTTTTCTAAGTCGGCTTAGGTAATAAGCACGCGTACTTTTATAAAAACATTAAAAAAATTAGAGCAAATTTGTATTTACATATGTATGTTAGGTTAGGTTAGCCAGGTTGCTTGTCTAAGATAAAACACTCGGTGGCCCTAAGGCCCATTGTGATACCTGCATTTGACTTCCATCCCCTAACTAGGTTGGTTAAAGCACTTAGGTCTTTTTAAGAAGGTAACTAGTCCCTTCAGTGAGACATTTTGCAAATTTCCGAGGACTTCAAGAAAACAATCGCCAAGATATTTGCCACGGCTTTTTTGAAGTGCAGAACATTCACAGATGATGCGATGTACCGACTCAACTTCTTCTTCACATCCACAACTCCTGCAGAAGTCATTGTGAGGTAGACCTATGTATTCTACTGGATAGGTTGCCATTAGTGTAGTAGCCCGTTATATGAAGCCACTGGTAGTTAATCTGTTGAATGCAAGTAGGCATTCTGTTCTTTTAAGATATAGTTTTGGTCAGAGCGCTTTGGAAACCCTGCTGTTCGTAGTCAGGCAACACCTTCTATCGGGTTTACGCGATTACGCTCAAGCCAATCGCAGTGTACAATTCGTTTAGAGGAATGCTTATGTTCTCTACCATTCGCTGAAAGTCAAACTCAGAGTCTTTCCTTGCCCACTCATGCACTCATTTATTTCCCTCCAGTCCAGGGTGGCCGGGCACCCAACAAAGTGTGGTGTTGTGTTGTTGGATAAACGATAGCGACCTCCTGCATTCTTTAACAGATTTTGAAATGATGCGCGCTGAAGCCACTGCCTTGAACGCTACTTGATAATCAACCGAAATGGTAAGGCTTGTCACAGGTAAGTCTATTAGTCTTGTCGTTTTTGCTACTTTTATGGCGTAGTTTTTAGCTTCGAAAATGTTTAACCGGTTTGGTAGTTTAAAGGAACAATTTAAGGATAATTATTCCGAGTACACTTCCGATCCGATCCACTATCTGTGGAATCAGATAGTCTGTTTTCGATGCGTCTTGCAAGTGTTCAACATACTACTATGAATAATCTATGCGAGTAATTTTACTCGATTTGAAGGCATGTACCTGGAATGTTTGGTGCCTTAATGGGTGAAAGTAGAGGCTTATACCACTGCCATTCAAGAGATGCGTTGGACGGCGCAAGGACATTGGACCTTGCGACGCCTACTACAGCTGTCATGTAAAGGAGCGCGAATTCGGGGTAAGATTTGTAGTGGGAGAGAGACTTCGTCACCAAGTACTGTCATTCACTACAGGACGAGCGTCTCGCAATAATCCGCATCAAAGCGCGATTTTTCAACATCTCGCTCATTTGCGCCCGCGCCTTGACGGAAGAGAAGGACGACGCGATCAAATACTCCTTCTATGAGCACCTGGAATGTTCCTATGAGCGCTCTCCTCGCCACGACATACAAATCATGCTTGCAGGCTTCAACGCCGGGGTGGGAAAGGAGGGAATTTTCAGTCACACAGTCGGAAAATTCAGCCTGCACAACGAGACATCCGGTAATCCGAAACATGGCAGTCTGCAGCAGATTCCAGCATATGAAGATACTTCAAGCTAAGTGACTGTCTGCTGATAGAAAAACGCGAAACCAGATCGATCATGTTGTGATATATGGAAGATACGCTTCTAGTGTTTTAGATATAGATACTTACAATCCGATGACCCAACATCGACCCGAATCATTATCTTGTTGCAGCCAATTTACGCACACCCCTCTTTGCAGGAAAAAACGTGCTAAAGATTCGCCACTCGACTCTCACTCCTGTTCTCAGAGAGTACTGCCTAACAATCCGGGCTGTACGAGCAATGGAGTACCATTTATCGCTCTCTACGTACCGCCGCCGGAAGAAATCGGATTTCGGCGAGCCAGAAAAAACAGTTGGTACGATGAGGAATGTCATGCTGTCGCTGAAAGAAAAGATGCTGCCTATAAGACCACGCTGGGATCGGGCGCAACGCGAGCCATGTGGGATCGCTACAGAGAGCTAGAAAACTAAGAGAGCCGTATTATCCGAAAGAAGAAACGAGAGGCCGAAATACGTGACGGCTTGCAGAAGGTTTTAAGACCGGGGCGTTTTCCTGTAAAAACAAAGACGTCGACCTCGCGACTGACATCCAGAGCAATCTTAGCTATTCAATCATGGCGGCGAGGAGCTGGTAAGGTGCATGCATCAGCTCCTATGCAAAATATGGTCGGATGAAAGCATGCCTGCCGATTGAAATTTAAGTGTGCTCTGCCCAATCCATAAGAAGGGCGATCTCGCAATCTGTGCAAATTACCGCGTGACTAGTTTTCCAAATATCGCCTGTAAGGTTCTAGCGAGCGTATTGTGTGAAAGGCTGAAGCCCACCGTCAACCAACTGATTGGACCTTACCAGTGTGGCTTTAGACCTGGAAAGTCTACCATCGACCAAATATTCACAATACGCCAAATCTTGGAAAATACCCATGAAAGGAGAATCGACACACACCACCTGATATTGACATCATCGGCCTTAACAACCGCGTTGTTAGTTCTGCCTTTTCAAGACTGCATGAAGAGGCAAAGCGAATGGACTTGGTAGTGAACGAACACAAAACGAAGTACCTCCTGTCATCAAACAAACAGTCGGTGCACTCGTGTATCGGCACCCACCCAGCATTGACACCTATAACAATGTCAGCCTAGAAATCCAGCGTAGAATCTCTCTTGCCAACAAGTGCATAAAGAGTAACCCTATCCGTTATCATTTATTTCACTTGAGCGACAAAAAAACTGTGGGGTATTGTATATTTCTACACAAAACGAAAGTTTAACAGTGTACCACCAAACAGCACCCTCGCACAACCTAACACCCTCACACGTGCCTTAGTATTTTGTTTACGTTTTTGTTTTTACGTCATACGCCCAGGTGCCTCTACTTTTTGGCTTTCCGCTATATACATATGAATCTACTCGCATGTGTGACTATCTCAAATGTTGACTAAATTGAGTCAGTGCACAATATTCTTGTAGCCTAAAGTCTACTTCTAACCAAGCTACCAATTGATGCAGGCGAGAAAATCACTTTAAGGTAGATACCCATTCATAATCAACCAACCACTGAACCGCCAGCGCCGCAAGCCACAGTAGCCACAGCAGCCACTGCACCAGCCAAGATCCTAACTTTATGGCAAAGCAGCGGCAAAGTGTGCAAGTGGATAACATATACATACACACACACACAAATTCACTAGTGATAAAAACATTTAAAATGTCACATGTGGGCTGACTAGAGTCGAGTGTCGTACGTAGCGCAATTGTATTTGCACCTGGAATGAATTCGTAGTCGTACTTTTTTTGTGCACGCAAATAAATCCGGGAGAGAAAATGTTGAACAAAACGAACAAAAAACGAAAATCGTTTAAAATGTGGTATATGATTTCATGCTTCGGCAATTCTAAATGTCATACCATTGCAACAATTGTAACTGTGCGCTTCACCGCTTCGTCGCATTTGAGCCAATGTCTACCAACAAAAAATTATTTTGCACCATAAAAGAAGTACGGAACTTCGAATTACAATGAAATACTGAAAATAAAAAGTCCCACTGAATAAAGCGTGCGTTTTAAAATTCCTACCTGAATGAGCTGGTGAATTCAGAAAAAAAGTGTGTGACATGGTAGTTTTTGCATCATAATTCAAACTGACCTTTCATGACAACATGGTTGAAAAGAGGGCTTTTGGAAAGATGGATGTTATCTATATGCATATGCACAAAATTCGGCTCTTGGTTTTGAACTTTAATAGTGAGGGGATTTTTGTGAAAAGTAGTGCGATTTGTATTACAGTTAATGGTCCGATTTAAATTATTACTAATGCAAAATTCACACTTTTTTTATTTTGATATGAGACACATACGTCAGTGTGTCAGTGTGTGCCGACGTATGTGCCCATCACATCATTATGTTGAAGAAAGTGGGAGGATATCCTGCTTCTTGAATTGAGCAGTGTCTGTGGTTAACCTATTTAAGACCTTTTACGTAGGTTTTCACCACATGATTCAAACTAACTAAAAGTTATACCTTAGATCGCGTTAGGTAGTGCTGGCTGATCTGTAAAAAGATCTCACTTAGATCTCTAGGATGCATTGTGTTACCACTGATATGTATTTGGGTCGAAGATATTATTTTATGTTATCCTTAATGCATGTATTATCCTTCAAGGATGAAAAATATGTTGATCCTAGGTACATTTGTCGAGTCATACAAAGAGCAGGGCAGCAAAAAAGTAGGTGTTCCAAAGTACCTCTAGCATTCGCTTCGTTACATCTGTTACATGCATCGCTTTGAATTAATCTAATTTTGGCTGCGTGATGTGGGGTGAGACAGTGTCCCGTCAGTACTCCAACCAATATTTTGCAGTCTTTTCTAGAGAGTGATAAAATGAAGTTTGTAGTGTTTGTATTTCAAGTTCTTAGCATTATTTTGTATATAGCGACTGCGTTCCCAGAGCTAGTTCCTCATTCAGTTTCGTTTTCAGAAAGGAGGTGCTTGTACGGAGCAATTAAGGAAGGAAGTGAGATATCGTCTCTTCAATCTCACTGTACTTATTTTGTGTATCCCTATTGAAAAATGTCTAGTTAGAAATCTGACAATAGTATATGCATACATTTGACACAATTTTTCTTACAATGCACCGTTCTTATACCAAGGCGCCATGCTTTGGTTCCATCCTCTGCAACTTGTCTGCCTATGTATGTATGTGATAGTGGTTGGCTGAGCTAGCGATACTTGTCGCTGTCTAAGAGAGTTACGCATCGATCAGCAAGCAATCGCAAAGCAGCGGCAAGTATTGGATCAGATATATGAACAAGCGACAACAGTAGTTGCAAAGCAGTCGTAAAGTTGAGAAGTCGCGATATTACTTTTCTACAATTAATTTCTGAACACAAGTAAAACTTAAATCCTATTAAACTATAATTTAACAAATGTTAACAAGACATTAAAAATATTGAAATAAACACTTAAATTAACTATTAATCTTTTTTGTTACATGTACGCGTATGTGAGTCAATTCAGTAGCAGTTTGGAATCGCCATATGTATGACCTTCTTCCTCATTTTGCCATGCAAGTTCATGTGCAATTCAAGTTCATTCCCGTTGGTTATTTATGCCCAATTTTATAATTGCAACCTGACTATCATTACATATTGAACCAACATACACCACTTTCTATAGTTTCGGTTTTGAATTGCTCTACGACCTCCATTAATACGAATTATTCAACATGAGAAGCATTGGGGTTTTCATATAACCGAAAAGTGCAAATTACTGCTGGGTTTTGTGGGGAAACACTACTTATTACCCTGCCCTCAAGCTTTGGGCCACCGAAGTAAATAGCCATTTTCCATTTGGAGTGTTGCACAATGTAGCGCAAAATTAATAATTCAATTTATTTTTGAATAGTATTCTCTTACTAAGCAGCTGCCTAGTTCACAAGCCTCAAATATGATTCAACACCGACACCGTTTGCAAAATTGATAGCATCTTCCGATAGGGCGATTAATTATCAATTCATCTCTTATATTTGGAATTGTTATGCTCGAATTGTTCAAAGGTAAAGAGGAAAATGCAAAAAGATCCGCTGAAGAAAATTCCAAAAAATTTTTGAATATTATATGATTTGTTCACGAAGAAGATCTTTTATGAGCACATCAACATGCCTCATAATTTTTAGTTCAAATCATGACCTTATACATACAAGAAGTCTAGTGAATCTACATCCTATAGCCGCAGAGTTCACTATGCCTTCGAAATCAAGTGTTTTAATTGCTTGTGGGCCATATTGCCGCGTGTTTTAAGCGCCGTTGTCGAGTTTTGCTGAAACGTCGACTATCCCTCATTGAAAACACCTAACATTCTACGACATGGTCTTCCAACTCGAACACCAATTATGGGTGCAATTTGGACCTCAAAACCGCGCAAAACCGATCCAAGCGTGTGTGCTTTTAAATACCATAGTATTAAAACATCTTAAGCTCTTTATGAACTCTATTGTACGTAAAATCGACCATTTTGGTTTTCTAAAATCTTCTGAATGTAGAAAGTGTTTTACATCTAAGAAGACGTAGTATCGCCTTAATTGGCCGTAAGGAAAAAAGACAGATCCATTTGCATCTTAAATGATCATCATTAAGCATTTTATTGCTACTAAATCATAAACTTCCGAGACTTCTTAATTATTTTGTTTATGACGTAATAGAAGAACGCCCCTTGTAACGTATTCAACAAATTTCAAAATTTTTATTTGATCTATGCCAAATGTGAAAGCTTTCTTACACCTATCTTAGCCCTTACGAGTTTTTCATCTTTGGCGCCCCCAGTAAAATTGTATGTCTCAAAAGTTCATGGAACATTTTATCATTGTTAACTTTTTTACCGACGCATCATTATGGTGCTCTGAGAACGTGTCAAAATTGTCCTTTATGTAGAAGTTAGAGGGCTAAAAAATTCTACTAAAAACAAATTCCTTGTATTGGTGATATTCAACAAGAAAAAAATGAACAGAGGCTCTCCCTATGTTGCTTCGCTGCCGTCTGAACAACGACTGATTGGGCGAGTGTATGAATACGAGTTGGAAGAGATCGGCTATTGAGGGTCCTGCTAAGTTGCAGCTGAAGTTACTCACACTAATGGCCCATATTCTAAAGATTTTTAGAGGTGTGCTATATTATTTACTAGATCATTATTCTGAGCGAATTTGACAGAATCAGAAGTATTTAACCAAATGTAGCTTGTGTTAGTGATATATGAATAAAATCAACCAATGATACTTCGTTGGCATCTGTACAACGACTGCTTGGACGAGTGTGTGAATACATGCGAAATTATAACGCAGAGTTTGGCTGCCGAGTCTCCCAAGTGACGTGGCAGCCAAAGTTCTCCTCACAATTTTCTTTTTCACTAATGCTAAATAGCAAATCTGTTAATCTATCAGCCTTGATAATGGTCAAACCTGGTAAATCGATCATCCTTGGAAAGAATCCGCCTTCCAATTAGTCGTTGTTCAGACGGCTATGAAGTAACATGAGCAATAGTCGCCATAATTTTTTGTTATATATTACCAACAAAATCTCAGTTTTTGCGGTCCTCTGTTGTAAACAAGCTACTATGGTAACCCCTGCTCCGACAACAAATCAGCTGATAACTCCAAATCGCAGAGAGCCAGTTAACTGATTTAATGTTAGTCACTCCTTCTGCATTCTCTCCAACGTGGCAAGAATGCGTTCAAAGCCCCTTAGTTGAGCTGTCCAACTTTTCTTGCCATTACGCTAAGCTTTTCTCTTTATATTTTGTTTTCTCAGTTGTAGCCGTTGAGCGAGAATTGTGATGGGAAACCGACCGTCAGACATCGTTTAAATGCGAGGTAAACTCAAAGTGTTTTGCTTTTCTTAAGTACCTTGCGTATTAGGCAAACTCAGTATCCTTCTGTATAATGTTGTTAACTTTGCTTTTTAAAGTTGGTAAAGCAGCTAATCGCTTGATTTGTATGGATGCAGCAGCCGCCTGTTAATACCACTCATACCTTTTTACTATGCTCAGCTTTCGTGACTTGCTCAACTGTTCGTTGGTAGCATTCCAGGAAAAGGTATTTATTTCATTTTACCTTATTTTTTTCGACGCAAGTTAAATATTTCAATTTTGAGCATGAATTGCTCTACTAACATACAGTTTGTTTGCTTTCGTCTAAATTTGACAGCTATAAAAGATGTCGAAATTGACAAACAACACTTACTCGTCGTCTTCTTTACAACTCGTTGGCTGTATTTAAATTTTACAAGGCCATAACTATATTTTATTACTTTCTTACTATGAACAAAGCTTGCAGGAAAATGTACTTTGCTTTTGTACTTTTACTTTATTTTTGCATATTCTGCATATTTTGCAAATATTATTTTTTATATCGCAACAATCTCCGCTGAATGGTTCCATAGAATAGTAGTGCGCTAATTAATTAAATGTTTAGTGCTGGAAAGGGTAAAAAGAACTAAGCGGAGTTAGAATTTTTGTGAAGAAGCAGACGAAATTAAACAGATGTTGGTTTATAGGAAAAAAATATAAATTTGGGTTTTTAATATAAATAACACTGGCTCACTGCAAAATTTTGAAAACCAAGAATTTACTAGATGTAGGTACAATACTTAAATGCTAAAAGTATGAAGTATAATTCAAGAGGAAAGAAAAGAAAGAACGCTTGCATCACAAGACGTCTTCAAGATGAGTTCGTGTTGAGAATTAAATTTTTCTGTACTGGAGAAATATACCATAGACCGGCAAAATTTGATTAACCTTTGAACCAAGCACCAGACTACACTTTTCCGAAATTTTGTGATGTGCTGAGTCTGAATCTGAGGTCAGAATAGTTCCAGCAAATAAGTTTTTGAGATACTCCGGCTTAAAAGCACAAAAAGTACGAATTTTGGCTATATGTGAGGTTATATAACCTCATAATACATTTTTTAATCGCTGTAATACTTGTGTTCTGTGCGGCCGCCGTAGCCGAATGGGTTGGTGCGTGATTGCCATTCGGAATTCACAGAGAGGTCGTTGGTTCGAATCTCGGTGAAAGCAAAATTAATAAAAACATTTTTCTAATAGCGGCCGCCCCTCGGCAGGCAATGGCAAACCTCCGAGTGTATTTCTGCCATGAAAAAGCTCCTCATAAAAATATCTGCCGTTCGGAGTCGGCTTGAAACTGTAGGTCCCTCCATTTGTGGAACAACATCAAGACGCACACCACAAATAGGAGGAGGAGCTCGGCCAAACACCTAACAGAAGTGTACGCGCCAATTATTTATTTGTTTATTTTTTATTTTTTGTAATACTTGTGCTCTAAACCGCATTTGTGGAGAAAAAAGTTAAGTAAAACATCTAAATTTCGAGTATTTCCTCGGACTTTCAATCGCGCCTATTGGATATTTGAAATCAAATGCTACAAATGCTTAGAGTGCAGTCGGATTCGCAGTTTGTCGACCTCTATAATTATTGTCATGAGAAAAAATGCCAAAAACTGCACTTCTCTTAATTTCTCGAAAGGCGACAACGACTATTGAGAATTAATGTTGGAGATTTGAGGTTAACTCTAATTCTCAACTCAGGCCTTGGTTAAAGTAAAATTTAAAAATTTTTTGTGATTGGTTCAGTATTTTACTTTCCGAAATAAGCAACAAAAACCAAGCTAAGTCTCCATTACTTTAAATAAATAAATAAAATATGTCGGAACTTACTTGTAGTTGAATCGCTATATTTTAACTTTGGGCTTTAAAACTTGGATACTAGTACATCAGCGCTGCGGAAATAACCGTTCTTGTAATACCGCATTAATCAAAAATTTCCCAGAACAACCGCCAGGTGGCGCTCTAAGTCAATTAATTACCATGCCTACAGAAATTTTAACGCCATTGCTTGACATTTGTAAAATTTACACAATTTTGAGTATTTTCTCTGCACGTATTTTCAATTTTTTACAATTTTAAAAAATGGATTTGAATTTGCAACCACGTCTTTGTATTAAATTTTGCGTTAAAAATGGATTCACAAGAGATCGTGAACTCTGTCGTTTGTGAGCTCCGAATGAACCAAGACCAAAAAAACCACGAAAGAAAGCGATGCTCACGGTTTTTATTGAATGCAACGGTATTGTACAGTCCAGAAGGTCAGACATGCAATTTTTGTGAGTTTGATCGAGCTAACAGCCGAGAGGAAGTAATGGAAAAATCGAAGACGGCTTTGATGGCTATACCGAAGATGGAGTTCCAACTAAGATTCAAGAAATGGATCAAATGATGGTATAAGTGCGTTGCAGTTGATAGGGAGTACTTTGAAGACGATAAAATCAGTTTTGATTTCAAAAATTTTAGAAACGACGATAGACAAACAACAGACGCTTTATAACAGATCTGACAACAGAAGTTTTGCATACATTTGAGCATTGATGCCTTAAGATGCGAGGACCGTTAGATAATTCCTGGCCTACGTCAGAGATGGCGCTGCTAGCATTTTAAAAGTAAAATTTTTCTTAAATTTAACCTTTCACACCACTACGATTAAACTGAGAAGTCGCTGCGCATTTTAGTTTAAAGTTTACATTGATTTGAAAAACTAAGTACTGACCAGTGATAAAATATATATTTGTGAGCAAAAAGAAAAAATAATATATAAATTATGAAATTAAAACCGAGCCACATATCACTTTCGTTGTCAGCTCTAAAATATTGAACAACTGAATTTAAACGTGGTCATACAACAATTTTTGAAGAGGCCTGTCCAAGCTGCCCAAATGAGGCTACTTATTCAGATATGAATAAAAAATTCCGTAACTTTGCGATAAACGATTGGAGAGTACGAGTACGTGATATGCAAAAATATTTATAAAACTCATTTGGATCTGAAAAAGTTCCACGGTATGGGTGCCACCATTTGTCCACAATTGACAATGAACATCCCTGTGGGTATGTTGGAATGTGCATACTTTGCTGTACAGTTATTTTGTAATACACAATTTTGTAAAAGCAATGTAGCATATACTAATTTGTAAAAATGTATATTAATAAATTTTCATTTAGAGAAAATTTTCTGATCATATTATTTCAAACATAAAAAACCTCTAGATTTAAACAAATAAATAAATAAAAATCTGTTAAAAGTATGAATGGTATTTTGCTGAGGATTAACATAAATTATTGGTTGTAACAAAACTCCACAAAACTTGCTCGTTAGTATATGTATATATGTATGTAATGTTATACTAGTTGCAATGAAAATACTAACAAAAAAAAATTTTATTTGATTCCTGTATGAACTTTCGTACAATAAACATCATTAAAGTCTCATCAGAACCTAGAATATTTTACATTGCTGGATCTTTCTGGACCTCTAATACGGTCAACTTCAAAAATTCATTTTGTTACTTTCCCATCCACCATTTCGCGGATTTAGCACCCAGCGATCATTTCCTGTTTCCGAATATGTATAGATGAAGTCATTGCTGAAACCAACGCGTATTTGAAGGGCTGCTGAAATCTTTTTATTTAGAGGGGATAGAAAAATGTTGGGCTAATTTTAACCAGCTGAAAGAGGACTACTAAAGTAAAATATATACCCTACGATCAGAAAGTACCCGGAATGTTTAAATAAAACAAAACAGAGTTAAATTTCAGGCAAATTTATTTTACCTCCTTCAAAATATGACCCGTATGAAGCAACACACATGTGCCAACGTTTAACGCTGTCCTCCATGCACCCCTGGTGGGCCGACGAAGGGATGACCTTCAGCTCCTTCGTCGTATTCTCTTTGATCTCTATTAACTGAATTCTTCTTCCACGAAGTAGTAACTTCAACTTGGGGAAACAAAAAGAAGTCGTACGAGCCATATCAGGTGAATACGGTGCCTGCGCGATGGTATTTACTTGGTGCTTGATCAAATAATCAAACATAATTTGGGCTTGGTGCGATGGCGCGTTATCATCATGCAAAATCCAAGAATTGTATGCCCACATTTCCGGCCGGTTGTGAGGTGCAGCATCTCTCAAACGCTTCAAAACGTATAAATAGTTACAGATGTGTGTCTTACAGTCCTACCAACATAAGAAAAAAATATGGACCGGTTCCCACGTGCGCGGTTCGTTTAAATTACTTCTTGATCATAGGGCATATTTTGCACAAAAAAAGTGTTTTTCTTGACAAGGCCAGACCAGTTTCGAAGTTGTTAATGTTGGTCATGATTCAATAAATAAGGGTTTGTTCAGTAAACAGCTTTCTCGTTCCCACTTGACAAATCGGCTCCCTTAGCAAGAAAGTGTGTGGCAAACTCTTCAAATGACAAATATTTCGTGTGGTGTGCTTATGGGCAAGAACTTACTCAGGGGCTTGTACCGGTACTAGCGGTATCAGTATTACATAGAACACATCTTGACGTACCGCTTAGATCAAGATCCGAGAACGAAGAGTTTTAAATATACTAGGTTGCGGAAGTACTCGCTAGGTTGCTTTACAAATACATAAGTTTCCAGCAACAGTTCATTTAGCAGTATGTATTCAATTTGTATGTATTTAATTAACCATAGTCCGAAACACCCTCGGTAACATGCAAACTGTCGAAGCTGAGTGGCTTCCTAAGTGACACATCTGGGGAGAATTTAGAAAATTTCCTTTTTGCTGAGGAGGTGTCAAAAAATATGACATAAATTAATTAAATATTTAAACACAATTCGAAATGAAAATAATTTAAGAAAACTTTAAATAGAATAATAATTAAAAATAAGTACAAATAGTTTGCAGTGTAACAAAAGTCATGTCTTGGGGTTCAAAGTTCCAAACATATGTAGGCACGGTTGAGAGTATTTTTGCTAAATTAAAATTATGATGAATCCGCTTCTTGTATGAAAGAATTCCATATGAGCCTATTTTGTTTAGGTAACATGACAGCTTCATATTGGCGAAATTGGCAAATTCAAGATATGTTTTAAATATAAAAATAAATTAACGAAATATAATTATTGGATCAAGTTAAAGCATTCTTTGATTAAATAATTATTCTTGGAAATTTCTGGTAATAACTTATATTCCTCCCACAGATTTAATTATGCTTATAAATATGTATGTTCATATTTCTTATTTACGTTGTCCATAGAATATGTTATTTACATTAAAATATTAATTTTCATATATTTTTTACTAGCTTTTTAACCCGCGGCCCCGCTCGCGTAGGACTAGTTTTGAGGGATTTAGGATATGTAGGTATATAAAAGAATTACAAGCAATAATTTCATAGAAAATAATTTTTTATTAATAACCACAATATTGCAATACCCGGCATCCGTTGATATGCCTCGTTGAATAAAATCAATCAGAAAAATACTAAGCAAAATTATTTTTATTAATTTTCTGTCTCAAACCGTTTTTGAACTTTGCATTTGGGTCATAGTTGAACAGCTTATGCGGATTATGAAGTCTAAAGTGTGCTATAAATAGTGGGAAATAGGGAAAACTAAGATTTTTTAGATTAAATCTAAGCAAATATTCGATTAGTAGTGACGAATAGAGTGGTGGCGCGGCCTGGGGGCTGTGGGAAGGGAGTTCCATCAAAAAACATGCCTATAACCTTCATTAGGTGAAAATATGCATGTGTAAAAATGATTACGTCATTTGGTGTTGTCGTTTCGTAGTGATGCGCGGACAACGTACAGACGTTCACCATTATAGTATAGATACTGTGCTAAGTTTTTTTTCATTTGAATTAAAAAATCCCTTTTTTGCTACTATTTTTACTAAAAAGGATTTAACTTTTCAGAGTAAACCTTTAAATCATGGAAGTTGGCCAATATCCGCTAGCAGATACTTTATATTCGAGAGGAGTATTTCCAGCAATAATTTAAGTATTTCAAGAAAATTCAGTACGCTAGTCTCTTTCAATTTTTCAATTTTGAAATTTGTTCGTAAGTATTCAACTAAATAAGTAGGTATCTTAGACATAACTGAGCATATTTATTACATTGACAAAAGTTGCATATTTGTAATATATTAACTAGCACGTGGATCTATCCAAATAAGTACAACACGTAGCTACATTGAGCCAAGGAATGCCCAAGCTGTGAAGATACTCCAATAAATTACCGCTTGGGCGTTCTTTGGCTTAAAGTTTCTACCACAGTCATCGCTTGATTTGGACGTAAATTTTTAAATATTTTTGGGTGCATGTGTATGTAGATCGCAGCTAATTATGGAAACTATCAAAGTTTGAACAGTCATGTAAATAAATGAATAAAGGATTAAGGGATAAGTGTGATATAAACGAAGATAAACGATTTGAAGCTCATATTCTTTAATGTAGGGTATTCAATATGCAAAATAGTGAAAATTTCTTCAGTTAAGTCTTCGAAAATTTTTTAGTCTTCATTCTCATTTTCACAGTCTTCCATAACTTTTATAATTATTAATTTTTTGTTTTGAAATTTTCCCAAAGTCAAGTCGAAATATGAATGCTATGCTTTTATTTTTGTAAAATAAAGCAATTGACTAACAAAAAAAAAATATTGATCATCATCATCATCATTTTTTCACGCCTCTGACTGCCCCTAACACCTTGAGGAACATCTGCTGCACACGCTCACTCTCTCAATAGCAAGGCCTCTAAATAAATATTGCACAATTACTGCAGCACTCACTGATATTGGGGTAGAACCGGGCTTGGTAGGCTTTTTTGGCAAAATGCTAAATAGCAGAATCATCATATACCCAGTGACTGTGATTATCACCCTCCTATTCTCTGCTTCGAAAGGAATTTCCTAATGAAAATCCCTTCTAGACTGGAATGGTTTGAAGAAGATCCAACACCCAACACATCCGTTAAGATCTACACGGACGGGTCTAAAATGGACACCGGTGTAGGATCAGGGTTATTTTGCAAAGAGCTTTCTATTAGTGAATCCTTTAAACTTCCGGATCACTGTAGTGTTTTTCAAGCGGAAATAAACGCTATTCATGAAGCCTTAAAATGGTGAAAGATAAACAGAATATCATCAACGGATATCTTTATTTATTTATTATCAGACAGCCAAGCTGCCCTACGAGACCTGGATGCATTCCAAACAACATCAAGGAGTGTCTTACGTTGTCGCCAATCTCTAAATGAGATGGCCAAACAGTATCGTATAATCTTATGCTGGGTTCCAGGCCACAGAGATATACCAGGGAACTGTAGGGCAGACCAACTTGCAAGAGAAGGTACCTGTATGCCAGACATAAGTAATTTTATGGAGATACCTCTCGCAACTTGTAAGCTTCTCATTAAGGACGAATTAATCAGGTCTGCAAATCAAAGATGGATTAGCGTTAACACCTGTGAAATTGCTAGGCAAACATGGCCAAGGCTAAATTTACGTCTGTCCAAGAGAATTATAAAACTGAATAGACTTCAAATCAGGACCATAGTAGGGGACCTCACAGGACATTGTCTCATAGGAAATCATGCAAAGAGATTAGGCGTTTACACGCATGATTTCTGTCGTAGCTGCAGAAATGAGGAGGAGTTGGAAACATTTCAACACCTTTTTTGCACATGCTCAGCTCTAGCCAGAAGCAGGGACCGATTTTTAAAATCCTACTTTTTAATGAATATAGATAATCTATACATTTTAGGTATCAACAACCTTTCACGCTTTGTCAAAAGCTCAGGATGGTTTAATATGGAGAGGGAAATGCAGCTCAGCCCCCGCGGTTCACAACGGACCCATTTCGTGGTCTAAGTGGCATCGTTGTCTCTATGTACGATGCGGCTGCCAAACCTAACCTAACCTTCCTCAAAAACTGTACGCACCCTGCATATAATTGGCGCTTACATCCATTTAACCGAGCTCCACCTCCAATTTGTGGAAATTGGTGCTTTACCAGAAATGGAGAGACCTACAGTTTTAAGCCGCCTCCGAACGGCAGATGGGCTTTCTTATGAGGAGCTGTTTCATGGTGCAAATACACTCGGAGGTGTGCCAATGCCTGCCGAGGGGCGACTGCTTTTAGAAAAAAACCTTTTCTATCAATTTCTGGTTTCAGGCCAGGGTTTTCAAATCTGGGCGTTACCGAATGATAGTCACCCATTCCACTACGACTTCCGGTAAATTTAGCAACCATTACCATTATCATATACACATACTTATGTACCTACACAACGACAAGAATACTGAAAGAAACAGTTCATTCCGGGTTAAGCAGGCAAAAGACAAGGTTGGCTTGCAAAAATTAACGAACACGTTTTTCTCATACCTCATTCTCTCCTAAAGTTTAAAGAGATTGAAGGAGGAAGCAAAGCAGGCAAAGTTTGTAATTCAAATACAGTGCACTCGCGTCGAATAGCCGCTAAGTCGAACGACGTGCTAACTCGAACACATTTTTTTCCCTATTGACTAGTTTGTAACTCGAACAATATTAAAGCGCTATAACTCGAACAAAAAAACAAATTTATTTGTACACACATTCTTTTCAAACATGTACATTTTGTACATACATACATATGTAATAGTATATATATATAAATTATATTTATACTAGTGTATTGTCCATATGAATATTTCGACGTTAATATCCCGTTAGTTTTCTGGGAACAACATCTTGCATTGACCAAATTGTTTTAAATTTGTCATTTGTAGTGTATCAGTGCACGTGAGTAATGGATCGTAAAAGGTTGAAGTGTTTAACATTAAAAGAGAGGGCTGAAGTCCTTAACAAAATTAAACGTGGACGTAGTGTTACTTCTCTAGCGAAGGAATATGGGGTAGCCAAGCCCACCATAAGTCTTATAAAAAAGAAAGACAAGGCAATTTTAAAAGCAGTAAACAACACGTTTTTGGGTCCTGGGAAGAGGAGAACTTTAAAAGCTCCTGAGTTTCCTAAAATGGAAGCCGCTTTATACAAATGGTTTCTGTCCTAAAGAAAAAGAAAAAAGAATTACCCAATAAGTGGACTCATCTTGAAAGAAAAAGCGAAAGCTTTTCATACCCAGTTGTGTGGGGAAAATTCTACATTTTTTGCCAGTGACGGGTGGCTTCAAAACTTTAAGAAACGTTATGGGGTACGTTTGTTAAAAATTTCTGGAGAAAAACTGTCATCACAGCCAGAGCTGGTAGACCCTTTCAAAATGGCTTTACAAGAAAAAATAAAGGAAATGGAGATATGTGCCGACCAAATCTATAACGCCGACGAGTCCGGATTGTACTGTAAACTTCTTCCTGAGAAAACTTATGTTTCGTTGTCGGAAAAACAAGCACCGGGAAGAAAGTCTGAAAAGCAGCGTTTTACATTTATGGCATGCACTAACGCTACCGGCAACCATAAGCTTAAACTTCTCGTTATTGGCAAAGCAAGAAATCCTCGTGTTTTCAAAAATTTTAACTGTCCGGTGGAGTGCCCGAGGTAAGGTATGCCTGTCGTAAAAGGCGACTAAAATCTAGGTTTGCCAGTGCCTGAGTAGTATGGATGCTCAACTGGCAGAGTCTTCGGGTTCGATGTCTTACCGGAGACCTTAACTCGGTACCACGGGGAACAGGAGCCCTCAGAGTTCGCTCTGACCTGTTCATTGGGAACGGCCCTTCGGGGAGGTTTTCGTGGTGGCTGTGGTTGAGACCTAAAGCGCGGGTAGAGCTTCAGCTCGATGTAGTGTTGCAATTAACCGGGTGTCGGGACCCAAAGAACGGCAGAGGTATGGGTAGGCCTCGAGCCCTACCAAGGTGGTTAGTGTGTCCATTCCACACTACCAATCGGTAACCTTAAATGCTTCGGCATTTTTGGGGCGCTGATAAACGCATTGTTTTGATCCGTTGTGCTTTTGAGCACCGTGGGTTCGGGCTGTCGCCAGCAGGTACTCACGTTAAAAACACCAGACGTTGTTGTCCGGTGGAGTACAAAAATTCCAAATCAGCCTGGATGACTTCGGCGATTTTCAAAGACTGGTTTCATAATTCGTTAAGTTAAATGACTCTAATATTTAGGTAAGAAAATATTTGAAAGAGGGGAGACTACCTGAGAAGGCTCTTCTTCTAATTGATAATGCCCCATCACATCCCAACGAAATCGAATTAAAGTCCGAGGATGGTTTAATTTTAACTATGTTTATGCCGCCGAATGTGACACCATTGATCCAGCCAATGGACCAAAATGTAATTCGTATAACGAAACTATACTACAGAAATTTTCTACTGGCTTCCATTTTCAACAATAATTGCAATATAACCGAATCTATGAAAAAAATTAATTTAAGAGATTCAGTAACTTTATTAGATGCAGCTTGGAGTCGGTTAGAAAAGGAAACTGTATCCAAATGTTAGAAAAACATTTTGAGTTTTGATAACTTAGGCGACTCTGATGAAGATAATATTCCATTGAGCGTTTTAAAAAAACAATTGTTGGAAGAAAACCAGATAGTAACAGACTCTATTCTTAATAAGCTTAACAATTTAGCCCCACAGGTATTCTGACTGGAATATATGTTTTAAAACTTTGACTTCTTTATGAAAACCATAATTTACAGGTCGAATTTACGCTTCATGATGTTAACAAAGGGAATGATGGTGCCGAATTTACCGACACAGAAGAAATAATTGAAACTAGTGATTCTGAGTCTGAGTTTAATATAACAACACAACTGAGACATGTGAGCGGATATCATCTGAGGAGGCAGTTAGCTCTATCAATAAGGTAATTTAGTGGGCCACAACTGAACAAGTAAGCCCCGCAAAGGTTAACACTCTTCAATTGCTGCGTGAAAAAGTCATATTCAACATTGCTGCAGGCAAGAAAAGACAAACACACATTACAACTTTCTTTTCGGCCTAACTTTTCTGTTAAAGCTGACTTTTTTGTGTAACTGACACAAAGACTGCCAAATATTTGATGAAAAATATTGAAACGAATTAATTATTTTAAACATATTCGTGTTCATATCCATATGTAAATAAATAAATAAATTTAATTGAAAAAAATCGATATCGATGACTGTTTTTTTAACATAGCACACTCAATTGATAAGTCGAACAAATTCGATAAATCGAACAGCGCCTGTTTTAATTAGTTCGAGTTACCGCGAGTGCACTGTACTTATATACGATTCAAAAGACTTCATACCTACATAAATATGTAGAAGTATATATGGCAAAGTGCTGTAAAATTCATATTACTTATGCACTCATTGTTGTTACTAAGGACAACTTTTGTATGCGTGGGTGCTCCTGCCAAAATAAATTGCTGCTATTAAAAGTAACAATGGCAATGATATCAAAAGCGTGAGTAGTGAGAGCTGCAATAAAAACACAAACCAAAAATATAACAAGGTAAAATGTAACAAAGCCAACGCCAACCACAGCAATTGCAACAATAATAACAATAAGCACAAGTTGTAACTCCAAATTTTTCAGGAGCACCGATAACTTATTTATAACGAAAATAAATGAGAACGGGAAATTCACAAAGAAAAAAAGTTATGCACCTGATGCAGCGCACACAAGTTCATGAACTATGCCACATACAAACATACATCCACATGGATATACACATGCACATACACACAATTGTTCAACAGAGTTTATGCCCCACATGCGTGGAGAATGTGGTAGCATATAAATATTGTGAGCGCCACCTGTCGAAGTATAATTAACAAATTGTCACGCGTAATAATTTTATTTACAAAAAAATCTTCACAATACGGCTTAAAATGTAATATTTTTTGCCCGCGTGCGAGTGGGTGTGCATGCATGTGTGGGTTTGTTTTTGTAGCAGTATGCATGCGCACAGAATAAAAGAACTTACCATATGTGTATTTACGCACACACTTAATATTATTCAGTCTCACTGCATTTTCACCCTCACAGAGCGGGGAGACGTTTTCGTTGCCATCACCTCTTGTGGTTGCTTTAAGCCACAAGAGCATTTTCTTTGGGCTTTATTTTCTTTAAATTTTCCTATAATTATATATATAGATAAGTATAGACATACCTATGTATGTAGGTATAATAAATGTGAGGCGAAATTCCAGATTTTAATTGAGAAAAAATAAATTCAATATACTTACATAACTAATATATCGGGCGTGTTTTTTAGCTGTATGAGACCTAACGATTTCGATAACCATGGTTTGACAGCTGAGAATGACAAACTGTGTGGGCATTTTTGTTTTAGTAAGATTTGGCAAGTCATCATGAATCGTTTAACCCCAGGACAACGCCTCCGAATTGTGGAAATTTGCTTTGAAAAAAAAAAAAAATATCTGTTCAGAAATGCATTGAGCGAAGTATTGAAGAAGATGCCGGAATGTCGATTCGTCGTCGCTCTCAACTTGTTGCCATTGTTTTATTAATTTAAATTTAAAAAAATATTAAAAAATACCAGTCTAACGGTTAGACGCGATAGAAGTGAAACCTTCCGTAAAACAAACTGAGAGAGAATGAGACGAAAGCAGCATTAGGAGCGGGATAATTATAGGTACATTATAATATTGCTATAAAGTTCATATTTTATTTTCTTTTTTTTATTATTATTCATCCTCAATGTTTTCAATTTCAACAAATGATACGAGTGCTTTGGTTTCGATGTTGTCAACATATCTTTGAAATACCGCGTCAATTGTTGTTTTTGATCTCATTCTCTCTCAGTTTGTTTTACGGAAGGTTTCACTTCTATCGCGTCTAACCGTTAGACTGGTATTTTTTTTTATACATATGTATGTATGCTATACTATGGCCTAGCCTATGTACGTACATACATATTTGTGTTCTGAACTTCCAGCAAAACAATGCTTATTAATATACACATATGCATCTACATACAACCGCACACACAGGCCACTCACTTTATTCCTGTAAATGCGTATGTCGTCCAAAGCTAAAATTCTATGCCTAGCGACTACAAGAACAAAATGCATTAATAAGCGCAGGCATAGCGGCCATCATCCTAGTTGCCATAGCGCTGAACAGTCGCGGCGGCGCCGAACAGTTTCAACTATTGTACTGTGCAACAAAAACTCATCATCAAAAAATTGATTTATAAATTCGAGCTCATAGTTCTAAGAGCAAGTACTTTCATTCATAAAACGAGCCGTCCATATGCTAATTTTCTCGACAATTCGAAAATAGTCAATATTGGAATATTTCGCGTAGAATTATTTGCCAATATTCAATTTTTGTCAAGTCGAGTGCCCGCGGCTCCGTAAATATGTTTGCACCCATATATGTATGTAAATATATATTTCTAAATGCTCGACAACCGCAGCTGCCTGTTCAAGGTTACTGTACATTAGGCCGGGTCGATTTGTGGGAAGGCAAAAAAATCGCCCATTGCTCTGTGAAAATCATATTCTAGGGATCAGAATAAGAAATTTTGCCGAAGGAACCATACCTCTAAAACGATTTCTGATGTCCCCCAATATGGGTGGAACTTTTTAGTTTCTTTTCTATAACTCACATTCATTCATTTACATATGTTCTGACTAAATAAATTTCTTAAGAGAAAAAATAGATAATATTATAAATAAATAAAAATAAAGAAAAAAACATAGCCATTTAGCTGATTTTTTCATGTAAAGGCCAAAAATGGTGATATTTTGAAATTGGGGGACATCAGAATTCGTTTTAGAGGTATGGTTCCTTCGGCAAAGTTTCTTATTTTGATCCCTATAATACGATTTTCATAGAGCAATGAGCGATTTTTAAATCGACCCGCCCTACTGTACATGCAATGCTGTGCCTATGAATGCGCGCTGGATTTCTTGAGAAATTTTACCGTATGTTTTGCTATGGCGAGGCACATATGTACATACACACAACATATATACATATATCCGCATATATACATACATATATAAATTCACAAATTTAAATTTGCTTATGCCATCCTTCTGTGTGCCTGGTAATGAAGCATTTTCTATACATACATATATATACGTATATCTTTTTTCTTCTTCTTTTTGGTGTCGCTTTTTCGTTTCACTTTTTCTCAAATCACTCCCAACGATTCTAAAGAAGTTTTCACTTCAAAAATATGAATGCCATGAAATTATCTACCAGCTAAAATACACTCCAACAATATTTCTGTTTCGTATTATCATTTTAAGTTCTCAAGCTCTGAAAATACACCTTTACATTATGTTTTCATGAAAATTGAAACCTTTTATAGAAAATTATGCCAAATTACTTAAGAACGTATACCTAAATACATACCATATGTACTATAGTTTGTTTATTGCTAACACTAAACAGGTTCACAAATTTTCTGGAAACCTAAAACAAAAGATTAACGAACGAGGAACCCATACTGCCCATTAATATATAGGTTACACATGTAGAAAACCACCAGATAACATCACGAGGATGACACTGGGCTGGATGTTGCGCGAACCAGCAGATGCTGACATTACATGGGAAGGTGCGAACTCAACAACACAGAACCGTGTACGATGGCACAATTACGTTCTGGATATTGTAGCAGGTTAAACCCCTACCCATCCAGAAACGACACCGACCTACCCAATATATGTGAAGGCAGCCCGCACGACACTAACCACCTTTTCACATGCCCCATTAAACCCACTCATCTAACACCCCTCTCCCTCTGGACCCATCCCGTCGAAACCGCTAGTTTCCTGGGCCTACCGTTAGAGGAGCTAGACGAAGGCGACCGGTGATTACGCTACACTGACAGGGCAAAGGTACTGCTACAACAACAACAACGACATGGAAGAGTCTTGTCGATCCCCCCTTGGCTCTCGAGAGGAATGAACAAAAAAAAAAAGAAGTTGATTAAATGTTCACGCAATTACTGCTGTTGCTTGTGTGTCTTCATATACTACTGCTGTTATTTAGATAGAAATATCTTCAAAAACTACCCATGTAAAGCACATGTCTTTGAAATTTCTGTTGAAAGTTTACAAATCGTGAAACCTACTTTCGAAATTATTATTATTACTATTTATATGGAAGCAAACAGATTACAAATTTATTTAAATGTCTAGCTTTAGCAGCTGAAGTCTTCGGCTAGTCCAGTTCAATGTACAAATAGTTATTACAAAGAAATATTTAGTGGTATGGTTGTTCAATAAGTTTTACGGTCCGTTAAGAAAAACGATTTTATCGTTTGAAATACACTTTACTACTCAGTACATATAATCTCCCTGAACATCAATACACTCGTTATTCCAATTTATGAATTCCATCTCTGAAGTGAGAATCTGGTAGAGCTACAAAATACGCTTCCATAGTATTTAAGAATGAGATTTAAGTCTGTAAACAAATGGAAGTCACTAGGGACCAACTCTGGAGAATACGGTGGATGCTGCGACAATTCGAACCTTAATTCGTAAATTTTAGCCGTTGTCAAAATGGTTTTGTGACTCGATGCATTGTCCTGATGGAAAAGACTTTTTTCTTTTACCAAGAATTTTTTTATTTTTTTCACGAATTTTGTTCTTCAAGTGGTCTAAAAGGTTACAATAATATTCAGAATTTATTGTTGTACCAGCTTGCTAGTAATTTACAAATTCGCATCCCAAGAAACTGATGCTAACACCTTCTTGGCCGATTTCTAGATACAAACTTGTTTCAGAGCCGAAGAACCCGGTTCACACCACTCTTTAGCTTCACGAAATCTACTTTATTCTTTGGGAAACGCTGTTCATGTTGCTGAGAAAGTCGCATTCGAATGTGTCTTTGGTCCATTGTTAGCGAATGGGGCACCAATTCTGCCCACAACTTCCTAAAACCCAATGCTTCGGTCAAAATATTGCTTAGGCTGTCCAATGAGATGCCTATGGCTTCTACTAAATCTCTTTCAGTCACTTGACGCTTTTCCAATACGATATTCTAGATTTTTTATGATTTTTTGTGCTGTTGCTGTTGGTCGTCCTTGACATGGATCGTCTTCAAGGCTTGTACGACCACGTTTAAATTCAGCAAACCATCTTTCCTGTGCTAATTAATGGCGAAAGTCCTTATTCACCTTCAACATTCGTGCATACATTTTCTTTGCTTTTAAACCCTCCAAAAATTCAATCACTGCACGATACTTGATTTCTTCCATCGTAAAAAATTCCGTGACACGTCGATACTAAATGGCTTGAAAACATAGAATGAATTGACAGATTAAAATGAAACTTCAGACGCGTTAATATGAAGAGTGTAGCAACATGAAAAAATGGGCTAGTAGCAACGCCCGCTCCTATGAACCGCACAATGTATCCAATTTGTCATATTTCATAGAAAATACTGCCTGTTTGCATTTACTAATTTTACTTTAATTGACATAGAGATGGAATGGAAGTGATCTTGAGGCGTTAATACCCTCAAGCTCATTAATTTAGAAGAAATACATAGTACTTGGTATTTACAACAAATGACTAACAAACAATGGGAACTAGGATTAGTTTACATAGATTTTTTATCTGTTGGACGGTTAAGCTAATTTTGTATAGATCTCTCTTTATTTGGGAGTCTTCTTATTAAAGGATTTGTATGGCTCCACTTTCTGCTTGCGTGTCTTCTGCTTGGCTTCGTATTGTCTCCTAAATTTTATTTTGCGAGTTTTGTTTATTCATGAGATGCCATTAGGATTGTTTCATCAGCAAATGCTGCAATCATGCTGTTTTTTAACTTTGGTACCGGTAGATCAGACGTACATAAGAGACACAACGTTGGTCCTAAGGCACTGATCAATTTAGAGGTATCGGATTTTAAATTGAACTAAACCAACGAAAATTTAAGTTGATTGGGCAAAATTTATTGTTTTTGTGTAGAACCATTCAAGATATTTATTTTTTAAAGATGATCCCTTTCAAATGTTGGTTACAACTGTGCCATAATTCGACCATCCGTAAACACCAAGTTTGAATGACTCGCTGGAGGACTTCGGCCGGTCGATCGGTATGCTGTGAATAACTGTATGCCTCAATGCCTCAATCGAAGCTGGTTTCGCAGCAGTAAAACTTCAGCAGCTGTAATACCGTTCTTGATTTAGTGGTTCACTTGAATAGAGGCATTAACCGAATAAGAAAAAATAACAATAAATGAAGAAAATTAAGTTGTTTTTACATTTATTATTTAAAGTTTAATAGTTTGTGCTGCCACCTTATTTACAAACTTCGAAAATACGTTGTTGAATGGATTTCAATGAATATTCAAGATAGCCTAATGAAATTTCAGACCAGTCCGTTTTAATAGTCATGTCATTGACTCAATAAATAAATCGAAAGGAAATGTCTTTGGCTATGCCTATGTTGTTAAAATTAGTTGAATTTATGATATTACCGCATATGCTCTTCCTTTCAAAGAAGGGGAATCAGCCGGGATCAATTGGCCCCCATTTAGGACAACGTTTTTAATAAAATACAAAGTGCCTGGAAACTGGCTGAAAAATATATTAATACCGACTTAATACTTTTTTTGCTTATAGATAAGTGCATATGTATGTGTTTCGCACGTTCATTGGCACGTAAGATAGTGTGGCACATCTGTTTAAAACAGACATGCCCATGTGGCCACATATACATATATATTAGTAGCATGTATGCATGTAGTTAAGAAATCAGACAGACTATTTAAGTAATTGGCTGCACGTACTTTTTACTTACAAGCTCATGGTATATACACACTTACATGCATATTTACTCAATTATAAGCCTATATTTTCGTGTAGTTTTCTCTCGTCAAAAAAAAAAAAAGTTAAACTGTAATAAAAAATAACAACGCACGAAAATTACATTTACGCGGGAATTGGAGCAAAACCGGCATTGCCGACAGCGACTGCCATTTCCACATCAATCTCGGCATTATCTTCTTTCCACATTAACCTAGAGCGTAATTACAGTGTGGAAAATTAATTATCATATATGAAGCAGACGCGGCAGTACACACATATGTACACATTCACATAAACGAACTTAAAATTTGTTTGTAGTATTTGTACTTGTACTCGTACTCGTATGTACTTATATACTCATTCATACTTAAACTTTTATTGTTCATATCACTCACACTTAACCTCGTGGAAAATATTAAATGACAATAATGTTGCTTGAAAGCAAAATTCATTTAAGTTTATATAAGGCTGGCATCCCTTCCGGAAATGAGAGTAACACGTTTTTGTTTTAAAATTAACTATTTTTTTATCGTAAGCTGTAGTTATATCATCATCATCAACTTTTGGCATCACAGATCTTTGTGCGCTTTGGTCTACTGCACGTAGGACCTCCATATATCTCAATCGTTTCCGATTTTTTTTCCAATTCCCTATTCAAAGTTTATTGATGTCCTCCTCTAGTTCGCCGGCCCGGCTCGTTCTCGGTCTGCCTCTTGCTCTAGTGTTGAAGGCTCTGGCTTCTAAAATTTCCTTCTGCTCCCTCGCACCCATCCATCTTAGCCGACGAGCTTTGATGAAACGTTCAACTATAACATTTTCGTCATTTATAACCTGGTCTAGCTCACCGTTCCACCTCATATGCCACTCGCCGTAGTCTTTGATTGCTCCAAAAAATTTTCTGCGCATTTTTCATTCGAAGGTTTGCAATTTTGCTTTATCTGCTTCAATTAGCGTTTACAATTCAGCTCCATAGCATAAGATTGATCTAATGATGATTTTGTACAGAATAAATCTGTAAATAAATTGTTTGTTTAGTAGTTTCGATTTGAAGAGTTTAGAGTTTTGTAAAATTGTCTCCATCCAGTTTAAGCCTAAGTAGGGGCAAGATTCCATTATTTCAAAAGAAAAATCGTCAATTTTCAGATTGTCTGATGTAGGCTTATTTTGCCTAGACGCCATCATATATTTCGTCCTATCTTCGTTGATTTTAAGGCCATTGCTATCAGCTGAAGTTCCAATACCCGCGAAGGTGGATGTTTTTGCTGATTTGCTGACAATTGCTATGTCATTCGCGTGTGCGAATAATTGGACCCAACCATTTTTGCGTCACTTACTTCATCAATGGCACAACATAAGCATAAGGTTGAAGATTGTTGATGAGAGCGTATCCCCTTATATTACTCCAGTTTTAATTTTGATGGATTCAAATTTGGTCTATTATTGACCTTCTAGGTCGAAATCCACATTAACACTAGGGAAGAACTCTTTCTACGTGACCTATAAGTCTTTTGTTTATAGTATATCTTTATGCAGTCATATCAGAATTCATTTTTTACTGCTGCTAGGTAAAGTTGTAGAGAAAGCTCCAACTTCGCGAATGCTCATTGTGAAGCTCAGTAAATACGAGTAATATACCCAATATACTCCGAACTTTTTTGGCGAACCCTATCCAACTAGACTGTGAAGGTCTCAGCGGTGGTGTAGTTGTTTAGAAGTCTTAAGGGCGCACTTCTCACAAGAAGTGTTTATTGGATTCAGCCTCATGCTCAACTCTACGACTCTTACATCACTATTATGGTCATATGAATAATGGTTCAATGCCTCATTAGTATTTCTTTTATTTCTTACTAAGATTATCGTTCAACATTCGTTCACCAAAAGCAAAGTGCAGATGCTGAGGTTCATCATCGTCATCATAGCAATTACAGCTCGGGGTGAGGTAGTGGACCCTTCACAATTGAGCTCCATACGGCTCGGTTTATTGCGTCGCTTCTCCTAGCATTTATAAGGCATAAATCTGCATTAACATTATTTGCCCATCTTCCTGGCGGTCTTCCACGCTTTTTCTGCTCGTATTTCTACTGCCTTCTAATCTGAATAGTTGTCCAAATCATCTCAGCCGCTGAGCTTTAGCTAAATGCATTGTCTCATCATTGTTTCTGATTCTGTAAGATCCATCAGCTTGCCTTACTGTTCCAAATATCTTGCTTAGGATTTTACGCTCAAAGCGGATAAGGTAGTTCTTTATGTTACATGGCAGCACCCATGCTTTGAAACCATATGTTGCTACTGGTCTTATTAGCGTCCTGTAGATTTGTAGCTTACAACCTCGATAGTAATATACTTACTTTTGAGAAGTTTCAAGTGAGCAGAATATCTTCTATTAGCAGCTTCTAGTCTATCTGTCACGCCGAATAGGGGGTCTGCAACGATGTTAAGGTTTACGCCCAGGTGTTTAAAACTCTACACTTTGTGAAAAATATATCGGCCGACCTCCAGATGGCCATAGCGTGTGGCGCTTAAAGACCTAACAAGGTATTTTGTCTTATCGACATTAACTTCAAGGCCGACTGACTTTGCTTTAGTTATCAGTTCCAGTATACATTCAGCAAGTGCGCGATGGTTGTGGGTAGTAGGACCGTCAGCATAGCCGCAGATCTGGACGCTTTTCGTGAAAATGGCAGCTCCAGCGTCGATATCGCTGATTACAAAATTTAAAACCAGGTGAAATATGGCAGTTGAGAGTGTGTCTCCTTGTTTCACAATATCAAATGAGTCTAAAGTTTTTCTTTGTATTGCCACTTTGGATGTTGTTCCTGCCAGAGTCATTGACACCGAAGACTCGAGTTTCTTCGGCACTCCTTGCCGACGAAGTATAAAAGACAGTTTGTGTCTATCGATCGTATCAAAAACTCGATGCGAGGTAGTGATTGTCAAGACTGGGTAGACACAGTTTGTCAAAAATTTGGCGCATTGCAAATTATTGATAAGTTGCTGAGGTTAGTATCTTTGTCGTTTTGTTAAAAGTATACAATTAAGGAAACTTAAGTATTGGGTGGATGTTCGCGAGGAATGGCATTATCTAACAAAATGATTTTGGATTTTAAAACATATCAGCCGTGAGCTGGAACGATCAAATGGATAAAGTCGATCCCCCGTATACAATTTCCAATCACTTCAATCACAAACTCAATAATAGCGTGTCCTTTCCGCTTGTATAGCTTGTATCCGAAGATAGTCATGTGAGCATCTACATGAGATCTACGCATGTTATTTGGGAAGCGAAGTCTGATTTGTGTCAAGCATATTGAATTTCTTTGCGCCACAATATACGGTCTGCTATTTTTCTAAACTAGTTCATACAAACGATCCATTTTTAACAATTTTCCTTAGCCCTGTTTTAATTCCGTGCCTTGTGTTGGTAAATTGATTGTAATAATTCTCGCATGGATGCAAATCGATGTGTGCTTGTACATTATGTCAAAGAAGTGCTTGGAGTTGATAAATCACTGAACTTATATCAGTGTTACTCTGTCACTAATCATTCGTTCCACAGACTACAAATTAAAATTAACTAGGAGTTATACTCGTATAGTATTTGAGAGAGTAAATTAGGAAAGAACTGATTTGTGGGAAAACGCGCATGGATTTTGTACTATGAAAGCGCACCATCTCACAGGCCTTCAGTATGAACGTAAGACTTCTTTAAATATAGGGTTTTCCAACCAGAGGTCTTATTTTGATATTCAAAGAAAAATACTATTTTTTAATATAAATGATCGGATGTTTATTTCATTATAAAGAGAAAAATATGCCGTGGAAAATAACATCAGGCAAATGACCACCACGACCACGCTTACAGGAAAATATCCTTTTCATGAAATTTTCCATACCCGATTTGTAAAGTGGCTGCCTTATGTCCTCGATAGCCTCATGAATTCCATCTTTAAGGTCTTGAATCGACCCTGGGCTGTTGGCGTAGACCTTCTCTTTCACGTGACCCCAAAGAAACAAGTCACAAGGTGTTAAATCACAAGATCTCCAGAAACTTTTCCCGTAAAAGAGCAATGGTTTCGTTGAAAATAAACGTTGTCCAGATGAATACCATCTAATTCCGGCCATAAAAAATCGTTAATCATCTCTCGACAGCGCAATTCCATTCACCTGTAACACCTGTTATTGGAAAAGCCTTTATCATTTAACAACCACCGTATTCAGCTGATTCAAGCTCAAATTACCACACAAGGCATTTGTTGTAAGTTGATAACGGCAGTCGGCTTCCGTGTTTGAAATGTGTTTGAAAAATGATTTGACGATTGACATAATTTTTTTTTATTTCAAAAGGGGCTTAATTTGAAGGCGATAATATAAAAAACCATTAGCAGTGTAGAATTGTAGGCCCCTCCAAAAATATCAAGACGCACTCCTCAAATAGGCAAAAGGGCTCGGCCAAACATGCAAATAAGGTTGAAAGCGCTAATTGTAATATATATTATAGGTGGGTCAAAGTTAGGGTGATTGAAATGGAAGGTTTTTAGTTCTTGCAAATGGCGTCATTTGCCAATTACATTTGACACCTGTGAACTAGGTTGATGTAGTATACCAACAAACAAGCAATGGAGCGCATAAAGGGCAAAATAAAGATTGTCATCACTCAATATTATTACTGTATTTAATAGAAAAGTTATACAAGACCAAATTGGGGTAGTCGATTTTGAGTCACCTTGGTTATTTTAATATAAATTTGAATGAATAACAATTATTTCGTTTTTTTTATTTAACCAATCCACGGTACTTTTGGGACAGAGTGTATATAGCATATCGGGATTGTGTGAGTTTAAATGCGTGTGGCCGTACCGGTAATCGTACCTTAAAAATCGCCATACTCATGCATTATAAGCCATAAAAAGTAAAACGGCGGCAGCTACTTTAACCAACTGACGGCTTTTGAGATGATCATTTAAGCCTTAGCAATCGAGGCGTGAAATAATGGAAAAGCAACAACGCTACGCCGCAGCCAGTGCCACTTCAGCACAAGATATACGAGTACGTATTAAGGCAAAGCAGCAATCGCTCGAGGCTATTGGTCACTTTACACTTCCAAGGAATTTGTTGCTTCTTCTTCTGCTTAACTCATTCCAGTTTTGCAATTGTTTTAAATTATTTCACAATTGCTGCTGTCGCTGATGCGTTGTTGCAGTCGGCGTTAGTGGCTTTATTCTAACTGTTGCCACTTCTGACCCACACTTACGCTCGACTGATTTTTTATTGTACTAACTTGCATACATATATCATACACTTTTATAACCATTCCATTCAATTATTATAGCCATCAGCAGCAGCAACTGCAACAATAATAGCGGCAGCAGCAACAACAAAAATGCGAGTAGTGTAGCAGCAAAACAGCCACAGAAAATGTTCAGCCAACATCCATAGCAATTTACTTGGTGTGGCTGCAATAATTCGTTGTTGTTGTCTTTCGTTTGGTTTCGTTTCGTTGCGTTATTACTTTTATTGTTATTGTATCTACCATATTTTGCCATTTAAGTCGAGTTTATGAATGAGTTGTAATAATACATTTTTTTTTTATAACCCCTTTTACACCGATAAACCTTTAACCGTAGATCCATATTTTATTATTTGGATTTTATGTAGATACATACATACGTATATTCACTGCATACGAGCGTTTGCACTTTCGACATTGTTATCGTGGTTAAAAGGGGTTTAACCCAGCAGTTAAATGGAAGTGACGCAAAAGTTGCATTGCATTGGCTGCCGCATGCCTTATTTTGTGAAACAATAATACGCAAAAAAATAATTAGTTTTTGCTTGATTGGTGTTGTGATTGTATTGTCATTGGAGTACCGCCAAAAACAGCGTTAACTATATAAGTATTTAAAGCAAGAAAATAAGTATATGTGTATGAATTTAATTTGGAAAAAATCTGCTAGAAATATTAAAGTTTTATTTATACTAATTTGGTGTAATGGCACTAATGAAAAGTAACATATTTTGATTTGGCTTAACTAAGTCTATGATTTACTTAAAACAAGAGAAGAGAGAAGAGAGAGAAGACCGAGCATCGACTTTTAAAGCCAAATTTTGGCCAATTTCAGCTGAAAGGCTTTAAGAAAGGTACATACGTCTCAACAGCTTTAATTTCACATCATAACATATACTCATCTCGACGAACATAATTAACACTCTACAAGGCCTTCATCATGCCTCATGCAGAAGCGTGGACGATGACAACATCCGATGAAGCGTCGCTTGGAGTTTTTGAGAGAAAGATTCTGCGTAAGATTTTTGGACATTTGCACGTTGGCAACGGTGAATATCGCAGGCGATGGAACGATGAGCTGTATGAGCTTTACGACGACATAGACATAGCTACATTGGCTAGGTCAAGTCGTCCGAATGGATACAAACGATCCGGCTCTGAAAGTATTCGATGCGGTACCAGCTGGTTGTAGCAGAGTAAGAGGAAGACCCCCTCTGCGTTAGAAATATCAGATGGAGAAGAACTTGGCATCACTTGGTGTGTCCAACTGGCGCTGGTTAGCACGAGAAAGAAACGACTGGTGCACTTTGTTAAACTCGGCCAAAATCGCGTAAACGGTTATTGCGCCAATTAAGGGGAAGAGGAACATATGCTTATGTTTGTAAAAGTAACAAAAACAAAAAAAAAGAAAATAATAGGTTATGTTAGGTTATACTGGCTCGCCGAAGTTACACGGAAACCATTTTGGTCGATAGCGATACCAGATCAGAGTCCTATTTTAGTGGAAATGAGCATCATTCAATATGCGCCGCCGTCCCAATCTCATTTCCGTCTATGCCTTTAGGCCGCGGATTTTTGGATGATAGAAAAATTGCTTTTATAGTCAAGCAAAGATCTAAGTTTGCCAGTGCCAGAGTGTTAGTGGCACCCTCAATCGATATAAAGTTGTCTTGCAGCACTGTATGATTGTTTGCTAGCCACCCTCGAAGGAGGAGCAGATTGAAGCAATAACAAAAAAAGTATTTTGGTTTGATACCATTATTCGAAAACTGTTAGATACAAAAACTAAAAGACACGATTTGATAACAATATTTTATAAAAATTAAAAGAAATGTTCGGTTTTTTGAGTAAAGTGACTCTTTTCTAGGATATGAAATTTATTTTGGCAAATCAAAATCTAGGCCAAGTATAGTAAAGTTTAAATTAGGTAGACCTGGTTGACCTGTAGTCACGGTCGATAGTGATAGTATGGAGTTCATTGGTTATACGTTTTGAAATATTCCACCCAAATGGTGCATGTTTCTATTACAAATTTAGGAGGATATTTCCAACCAACCACTGAGATACCTTCCAATTCGTCAAACTGTGGTGCACCCAAATATTTTAAGTGTGTTTTGAATAACGCAGGACATCCGCAAAGAAGATGCTCTACAGTTTCCCTTGCGCTCTACTCTCTACATTTCCTGCATTCCTCTCTGTTCGAGATTCCTATCTAATAACAAAAGCATGTGCTGCTACTGGGCTATGTCCCGTCAGCGCACTTATTATAGTTCTGCAATAGGTCTCTTCTTTTTGCCAAGCGTTAGCAGGCGGCGAATAGATGAAGCAACTGGTATAAAGGAACATATATTGGCAACGCGGGATGAGAGCTGCCTTAAATACCATGTTTTTGAGTGAGCTATACCAGTCAAATGAGGTATAACCATACCAGCTAGTGGTGAATCTGACTCGATAACTTTGTTGTTGCTTTCGCATGCACATTTTTTGTCAAGTTAATCGAGCATAGAGATCGTGAGCGGGGGAAATGGTGAATAGAAGAGGCCTAATATCTTCGTGTTTTTCTTTTGTCGGGACAGACCAGCAAGTGTAGCGTTCAGACACAATTTAATCAATTGTACTGCACTCGGATTCCCCTTTGAATTTTCTTTAAATCTACTCGACCTCCGAAGAAATCTGAGTAGATCTTGGAGTAGACCAAGGAGCCAAGGTGGTCGCTTCTTAACACATCATTGCCAAAGACCAAGTGGTCCGCCGTCTCATTCTCCTCTTCACATGCTGGGCAAAGTGCACTGTCTGAGATGCCCACCTTTTCCATGTGCTTTTCCCATAGAAAGTGGCCCATCATCAGTCCAACCAGCCTCCTACAGTTCCCTCTGCTTAGTGACAGGAGGAACTGCGACAGTCGGTTGGACATGACAGGTAACATCAGTTTTGTCCATCTGCAGGACAAGGAAGGCCAAGTTGGCCTCAGAGCTCATTCTGGCTAAAGAGTCAGAGATCTCGTTAACAACCAAACTCACGTGTCCTAGGACCCAGGTTAGCATCAGGCTATTATGTCTACTAGGGCGGGTCGATTTAAAAATCGCTCATTGCTCTGTGAAAATCGTATTCTAGGGATCAAAATAAGAAACTTTGCGAAGGAACTATACCTCTTAAACGAATTCTGATGTCCCCCAATTTGGGTCGAACGAAAAATCCCACTTTGACCCATTTAGAGTGCTCCGATCGAGTCCAAATGTATGACCGACCCCCACTAACTTTGGACAGCCGATCCACCCATGCCAGTGGCACACCCTCTGGAACTCCCCTGGGGGTTTCCCATACAATCATTTCAAAATATCACCATTTTTGGCCTTTACATGAGAAAAGAAGCTAAAAAGTTCGACCCAAATTGGGGGACATCAGAATTCGTTTTAGAGGTATGGTTCCTTCGGCAAAGTTTCTTATTTTGATCCCTAGAATACGATTTTCACAGAGCAATGGGCGATTTTTTTCCCTCCCCACAAATCGACCCGGCCTAATGTCTACCGACATGGTTCAGCCTGGATTTATTATATTTTCTTTCAGCGCCGTTGCAAATGCTTCTAACTGTTCGTTAATATAACCCCTTGTGCGATCCGTTACTTTCTGCTTTAGCTCTTCATCGTCCATTTCCACTTCAACAAAACAGATTACAATATTTACAGTCTTTAGGCGGTTTTGCTTGCAATTTGGTATTGGCACTACTTTATTGGGATCGGAAGCTGGACCCATTTCGTGAAAATTCATGTTGCGCTTAGTTTCTATCCACAACGTTTTCGTGGTAGTGATAGTATAAATGGACTACGACTATGATCGTCTGTGGACAGATACTACATATTGTATTGCAAATATAGTATATAATTGAGTAACAGCCCTCGTAATAGGGGCAAAGTTATATTAATTTGATTGGGCATTAAATGGACAGTGAAGGCGTAAAGCTTTGTGAAGTATGTACATTGAAGCTTTGGCCCTACAGCTCTGTGTAAGCTGTGGCCTGCTGAACAAAATGCCTCCATTTGATCCAATCTTTGGTTGATACCTTCCAGTTTTTAGCTTTGAGTTTTCTCATGCCATCCTCTAGTTCGTCAGTTCATCTTGATCTTGGTCTACCTCTTGCTTGCGTCGTAAATATTTTAGCGTGAATTATTTTTCACTCAGCTGATTCAAGTTAAGAGATTCAAAATGTTTTCATACTCTTTTAAGAATGATCAAATCTATTTCACCTAGAAAGGACCATTGGAAACCAATCCATTTAGCAGTGCTACTATGCACATATGATACTTATACATAGGCATACATACGTACATACTTATTATAATGTCGTAATTTTAAGCGATTTATGTTAAGAGCCATGCCACATATAAATTGTGTATGCCTGTCCAGTCAAACTGAATGCCAATCACCAGTTATTTTGCATAAAATAAAACTTCGCATTCAAGAAATTTAAAATTATACTTTCTGTCTAAATACATATTAAACACGTTTGCTGTCATGATCTCACTGCCACTTCACTTCGACCGATTTAGAAATGCGTAAATTCAATATTTTGAAAACCTTTCAACTGCCATTCTGTTACTCTATACTATCGATGTTAACAATGTTGCAATCTCGACACTTGTGCAAATGTTGCAACTGACTAACCCTTTGCCCATTTGCATTGCAAAAATGTTCAATAAAAAAATATAAAAAAAAAACACCGTGAATAATTTCTATGTGTGGAAAAGAGCAATTGCAGTGCAGGAAGTATGATTGTAGGCGGTTGGGTGGGTGTGCACAGCGCGAGCACAGTGTGTTGGAAAAATGTTGGACACATGCATTATGAAATGCATAAATACAATAACATAGGTTTGAATTTCCAGCCCAAGCATTTTGCTCTTACACATTTGTAATTAAAGAATCTTAAAAATATAAAAAAGGCGCAGTTGAGTTGTAATCGAATTGCTAGATAAATGCGAAGGTGTGAAAGTAAATTGTACACTCTTTGTTCTCGCTCACTGTACTTGCACGCTTGCACATAACAAATTTCTGCAGGTATGCGTGTATGTATCTTCCAATATTCAAAGTAATGCCATCTGCTTACTCTTGCAAACACTTCTACTATTTCTTTGTGGAAGCTATCTTTTTGTCAATGTTGGCACTCGAGTCGTTAAAGCCATTGTTGGCAGGCAACTTCCTGTTCATTCATAAAAGCTTCAATGACAATGAGCGCTACACTCAATTTGAATGAATGGGACTGCTCCATGGAGATTTGCATACATAGAAACGCATGTAGATATATACAGTTGTATGGGTTGCTTTAGAAAGGGGCCAGTTTTTTTAATTCAAATATTCCTTTTCTCATTTGTACACATCTATTTTGAAAAATGTACTTAAAGTTTTAATGGTGATTCAGTCAAAACTTTTATTATTAAATTCTCACTTTTATTTATTTATTCATTTTTATTCAAAACATGTTCATATAAATATTCCCTTTACAGTTATCGGGTCTTACACTGACGATGACAATAACAACAATGAGCAAGGCGATAGATTTACAAGTCTGCTCATGTAAAATTATAAATTGAGAGGGGATCTTCCACTTCCACGTCAAAGGGATTTGGCAGACGAATTCTGCATGATTATTTAACATATTATATATTCATACACTCGTCCAATCAGTCGTTGTTCAGACGGTAACGAAGTGTCATTTGTGAACTTTTTTCGTATATCTCCAACGTAATCTCAGTTTTTTTGTAAGCATATCCCCTGTTACAGCAGCCTATCAGTTGGTTTTGTCATTCTCGCCCAGAGACGAATAACTGTTTGTTATTGAGCACGCCTTCTCAATTCTTTTCGCCATGAACAATGAGTGCACAAGAAATTAGACGTTTCCCACGGTCACAGCAGTAATAGGGGAGTGTTTTACGTCATTACAGCAGCAACAGTAACAACTAGTGTCATAGAAGTTATGACGTTTCTACTGCAATATGAAGATTATAAAATTATAATGAAATCATCCCTTATGCATTCGAACCTCAATTAAGTTATTTTCTGAATTTGAAATTAATTTTAATTTATAAAAAATCTAGTTAATTGCTTTTTCTAATAGTATATTCTGCTAATTTTTTATTATATTTAGAATACACGCTTATCCATGCATATGTATTTTGACTAGAAGAGTCCAATTTAGAGAGGTTTTACTGTAGTTTATTTACTCCTGTATTTTAGCTAATTTACTTCATTCAATTGATGGCAACCTCATTAGAAAATTGACTAACTTAGTATATACGCATAAAATAGCTTGACATACCTATATCTAATAATATGAAAAATAATAAATTGTTTTAGACATTTTTGAAAAGCGAATATAAGGTGGTATTTCTTGTAAAGTGTGATTTTTTAAGAGTTATAGGAAAGTTTTTCAAAAAAACACACGTAAAATTCAGAAAAATGCATGAAATTTTTGTTTAAATCGATAGTCCATATAATTTAATGCTTGAAGATTATTTCATGCAAATGTTGACCGCGACTGCGCTTCAAATGGTCCATCCGCTTAGTCTAATTTTCGCATACTCTTTCCAATGTTTCGGCCGGTATCTCTCATATAAATGCTTTAATGTTGTTTTCCAATGCGTTAATTGAAGCGGGCTTGTCTGAATAGATATGAGCTTTCACATAGCCCCCCCAAAAATAATCTAAAGGCGTTATATCGCACGATCTGGTTGGCCAATTGACAGGTCCCGATCGTGAAATAAAATGTTACGTGTGCTGTGTGGCATGTGGCACCGTCTTGCTGAAACCACATGTCATGCAAGTCAAGCTCTTGCATTTTGGGCAAAAAAAAAAGTTGAATATGATTTCACGGTAGCGCTCACCATTTACAGTTACGTTACGATTCGCAGCATCTTTGAAGAAGTACGGTCCAATGATACCTCCAGCCCATAAACCGCACCAAACTGTGACCTTTTCTGGATACATTGGTAGCTCTTGCAATTCTTCTGGCTGATCTTCACTCCAAAATCGATAATTCTGCTTATTTATGTACCCATTAATCCAAAAATGAGCTTCGTCGCTGAACACAATTTTTCGATAAAAAAGTGGATCTTAAACTTTCTTAACAGAACAGGCATTTTTATAATAAAATTCAATGATTTGCAAGCGTTGTTCGTTTGTAAGACGATTCGTGGTTAAATTATAGACCAAACTGAAGATGTTTGACAGTGAAACAAAACACGAAACGTGCGTCAGCTGTTTAAACAACTGTTTAAAAAGATAATAGCTAAAAAATCACCCGTTATATGTAAATAAAGGGTCGCCCAAAAGGCACACCCAGATGTTGTTTTAAAATAAATCAAAACACCCCACAAAAGTAGTCTAGTGGTGTTCGATCACATTATTTAGGTGGCCCGTTTATGTCACCATTACATGAAATTAATAGACTGGAAAACTGAGAAATAATGCAAAGTAATGAAAATAAAGATCATCGATGGCTATTCCTTCAAACTAAGGCCACAAAAACTATTTAATCAGTTTTATATAGCGATGACCCTTGACAGTAACAGCGTTGTTATTTTCATTTTCGAAGAAAAACGAGACAATTATTCCATCAGCCCAAAAACCACACCAAACAGTCAAAGATGACATAAAAAGGCGCAGTGTAGGAATTATTCACTCCTGACATCTAGGCGTGTCCTTTTAAATACGCTTTATTAGCATCCAATATTGGGATATGACTTCCAAGTAAAGGATTTAGCCGATACACATTTCCAAATATATACATAGGTATGAATATTATTGGTCAGGGTTGCCACTTATCTTTAAAACTAATACAGTTAACAATAATTCAGCTAAAAATATTTAAAGACCAGTTAAGAAAAGTACTAGGCCCTATATAAACTAGAACTATTTTTGGATATGATTACCTTCTTATTTTTACTGTAAAATTTCGACAGGAGAAAAGCTGTCATACATGTATAAAATGTTACAATAAGTGCTTCATTTAACAGGTGGCGCTAAAGTAACCTTCTATCAGAAAATGCTATAAATTTTGTGATTGGCCCCAATGTCAGTTCTGTTTTGACATTTGTGTAGTAAACACATGCGAAATACACGTTAATAAACAATGTTACGCTACACTGCTCCAGAACGCGGAATATTGCTGACTATTTATTTGACCAATAATCGGTCGGTGACTTTGGCACAACGTGAATTTCGTCGCAGATTTCCTAGCCGTCCTACGCCTACTGGTGAAACACTGCGACGTTTAGCCGCTCGCCTCGAAGAGACTGGCACAACACGAGATGCTGCCAGGCGTGGCAGACCCCGGAGTACTCGTTCTGCAGAGAATATTGCTGCTGTAGCCGAGGATGTCGTGGGAGCGCCGTCGACATCGACCAGACGACGTGCCACGCAAATGGGTATCAGTCGACGGTCTTTACAGCGAATTTTGGTACAAGATTTGAAGATGTTTCCGTACAAAGTCCAGACGGTGCATCAGCTGTTAGCTGCTGACCGCCAATCGCGTCTAGTATACGCTCAAGCCATCCTTAATCTCCACCAAAGAGGAAGATGATTTTTCATCAAAAATAATCATTAGTGATGAGGCCCATTTCCATCTTAGCGGGTACGTCAATAAGCAAAATGTACGCTTCTGGGGCACTGAAAATCCGCGTGTAACCTACGAAGAGCCATTACACCCGCTCAGAGACACTGTATGGTGTGCTGTTTTCGCTGGAGGAGTCATCGGACATTTTTTCTTCGAAGACGTCGCGGGCCAAACGGTTAATGTGAATGGTGAACGCTACAGAGCAATGATCAACGAGTTCTTTTCGCAGCAACTTGATGAATTGGGATTGGAAAACATGTGGTTACAACAAGACGGTGCAACGGCACACACTGCACGTGCCACAACCGATATGCTGAAGGATGCATTTCCCGGGCGCCTAATCTCCCGTTTTGACGATTTGCACTGGCCAGCAAGATCGCCTGATTTGACCGCTCCAGACTTCTTTTTGTGGGGCTTTTTGAAGTCGCGGGTTTATGTCAACAAGCCTCAGACTCTTGCAGCTCTTAAAGACAATATCCGTTAAGAATGTGAGGACCTATCGCCGGAAGTTTTGGCCAATGTGATGGAAAATGCCATAAAAAGGGCTCAAATGGCAATCAACTGTGGCGGCGGCCATTTACATGACATCATATTCTCGACTTGATGTAAAAAAAATTAAAAGACCAAATAAAAATAATCCACAAGAAGAATCAAAGTTTTTCATTTTTTTTTTTATTTACAGCCAAAAAACATCGCAAGGTTACTTTTGCGCTACCTGTTACAATAATTTTTTGCCTAAAAACTAATAGATGTGAGTATATCGAAAAGCGAGTACTGCAAGTGGTGATCCCCAAATCTTAATTCTTGCTCCGATTTCGATGGGATTTTGCAAATTTGATTTTCAAATCAAGGCGAAATTCGCAACAAGAGGCGAAAACTTAGCAATTTTATGCCGGCCTTAGTAGTAGTGGATGAATTGTTTTACGTACAATGTAATGGACTCTTAATTTTAGAGCTCCACTGTTTGTTATTGGGCTAGATATTTTGCCTTCAGTTTATAAGTCGTTTTGAGGAGCGATCTTTTAGGAGTTAAGAACTATTGTTAGCAAATTTCGGCAGATCTGCTATTAAAAGTAGAAGGAGGAGGAGGAGCTTGACCGATATTTGATATAAGGATCTGAATCGTTAATAGACTATTCACGTTACAACTGTTCTTCACAGCGCCCCAAAGAAACAAAGTCTGAATGCTTCAAATTGCAGCTCCGAAGTGGACTATTGGCATCGCCGAGATGATTGATAACCCGATTACCAAACGTGGTGCGCAGAAGATCGATTGCTGAAGCTAAAGTTCGGCCAAGCTCATGTCTTTAATTTCCGGCTATAAAAAATCATTTATTACGCCTCTCGCTGACCATTGGTTTTTCTGATGTTCAGATGCGACAGTTTAGCTTGTTAGCAAATCCGCCGAATGAAAATGAACTTCGTAAGGAAATATAATTTTGATTTCTTTTCAATAAATACACTGTTTGGGCTACACCACATTGACTTTGGGAATAAGCTCATAAAACTTGCCAATATTGTTCAAGCAGAATGGGACTCATTTCCTTTTGAGGAAAAGAACTATATGGGTAAACACTATATGGTAGATACCGCTTAAATTAATATTTAGGTATGTACGAATTTCAGGCTACATTATTGGTTCAGCGTGATAGGAGACCAAGTCACGAAATTTATTATATATTTTTATTTTCAAAGATTATCAATATTCCTCGACCTGAGATTTATTAAAAAAGTGGCAGAGAAGGTGTTGTATAGCATTTTCCTCTCGAACATCATTCCAACGCATGCCAAGATTCTTTCCTTTCTGAGTACTTAAGATCGACAAAAGTTGCCGAGACAGCAGAAAAATGGTGTTTTTCACTAGGGACGACCGATCTACGTAACCCCCTTTGCGGGGTCCATGTGTTCGTGTGCATCATATACACATGCACATATGTATGTCAATATGTACATAGTTAAATACAATTACAATGCTTTTATGTATGCACATATGTGTGCATGTATGCACTCCTCGTACCCCACATTTATGGTATTCACTTCACTTCTGCTGGTCACTCGCAACATTTCTTCGTTTCGCTTCACATCACTGCATGGCAAGCGCTTTCATATACATTTTTATAGTACATACATATATTGTACTTGTATATGTTGTTGCTTTTTCTTGCATTTTTCCTACAAACAATATTACGTATATTACATTCCTTCAGTTTTCTTTATTTTCGTTCGCATTTCTTTTTTCCCTTTCAGTCAACACGGTTTGCTCGTTTGGCAAGCTTTAAAGAATTGTTTTGCGCACATACACTCAAACACATATGTATGTATTTAGCCAAATTTTCGTACATACACATAAATAGCTTGAAGTGTTTTAGCAAACGAATGGCATTGCTGCTGTTTACTGCAGCAATATTTGTTGTAGCAACACTTAGCGAGTGCATACTTACAATAGCCAAGCATCGAACTGGCGATAACAAAAGCTAACAGCAACTGGACTCTGCGTACCTACATATGTACATATGTATATATGTGTGTATGCGTGCTCTGGTTACCAGCGCTGGTACTTACATATGTACGTACATATGTAGACACAATTTTATTCACACCACAATATCACATTTCCGCAAAGCAGCAGCAGATGGAGAAGAAGAATAAGTCGCTGCTGGTGCTCTGTACTCACCCTGTAGAGAAAAGCCAAACTATTGGATTGGGGAATAACTTCATGGCGCTATTACCGAAGACTTTTATTTAAACAAAAACAATAATTATATCAATAAGATAATCAAATATATATTTGTGGTTGATGTTTACAACCTCTTCTTATCTCTCGACCAAAAATAGCCTGGTCTGGTGTCAAAGCAGTTTTGAGCCAGTTTTTAAGGGTCTCTTTGTTATCGAAGGTAATGCCTTTCAATTGGTGCGGAGAAGATGGTAATCGATCGGTGCAAAATCCGGAGAATACGGCGGATGCTGAAGGATCTTCCATTTGAGCTCTTGGAGTCCGGCTTTGACGACTTGTGCAACATGGGGCCTGGCGTTGTCGTGAAGAAGTATGGTTTGACCATGTCGCTCAAGTATTTTCAGTCGAATAGCCTCATTCACAATATATAGATCTTCTTGTTGGCCGTGAAATTCTTTTTGAGCATTTCCCAGTACACCATGCCCTCTCAGTCCCACCAAACACATATCATGATCTTCTTTGGATAAAGATCCGGCTTGACTATCGGCTTTGGCATATCTCCTGGAGTCACCCCCTGCTTTATTTGCTTCATATTGATGTATAGGCACCATTTCTCATCTCTCGTAACGATGGTACAAAAAGCGCTATTTATAATGGCGTTTTGCTCGATGGCATGCGAAATGCTGAGAAGCAATTAGAAGGCGGCTTTCATTGTTTTTTCGTTGAGCTCGTGAGGCACCCTTCTTCTTCTTCTTAATTGGCGCTATAACCGCTTACGCGATTTTGTCCGAGTTTAACAAAGCGCGCCAGTCGTTTCTTTCTCATGCTAACCGACGCCAGTTGGACACACCAAGTGAAGCCAAGTCCTTCTCCATCTGATCTTTCCAACGCAGAGGAGACCTTCCCCTTCCTCTGCTACCACCAGCTAGTACCGCATCGAATATTTTCACAGCCGGAGCGTTTGTATCCATTCGGACAACATGACCCATATGTTTATATCGTCGTAAAGCTCATACAGCTCATCGTTCCATCGCCTGCGATATTCGCCGCTGCCAACGTGCAAAGGTCCAAAAATCTTCCGCAGAATCTTTCTCTCAAACACTCCAAGCGTCGCTTCATCATATGTTGTCATCGTCCAAGCTTCTGCGCCATACGTTAGGACGGGCATGATGAGAGCCTTGTAGAGTGTTAGTTTTGTTCGTCGAGAGAGGACTTTACTGCTCAGTTGGAACGGGTGTTCGGAAGCTACCCAGAGGATACGTGGGCTAATCCCGGCCGTTGTGAGCTGCTTGAACCATATGCAGAAGAATCGTCCTGGCCATTCCCAAGTGAATGGCGATCAGTAACTTTCCCCACTTGCGTGGACTTCTACACATGGAACCATCCTCGTGAGGCACCCATGTTCCCAACTTTTCGGTAGGTCCCACTGAATGAAGGTGATTGAGAATCGTTTTATGATCGCAGTTCATTTTTTCTATCAATTATCGACTGGTTTGACGACCGTTCTCCTTCAAAAGTGATTTGAGCCGTTCTTTATCGAATTCAGAAGGCTTTCCGCTGCTCCGCCGCGGTACGTGTCATCGACGTCGAATTCGCCATTTTTGAACTATAATTTTTCCCTGCAGGGCAGTTTTACCGCACGTACATATATAAGTACAAATGTACATACATATATTTATTTTCCAAAAAACGAAGTTCTGTACTTTGCATGTATGTATCTATATGTACATACACATGTAAGTTTGCGAATACTGCGGTAGCGGATGGATGGTTGACTTGATGGCCGACACAACTGTGTATTCAACCATCCGAACAAACGAATAAACAAAGAAATAAACGAATGAACAAATGGTCTGACAAGCTATCTGCCAAACGACAAGACGATCGACAGTGTAGTAGGTGTGGCTAAATAGCTAACAAATTGTGGAAAATTCGAATATAATATTTCGATAAAAGCGAAAGGAACGAAGAAATACTTTCGAAAACTTTATTGCATCATTTGGTCTTTCGTGCCCGGAGATTCGAACCCGAGAACTTCCAAATGGTCGACATGCACCAATCCATTCGTCTGAAGTGGCCGCCATGCTAATATGGACGTCTAATTTAATCAATACCCTGGGAAGGCAATCTTCGGATATGTTGCTAAAATTATGTGAACCGCCGATTTACTGGCATGTGAGCTCTCATTATATTGTCCTGAAACTGAATATTAGACAGAAGTTTTTGTTTTTGAAATCATATGATCTTAAATATTTAATAGGCCGTTCACAGTGGCTCCGTTGCGTTCATTGCTGCAACATATTTGACTGAGAGCAAAATAGATTATGTGTATTTGAGTCGAAGGCGAAACGTACGTGCCGTACGCTATGCCGGAATGCACAAAAACTGGCAACTTCAACTTTTGCCGTACGGTAAGTGCAGCGAAAAAGACAACTGCTTAAAGAAGAACAATTTTGTATCGCGCATATTTTTATCGCTGGTGGGTTTTACTATATAAAATTATATGCAGAAAATAAATGAAGTTCAAATTGTATGAGTCAATTCAAATGCACGCTTATGTTTTCAATAAAAGCTGGAAAGAGTAGAGAAAAGGCTAGGCTTAACTGTTGCCATAAATTCTATTAAAACCCTCTTTTGTTTCAATAAGCGTGAATTTTATAATAGGTTTCATAACATACAAAAATCTGCTTATACACAAGGAAATATAATATTTGCTTTTACGACAAGAAAATCTGTTTTTTGTTTTTTGTTAATATGCAAATGCGCTGCCGCAACGGACGCGATGGACCCATTCTGACAGCTTTATAATTTCATTGTTGAAATAAGGCGAGAAGTTTTAAATAATATTTTAAATTTAGGTGCATTTTTTTCTCAAATAGGCCGGATTCGCAACTCGAACAAATGTTGACTGATTGAAATTTAAGGGGTAACACCACTGTACACGCGTAAAATAAACACGACTTTTAAAGAATTTTTTGTATAGAAGGAAAGGGAAAACAATCACTCTGATTTGGGAAGTTATTACTTATATACTAAAATACAAAACTACAAAGTTTGATCGAAAAATTTTACAAAATGGCAGCATAGGAGACATTTTTGTAATGTGGTTTCTCTTGAAAGAGCTCCGCGGCACGCAGCACAGAGGGTGCAAATTTTAATCTGGAACAAAGAAACATTTTTTTTCTTAATCTAGATAAGAATAGCTAGAGAAACACGTAGGGGATTTAAAAAATATTTATTTTTGTGGAATTAGCAAGCATTTGAAGGAAAAAACTCTATTTTGGACTAAAAAAACGGCACTTAAATAATTATAACAATCGTTTAAATTAATCTATCGAAAATCCCCTACGCTCTTCTCTTAAGAAGGTTATTATACAGACGTAGTGAAAGCCCTGATTAAAAATATTTAAAATTGTTTGAGTTATGTTGCGTGCCAATTTCAGAAAACGTGTTTTGAGAAAAACGCGCTTAAAGTTAGGAAATTTGGCGAAGTTGTTAGGTAGCAGTCACTAACGCTTGGTTAAAAGCTTAAAATATTTATGAAATAAACTTCGGTAACGTACAACACTTTTTGTTCTCTATTTTAAAAGGTTCAAAGAATTTTTTAAGCTTATAAAAAAAAATCAATTTTTTGAAATTTCTATAGTGGTGTTACCCCTTAACTGTGTATTCGTAGCTATATTCTGCAAGGAAATATGGATGGATTTCTTTCGTTAAATGTTTTATTTATATATTTGACTGTATAGCTGGAAAAAGTTTCTAAAATAATTTATATTAACCGCCGATATAGTGGCCTAACTCCACTAAATTGAGCCATCAAATGAACTCCAAGTCGTTAACAGAAATTTGGAACCTCTTAGCTCATTTTTCTTCTACAAATTCTGTTATTTCTCTATTGAAAAAAAAACTCTATACTTGTATGTACATATACGAGTGTACTTCTGTACGACATGCGCGCGGAATCGCGCTTAAAGACACCACTGTTTCGAAGTTGAAGTTGCACCATTGAGAAACTGAGTGTTAAACTGTTTGAACTTATTCATTGCTGTTACCACGTTTTTCATTACCCACTGGCTTACCCTTCTACGCTCACTTCCGCTCATTATTGTCCACCAGTACTTCATACTTCCGGGCATTTACCCTTTTTCATTTTTATATCAAGCAGTGGCAAAATAAAGAAAAAAACAAAAAAATAAAAAATGCAATAAAGATAATACATATTACTGTAAAAGAAACAAGGTAGAAAAGAAATGCAAAAAAAGGTATTAAAAATCAGTAAAAGAAACAATGTCAGTGTAGAAAAAGAAAATGAAACCAAACACTACAAATGCGAGAAGAATAAAAACAAGAATAAACTGCATGAAATACTTAGTAACATATCTCTCCATAACTGATATCAATCCCACGTATTCGATTACATACAACTGCACCTACAAATACATACATTCATTAATATATAACGGCGCGAATGTGCACGGAAGTACAGAAGCAAATGGTCTTCACCGTCATTGTCATCGTCACCGCCATCGCCATCCTCATCGTCATCAACAACGTCTATGCCTTTCCCGTGTTATCATTGTTGTCATCATTGTTTGTAGTTGTTATAGCAGTTGTTGACGCCATAGTCACATTTGCGCTTTTGTCATTGTATCTGCGTCCATACATATGTGTAAGCTTATATACTCACTCTGCAATTGTTCTTTGATGGCATGAGCAGTTGCTCATCGGTTGTTTTTGTTTTGCTACCATTGTTGACATTTTTGTGGCGGTTGTGGCATTTCAACTTTTTGATTTTTGATTCCTCATGTTGATCTTAATTTCATTAGCTTTGTCTTTTAAAAGGCGTCACAATCGTATCGACTTTCACCTTAATGTCACAACTATAACATTTTATTGCTTCAACACATCGACACTTATTAGAAATAGCTTAGTTTAAAGTAGGTGTATGTATGAACACATGTACACGTGCATGCATGCTGGTGGCGGCCGCTTTAGTCGACTTGGTTTGTGCGTGAATACCGTTAGGCTGGTATGGGATCGATACCCAGTATGAACACGGAGCATCAATTGACACAAGTCTACGGATGTATGTACATATGTTTGTATTTCTGGCACAAAAAGGCAGATGGAGCTGCTGACAAGGCTGCAGGCCTCTCCATTTCTAGGATATCCGGAAATGAGGCACACATAAAATGAAAGAAGAAGCTCGACAAATTCACTAATACCTAATCTCTTGACTATGACTAATCGCCTGGTGGTACTTTATTTCGCAAGGGCTCAGCGATAAGTGTATCGGTATACGGGTAGTGTGACAGTTGCTAAAGTTAAGAAATCGGTGCACAAAAAAAAACTGAAAACTGTAACAAATACTCAAAAGCTTTATTTTGAATTCTCGACTTCCAATTGTCTCTCTATAAGATTTAAATGTTTCCCAATAGGCGACTAGATATTGTTTTAAGCCTTTACTGCACGAATTAATAAAGCGTTGAAAGAAATTGTTTCACCGTGCAAATACAATAGTTTTACTTAAATATCATTAAGAAATATTAAAAGAAAAATAACAAAAAAGCTTATATTTGATTTTTGTACGGAACCATGTGTAAAAACTAGTTCCAAAGTATAGAAAATAGTTGAAAAGTGCAAAATTATTATCGGTCAATAAATATGAGTATATTGGCTCCATGAAAATATTTGTTTTTAGTCAAAAAGTACTTAGGTTTTACTCTGCTATCTTTGTTTGAAAATGAATCACTCGCACTTCAATTCTGCTTCTTCAATCAATTTCGAAATTTCATAAAATCATAGACAATTTTTTTGCGTTCCATTATTGCTAAATCTATATATGATGAATTAAAATAACGGCAGATATTTTTATAAGGAACTTTTTCATGGCAGAAATACACTCGGAGGTTTGCCATTGCCTGCCGAGGGGCGAACGCTACTAGAAAGAAGTTTTTCTTTATTTTGGTGTTTCACCGAGATTTAAACCTACATTCTCTCTGATTTTCGAATGGTAGTCACGCTCCAACCCATTCGGCAAAGACGGTCGCCGATGTGAAAAGTTACATCATTTAAATGTCCCCTACCTACAACGTAGATGTCCACGTCTACAAGTAAAATTCGCTAAAGAGTCGATTAACGATTGTCGAATAGTTGGGAACGTCGAGATATTGATGTTGATAGTTGTTTAACCACACTTTGCGCTACAGCGGCAATATTCTCTACAGCACGTCCCCTTTATATCCTCGACAAAATCAGTTTATGAAAGTTTTTGTCGACTCATTTGGACAATTATTTCCACCAGAAAAATTACAAATTTTGCGATTTGTTGCACGACTATTTTCATAATAAGTATCAATAATTTTAGCTCGTTTAAGTAAATTGCACATCAGCCTAAATATTTGGCAAATGTTACAGATGATATAAAAAAAGCAGTACTGTCACTACTGACATCGAGGCGGCACTTTTGAAAGACTCTTTACTTCCTCACTACTTGAACTATGTATTTAAAAGTATATGATGGGATCGACACTTTTCAATGTGTTATGTGGGAGTGCCCACCTCAAATTACTTCTGCCTATGAGAACTCCTCCTCAATTCAATAATATTTCGTGTTTGAATCCGTATTTTTGAAAAGTAATTATTTTTTTATTAGTCAGTAGCGTGCCAATTAGGAACGAACTAGTCTTCGGTGGATTGCAATAATAACCATTATATCTTGTACATTATCTTCGCTAATTTTTGTGCACTGGTCTGTAAAACACATTACAGATTGAATGAATAAATATGTAAAATATCTTCAAAGTCAAATTTGCAATCCCAAAAACTGTAGCCGAACTATCTAGGGTAGTGGTAGCTCCTTCCAACAAAGTCTTACTTCCCCAATCAGTGTGCCGCCGGCTTGCACTCGGATGATACACTCAAGAAAGAGATGATTATGCTTTCTGGTTTTCATTCCTGCAGCTTCTGCAAAAGTCATTGTGGGAGACTTTCTACCTCAACGAAAAACTCCTCATAATCATTAGTTTCATAGCGCTCACATGGTTGTTGATATTAAAGGTGTGTGCAATAGAGCCATCTAGGAAATGCATAGTTTTTTAATCACCGTAAGATTATTACTAAAAGAAGGATTTAACGGTTGAAATCCTATCCTATTCCTACTCTACCACATAAGTGAATACTTTTGTTATATCTTTTCCTTACGTTAAATATCAAGTGCGCAAGGCAATAATAAAACTGCTGCTTTTCACGCTATCCAAGTCTGTTAGGAGTACAAAAAGTGTTCGATAAAATAAAGATGTCGCTTTTTAGTCAATGAGCCAAAAGCGGAATGAACAAGTGAGACTAGGACTCAGATTTTTTTTCAATGATTTTTGGCCAGATTTAGATTGATTTATCACCTATGGCCCATCTATTATTTGCATCACCCAAATTTACTTGGGATTTTTCAATTGACTTTCGCAGCATTTGTCCTAAAGGGAAGAGACTTTCAAAACTGTTGATCCATCTTTTTCCCTATATGTGTTTGAAATGTATGAAATGTCGGTATGCTGTATGGTTCGGTCTCAACGTCGGGCAAGTATTTCTTACCTCTGGTTCCAGTTTGGCTATGATTTCAATCTGTTACGCCTTCTCCTTCATAGGCCAGATTAGGTTTCATTTCTACCGGAGTGGAATTTCTCATCCGCGCTGGTGCTAATCGTGATTAGTTCAAAGTAAATAAAGTAAAACCAGTGAATTTTCCTCTTCGTCGGGTAGGCGGTTAACGCAATTTGGTTAATGTTACAGTTGAGCCATGTAATGATGGCCCGTATCAAAATTCTCATGCTAATAACAATAACACGAGGAATGACAAAAACTTTTTGATGACCTCTTTGGGAAGAATGGATACGATATTGATCTGTAACGATGAAAATTCCCTGCATATGAGGGAAAAATACCGGATCTTTCAAGGTCAATGTTTTTTGTTCAGCTTTATTTGATTTATACAGATGACCTGACAGGCGTGTCTTGTCTTAGGTACGAATATTCAATTCGAACTGGAATAAATAAACCATGGTTGACATCTACGTTTTTTGTAGCCAATATAACTCGTTTGCTCGACCAAACATGAACTTTGTAATTTTGATTAGTTCTCAGTCTCTTCTTTCATGAAAGTAACAAAAATTAACAAGGAATCTAATGTAAATGGACGATGTGTCAACAGTAACTTTGCCATTACCGTCATGCCATGCCGTCTGGCAATTGTTCGGAAAAAAACCTTTTCTGATCGGTTGTTCTGCCATTCAAGTTTGAGGTAGTTTGAGTGTTTAGACGATTCCAACATGCATTAAAATCGCCGTTGATTGCGCAATCACTGGCAGTGTTTGTCAAAAATCACCTACCAATAGAGTCATCCTACCACCAAATTGGTGCGTCCATACAAACCATCGTGCATTCAGCCCAAACAATCAATTTGCTTTGCTGCTTAGCAGAATTTGGCAATGGCAGAATTCCTTGAAAGATTGCAAGTTGGAGTTTAATTAGATTCAATGTTCCACGGCAACTTGAGTGCCAACAGCGTAGCTGCAAAATATGTGCAAATGCAGTTCATTTTGACCATCAACAATTCGGAGAAGTTCGGCCACGAACATGTAAACGCATAACCAATTGCGTCAAATTGGACTTGCTGGGAAGAACATGATGTCGACTAACATTGAGACAACTATGACTTACATTGAGGCAATGAAAAATCGAGAGGAGAAGATATGCTCATTGTCTGTATTCCCATAATTCCCACTGACAAGAAGTTTGACCAGATATTTAAACTGAGCCAGTTATATACATATAGCATGCATACGAGCCAGGCATCTAACAAATTTATTTTTTATAGTTATATAAAACAACTAAACACCCGTCTGTCCATGCGTGGTTTCCACTTGATTTTTTTTTAATAATAAGTAGTTCTAAAATCCGATTTACTGATTTCTTTAGCCCATCTTTCCTGGAGTAGAAGGGAACCCCAATCCTCCTGTTTTGCGATGAAACCTAAATGAGCCTAATATCCAAGCAATCGGATTCAATTGAGAGAGAGGTCAAGCATTCCCCGACTAATTTCAAACGCACAAACAACGAACCGAAGGCCCTAATTGCCTGTTAGCTATCGGAGTAGATATTTACGTCCTTTACAGTAATTACAAAGTTAAGCAACCAATCCACTGCTTCTTTAATTGCGGCTCCCTCCGCTTGGAAAACACTACAGTGGTTCGGAAGTCTAACTTTGTGCTTGAGTTCATCAACTCTACCGTACAACTTCGAGCCAAACTGAGGCTGTGTTGGTGCTGTAAGAATAAAATCGTTCAATAAATCGTTGCTTACAAGGATGAAGAACAACGACTATATCGGCATAGAGGACTCGGCAGCAGAATTCTGCACGTTCATAACACACGTATTAACACATTCGTGCAATCAATCCTTGCTCAGTTGGCAAAGAAGTAATATGGGTAAAGGTTTCAGGTTTCAGTTTTTTCGTAAATAAACTGCTGTCAGGACCTTTGCGACGTCAGCCAATTAGCTGATTCTTTCAAATTCTCTGAGAGCCGGTTAACGGTCTGATCTAAACTCTTTTCAACAAGCCTGTCTCTTGATGTTTTATTTTATGAGGAGCAGAAATACATACGATCGGATGTTTTGTATGTTAATAAACATAAGCTGAAAAACTGAATTCTTATTCGAAAAATTTGGTTTTATTCTGAGTTAAAAAAGAAACTCGAATTTGAAAGTCTGTATTTTGCAAAAAGATATGTAGGTAATAAACAACATGTATTGGGCTTTTATTTCAGCTTTATGTTCACTACTACCAAATTAATTAATTTTTGTTTATTTTTTTAATTGAAGCTCTGCACTTTACTGCCATTTGAACGGCCATTTTCCTTCGAGCCCAATTTAAATTGCATTTACTAAGTTTATTAACGTTGCCATTTCACAGCGATTTTAACGTTATCACCATCCACATCGTTATCAACTTTCTGCATAATTATCACGAAAATCATCATCGTTAAAAAATAACAATCATCCTTCAGTGTTCACTAACGAATGACCATTAAGCATTGTTCACCACTTCTCGTTTGCTGTTTGCCATCAAACGTTCGAGTGCCATTGGCCATTGAGCGACGTCGTTTCATTCGGGGGAAAAATACAAATTGGGGGAAGTTTAAAGGTTTTCTGTTTCAATTTCTATACTTTGAGGATATGTATTTCTGTACCAGTAGACATGTGATGTAAGCTTGAATGCATGGATAGTGCATATATGTAGTATAATGCAATCATGTGTGCATGTGTAAACAATTCAATCAGTTTGAATTGTGGCTTGGACCGATTGATTGACGGTCTGGCTGACGCATACGGAGGATTATTTACTGTTCGTGCATTTTTATTTTACCCGGTTTTTGCATCATTGATCTTTGGTTTCCGCTTATCGTCTCCCATAGCTTTCGATGGTCGTAAAAATGTAGCACAAGCTGTCAAAATAGAGAAATGCATGGAACGAAAACAAAAAAACAGAAGACACCACAAAAAAAAAAAAAAAGAAAAAAAATAATTAAAATAAATGCATTGAGAACCAAAGAGCTGATAAAAATTGAATTCACTTAAATTGCGTTCGTTTTCGAATTAAATGCATTTTAACTGTTTGGCAAATGGGGGTTATTTTCAGCGCTCACATGCTAACAGAGGTTTTGCCTTTTGTTTGCTCCGCTTTTCAACGTACTTCAACGGCTGTTGGTCATAATGACTTTATATTAAAATTTAAATATATAAATAAGTGTTTTATATAAATATGCAGTTACAAGTGATTCGAGCGTGTTTGTGTGTGTGTGTGGATGCATACATATGTAAGCATGCATGTGCACACATTGCACATCCTTGTAAATACTTATCGCAAGCTGTTGCATATTAAAGTGACCACATAACAGCCACATAAAGTTGCGGTCAGATAAGAGAAGGAAATCGCTTTTTCCAACTGCTATAATTCGTATAATATTTTGGGTTCACAATTTTTTACTTTCAGGTGTGAACACTTTTGAAATCGGGAGAGTTTTTTCAACTTTTTGGCAAGCAATTACACAACGGAAACTTGCATGGCCTAACTGAATTTATCAGTTGTTTTTGTTGCTATAATCAATGCAGAAAAAAAAAATCGACCAAGAAATGATTTCAGCAAAACTACTTTTCTGTAAAAAAACTATTTATTTATTGCTGATTTTATTTATTTTATATGTTGTTGAAATTTTAACCGTAGATACTATGCTCAAAATCTCAACTGCCCGATCATTAAATTACAGTGTACTATTTTATGACAAATTTGTGGCTATCATTCGGAATTTCCCGGACTCGAAATCTCGGCAGGATGAAACAGCAAAGGATAGAAAGGGGTTTTTCCTAATATCGATTGCCCCGCAGCAGGCAATGGCAAACTTCTAAGTATATTTTCGACATGCTAGGTTAGGCTGAACTGGTTGATTTACAGTTACGCAAAGATCGGTTCGGTCCATAGCGATACCATATGGAGTTCATTAGTTATGCCTTTGAAATAGTTCCCCGCCTGGTGCATGTTTCTATTGCGAATTTGAGGAGACATTTCTAGCTCACTGCTGAGATATCTTTCAATCAGTCAAATCCCGTCAGTCGCAAATATTTTAAGTCTATTTTAAATAACGCCGGGCATATGCGAAGGAGATGCTGTACAGTTTTCCTTGGACCCCATATTTCCTGACATTCGGAGGAAACATCAAGACGCTCACCATAAAATGGAGAAAGAGCTCAGCTAAAAACAAAACAGAGGATGAACGCACTAACTGGCACAAAATTATTTATCCGATTTTGTTTTGTAATAACTTTTTTACTAAGTAAAAAAATATTTTGAGCAGTTGGAAAGTTTATTGAACCTTTATATTTTTTTCTGTGAAGTGAAAAAGATTATATCTGTGATCATATCTAGTGAATGCTGCCTTTGTGCCCGGCTTATCGCATTCTCCAAGACTTTCCACAAGATTTTCGCCCCTGTTTCTTTAGGGGCTGCGGCTGTCCGAGGTTTGGCGGCATAAATCTGCGACTTTAAGTAGCCTCAAATAAATAAATCTGGGATGGTTAAATAAATTGATTTTACTGGCCATTCCAAAACGGAAGATTAGGTGTCCAGAAAATACTAATACTGAAAAAAATAAAAACCCACTAAAAAAATAAAAACCCACTATCCAAAGGTCACACTTGCCCTCGTAACAAAAGGATATCTCAATTAACTGCCTATTTCGACAGACTATTCTTTATTTTTTTATTACATTATTACAATTTCGATTAAATCTATATAAAGATAAATACTTTAAATTTAAATAAGAAACATTTCCTCACTTTGTATTACTAAATGCTGTGAGACGTACAATGATGAGTAACACAAAAAAATCTGTATGCGTAAAAAGGAAACAATATAAATGACCAAATTAAATACTTTTAAGATAAAAGCCTTGAACATTGTTAAAGAGAAAAAAATTGTATATTAAGGTTGTAACAGAAATTCGTTATATTCATGATTGAAAAAAGCCAAAATTTTGCCTCGTTCAGAAATACGATTAGTATTCTTATGAGTTGGATTTTTTTACAGAGTGTTAAAGGAAAAATTGTCCAAACCACATCTTAGGTATAACCAAAAAACGATTAGCAAAGTCTTGGCAAGTAGCTACGTGAATAGAATTTGTGTTTCATAAAATATGATAAACCCTATTCTTACCAATATAGCTATTTTATGTAATAGCAAAGTTGATTTTTGTAAGCTTTATTTTATTAAAAAAATACTTTAATTTAATCACACTGTAAATATTGACAGATATTCTTTTCCCCGCTATGTTACCTAACCGCAAGCCTGAATTAATGAGTGCCTTTTGAAATGGAATTGTTAATTTTTGTGTTCGGTTGTGTTCTGTTATGTTTTAAAAACTAGAATGGAAAACTGAACCTTTACTGAACCACGTTTCCAATTATTATAACCAATTCTCCAACACAGCAACAATTTCTGGACGAAGCATTTTATTAATCGCAAGTTCTTTCCGCAGTTTCTTTTTTCATAATGAGTTATTTAAAGATATGGCAACACCAGCGTGAATATTTCAGTTTTAATGGTAATTATACTTTGTGGTATTTGCAGATACTTGAAACATTCATCTTAGTCATATAATGGAATTAAACTTTGAACACTTTCCTGCTATAATAGTCTGTGAAAAAAAGTTTCTGCCCTCATAGTTGCAATTAAATTTGGCAGTGTGAACAGCCAGAAAGTAATTTAAAAGCAGAGTGTGATTGCTCTTGCAATTACTTTTCGACGTTGCTTAGTCTGCAGCAAGCACTTTCTTTATCACGTCTGATAGCACCTTAAGGCTGCTGCATTACACAATTTTTCGAGTTGTTGTAAGTGAGAAATTGCAATTACGATCTCATTTAATGCGTTGATTAAAAACTTTGCCGCAAAAAGGCAAACAAAAGTAAATATATTGAAAAGCTGCATAGCATAAAACATTCATATGTATATTGCGTTTACACATCGCTCATTTATTTCAATGACGTCATAATCGAAACACAATTTTTTTAGATAAGTATGCAGAAATGACCACCGGCTCTTCTTTTATGCCGTGTAAAAAATTCATTGAAATTCAAAATTCAAAGTAATTCGTTATAGAGGCAAAGTAAATACAAAACTTTGAAGCTATTTTTCTTGATATATTGATTTTTTGAGTTATGGCACTATTCATATTAAAAGTGTGTGCCTCCAGTCCTACTCACATGAACAAAAGCGCCGTTCACTGCTATTAAATTCACATCTCAATTCTTAAAATATGTATTTCCGGCAGGCATTCATTTTTGTAATTGTTCAACAATGCCTTGAAAAAAGTGTTTGTATTGGTAGTAATGAAATGTAGAAAAAAAATATTAAACTCATTTTGGTAGCCAAAATTATAACAAAGAAACGAGTACAGACACATATTTTTCGACCAAACTTAACTTTTTTATGCCCAAATGTCGGATGGGTCTTCGCTAAATTTTTGCTTCTACAATAAATTCGGAAAAATAGCTTAAAAACACTGGCTTTTTTGTTTTTGAATCTATACAACTTGATTAAATATACTGTTCTTGTTATTGACACGAAATTTTTTCTGCAAATTCTGTCGCTTAGGGGCAGCGAATCTTTTACTGATTTGATGGGCACCCATCAGGTTGGTCTGCATTATGTAGAATTTTGAGAGAATCAATTTTTTCCATATATCAGTTCTTCCACTAAAAAAATTGGAAATATAATTGGCTATAAAACGAAAGAACAAAGTATTGGCAATTGAATAAAAGGATTGCAATACTATTTTCCGCAAGAAAAAATTACAGAAAATTAGATGTTAAAATTTATCTTTGAATATCCTTGTAAAAAAACCAAATAATTTCATCAACAAAAAATACATTAGCTGCATTTTCTCTGCAAGGCAAACATTTTAATTTTGTCCGATCACTAATTCAGCGTAAAACGGACCTTTAAGATAAACACTTTCCAAAAAACTTCATAAGACCACTCAAATATAAAGAAATCAAAGAATTGCAATTTAGTTTATAATTCCAAAAATATAAAAATGAATTTGAAAATATTATACAATACATTCTGTCAAAAAAACACCGCGAATCGTTCAACACAACGTACAGTACTTCTTTAATGATCAAAATTTATTTTGTCGCCTTCAATATAGGCTTCATTCGAAGCAATACACATATGCCAACGATTAGTCCAGTCATCAAAGTACCTTTTAAATGCGTTTGAAGAGATCTTCTTCAGCTCCTTCAGCGAATTCTCCTTAATGGCCTCTATCGACTCAAAGCGGCGTCCGCGGAACGGCAATTTAAGTTTTGGGAAGAGGAAAAAGTTACAGGGGGCTAAATCCGATGAATACAGTAGTTGTTCGATGGTATTTGTCGAGTTTTTGGTAAAAAAAAGTGTTCACAATATGAGTCTCCTGAGACGGTGTGTTATCATGGTGCAAGATTCTTGAGTTTTCTTTCCACAAATTGGTCCGCTTCCTACGCACATTCTCTCTAAAACGTCGCATAACTTCCAAGTGATATTCTTTATTTACCATAGAACCATTTGGAACGAATTCCGAGTCCACAACTCAATGATAATCAAAGAAAACGAGTAGCCCGACTTTAATTTTTTACCGACTTTGACGTAGTTTTTTGGGTTTCGGCTCATGTGGATAGCGCCATTGAGCTGTCTGTTGACTCGTTTGCATGTCAAACTCATATACCCACCTCTGGATAAATGTTGGGTCCGGATTCACTTGCTCAAAAATGTCTTCAGCCACCTTCTTCCCATGAATTTTTTTAAAGAAATTCAACTCTCTTGGAACGAGTCGAGCAGCCCCACGCGTCTCGTGCCCAACTGATGGTGTAAATGTTGCGAACTGATTCGTGAGACACACTAAGGTCACGAGCTACCTCCCTCAAACTTTATGGTGGTTTCCAGCACCAGTTCCTTGACGTTGTCGACGTATTCACTGGTTGAAGACGTTGATCGGGGCAAATCTTCCACGTTTCCTCTGCTAAAGCTGTATACCACTCGTACTTATACCCGAGTTTTTGATAAAGCACACTCGCCACAAGGACAGTGAGGACAATTGTACCAACATTCCAGAAAAAGATATTTACACATATGTATGTGTAACGCGCGATTTTTAAATGAACAATTCCCCACATTTTTTTGACAGAATTTATGTGGCAAAATTTTGGTGGATAAAACAATCAGATGGAATTATTGACAAGTTTTGAAAACTTGTTTGTTTTTTATTTAATTTTGCCATATAAAGTTATTCAATAGCAACTATGGAAATTCATAGCCAGCAAAATTCAGAGCACAACTTCTTTTATTGATGTAAGCTCTGTTTCAGAGGTTTGATTGCCAATAACTAAATGTTTGTTGCCTTAAAGTAGAGGCTCATCACTACACTTTATTCTCATTATATTCTTGAGAGAGTTCCTTTTGAATAAAAAAGTTTCCAAGAGCGAAAACCGGAGTGGAGTTGAATGATGGGAGTTGTATATCCCGATATAAAGGGTGTTTTAATAAGAGGTGTTATTTTGATATTCAAACAAAAATGCAATTTTTTATTATAAATGATCGGATGTTTATTTCATTATAAAGAGGAAGGTTAATAGTGGAAAATAACATCAAACAAATGACCACCACGAACGACCACGCTTACAGGAAAATATCTTTTTCATGAAATTTTCCATAACCGAATTGCAAAGTGGCTGCCCCATGTCCTCGATAGCCGCACGAATCCCATCTTTGAGGTATTGAATTGACCCTGGGCTGTTGGCGTAGACCTTCTCTTTCACGTGACTCCAAAGAAAAAAGTCACAAGGTGTTAAATCACAAGATCTCGGTGGCCAATTGTGATCACCTTCTCGAGAGATAACACGGTCCGGAAGCTTTTGCCGTAAAAGATTAATGGTTTCGTTGCTTGTTTGGCACGTAGCGCCGTCTTGTTGAAAATAAACGTTGTTCAGATCAATACCATCCAATTCCGGCCATTAAAAATCGTAAATCATCTCTCGATAGCGTAATCCATTCACCAATAACAGCTGTTATTGGAAAACCCTTTAGTTACATAGAATTTGGAAGTGACAAAATTGGATAATGATGAATCCATCTTTAACACAGTATTTAATACAAATTAAATCCATCTTTAAAACTGAAAAAAAATCTAAACCACGTGCAGAGGTAGATTTACTTTTACAAATATCAAGCAATGGCTATAAAATTTTCGTAGAAATGTTTAGTGCAGATGTGGGAATCTAAGAAAAAAACACAAAACTCAAATCAGTTGACTGGGAGCGCCATCTGGGGGTTATTCCGGGTACTTTTTGATCAAGGTTGTGCACAATTTTCACATTTGCCAGATAACAGCTATAGAATTTATTGTATGAAGAGGTATACGCTTCTAGAACGTGAAAACACATTTCAATAGTTTTGTGGAATAATTCTTCAGCGGCCTCGACTTCGGTCACACATTTCGACACTTGATGGCTCGGCTTAAAGGTATTGGGTCAACTCGAAATCAGAAATCGTCTGATTGGTCTCAAACATGAAACTTTGAGAAATAGTGTCGAGAAAAATTCTTTAGATCTGTGTTCTATTTACAGAATTTTGAATATTACAGATGATGTAATAGCCAACACGCCATCGAACTCGTACAGACTCTTGTAGCAAATGAAAAACGTAATGCCTGATTTGTTCGAGAAATTGATGCGGAGTGGCGAGGCTCATTTCCGTTTCCATGGACATGTAACTAGACAAACAAGGCAGAATTCGGTTCGGGCCGAATTTAAGTTCTGTACCCGCGCACATTTTATACACATACCCCACGATCAGAAAGTACCGGGAATGTTTAAATAAAACAAAACAGAGTTAAATTTCAGGCAAATCTATTTTATCTTCTTCAAAATATGATGCGTCTGAAGCAACACATATGTGCCAACGTTTAACCCAGTCCTCTATCGACTGGAATATCCTTCCACGAAGTGATAACTTCAATTTGGGGAAAAGAAGTTGTACGGGGTCATATCAGGTGAATACGTTGATTGCACGATGGTATTTCCTTGGTGTTTGATCAAATAATCAAACATAATTTGGGCTTGGTGCGATGGCGCGTTATCATCATGCAAAATCCAAGAATTGTTTGCCCGCATTTCCGGCCGTTTGCGACGTACAGCATCTCTCAAACGCTTCAACACGGATAAATAATATTCTTTATTAACTGTCTGGCCCGATGGACGGTACTCATGGTGCACTACGCCTTCGGTTTGTTTAAATTAAACATTCCCGGTACTTTCTGATCATATATAAGTATATAATTGGTGCTAACCCTTTTTAGGTATTTGGCCGAACTTCTCCTATTTGTGGTGTGCGTCTTGATATTTTTCCATAAATGACGGACCAACAATTCCAAGCCGACTACGAACGGCAGATGGGAGAGATTTGGGGAAGATGGATAGAATTAGATAGAATAGACTTACTGAAATACACTCGGAGGCTTGCCGTTGCCTGCCGAGGGACGATGGCTATTACATAAACATTTTTCTATCACTTTTTGTTTCATGCACGGAGATTCGAACTTGTGTACTTCCGAATGGTAATCCCACACCAACCCATTCGGCTACAACGGCCGTGTAAAATTTGCATAAACTCTGTTGATGGCTATCTATCTGATATCACTTTAGAAGCATGCAAAAATTAAATTATTTTTGTAATAGCAACAGAAAAAAATTTGATAACACTCTTTGCCCCACTTTGTACTTATATTCAACATAAATTATTGCAAAAATTAATTTCAAAAACTCTTACGTCTTATAGGTGTTGTTAAATTGGTAAAATTAAGATGCAAACATACATACGTATGTGTGGGTACTCGCCAACCTTCAATTATGCGAGTACTTCAAGAGATGCGTTGACGGGTATATGATTATCACTTTAAGTTGAGTGTCTTTCGGTAGAATTTTGAAATTGATTAACAACATTTGTTCATAACGAAACTGCTCACGTCCTTGGTGTTTCTTCCATTCATACACACACACACACAATCACATGCAGGAAATGTTAAGAAGTATAGCAAGAAAACAAGGATATGATTAAATATTTGCTACGGAAAGAAGGCAAGTGCTTGGTATTTGTGTGTGTGTGACTCCAAGTATTTTACACGCAAACCGCTTTGTGGTCATGGAATTTAGCTTCATTTGATGAATTCTCTGAAATAAGCTTTTAAGCTTTTAATGCAGTTGAGACACGCAAAGTGGTCGCTTTGCGGGAGTTTTTGCTTCTTAACCGAATTTAATATATTTAATCGTTATGTGAAATAAAAAAATATATATTTAACAATGAGTAATTGTGATTAATGTCATGGTGTAATTATTTAATTATGGCCTTTCACAGATTTTACATAACTGATATTCAAATTTTCAATTCAATTAGTCAATGTGAGCAAACCACATTATTAATTGCGCTCATATATGTACATACTTTTAATCGATCTGTGCGCTGCCTAAAAATAAACTGATTAATGGCTGGAAATAAATTTATTCGAGTATGCAATAAATTACAAAAAAAATGGGAAATTGGTTCGCATTAGTTTGTGGCTAACTGTGGGAGAGATTAGGACGACCCTCGGAAATTCTTTTGCATGGTTTGATGGAAGGAACGTGAGCTGTTGTGATTGTTTTTTATCGCAATCAAAGTGGTGGACGCTTCGTTGCTGGGGGTTAGCTAGACTTACGGGAAAATTATTCTCTGCCATTTGAATTTCGGTAAGACAACTACTAAAAGATTCCCATGAAAGTCAGGGACGTATTTATAGTGGGCCATGTACAGTCGCTTCTGTAGTGTTACCCGGATTCAGCGAAAATTTTGATTCTATTAAAACAACAACAATAACACCAAAACAACAGATAACGTTCTGGAGAAGTGAGGCAGTGCTTTGAATCGAAAGCTGTGAATAGACTCAACCATTTTTGTGCGAAACGATTCTTCTTTCTATCGAATATTGCAAATTTAGAAGGAAATACTCGACGAAATTCATAACTCCGATGGTTAATTGTATTTCCAAAAGTTTCCATTTCCAAAAAGGATGTAAGCGCCAATTATATGTCATACCAATTATATGTCTCTTCTTACGGTGGACTGCATGCACGCAGCACAGTCTGTCGGTACTTTTCCTCTACAGTTGAATATTTTTCTCTCTATTCGTGTGATTATAAGGCTGGATAAAAAGCAATTACTGCTGAACAGTAGTTGGTGGACTCAAAGTGGTATGCGATGCCAAAGGAGTTCATCGAATAAATTACCTTCGTATTGGACGAAATGAATACAAATCCAGGCGGTCTCAAGCAACTCGGACGGACACTATAATGAGAAAAATGCACTTCGATTCAAAGGACCTACTCAAATGTAGCTCGAAATCTCAGCTGCTGATGTCAGATTTCGAACTTTTCAACATGAACTCTGGTTCCAAAGATCAAGATACCATCAGGTTTGCCAAAGTCTACAAGAGAGCTCGGCGACTCAGATAATTACTTTAGTAAAACAAATAACATTCACTTGATTTATGAGAGTATAATTTTGCTGATGCACGCATGCCGGATTGTAACCTGTATTAAATTTATGCCTATATACATACATGTAAAGGTGCTTTTATCCATTTTAGGTATTTGGCCGAGTTTCTCCTGCTATTTGCAGTGTACGTCTCGTTGTTGTTTCACAAATCGGGGGACCTTAATTTGTATATCGCCCTCGAACGGCAAACTAAATGTTTGTTGCTTTGCACCCTGTTTGGGTATTTTCCATGCGTCTTGTTGCTGTTTCATAAATGGGGGGACCTACAGTTTTAAGCCGACTTCGACGGGAGATATTTTTTATGAAGAGCTTTTTAATGGCAGAAATACACTCGGAGGCTTACCATTGCTTTTCGAGGAGCGACCGCAGTTAGAAAAAACTTGTCTTTCAAGTGTTTCGTGCTCTGTGCACTTACGAATGGTAGTCCCGCAACAACCCATTCGGCTGCGGCAACTGCGTGCATTACATACAAATATAGTTTCGGGGAGTCTTTCACTCTTCTAAAACAATGCAGGACTGATAGGCAAATTGTAACTAAAATGCACTATTGGTTCCCACAACTTTCTGATGTACAGCTAGTTTTTCCAACGAGCAATCTTACCTCACACTTATGCAGAGCTATGTAAATTTGATTATCAAGCACTCCATGAACTGTAGTCGCGGTCTAGTTGTGAATCGTTAATAGTTTTTTTCAGAACTCAAGAAAAGAAATCATATCCTTATAAACTGGAGATTTATCGCCGATAGGATAAGTTTAGGTATTCGTGGGTGCGTTTACCAGCATCCTTTTAAGCAGCATTGGGTAAAGTGTAATATTAAAGAACGTTGGTTCACATATTAAATGAAGTTGGACGAAAGATCGATGGGAATAGGACTATTTATTTTTTCTTGATCTGGAACTTATCTTACAATTTATGGCCATAGCTTAATGATGTCTTGCTAAATGTATGCAATCTTCGAACGGAAGTAGGAATTTATGGAAAGCTTTTTCATTCCAAAAATGCACTAGATGACTTGTAGATAACACTGTGTGACAAAAAAAAAAAAAATTAAATAAACTTTTATGGAGACCTAGCACAACTTATGGCTATAGAAAAACTAAACAAAATGGTATAGGAGAAATTTCCAATACACCCCATCTCATTTTATGGCCATAAAACCGTTTTTCAGTAGGTTGATGTGAAGAATCACTTCTAACTTCGCGAATTTCCATCCGATTTCGAATTTGTTTTTTTAATTCGAAAGAACAAAAACAAGCCTTTTTGACAGTGTGTTGGCAATTTTTCTGAAATGACAGCTGACGAGACTCTAGACGGAAGTATTTGGAATTTTTTTATTTTTTTTCTATTTTTTCAACTTTGACATAATTTTTACGATATTATCCGATATTGAGGATTTTTTTTAGTACACTACTGTTATAGTAAATTTAATTTTGCGTCGAATGAGCTACATTTGACTGTAATTGAATTAAAATTAATAGAGTTGTGTGAGTTTTAAGATTTTTTTTTTTTTTGTACTAATTTGGTATGTAGGTATAACTTACGCTAAATGGGAATAAGGACGTGTTTTGATGCGTGATTATAGATACGTACTATTTATTGGAGTGTTTATGTATACATAAGAGTACACTGTACTGCATACAACAGAACTGGTTAGAACTGACGAAAATATCTGACATATTATAGCACTTTTTTTTCAATAGAAATATGAAAAAGCTCCCAAGTGTACCATAGTTCACACTGTACATTGATTAACAAAAGAAGTTTGTTATTATAATTTAACCTTATTAAAATGTCAAAGTTTTATTGTTTGTTTCATTGAAATTCAAGAGATATAAATCAAAACGTTGCCAGAAAAGTCGAATTTCTCAATATTCTCCGATGATGTGGCATCATCAGCCTTATCATAAACCAGATGATTGTTATTTTTATAAAACGGACGTAAACGGTCATCATTATAAAGCTCGAAAGCACATAAAGTATGCTGATGTTGCAACTGTTAAGAACCCCGTAGTCTTGGACGATATGATTGACTCAACTGCAGGAACTGAAGGAAGTTCAACTCATTGTTGATGATGATCAAACTGATAACAATAAACCTGATGATGAAGAGTACTTTCAGATTTTCAGGATCTTTCTCGTGACTTACTTCTATCGAGAAGACAATCTGAAACGCTCGCTTCTCGATTTAAACAATGGAATTTAGTTGATGACGACTTCAGATGAATGATGATGATCGAATTTCTTACAGAGAAGTATTCAAAACTGATGAAGAGAATGACAAATGTATCGTATCATACTAAACTCCAAAGGGCCATTTCCAATGCATTTTTAAGTTTGGAACCAGTTCCGTTGTGTACTGCACCGTACCATACCGTACAGTGCTGCACTGCACAATACTCCAATAAATATTATGTGTTTATAATGACACTTGCTATCATTTTCATGCTTCGATGCCTACATACCAAATTAGTAAAAAAAAAAAAAAATCTTAAAACTCACACAACTCTATTAATTTTAATTCAATTACAGTCAAATGTAGCTCATTCGACGCAAAATTAAATTTACTATAACAGTAGTGTACTAAAAAAAATCCTCAATATCGGATAATATCGTAAAAATTATGTCAAAGTTGAAAAAATAGAGAAAAAATAAAAAAATTCCAAATACTTCCGTCTAGAGTCTCGTCAGCTGTCATTTCAGAAAAATTGCCAACACACTGTCAAAAAGGCTTGTTTTTGTTCTTTCGAATTAAAAAAACAAATTCGAAATCGGATGGAAATTCGCGAAGTTAGAAATGATTCTTCACATCAACCTACTGAAAAACGGTTTTATGGCCATAAAATGAGATGGGGTGTATTGGAAATTTCTCCTATACCATTTTGTTTAGTTTTTCTATAGCCATAAGTTGTGCTAGGTCTCCATAAAAGTTTATTTAATTTTTTTTTTTTTGTCACACAGTGTAATTGCCTACAAAGAGCAATCTCTCTTGGAAAATAAAAAAAATGTTCACCAACCGAATGCCACCTACTCACAAAAGCTTTACTTCAACTTCTCGGCCACCGCAATCTGTCTCAGGCATTGATAATATTGAAAAGTAAGAACTTGGATGTATCTGATACTAACTACTAGGCACGGAAAAGGAACGTACTGAAATTCATTTAACCACTTGCCAATTGCTAACTGCTTTTAAATAGATAAAGTGTTACTCAGCTTATTCAATGCTAGTGGGGGATCTACTAAATTCTCGTGGTGGACGCTTTCAATAATAGTGAGTACAATGGAATGCAACATAACAAAATATATTCTGATTGTTTTTAGATGATTGGTGTTTGCGGAATATCAGCATCATCTCATCAGCTGTTTTGCTTTTGTGAGATTAGAATATTTTTGTATCTCATTAGTATAAGAAATCACGGAATAATAATTTTTAAATTCTCAATAGTCAGAAAAGTTTAGAATTTCCTAACACGTACGCTGCAAAGCAATCACAAAATCATAAAATTTTCTTTTTCACTTTTACCTACTTTTATTTTTATAGAACCTAAATCTTTCGCTGCAGTTGCTGTTTTAACGTTATGGTGCATACATTTATTGTGATTTTTCTTAGAAAACGATAATGAAAATATTACGTACTAATATGATTGATGTGTCAGCATGACCATCAAGTGCCGAATTTAAGCAGTGTAGATACATTTATTTACGACTATATCTACACTCAATATAAATTAAAAGGATTCAATGGTATTATATTATACTTTCATGTTTTTAGCACATCATCAATGCAAGAAAAAGCTATCGAATATGAATTTTATCAAGAATGATACTACATCGGCTGGCCAATCAATTCATCTTTTATCAACACTTCACTATATTTCGTCAATTGTGGGTAGTCCCATGTATACACACATACTTATATGTGGAAATTTGTATGCAATATTTTTTATTTATGTAACAGCAGAATTTACAACAGCTAAGGCTGCAGCAGCCATTAATCGGATTTCCATTGTCGGCTACTTGGCGCGTGTATACAAGTAATGTGATTATGTGGTATTAGGTGCAAGTGTAGGGCTGATGGTGCTCGTGGGCGGTTATCTATGCTCTCAATAACCTAATCAAATCAGACACTGCTTCATTTGACCATTCATGCTCACATTTCTAGTTAATACACCAAAATAAATCAATTCAACGTAACCTGCCTGAACATTTTTGTTGTTTCGTTACTAAACTACCCCACAGGGAAATCCACCAATATCGAATTGTTGCATTTAGAATAATGAAAAGGGTTTATCTTACTACTAGTTTTTTTCCGTGCAATACCATGAGGGCTCAAATTCGCCTCTAATTCCTGATGTTATGGAACCACTTCGGCTCTCTGTATGATTCAGAGAAGTAAGAAATTAGAGAGCGGCAAGAATGGGAGTGCGGTCTCGGTAGTCTAGCGTAAGTGTAAAGTAAAAGTAAAGTTCGGCCCTTGCATTTTTCCAAACTTACCTACTTTCCTAGTTTCTATAGCAAAAAAAAAAACAAAACAAACAAAAAAAGTGCATTCCACAACCCCAACAACCTTATCCTTCCAATCCTTACTTCTGCACAAACGTCAGCGCATTACTTGCATTGTGGCTGCTAAAATAAGCAAAATAACAAAGAAAAAGACACAGTCTACACATTGCATTAGTGGCGTCAGCTAGAGGAAGCGGGCAGTCGCGGTAATAGCGCAGTCACACCAAATCAAATTTAGCGAAATCCTCAACAATCTGTGTGATCCTTCTGCCAGAAAAATGAGACACACAGATGGCGCTTCAAGCAGTAAGAAGGCATTGTTCCTAAACAACGGCAGGTGGGCATTCCCACTACTTAGAACTGGTAGCGGCACGCTAATCACCTACCCTGTCAGAAAACACAATAGACTAACGAAGCGAAGATGAGTCTTGTCGAGGTCGTATGCTCCCGAGTGGAGTGAGCAAGGAAAAAAAAAAGAGTGGGACCATGACAGAGAACGTATTCCTTGTATTTTCTGCAGCTGCGACGGAAGCCCTTAGAGTAAAACCCCTTACGTTTCCTATTTGTTCTGCCTAGGCAGTACCTGGTGATGATACCAGCTACTGTACTAATGGCAGGCTAGTCTTGATTGATTCGGCACCTAGTTCTTTGTTCATTCCTTCTAGAACAGATCTCTCTAGTTAGCTTACAAGTGGGCTGCGTGATCCGTCTATTGACTAGCGCGATGTAGGTCGACTCCATCCAGAAGATACTTGAGGATAAAATGATGCCCGTATGTGGGGCAGAGTTTACTGATTTAAGATCAGTTTCGTTTCTTGCCAGCTCATTCGCGTTGCAATTTTTAGGAATGTGTCTATGTTCAGGGGCTCAGGACACCACCGTTCCGCCCCTTAGACAGCTCGTTTAGAATATTCTCACCTTCAATTGCTACTTTGGATGAAGTATTATAGCACTGTATAGGTTTTATGGTGGCTTGCAACATACTAGAGAATTTTATAATGTGATGCTATCTACCGTTCCCTTCTCTCTTCAGAAGTACCCATATTCAATTCTTGGGACATCAATTAATTCTTCTTTCGATGCAGATCTCTTACTTCCGAGCGCTTTTTCATCTTTCAAATTAAGGAGTGGCCTCAGGAGAATAAACCTTGTTGTCACCACAATTTGTAACATATTAATTTTGCTATTATGACCGCGGATATCCACACAGGAGTGTTATTGCGGCCGCTGCAGCCATCTTTCTGAGGAGTTTTTTTAATAAACACATCGTATTACTGTTCCAAGTGATAAACCGGTAAAATTTTAGAGTTTTGTTGATCTCAATTGGGCGACAGAACGAGCGTTCTACAATAATAGTCGTAGGTTTCTCATTCAAAAGGAAGAACCTACAGTTTACACTACCTCAGAACGACATTCGGTTTTTAGGAAAGGAGCCTTTTCATGGCTGAAATACACTCGGAGGTTTGCCTTTCCCTGTCGAGGAGCAACTGTTATTAGAAATCGTATTCTATCATTTCTCTGCTTTGTACTCGCATTGAAATTCAAACCCGGGCACTACCGGGTAATAGTCGCGCACCAATCCATTCGGCTACGGCGGTTACTTTAAAACTATTTTGCTTGTAAGAAATTTAGAGTTGGTTCTTTTGAAAGAAGCTTATTGATAAGTAAAATATACGATATGTGGTGACAACATATTTTTTTTTTATAATTTCCAAGAACTTATTGTTCCATCCTCCTTTTTACTTTAAGATTTCAATTTTTACCCAATTATGAGACTAATTCAGATTTTCCCTACGGGATATTTATTTATGTATAAACGTATGGATGTGTGTATGTATATTTTCTAACTATATCGTTATTGAAATTCATCTCCAATTTTTTCTCCTTTACTTCTAGCACAAATTGCCCGCACGAAAAGCGCGCAGGCATACACAGAGCGACTGTGGGGACAGCAATGATGACAGCTACCATGGCGGCCAAAGATACATATCAATTTACGCGAATTAAAGCCAGTACCACCATCATCACCAACACCACCTTAACCCCCATTACCACCATAACCACCACCAACCCCATCAACTCCAGCCAACGGCGACAGCCATTTTACCAGCAGCCGCCAGCAGTAACAACAACTACATTGACAACTCCAACAACAGCAGTACAAACAGCGATGGGTAGAGCGATAAATATTGGTTTTACTGGCTACACACACGCTTACATAAATGATCATCGAGCTGGCTTTGGTGAAATAAATGAAAAGGTACTGCAAGATGAAGTGACCGGCACCCGTGTTACAGCCACAGCCGCCGCCGCTGTCGATATTGGAATCGATGTTGTTGATGATGATGAGGGCAATGTCGATGGCAATGGCAATACAGATAGTGTCGCCGGTATGGCTTGCATCGCATCGACGGTTGTTGGTGATGATGTTAATTTTGCCGTTGACTCACGTAAAGGTATGCCGACGGGCGGTATTGAGATGGACGACGGTGATGACAGCGAGTCGTTCGGTTCAATGGAAACATTATCTGACAACGTAGCTGTTTGGGTGGATGGAGAAAAGCATTGGGTGGCAGGTGTGGATGCGAATACAACGTGTGCGGATTTGATTGGTGCGTTGCTCAATTATCAAAACGCACAGCAGCTGCAACAGAAACAATACCAGCAGCAGCAGCATACGTTTAATGTCAACACTGGCAAAAATAACAATAATAATAATAACAATAACAGCAAAACGTCCAGCAGCACTACAAATACAGCCATCAATCAATCAATGTTAATAAAAACATCAACGAATACCAAAGAAAATTGCGATCCATTGCTTGCTGTGAGCGGTGAATTAACTATTGGTGGTTGCTTCCCTGCTGCACCTTCGTTGGCGCTAACAGTTCCCGCAACTAGCAGGGCTGCTTCTATCGCCGGCAACTGCTTGACGCAGGCATGCGAGTACGCCATTGTCAAGCAGCATCGTCACTGTGAAGAGTATTTAGATGGGAAAGCGAAGGTGTTCGACGTGTTGCCAGTGCATGATGGTACTACAAGAAAGGAGGTAAGCGCGAGAGCCTATTTTTACTTCTGCCATCATGTCAAAATATTGCGTGCAAAATTCTAGGGCTGTGTGATTATGTAGTCTTGGTAATCTATGGATCTTTTATTTAAAATATGTAGATATGCATGCGAAGTTTTGTGGTTGATAGCTCTAGTTTGCAAAGAACTTAGGTGTAATGTTCAAAGAACCTAGGTGTACATACGCACGCACATTCATAAGTAGTTAATCAAAAAGTTGAAACAGCTTGGATTGTAATGCCAATATGCCATAGTAACTTCGGCAAGTTTGGTTATAAAAGTCCGATTATAGGACCATCTTCACTATTTGAAAATATATTTATGTAAGTACTTGTATACAAAAATCCAATATGTGACGCACAAACGAATTATGCTTCACTAAGTAAAAGTAAATACATAGGTATGTATATATTTTCATTAAACCACTTGATTCTCGGTTTTTTTTTCACAAAAATGTAACTAAAAACATCACGTTTTTTTATTTTGTATTTAAAAGGTTTTTATTGTTTGAAAAAATAAAAATAACAAATGACAAGTAGCGAATGGCAAGCAGGATTCGTTCATGTGTCGTATGCAATACAAACATATCGAAGCCAGCGAGCAGCACCCGGATTGGTGTGTTAGAATATGTCCACCGCATGCCAGGGCTGTTTGTTCAAAATCATAAAGCGGTCAATGAGATACTAGGCCTCTTCTTTTCGCTTAGCGTTAGCAAGTGGGGAATAAATGAAGCAACTGGTATAAATGAACAAACATATATTGGTAAAGAGGGAGTAGAGCTGCCTTAAATTCCATGTGTTCGTAAGGCATTGAGTTATACCAGTCTAATGAGGTACAACCACACTTGCTAGCAGCGAATCTTGCTTGATAAATTTGCTGTTGCTTTCGCATGAAAATTTTTCGTTAAGCTAGTCGAGCATAGAGATTGCGAGCGGAGAAATGTTAATAGAAGAGGCCTACTGTGAATAGATATTGCCATACAGTTTTCACATACCATAAAAGAAGAGCTTGTGGTAATTTCTGCATTTTAACATCATTTTTGTTTTTGTTTTTGCTTATGATACTTCTTCTTCTTACACTATGTCTATGTCGTCGTAAAGCTCGTACAGCTCATTGTTCCATCGCCTGCGATGTTCGACATCAGCAACAAGCAAAAGTCCAAGAATCTTCCGCAGCATCTTTCTCTCGAACACTCCAAGCGACGCCTCAACGGATATTGTCATCGTCTAAGCATCTGGGTCATGCGTTAGGACGGACATGATGAGAGCCTTGTAGAGTGTTAGTTTTGTTTGTAGAGAGAGAACTTTACTACCCAATTGCCTACTTTGTCCAAAGTAACACTACCAGACCCATTCGCTTTGCCTTTTTATCCAGTTTGGAGAAGGCATAACTAACAGCGCGGTTATTAAGGCCGATGATGTCAATATCGTCGGCATGCGCCAGCAATTCTACGCTCTTATAAAATATTGTGCCTGAGCGATTAAGTTCTGCGCCTCGTACGATCCTCTCCAACATCAGGTTAAAGAAGTCACACGACAGCGAGTCACCCTGTCTGAAACCTTGTTTGGTATCAAACGGCTTGGAGAGCTTCTTCCGAATTCTAATGGCGCTGCTGGTATTGAGCAACGCCATTTTGAGTAGCCGTATTAGTTTTGCAGGGATACCAAATTCAGACATCACGGCATATAGGCTACTCCTTTTTGAACTGTCACATGCAGCTTTGAGGTCGACGAGAAGATGGTGTGCATCTTGCGTCCTGATAATATCTGGTCGATGGTGGACTTTCCAGCTCTAACGCCACACTGATAAGGTCCAATCAGTTGGATGATGGTCTTTCACACAATACGCCCACTAGAACTTTATAGGCGATATTTAGAAGACTAATCCCGCGATAATTGGCACAGATTGCAAAATCGCCCTTTTTATGGATTGGGCAGAGCACATTTAAATTCTCAATTGTCAGGCATGCGTTCATCCGAGCATATTTTGCATAGAAGCTAGTCACCAGATCGCCGTCTTTGTTCTTACAGGAAAACGCCACGATCTTGAAACCTTCTGCAAGCCGCCGAATCTGGTACAACTTTCGGGCCTTGTTCCAATTGGCCAGCATCTCAAGCTCCTCGTGCTCACGTATTTAGGCCTTTCGTTTTTTCTTTTCCTTTCTTACCTCTCGGTACCGATTCTACATGGCTCGCGTTGAGCCCGATCCCAGCGTGGCTCTATGGGCAGGATCTTTTCTTTCTGAGGCAGCATGACATTCCTCGTTGTACCAACTCTTTTTTCGGGCACGCCGGTACGAACAAGAAATGGTGTTCTCTCTGAGAACTGGAGTGAGAGTCGAGTGGCGAATCTTCTGGCTGTCCTTTGTGATTGCAACTTTCCGATGTCGAACATTCTTTGCGTAGGCAAATACACGTTTTTTGCTCCACAGACGGGTGTGCGTAATTTGGCTATATCGAGGTAATGATCCGAGTCGATGATGGGCTATCGGATCCTACGTACATCTAAAACACTAGAAGTGTGTATTAAACCTATAACAACATGATCGATATGGTTTTGCATTTTTTCGCTTTTTCGGCGAAGTCGTTCAGCCTCTGCCCGTAACTGGATGTTTCGTTGTGCAGGGCGAATTTTCCGACTGTGGGACCAGAAATTCTCTCCTTGCCCACCCTGGCGTTGAAGTCGCCAAGCATGATTTTTATGTCGTGGAGGTGGCAGCGGTCATAGAAACATTCCAGACGCTCATAGAAGGAATCTTTGGTCGCATCGTTCTTCTCGAGCGTGGAATTCTACATATGGAATCATCTTCGGATTAAGTCACTATTGAACTAAATAATCGAAAAAAGGTGGCACAAAATACGATATGGCGAATATATGGATGCAACGAAATATATTTTCGCGAAGAGAAAAAAAGAGAATAAAATCTTCAAATTACCTTATTCTCAAAGTTAAAGCACCGCACTGGACTTTACACAAAATCGAGAACTACTTTAACTGGAAAAGCAATCAGAGTTCACTTGATCTTAGCTGTCTGAATCACGCAGCTTAAGGTAAAATTTAAGAGAAATGTAATAAAAGAGGCGTCGGCTTCTGTAATCAAACTTCTGGTCGCCCTCAAATGAATGCAAAAATCAATTTCAAGTATTACACAGAGTGCAGAGGCGTGGTCAACATAAAACTGTTAACCGGCTCTCAGCGACTTTTTTTTTGTTTACGAAAGAACTTCCGAAACAGAAAAAATTAATACAGCTCTCATCTATTTAACTGCGTTGCCCTCTGAACAACGATAGTCCAGTCAAAAGAGACAAAAAAAATAGCCAACTAAGTAATTTTAGGAGTATGCGAGTTTATGGTTTTATTATGTAAAACCCATCACTGTGAACTTAAATTTGAGTTTTCGGGGTCGGGGGTTGTGTCCCGCGGCCGCCATCTTGGAAATAAGGGTGCAACCTACACTATCTAACCTTTGGGTACCGAGTCACACACAGCCCTAACCCCTAGAAACCACCCCTTTCATACCGCGAGCAGGCTAACCCACTTAACCGCAAGCAGGCTTACCCACAAACTCCAAATTTACATATGTACTATTAATCCATATATTTCAGGCCCTCAAACCCAAGAAAATTAGTAATCGACTATATCATGTCTATGTTATCTTAATCGATTTTCAGGTGTAGGAAAATTTCGAAACATGAAAATTTCAAAATGCGATATCTCTGGGAAAAAAAATTATATTTGAGCAAACAAAACGCCATTTGAAAAAAGAAGGCTTGTATTTAAAGATGCCATCCTTTAATTTTGGTGAAAGAAAACATCTGCAAGGCTACATAACCTCAAATATGGGCAAAAATGGTGTTTTTTGAACTTTTAGGTTAGGATATCTCGAAAACCAGAGCTGATAGAGCAATTCTGAGGCCAGATTTGGATTCAGCGCATCATAAACCTTCGGAAATATATAGTCTGGTTTCTGGGTGTGAATGTTGGTTAAATTTTGTCGGCCTGTGTAATCATGTACGCGCTTCGCTAATGTATTGGTTGCTCCGCTTAGCAGCTCAAAATCATACGATTGAATAAAGATAGCGGAAAAAACTTATAGACAAAAATGTTCACAAAAGAATGCTCTATAAAAAAGCTCTGATGTATATTTTCCATAAAATCAATAAAAAAAAAGTTATTACGCTTTAAAACAATTCATCCCTTAATTTTTCGCGTAATTTTGTTTATAACTTTTTTATTATTAATTTTACAATAAACAATTTTGAATGAAAGTTGTAGATACTATTATTATATACAAAAAAGTATTTTACAAAATTTTCGTAACTTTCGAAATTCACGAGATAATCGCAAAAACCAGTTGCACCCTTATTTCCAAGATGGCGGCCGCGGGACACAACCCCCGACCCCAAAAACTCAAACTTTAGTTCACAGTGATGGGATTTACATAATAAAACCATAAACTCGCATACTCCTAAAATTACTAAGTAAAATCTTCTTTTGACTGGACTACGACTGATTGGACGAGTGTGCGAATTCGTGTGAAATGAGCGGCAGAATAACGATTGCCACTGTTGGTAGTTTCCCATCAAACTTGGTTGTTTTCTTTTTATTTTTTATAAATTATTTGGTAGTTGTTTTTTTTTTAAGTATCTCATTTCCTTTGCCAAACGGCCTCTCCCATATTTTAACAAAATTTTTTCTAGTAAAGCAGTAGGTTTTGGATTAAAGTGTACCACGTTCGAGATTTTAAATTAACTAAATGCCATAATTTACTTATTTCTCCACTAAAAATCATTCTCCGAAAAAAATTGCTCGCAATCAACTTCTATAATGATTATTGTTGTTGTGGGTACTTCACCCATAAAGTGGCTAGTAGACCTTCTTTAAAATCGATGTACATTTTGCAAAATTATTCTTGACGTTGAGGTCTGACGCTGACGAGCGGTTGGTAACAGTTACGAGCAAAAGGCGAGGCAAGGACATTTCGAACATTAACTAGTAAGGAAGTGCTAAATTCGTTCCGAACCAAACTTTATATACCCACGCACTATTTAGCAAAATTTAATTAAAACTGGTCTTTAAGTTTTGGAACCACCCAATCTCATATAGAAAAAGAGTTGTAGCTTGTAACATCGGATGGAACGAACGAAAATTTAGTCTTAACTCGTAAAAAGTGGGCGTGGACTTTGCCCGATCTCAATGAAATTGTATCGGATCGAAGTTAGGTGGGCAGCAATACGTCTACCAAGTTTGGGTGAACCTTCGAAATCGTTATCCTGATAAGTGCCTTTACCCGAACATGGGTGTGGATCATCCTATTTCCAAAATTGGAATGCGGGCGTGGTTTTTGACCGATTTCGCCCTGTTTCAAAAGTATTGATTTCTGCCCGCGTTATGGTCTCACGGACAGACGAACTGACAACAATTAAATATAACCGTCATGTGAACAAAATTATATTACCTTTGTGCTCAATAGCGCATGGGTATAAAAATGCAAGTTACATACAATGATTTGCGTAAACACAACGCATTGTAACTGTCAGTCAAGCAAACAAGTCACGCAATGGCTTGTGAATTGCTTTCGATAGGACCCTAACCGCCTAAGGTGGGTACCGCAGCTGTTGAGGTTGTCTTTTGCAGGGTACTAAAATTGTGAAAGTGCTTAAAGCGGTCGAGGTGAAAGCGGGTAGGCTGGTAGGAAGGCAGTTAAGCAAAGTACTCGCATGTATTTAGCAATTCTTTGATTATTTCGATAGTATTTTATTGCTGTCACTATGTCGAGAATTTTTCAAATCGTTGGCGTTACTCACTTTTCACTTCACACAGTTAACAGTTCACTTCACACTTTTCTCTTTGGCAGTTTTCGCAAAATGTTAAACTTTTGTTGGAAAACTTTACAAAATTTCCGGCTACTCCACAAGCCCTTGGGTGAAGCATAGTTTGCCACTTAGTTTTTTTCTTTCTGCCAGTCCACCATGTATTGTTATTGTTATTGCTGGTGTTAGTAAGCAATTTGAGATTTGTAAGACATGCAATTCTGTTTCAGTGCTAAGTGTTGAGTCACGCAAAATTTTTACTTTCGAAAAACTATGCAATTTTTCAAAGCCAATATTTCCGTTCCATTTTCTTTCTTTCTTGCATGACTAAACAAAACGAAAAAAATTGAAATAACAACGAAAATACAATGCAACCACAACATCGAATCACGCGGCAAACCGTTGAACTGCATATGTGCACGCATGCACGCACGCACTCATGCATGCATGCATCCCCGCTTGGACGCCACAACACCACCACCAACACCACCTGTCACTTGCCCGCTGCTATTGTTCCACGAACACTAACTGTGGTTTCAACTCGGCCTCTTTAAACCAAACATCTAATCCACTAGTGCGAATTACTGCTGCGTCGTCTAGCTGCCGCCAACTCCATCAACGCCACCACCAATGGTGCGACTTTCACTGCGTTACCTGCTGCATTGCAGCGTTCCAGTTCGCCTTCCCTCAATTTTAATACACAGGTCTCTTCCCTGCTCTCCACGGATAAAGACAGCGGCATGGGCAGCCCGGTGGGCAGTTCACGTAGCGCGCGTCTACGTCGCCGCAAATACAAATCAGCAACTACGGTAAGTTGGTTGGCACAGGCGAATACGTTGCATCCACGCGTTTCGCAACGTGCTGTCGCCGCTTTCAGTGGTCTTGGCAACACTCTGACCAACGCGCATGGTGGCAATAGCAATAGCAAACACATTGCTGCCATCGAACAGGCATTGGGAGAGGATACGTTGTTGGCTACGGATGGTTTGGATGGTTTAGGAGGAGGCGTAAGTGCAAATGAGAGGCTTCTGAAAATTATCCTAGCACAGGACGAAACCATACATCGCCAGCTGGCTCTGTTAAGGTGAGCTTATGTAACTTTACTGACACAGTCATTTACAAAAGTGTGCAGAAAAATAAAAAATAATGAAAGATTAAAATGTAATAAGGCAATAATAACGTAAAATAAAATAAAATAAAATGAAATTGAATTAAATAACGTAATATGAATAAAATTAAAGAAATAAATAAAAACCAAATAAATAAAATAAAATAAAGCAGAATAAAAACAAAAAATAAATTTTGAAGAAATAAATTAACATAAACGTTAAATAAAAAATAAATAAAATAAAATTTAATTAAGTTGAACTAAATAAAATGAAATAAAAATAAAGAAACTAAAATAAAATAAAAGATATAAATAAAGGAAAAAATAATAATAAATGAAGTAAACTATAATAAAATTAAATTAAATAAAGTAAAAATTAAAAATAAAATTAAAAAAGTAAATTAAAATAAACTATAGTAAGGCAAAATCAAATAAAAGAAAGTTAAACACAAATAAAAAAAAGAAAAAAGAAATAAAAACAAAATAAAAAAATAAAATGAAATATAGTAAGAGAGAAAAGCAAACTTAGGAGAAATAAAATAACATAAATATTTATTAAAAAAATTTAATTAAATACAAATACAATAAAAAAATGAAATAAATTAACAAATTAAATTAAGTAAAGTAAAGCAAAAGTAAATAAAATAAATTAGTTAATAAAACCAAATTCAATAAATTAAAAAATAAAAATAAAATTAAAAAGGAAATTGAAATAAAGTAAAGTAAGACAATATAAAATAAAATAAAATAAAATAAAAGGAAGCCAAGGAGAAAAATAAAATTAGAAGAGATAAACTGACATAAATATTAGATAAAAAAATTAAATTAAATACAAATACAGTAAAATGAAGAATGAAATAAACTAAAAAATTAAATTAAATAAAGTAAAGCAAAATTAAATAAAATTAAGTTGAACCGAATAAAATGAAATAAAAATCAAGTAAGTGAAATAAAATAAAATAAATATATTATATAAATAAAAAAATAAATAAAATGAAGGAAATATAATAAAATTTAAATATAACAAAATGAGATCCAATTATATACAAATAAAATAAATAAAAACAGTTTAACTAAATAAAGTAAAGAAAAAAAAATAAAATAAAATAAATAAAATAAAAGGAAGCAAAGGAGAACAATAAAATTAGAAGAGATAAAATGACATAAAATTAGATAAAAAATTAAATTAAATACAAATACAATAAAATGAAGAATGAAATAAATTAAAAAATTAAATTAAATAAAGTAAATAAAATTAAGTTGAACCGAATAAAATGAAATAAAAATCAAGTAAGTGAAATAAAATAAAAAATTAATTAAAACGAAGTAAATATAATAAAATTTAAGTATAACAAAATGTGATCCAATTATATACAAATAAAATAACTAAATAAAATAAAGGAAAATAAAATACAAATAAAATAAAGAATTAATTACATAAATAAAGTAAAGTAAAAATTAATGATATCAAATACAATAAAATAATTTAAAAAACTAAGTAAAGTGGAATTAACATAAAATAAAATTTAATTAACAATAAAAAATGGAAATAAAAAAAACAATACATAATACCCTCGCGTACAAGTGCGCGGGCATAAAAACTACGAGCACTATCCGAATAATTTTAATGGATGTTACCAGCACTTCTGATTAGAAATATTTTGGAATATACTACAATATATAAAACGTTAAAACTAAAAAAAATTTAAATCAAATGCAATGAAATAAAATGGGTTCCAAATAGGAACGTGGTCCCAAAATTAAGCGATTTCGGTTTTTTCGCGTTCTGAAGTACCGAGCGTTGGCATATATTAATCCCGTGATCTCGGTGTTCAAGTTTACTTTAAAGATATTCCGAAATCCCTGGATCGAAATTCTCCGCTGATTTGGGCATCCGTAGCACTCAGCGAAGTCTCAGGTAAAGTTATATTAAACATCTTTTGAAAGCTTGCCGTCTATATACAAAGTGCAAAGTGGAAAGATAAAAAAATAAATTTACTGCATGGTTTGCAAACAAAATGTGGGCAAAACGCAGAAATGTATCAAAATGATTAAACGAAATTAAATAAATTACTCTTTCCTATAGTACTTATTTTTAATTATTAGTTTTTGATTGCACTCATAAAAAAATAAAGTTTAATCAACTTTTAGTTATTAATTGTCCTTACACTTAAAATTTGCCCAACACCTTTGGAACGCCAATTGGTGAAGCAAATGTTCTAAATGTTTTCTCGCTTTATTTCAATGAACGATAAACTCCGACTAACCTCCCATTATCGGACAACGACGATTTGTATGATTTTATTAATATTATATTTTCGCTGAAATCACCGTTTTGCTGCTGGGTCTGATACAAATCCACCTGCTGTAACTTTTCATTTTGGTTGTAGTGACAACCACTCTGACAACTCTGATTGAGTATATCACATATGCACATACATGCATATGTATGTGCATACATAGCCCCAAAATCGGCACTGAAAAATTCGAGGAGAAATTCGGTAATATATGGCGCTAACAAAAAACATCTTTAAAATTATGTCTATTAAAATTTTGGTTGATGCTAAGTAAAAAAATTATAAGAGAAAGCAGCAATTATTTTCCCAGTCACCATCATTTTTACGCAATTTTCTTCATTGTTTTCAATTAAAATTGGTGGAGCGCAAATATAATGCTCATTCTCCCATTCAGCACACTTTTGTATGTAACAGTACTTCTAATGTAAAATACTTTTAACGCTGCTGCATATTTCGTTTATTTATGCATTGTTTATTCACTCATGTTTGCTCTTGTTTTTGCAATTTTCTCGCTACACCTTTATGTTTAAATTGTTCTTTTCATATGCACACACAACCGCATCAAATACAAACAAACAGAGAAAAAGAGCGACAAATTTCAAAAATTGAAGAGGAGAAGCATCGCGTGCGGGAGCGCGAATTGGGGAAAAATTACCTGCTCGAAACGTACCTGAAGGGCCTGGATGAAGCAAATGGGGAGCCCGATTTAGAGGCGTGCACCGATGTGGGATTGGCCGATAGTCCAGTTAATGAGTTCAGTGATGTTCGCTTTGCCCACACTGCTGCTGTTGACTGTGGCGATGTGGTTGGCAATGATGATGTGGAAATTTATATAGGTAAGTTGGAACTATTTTAAAGGGGGTAGGTTAAATTTGTTAAGCAAGACATGCTTTTAAGAGTTTTTTTTAATGGGTTTAGTGAAAGTTTATTCGGGGTTAATATCCATGTAATAGCCCAAAATTTGAAAAATATTTTTTTGAATTTTCATTGCAAAAAATACACAGCGAAAGTTGTTTACAAAAGTTGTGTACGAAGTTTGGGTGAAATCCCCGACGAAGCGCTAATCCAATGGCGAAGAAATTGAAGATATCTGACTGTAGCATCCGCCACATACTGAAAAATGATCTCAAAGTCAAGCCTTCCAAGATCCAAAAGGCGCATTATCTAACGTCGAAGCAGCAACAAGTCAGACTTGAGAAAGCGAATTTTGGAACATTGTCAATTCGGTCAATTTCCGAACATTGTGTTTTCTGACGAGCATTTTTTTCAAATTGAGCAATTCGTAAACGATAGGGTTTATTTGACCGACCGTTCATACGAGAATTTGAGTCATCGTTTGGCCACCTGGAGGCAGCACTCGCCACAGGTAATGGTTTGGGGCGCTGTAACGCCGCTGTAACCGCAGATGGGTGCTCTCCAATCGTTTTCATCGAGCCTCCGCGAAGATAAATGCGAAATATTAACGAGAAAGTATTCTGAAGGTTTCTTTGAACCCGTGGGCAGACAAACATTTCGGTGGCCGACCATGGACGTTTCAACCGGACTCGGCATCTTCTCACAAAGCTCGAGTGAACCAAAAATGGTTAAAAAAAAGAGTGAAGAGAGGTTAACGTTTCAGTTCCAAACCGATTGGCAGAAGTACAGGGTCCGGCACTCGAAATGTAACTAATTAAACAGGCCATACATTTGGTTTTCGCGTTTATTCTGGGCAAAATGCTTCCTCACGCTTGTAAACAATACTCTGGACTGTCATTTAGCCAACTAACAGACAGCTGATATACGGGCACGAGCGGTCTGAAGTTGGTTACACCTCGAGTGTCGGACCATGTATATATATTTATATTGGCGCGTACACCCGTTTTGGGTATTTGGCCGAGCTCCTCCTCGTCTTGATGTTGTTCCACAAATGAAGGGACCTTTCAAGCCGACTCCGTATGGCAAATATTATTTTTGAAGTGAAAACTTCTTTAGAATCGTTGGGAGTGATTTGTGACTCGATGAAACGAAAAAGCGACACTACGAAGCGTTATATGTTGATATACGTATATGTGTGTGGCTGCGTACTGCTGAGCCACGCTAGTATAGTGAGTATTGTAGTATGTATACTACTCTGCCTATTACTTGCTTTGGTGTTTAGTTCAAGCGCCATACGTTTGTATGTTTGTATGTATGCTAGTACGTATGTGTGCGCGCCTGCGTATTACGGAGCCACGGTGAGCGAGAAGGCATTATGTATACCTATACTACACAACCTAATGCTTGCTTAGACCAAGCGTCCTACGAATGTTTGTGTGTATGTTAGTACGTCTGTGTAATATACGCGTTACGACGCTCATAATAGCAACGGCGTGTGCTGTATTGCGTCCGTATTTTTATATTCGTAAATATTTTCATTTTAAATATTTACCGCAATTGCAGGCGGTGTTGCAATATACCACAATCAAAATGACGGTGCTCCTATTGTATTGTAACTCCACAGATAGATCTGAATGCACAGCAACTAGAATCATTGTCTGTTCAGCGATCTAAAGTGGGAGAAATATTTGCATGCGAAACCAGATTGAGCAATGGAAAAACAGTTTTAATTGTGGCAATTTATATTTCACCGAATCAATCAATAAATAGCATCACGGAATTCATTCACGAAAATTTAATAAAGTATTATATACACCAGAAGTATCGCGGATACTTAGAAAAGATTACGATAAAGTTCCAATGATTTTAAGTGGCGATTTTAACGTAAATTTTGCATTGGATTGACTTTCTCAATACAATATTCAATTTAAAAATGTGTGAATCGACAACACGATCAAACCAACAATTGACGCGGTATTTCAAAGATATGTTGACAACATCGAAACCAAAGCATTTGTATCATATTTTACCTATCATAAGCCAGTCGTATCATTTGTTGAAATTGGAAACATTGAGTGAATTGAATAATAATAAAATTAAGAAAATAAAATATGAGCTTTATAGCAATATTATAATGAACCTATAATTATCCCGCTCCTAACGCTGCTTTCGTCTCATTCTCTCTCAGTTTGTTTTACGGAAGGTTTCACTTCTATCGCGTCTAACCGTTAGACTGGTATTTTATTTTTATGATTAGCTTTTTCATAGCAGATATACACTCGGAGGCTTGCTATTTCTTGCCGAGGGGCGACCGCTATTAGAAAAAAAACTTTTCTTAATTTTGGTGTTTCACCGGGATTCGAACCTACGTTCTCTCTGAATTCCGAATGGTAGTCACGCCCCCACCCATTCGGCTACGGCGCCCGCCGTCCTTTAAGCTCCTTTAAACAAATTTAATTCACGAGAAAATAAAAATCTGAATAGGCGGCATTGCTATATATATAGATAATCTCTAATTTGACGTGCATACTGGCCAACTATGCGAAATATTTAGAAATTATTTTTAATTTATTTCAGACCGTTGGCAAAGGAAGGAAGGTGTCTTTAGTAGAAGTGAAAATTCAAACCCCACAAACTGGCCCAAGCACATCCTGCTTGTAATCACCGTATCAATTAGTATGGATTTCAGGCACTATTTTTATAAATATTTATGACTGTGAAAAAGTGTAAAGCTTCTGAGAAACTCACGAATGGTCACTCTTTGTGCTACTAAAAAATGTGGCGCCACATGGAAAATAAATGCACGGTGACATTGAGTTATTAACAAAATCTTTTTCCTTTGCATATAAATGTGTTCATATTAGCGATGACTTAAATTTGCATATATCATGAAATTGTTATAAACTTCGTTACATGCCCCTATACATACATGAACCAACACATGTGTATTTGTGGACGTGAAAGAATTCGATGCATAATGTATAGGGAATGAGTAAAATCGTAACACATTGCCGGTGCTGCTATCTAGCACTCAGACTTTTTGTAGGAAAAAACTGAAATTTTTTACTCACATTTTCACATATTTCGTGCACTTGAAAAATTCAGAAAAAAATATATAATTGTGGTCACAGAAATAAGTATTTTTGTAATATTCTCAATGTTTTTTATGTTCAATTTTTTCGTTAATTTTTTATAAAAATATAGTTCATTGAATAACAAAAATTTTATAAATCAAAATTCCACATTTTTTAAATTTTCTTCAATATAAAGCTCATATTTAGAAGTCTTTTATATAGGTGTGAATGTCCAACAAAAAAATTTGGAACTTATACTTTAATATACCAAACTTAAATGGGTTATAAAAATGTATATCTAGGAGTTTCCTAAACACTTTGACTAAAAAGTTGAAAATTAATATATGTTGGTCATTTTTTGAAATTTGTTACATTTTTGTGAATTTTTTACAAAGTGTGAAAGTTAGATTTACAAAGTAGCTTGAAATATTGCGAATATTGTAGAAAGCTGTGCTACTCAGTTGTGCGACCACAAGTGTATTTTGTTTTTGTGCTCGCGCTTAATTTTTTGTAGTAGCCTTTTGGGTGATTTATGAGCTCTTTGTGCACACTTGGTTGACAGTTCTGCTGTCAGTCTTGCTATTATTTTCCTTTTTTTTTTTGCTTTTTGGAAAAATGCTTAAGCACACACCCACAAAAATACATGCATAAGCATACCCACCTGCGAATGTTACATATTAAAGAGATAGTACCGTGATCAAAAAGTTCCCAGAATATATTCAGAAAATTCTAAATACAAGTTTATTCCACAAAATTGATTTTATCGCCTTCAAAGTAATTCCCATCAACTGCAACGCACTTATGTCAGCATTTGATCCAAATCTACCATAGAAACATTTCTGGAACTAAATTTTTGGTATAGCTTTCGGAGCCGTTTTCGAATTTTCCATTACTTCCTTTCCGCTATTCCTTTCGCAGGGAGCCATATCAGATAAATTTGATGGCTGTTGGATGGCATGTGCGTCGTTCTGGCAAAAGTACAAACCCGTTGTTGTCCATAAAAACCCTGAGCATCGCTATATTTTTTGATTGAAAAGGACGTGGGTTTTTTGTTATTGGTTCATCCGAGCTCCCCACTCACTCGCCTGATGTCTGTACTGCGTGTCGTACTCATAAACCTGCATACCCTCGTCTCTGCCCCTGTAATTATGCGTTTGATGAATGTTGGCTTCGGATTCATGTTCAGGTCGAACACGACGATGTCGATGACCAACGTGGTCCCTATTTTGAATGATATTCAGGTGTTTTGGAACCAACTTTGCAGCAACACGGTGCAATCCCAAGTCATTAATTACATTGCCCTGAGCGGATCCATAACCAATGTTTAATACCTCATCATCCCGGATGGACTCACGACCTCTTCTGAAGCATTCATATGCACTCATGAATGACTTTTGAATTGATTATCAGTATTTAGAGTATCAATACCAAGAGTTTTCTAACATTTCTAAGGTTTTCGCACGATTGAATCCAGTTTCATTTCTAACGCAAAATGTAATACAAACTCGTTGTTGCAAATTCAAACCCATTTTTAAAACTGTAAACAATTGAAAATACATTTAGAGGTAAATTTACTCAAGACGGGTTAACTTTTACAAGTATCAAGCAGAGTAGGCATGGTAATCATAGATGTAACAACCTTACAAAAAAAAACTGAACTCAAATCAGTTTACTTATAGCGTCACCTGGCGGTTGTTCCGGGACTTTTTGATCATGGTGGTTTATACATGTATGTGTGTACATACAGTGTTGGACAAGAGATATTAAACTGTTGTCTATTATTGGCAATATAATCACTTACACTGGCGAATACTAAATAATACAATTATTTCGAAATAAAGAAGAAATATTTAGTTTAACAAAACAAAAACAATCTCGAATTTATTTTACTCTTTTATTAATATTTGTTATGATTAAACCATTTTTTTAATACATAGGTAGAAGCTTAGAGGTTGTTAATGATTTCTGGAGGAATTCTTCTCTATGCTACTTCTGCTGTTTCAATTAACTAATTTTTGTATATATTGACACATTTTCTGCCTATCCTATTATTTAAAACTTGCCGGAGATATTATGTGGATTGAGCCGACCATTTGAGGGCAGTGCTTCTTCAATTGTGATTAAATTTTCTATGAGCTTCGAGATGTGCGACTGGCGCATTCCACTCTTAATGGGGAAGCTTTACACAGGATGTTTTTGAACTTTAATCAATATATATGTTATTTATTCGGTCACTGCTAAACCCGGAAAAGAACATCTCCATATATAACTCCAGTGGTATAACTCCGCCAATTTATTTATTTATTTATTTATTATTAAAGTCAACATACAACCATAGGTTATTTTTACAATGATTGACCTTAAGAATAGTTTACATAAACGAATTAACAGTAAAATCGAAACTAAAATTAGAATTAAAATTACAGATAGTAGTAAAGAAGTAATATATAAGTTGGAGAAAGTATTAAAAGGAAAGTAAGGTAAAAAATAGTAGTAGCAGGAGTAGGGATTAATGGGAAGAGATTTAAAGTACATTCAGCAATTTTCGGCAAGATAGCGAAGCAATTTATTTTTGAAACACGAGCTTTCTTTTATACGTTTGATTTTGTAAGGTAAGGTATTCCAGAGACGGACAGAGAACACAAAGTATTGACGTTCAGTCACCAAACAACTGTATTTCATCGGGACTAAGTTTAACGAACGGCAGGACTTTAAAGGCATAAGTCGATCTTTGAGGTATCTGGGTTTCTGAGTGTTTATGATCTTGTGGAGTAAAACTAAACATTTAAACCTAAGCAAGTCGTTAAAGGATACGGAAGCAATTTTTTTCGCAATCTTAGTGCTTATTTCGTGGTTGCCGAAATTTTCTCACTCCGTCTTCGTATCTCGAATGAAATTTGAATTCATATAAAAATAGTACAGTTGTCCAGCGCTTCACTGACCAAGTAACGAGTTCTGAAGTAAACTGAAAATGTTTTAATTGATTTTCTCATGAAGTAAATGGCATTTCAGCTGTCCTACATTTCTTTTGTCCAACTGCACATGCTCTTCTTTGCACAGACCTGCTGTTTACTTGAAAGTTTAGGACTTTAACTATGCTTGGTAATGATTTATCTGGATGCTCGTTTGTTTCTATACATGAGTATGAGTCAGTCTACTTGTTGTATTGTTGCTTTAGAGCGCCCTCCTCGAGAGTGAAATTCTACGGTTCTAACCTGAATTTGGTTATTGGTTGGTTAAACAGACTTTAATAATTAATGTTTTTCAGTTGAACTAATTGTTTTTTTATAGCTGTTATTACTTTTTCACTCAATGAAATATTAACACATTTTAATGCGTCACAACTTTAGCATTCACTTCAGATTCATCAAATAAAATCTTACTGAGAAAGCTTAAACTGCGCACCGCACGCACACTCGTGTACAATTAACGGTATTTTCGTTGCTTACTATGATAAATCGCGACGAGTCCAATTTGTTTAGTCTTAAAAGACTTTGTTAAATTTTATTCGGCAATTTTCTAAATTTATATTGTATTAAGTCTGTATTAATACGTAGTTCGATATGTTTTGTTCGACACTGTATATGTGTATGTACAGGGTCTTACAAAATACGCGCCTTGATGTTGTTTTAAAATGAAAGATTCTTGCTATTTTTATTCAAAAAACAGTTCTCAACAATTATATGTGAAAAATGGCATCATTTAAATGTCCACCATCAGCACGGCTACAGGCAAAATCTGCCAAGCAGTCGATTCATGTAAGCACACATTGTTGAGAACGTCGAGATATCGGTGCTGAAAGTAGTTCAGCAACACTTTGCGCTACAGAAGCAATATTCTCAACTGAACGTCCAGTTTTTGGATAATAAGTTTCATAATAAGTTTTGCCAATTTTAACGCGTTGCTCCATCGTGCAAAGTTTTACATCTGCCTACCTACTTGACAAATGTCAAAGATGATTTAAAAAAGGCAATTATTCACTACTGACTCCAGGGCGTCACTTTTGAAAGACATGTATGTACGTACGCACATGTGTATACGTACTTGTAGGCAAAGAACTTAAAATTAAAATTGTAAACCTCTCTTAAAGTTTTACGAAGTTACAATACAGACAGAAACACTTAGTACTAAGTACTTAGTCCTGCCATATACTAAATTATGTTTTAAATTTTATATTAAATTCCGAGACGTAAATACAGAACATAAACAAGAAGCAGAATAGAAAGAATAAGCGAATGTATGTGGAAAGCCAAAAATATATGTTGAATAAATCGTGCGCCAGACACATCCGCACCAGCATACATTTGCGCAGAAAAGTGCATTTATTTCCGGTATTGACGTCACTCAGTTGCCAAATTCGCTAAAAATAAAAAAAGCGGTTTTCGGAAGACGCCACCTTCTACATGCTTTTTCTACATTTTAACTGTTCAGATAATGCAACTGGTTTGCAAAAATGTTTCATTCCAAACTAAATTATGCAATTCAGTTTGCTTTAAAATGACAGGTGATTAGCATGGAGCGGGGTGACATAGAAAACCACATCGTGGGAATTTGCATGGCGAAAGTGCGGAAATAGTGCGAGCTAGATATTCACGTAGTTAGAAACAGCTTTGCAGAATCACAATGTCTGTGTATCACAGCATCACTCAATTCTTAGAATAATCTCAATCGGAGGATAGGACCAGAACCTTACGTTCTGGCACAGGCAGAGCCATAAAAGTTGTGCTGGAGTGAGTTCACCGAAATCTTTTAACTTCTCGGTTAAATGAAACAAGATTGCAGATATGCATGTAAAAAACTTTTCCAGTGGCGCGCTAGCAACGCCCATGAAAATATATTTTTACGTGGGAAACAATTATTACAGTGGACTAAATTTATACTAAACAAAAAAACAAAGCATATACAAATACATCGGATGAATGGGGAAATACTATAGCAAGGGTTCAGTGAGGGTAGCATCTTCAGTGAGGTTAGCATACGTTGTGGTTTGGTAGGCAGTGTCCCATAAAGGCGTCAATGTCACTTGTGTATGTATTTTTGCGAAAGGGTGAATAATTTAATAGGAATCGTCTTCAATGGAAAAACGTTTGTCCTTCAGCAAATTCTGTTCCAGCATATAAAGGTAAAACAACCAAAGAACATATGAAATTTTATTTGTGCTGAAGATTAGGCTTCGGGTAGCCTTTAAGGTTTCCCATCGAAATTTCGAGAATCTCAAACACCTGGTGGCTCAAAATGAATTTCCCTATCAGAAAGTTTATAATTTTGTAAATGGCGTCGTATGTCAATCCAATTTGACACTTCTGAGAACTAGACAGCTGCGGTGTACAAACAGGCAAGTGATAAAGAGCGTAAAGATCGAAATATAGAGTTTCAGCACTCAAAATCATGTTTTTGATTTCTTAAAAAAGTTATTTAAAAGCAAACAGCATCGAAATCCAATTCCCATAGAGGAACAAGACATGCTGCTAGAGCATGTAAAACCTGTACTAACATTTTTCTTTGGATTTAAATGCATATGGAAGTACGTATGATCACACACATGTTCACTATTCTACAGGGTATAGAAACAGTGGGAAATGTAGATGCAATTTCTGAAGTATTGCACAGGACTGTAACTAACGTTGAGCCCAGTGCTCATACTGCCTCGGTAGGAAGTTTAATTCGGGTTTAAGTCCTCATACAAGAAAAGGGTACATTAAACCAAAGCGGCTTTTAACGGATAAAGGTTGTTTGACCGGGCTCCTCTTCCTATTTGTGGCGTGCGTTTTGATGTTGTTCCACAAATGGAGAGACCTACAGTTTCAAACTGACTCCGAACGGCATTATTTTTTATTAGGAGCTCCTTCATGGCAGAAATGCATTTGGAGGTTTGCCATTGCCTGTCGAGGGGCGACCGCTATTAAATGGTTTTCTTCATTTTGGTGTTTCACCGAGATTCGAACCTACGTTCTCTGAATTCCGAATGATAGTCACGCACCAACCCATTCGACTACGGCGGCTGCTGATCTTAGCAATTATACCATATGTGAAAAAAGACATCATTTAAATGTCCACCATGAGCACATCTGCAGGTAGAATTCGCTATTCCCAGATATTGATGCTGAAGGTTGTTCAGCGACACTTTGTGCTACAGCTGCAATATTCTTAATAGAATGTCCTGTTATTGCTCTGTCAGTCCTGTTTCTATCTTCGAACGAACCAGTTTCTTTATATTTTTCCACCAGCCTTTGAATTGTCGACTCGTGCAGACGATTATTTGCAGCCAAGATATCACAAAGTTCGCGGTATGTTCTTAAAGATCATCTATTTTCATAATAAGTTTCAATAATTTTAACGTGGGATGATGAAACATGACATAAGCGAAATATATCGTCTATAAAGCATTCACTATTCACATCTAGGCGTCACTTTTGAAATTCCCTTTGTTATAGGGTACACTAAAATCATTTCGACATGATGTGCTTCTTTGAAATTCTGTAAAACTAACTGTTGGTCGAAATAGGACTATGTTTTTGGCTTAGGTATTGGTTGGTTAAAGTTGTGGTTCGCCCAGAAACCAACTAGCGCTTCCGTTCAATTGTGTAGCCACAACCTCGCTACCAAATTGTTTAATGGTAATTTACAGTATGACTATATCCAGACTGTGTAGGTCAGGAACCTTATTAGGTTTTCGACACCTAAGCCAGACAGTTGTTCGAGACTCTCGAACAGCGGTTTGCCCAGGGTTGCCCTATAAGGCAGAGCATTCACAGAGGAAATGGAAAAACGTTTCGTTTTTCTCTGGTTGTTTACAACTGTGGCAGTGTGTGTCGTGAGGGATGCCCGTTTTGGTTGCTTGTTCCCCGATAAATCTGAAACTACGACTGTCGTGGGCCAGCAGGCATCCCTTCGTTTTATATTTGTCAGAATAGTTGGATGGAGAATGTTTGTTTGTGGTTGTAGGTGGACCATAACGTTCTGCTAACGTTGCAGATTGTCTGGTATCTCCATCTACTTATCGCGATTTGTAGATATTTTAAGTAAATTGCACTCTTAATTGCACCCAGTGGTGTGAATATCGATTTTGCAATAATGTAATTCATGGCAGATCCCCCTCTTGCCAGTTCGTCTGCTTTTTCGTTTTCTTCGATGTTCCGATGTCCCGCTACTAAATTAAAGTAATTTTAGGTTTACACTTAATGTGGTAAGGCTGATGTGTTGCACCAGTTTAGAGGTTGTTATAACTGAATCCAGTGCCTGTACTTCCGCTTGGAAGACGCTGCAAATATTGGGTAGCCGCGTAGTGAGAATATATACCAGTTTCAGCACCACAATCCATTTTTGAACCCTCTGCGTAGACTGTAGTGTCGAAGTTGATTAGTAAAAGTCCCTTACTGCATTCCTCCCGAGATGGAAAGAGAGTGGCAAAATTTCTATTGAATATTACCGTTGGGATGATGTAAGTATGTCCTGGGAACGTTTTTAGGGCAAGCTCTTCTAATTTTGGGTGTGCTTCTTCGTGAAGTAGCTGAACAATAGAATCTCTTAGTACAGAATCCGTACTAGTGTTTGTATTCTTTTCGGTTTCGTATTCCTATTTGTATTCGTATTCGTAGTAATATTAATACTCGCAGTTTTATTCGTACCCATACCCGTATTCGCATTCATACTCGTTTTCGTATTAATATTACCATCAGTATTTTTTCGGTTCTGTTAGAACTCAATTGCTTGCTTTGCGCTGGGGCAGTAAAAGTGGTAAATGTGCCATGAGCCATGACATGGGACATTTCTGAGTGTTTTCAGGGCTTGCAAGTTTTCATTTCGATAGTTGTTTGTTGTGGTTGTAGTTTTTCCTTTCATCAATATATAAGTAATGGATTTCATTCAGCATTTACCAAGTCGTAACCATCTAGTCTGATCAATCGTTTCAGGCGGGTTGCTGGTGCTAAAACCTGCAATGCTTTGAGTCTGACAAAGTCGAAGAGAATTTGCCTGAATTTGAAACAAATATAGTGACAGGGACTACGTTAGGTTACCCTTGATCAGGCCCACTTATTGTCACACAGTACAACAATCCAAGAAAACTGAGCCTGAACAAAGTTCGGGACGTTCGAGTCTAATTGGACGGCCACTATTAGTTTCACCTAACCTAAGAATCATCAAGAATACAAAAACCTCCATCGCCTAGAATTACGTTAACAAAATAGCACCAAAAGCCCCAGCAGCAAGCCAAGTATACACAAACACACAAGAATGAATTGACATATGGTATGTTCACTGCTCAGCGCACTCTTATAAATTCGACGCACAAGGACGTCAGTTCAAAAATGGCGAAATAATATTTGCGCAAGGTTACCCACAATATATACGAGTAGTACATACACAAACGCACAGTAGGGGGCACCACGTGCACATTTACACACGCACTCGCACCTATACAGATCACCATTCGAGTGAAGCTGCATTCAACAGAAATGCAAACAAGCTCCAATATAAATAACATCAACAAGGAGTACACAAAATCAACAAAAGAAAAGTTGAAAAATATGTAGCAAATGAAGCTAGGTGTTGAGGTATGAAGGTAGTGGAACCATGACGGATGTGACTTCATTTGGATGGCAGTAGTAAAATCGTACGTACAGCAAATCATAATCGTAATAAGCTCCGAAAATACTGAAATTTTAATATAGAGTGCAAGGGTCCGTGTACTCCGTGTGCATCGTTGAGCATTAAAATGCCAACAGCAGTCAGTGCTTTAAAATTAGCGAGTTGATATCGTAAAATGTGGCGCTGATAGCAATCTTTGAGGCGCATACTCGCATGTGAAGGAAGGGGTATTCGTGTATGCGGGTAAGCGAAAATTTTTGGTTTTGTGGCTTGTTTGTTGTTCTGGTTAAAACAGAAAAGGCTAGAATTATAAAAAAATCGTTTAAAAATTTGTTTTAGTTTTTTTTATTGAATATGTGTAATTATATAAAATCCAAAAAAATACGATATTTGAAAAAAGATTTATGACCATGTTCAAATCGTACCAAGGTACATTGAATAGGTCGTACCAGTAGAACAAAAGCAACAAGAGTAATGTATTTTGTTTTTGCTTTTGGTCGCTAAAATATCAAAATCTATGAATTAATATGAACTGTTAGGAGTAATTTTATTTGTAATTTAAAAAATTTGGAGACCAAATAAATAGAAAAAAATATCGAATCAACTGCACTACTTTTACTACCTGATTAATGTGCCTTGGTTTGTACTCAACTTTATTCAGAAAAATCAGTTTTTTTTTTCAAAAACAATACAAAATTTCCAAGTTAATTTTTCTTTAAGCCAGTGCATATGCTTCAAGAATTTCTGTAATACGAAGGTTGTCTTTTATATTTTGCGCCCAACAATGAAAACACGGTAAGATAATAATCAAAATGGCTTCATTGCCCTTCAAAATTTCCTACTTAGAAGTCAAGCCTTTTAACAGCAATATTTTCGATTGCTGTTTTGTTTCCGGCTCATATGCATAGATCCAAGATCCAAGATTCGTTATCTATAACGATGAGGCTGAATTTCTTCAACACGAATCCTTTTTGGGCAATGCCAAATTGTGCTCGCCTTGGATACAAATTGTATTCACAACCAGTTATTCATGCAATATTGAATGTATAGGGATCCTAATAATGCCTAAGGATGCCTTTATCTCGAGATATGCCACATGATTATCTTTTGCCGCACATTAATCGTTTTTTGATCCTCCAAGGATCGATCGCTGATTTACAAGCGTTTGTCAGTAGCTAAATAAGTAATTAACAATCAATGGTAATCCTTAACTATCGAGATGTAGGTTTATGAATACGACAAGCAATTCAAATATAGAAAAATATGATAGAATGAACCAGGACCAAAAAAACTACGTCGTTTTCAGTCAAAAAAGGCGATACTTACAGTTTTTGTAGATCACAAAACTATTGTACACCACCAAGTTTTGGCAGAAAGTGAGACATTTAATAAAGGCCACGGTATTATTTGGGCGTTATGAGACGTTTATGTGACGCAATTCGCCAAAAAGAAAGGTTTTGTGGGGAAACAACTGATGGATTTTGTAACAGTGAATAATCTTGTAGTTTGAATTTTTTAAATATAGGAACTTTCGTATTATTTCTTTCAACTTATTCCGGGATCTTTGGTAATCGGTGCCTTCCTGGTTCGGCACTGCCTTTCCCACTCTAATCGTAAGTTATAAGGATCTCAGACAGCTTTGAAAAACAACAAATTCCGTAAAGAGAGGTTGTCGTATTTCCTAAAAAATAAAATACCAATTATTCAATTATTCATTTTAAAAAATAGGCAACCCTTGTACTAACTGTGCGGCTATACCAAATATTGTTTAAAAATAATATCGCCAACCGTTTATACCGGAGCTTCTATTCCGCTTCGTGCCTTGTTCTTTGCAGAAGTGGTTGCTTATGACAGACAGTGAGGAGGCGTGATAGGTATTAGTCCCATCTTTTTATGCCGTAATTTATATCTTATGTTCAAAGAGTGGGGAATTAACCTTATATTATGAAATTACTTATTAAATTAAGATGTGAATGCAGCGCCAAATATGCGAATCTATGACAATTGCTCCTTACTCGTCAAAGTAAAACGACACGATTATCTAAGCCAAAGTGAAAAACAAAACCCAACATTAGATTTAGTTCAGTTGACATGCATAATGCCAACCCTGTATAAGAGAGAGAAGAAAGCGAAGAGCAATAGAAAAAAGAGGTTGTCTGTAAAATCGGTTTACTGACGATAGTTTAACGTGATAACGTCTAAGAAAATACTGATTGAATGGTTGCATTTTTCAAAAGAAAATTTTAATTATAAACTTTAACATAACATAATAAACTTTAACATAACATAACATAACATAACATAACATAACATAACATAACATAACATAACATAACATAACATAACATAACATAACATAACATAACATAACATAACATAACATAACATAACATAACATAACATAACATAACATAGCATAACATAACATAACATAACATAACATAACATAACATAACATAACATAACATAACATAACATAACATAACATAACATAACATAACATAACATAACATAACCTAACATAACATAACATAACATAACATAACATATCATAAAGCATTCACCAACAGCTTTGATTTGATACCCATATTGTACATACACGTCCGAAGGTTACCAGGGTCCACGTTTTGACCTATATCTCGAGACCCTATGTACCAATAGGTATTCAAACTATACGGAAATCATCTTCAATACCTACTTAACAATGTGTGTAAGTTTGGTTTAATTCGGTTCAAAGACACGGCGGGTCCACGTTTTGGCATATATTTCCAGACCCTAGTCATCAATAGGTATGAAAATTACCCCGTATTAAAGCACTTATCAACAGCTTCCATTTGATACCCATATTGTACATACACAAGCAAAGGTCACCCGGGTCCACGTTTTGACCTATATCTCGAGACCCCAATCACGGAGCGGCATTAAAAATACTCTGTACTAAAGCATTCACCAACAGCTTCAATTTGATATCCATATTGTACAAACACATTCTGGGGTCCACGTTTTGGTCTCTATCTCGAGACCCTAGTCACGGAGCGGCATGAAAAATACTCTGGACTAAAGCATTCACCAACAGCTTCCATTTGATACCCATATTGTATATACACATCCGAAGGTTACCCGGGTCCACGTTTTGACCTATATCTCGAGCCCTATTTCCAAAATAAAATATAGTCCATGTTACTCGTGGATGATGTAGTTTCGAATGGTGAAAGAATTTTTAAAATCGGTCCAGTAGTTTTTGAGCCTATTCATTACAAACAAACAAAGTTTTCCTCTTTATAATATTAGTATAGACAACATATCTTATATATATGGTAAATATTACCATACATTTTTTCCTTCATATATAATAAAAAAATTAATAATAATAACATTAAAACAACAGGTATTATTAACAAACTTGGTTTTATTTTAAATTCTTCAAGTGAATCAAATTAATAATAATCAATAAGAAGGCATATGCACATACAAATACATGAATTTATATATATACATATGCGCATATACATACATATATACGCTCACTTAAGTAGGAGAGAGCAAGATGTCGAACGTTGCCGTTCGTTTGCTTTGTTTGCTTTGTCGTTCGTTCCGCGCTTTCGCTTGCAGTTCATTCAATGCAATGAGCAAGGTAACTACATATGAGCAAGGTAACACTAATGAGCAAGGTAACACTAAAGAGCAAGGTAACTACACATGAGCAAGGTAACGACACATTTTTTCGTGCGTGCAGCCTGTTAAATCGAATTATAAGACGTTATCACGTCAAAATCAAATGTATGGCAACAATATATCAGGTCAGTCCTTAAGTTCGTGCGTTTTTGAAAGGTGGTTTTAAAATTAATAAAGAAGATGTTGGAAGTATTTATTAATCAATAATATATTTTGCTTCATTATTTACAACGTCTTTCCGACGTTTAGGCAAATTTTTAATTCCAAGCTCAAAAAATTGTTTATCCTTGGAGCCAAAATACGCTTCGATATCTCTTTTTATAACTTCTTTTGAGGAGTAGTTCTTGTTACTCATATGGGATTGAAGTTCACGGAAAAGGTGATAATCACAAGGTGCAATATCCGGAGAGTTTGTTGGATGCGGCATTAGCTCTCATCCGAGCTTGTTCAGCGTGCCTAATGTTTGCCTTGCGGTACGAGGTCTTGCGTTGTCGTTGTGAAGGAAGCTATTCACTAAAGGCGGTCGATTTTTTTTAAGTGCCTCATTCAGGTTTGATGGCTGATGGGAATAATAATCAGCAGTTATCGTCTGGTTTGGTTCCACAAGTTCATAATAAAAAATACCGGCCATATCCCACCAAATAGACAGAAGAATCTTCTTGGGGTGAAGGCCATCTCTAGGGGTCGGTTCTGGTGCTTCATCTTTATCTAACTATTTGCGTTTGCGAACAGGATTATCGTAAAAGACCCATTTTTCACCACCAGTAACGATACGGTTAAAAAAACTTTCATTTTCAAGCCGTTGCAGCAGCTGAAAACACACATTCACTCTGTGCTGAAGGTTGGCGACGGAAAGTCTATGCGGAACCCATTTTCCCAGCTTTGAAACCTTTCCCAACTGAACCAGGTGCCTGTGAACTGTTCCATACGATTAATTCAACCTCTGAGCTATCAAATCGACTGTCAAATTCGGTTCAGCTTCCACGAGTTCGAGCAAGGCGTCGGAGTTAAAGACTGCAGGACGACCAGCGCGAGGGGCATCCTCCACGTCGCAGTTACCACTTCGGAAATCTGAAAACCACTTTTGCGCAGTCCTTTCTCTCACGGTATCCTCTCCGTGAACAGTGTTTATTTCTGCAGCAGCAGTTGTTGCATTTTTACCTTTTTTATAAAAAAATTCAAAATATGCCTCTTATACACGTTCGAAGATTCCATTTTATTTTTTAATAATACGTGCTCCACGATTAAAATCACTTGTTGAATGCACAATATATCAAAAAAAAAAAAAAAAATATAAATAGTTCCGCGAATAATTTTTTGTATGTAAAAATAGTACAAAAGTGAAATTATGGGTAAAATACGCACGAAAAACCGCCTTCTTCAATATTCATGTTGATATACTTGTACAATATCTCCTGTAGGGTCGATAAAGTGGAAACAGAAGCATATTTTAATAGAATCACGTTAATTTTTGAAAAGATTCTGCTTTGATTCCAAATCTTCGATTGCCAATATGGGTTTGAATTTATATTGAGTCCCTCCGCATACATATTTTCTTATAGGTTAGTTCCCGGTTACGATCCATTTGGCTATGGCGGCCGCAAGAAATAAACATATTTAAATATTTTGGAAAAATGGGCGTATTATCGCCTGCTATCGGTAAATGGGCATGCCTACGAAAATTCCTTGTCCAATTCTACCAAAGTTGTTATACACATTCATTGACATTATCCACAACCCCGCCCAAGTTCCATTATGTTACAGTTTCATTAACCGTCCGTCCGGTTGTCTGTGCAATGAATACCTATGGGGAGAATTTGAAATTTGTATAAAGCTCAATACAAATGCTGCTCTCGTCATGAAAAAAATTGTCATTCGAAATGGGCGTAGTTGGACAACAATCACGTCCTCTTACATATAACGGTGTTTTCAAAGTTGTCAAACCGACGAAGAAAATAAGCAAAATTTACTGGGAGTAATGGTATGTTATTTTCGGATTGAATGATATGCATTTTTTAAACTCTAAGGTATCGGGTGTTTTTAAGAGCTTGAGAACTTAAAATGATAATACAAAACAGAAACATTCTAGGAATGCAGTTTTTTTACAATCTGGTATATAATTTAGTTTTTGAATATGATATCAGGCATATGCCCGCCGCACAGTGCGGCCGATTCCCGAAAAGCTGGCCAAAACCCAAAAAATTAAGTAATTCAATATTCTAGAACATAATCAAGATGCATCTTAATTTATGTTTTCAGGGTCGCTGATTACGAATTTGATCTTAAAATTTTGAAAATCCACCCCCTTCCCCCCCTATTGGCCACCCCCTCACGTGAAATGGCGTATATTCAAGAACATAATCAAGATGCATGTAAATTTATATGTTTTCGGGGTCGCAAGGTAATAGGACTATGAATAAGTTCGTGCGGTTTTCCATCGATCCACATTTCCAAACATTCATTGGAGAGCTACTGTCGTAAGGCACAAACGTCAGTATAAGTTTTTTATTTGAAGCGTAAACAACAATATTTTTACCACACTTGAAAATGTCGAATTTCGTGCCAAATAATGTGTTTTTGCGGGGAATTCTTCTTCATTATTTTAATATGAAGAAAAAAGCAGCCGAAAGTCATCGTATCTTGGTGGAAGTTTATGGTGAGCATGCTCTATCTGAGCGAACGTGCCAGAAGTGGTTTGCACGCTTTAAAAGTGGTGATTTTGGCTTGGAAGACGAAGAACGCGAGGGTGCGCCGCCAAAGTTCATGGATACCGAATTGGAGGAATTGCTCGATCAAGATCCGGCTCAAACGCAAGAAGAGGTTGCAAAAACTTTGGGAGTTGATCAATCAACCATTTCCAAACGTTTAAAAGCCATGGGAATGATCCGAAAGGTAGGCCATTGGGTGCCGTATGAATTGAAGCCAAGAGACGTTGAACGCCGTTTTATGGCATGCGAACAACTGCTTCAACGGCACAAAAGAAAGGGTTTTTTGCATCGAATTGTGACTGGCGATGAAAAGTGGGTCCATTACGACAATCCAAAACGTCGGGCAACGTATGGATACCCTGGCCATGCTTCAACATCGACGTCGGCGCAGAATATTCATGGCCTGAAGGTTATGCTGTGTATCTGGTGGGACCAGCTGGGTGTTGTGTATTATGAGCTACTGAAACCGAATGAAACGATTACGGGGGATGTCTACCGACGACAATTGATGCGTTTGAGCCGAGCACTGCGAGAAAAACGGCCGCAATACGCCGATAGACACGACAAAGTTATTTTGCAACATGACAATGCTCGGCCACATGTTGCACAAGTGGTCAAAACATACTTAGAAACGCTCAAATGGGATGTCCTACCCCACCCGCCGTATAGTCCAGACCTTGCGCCATCCGATTACTATCTCTTCCGATCGATGCAACATGGCCTGGCTGACCAGCACTTCCGTAATTACGATGAAGTCAAAAAATGGATCGATTCGTGGATTGCGGCAAAACCGACCGAATTTTTCACAAAGGGAATCCGTGAATTGCCAGAAAGATGGGAAAAAGTAGTAGTAAGCGATGGACAATATTTTGAATATTAAATTTGTAACCATTTTACGTCAATAAAGTTTCAAATTTCGAAAAAAACCGCACGAACTTATTCATAGTCCTATTAGCAAGAGGTAGCAGCTGAATCTTGTTTTATTCAGTAACCATTACTTTTTTGAGTATCCTTTAATAGGTTTCAAAGCAGCATATGAGAGCGTTGTATTACTATACAGTTTGAAAACTCAAATTATATAAAAAAAATTGCAAAAAATGTATCTACGTATTGCTGCAGCTAAAAATTTTGTGTCGAGGTATTGATATGTACAAAGATTTCTCGTATTTTACTAACCTTCCGAAGATGATTCCTTTGTTCAATTTACTCCATTACAAAATCTTTCAAATGTGTACAACTTTCACTATTCATCGACAGTAATACGATGCTCAAACGAAGGCCACGTTGCGACTGAAAATACAGAGGATACTTAGGGTACAGGACGTTGGTATGAACGGTTTTCACTACTCAAGGCATTACTGTAGCCAACCCAAAGACAAAAAAACTATATCTAGAAACTTTTTTTTCCGACTTTTGGCCAGCTTTTTGGGAATCGGCCGCACTGTGCGCCGGGTCTACGATCAGTCCAAGAAATTGATTGTTAAGCCCGCTCTATGCAAGTTGCGCCATTTTGTTGGAACCAATTGTCGTCGATGTTTAGCTGCTAAATTTTTGGAAAGAAAAATTCAGTCAGCATGGCTCGATAGCGCTCGCCAGTCACTGCAACGGAAGCTCCTTCCTCATTTAAAAAGAAGCAGCGATGAGGCCGCAGACGTATAAACCGCACGTAAAATAGACGAAGTGGTTTATGAACTCTACGAGCAGATTTATTTACTTTTTCAAAGTATCCTCAATTTGGAAACGTTGTTGAGACGTTAAACAATTCATGATGACTTGTCAAATTTCACTGAACAGACATAGTCAACATAGATTGCCATTCCCTCTTCTTCATTTTATTTAGGCAAATTCCTGTTCACAATATGTTTGAACAACTTTTACTGTAGGTTAGTGGACTCGGATGTCCAGCATTCGTGCCTTCTCGTCGGTGGCCGCCCGGATGGTCTAGTGTTCTGCCGTTCATCGCCATATTTGCTATGCGTTCGCTCGACATTCTGCGAACATGATCATGTGGTCTTCTGTCATGCAGTGTGTATCCTGTTATGGCCCACAGTGTTTTCATTTCGATAGTGCTAATATCCTGCTGGGTTATGGAAGGGTCTGCTCTTGTTTCCGCCGCATATGTTAGAATCGGTCGAATGCATGTCTTATATTTACTTCTACATTCTTATCTTGCTGTCAAGGTTCTTATATCTCTGAGGCTGATAAGTTGAATTGCCTTTTTGGATCACTGAAGATAAAATTTTGCTATAAAAGGGAAAGAGATATATGTAAGATCACAAGGAAAAGTACTTAGTTTTTCCCTCGAGGCTAGAGCAAAAATGAGCAGTTTAATAAGCGCTTTTATACTGAATGATACTGATAATATAAATCCATATGTGAAACGCAGCTGTCTTGTAAGGCAGCTATTTGTACATACCTACATATACATATACATATCTACAAATGAGCTCGTTAAAGTACTTCCCCACTTTTATTTACTGAAGTAAAATATTTTCTTTTTAACTTTCTATATGTGCAGATGAGCCGTATCAGCGCACAGCGAGGACATTTAAAGCACTCATAACCCCAGAAACAACAACACCGACCACAACTACGAAGGACATTATGCTCGCAAAAACAAGAGACTTCAATTTGGATGCGCGTCACTCGAAGAAAATGAAGGGAGATTTCACTAATGGAGTTGAAGCGGTAATGACTGCGGGGAAGATTGACGGAAATGAATCACCCACCACCAGCAGCCAGGGAAATCAGAAGGAAATAGACGTGCAACTGTTTTGGCTTGAGAAGATCTATGCACTTAATAAGCAGCTGCAGCGTGAGGAGGAAATGTTGCTGAAGTTGCACGCAAAAATACGAAAACATCAGGTGAAACGTGCCTACCAAACAAAGCGCGAAGTCTTGCAACAAATTGAGAAATTGGATGCAGAGTTGACGTTGCAATGTTGTGACATTCGCGCGGTGGAGAATAAATTACACGCCTCCAATGAGCAACTCAAACAGAAGCTCTGCGTTTTGGAGCGACTGAGTAAAGAGTTTCTGGAAACGATAGAGACGCCGCCAACGGATGCTGCAGAGGGGACGACGAACTCAGTGGCGGCAGTTGACGCTGATAGTCAGGCAACTGTTAATCGAATGCCAGATGTAATTAACAATGAAGATCACAATCTTGTAACATTGTTGCGTGCCACAGAGATGGCGAGGGAGAATGCGTTGCAAGTTGCTGATGAGTGGCATGCAAAGCAGACGACAACAGAGCAGTTAGTAATGGTTCAACAAAGTTGTCCGCTGCAACAACTGCCTGAAGAACCGGCAGATGTATGGCACATGCAAGATGCGAAATTTCGCTTGCCACATGCAATGCAATCAGCCTCCCAAGTATTGCATACAGATTTGAATATAATAAGCGGACAGAATGCGTTGGCACCAACAAATGCAGTAGCAGAAACAATAACAGTACCATTACCTGCAGCACACACAACAACAATACAGGAAACGACAATCGTGCCCAAAGTCGTGGCAGCTAGCCATGCGGCAACAAAAATAACAGAGACAAGCTGTATCGCAACATCGTCAACTGCGAAAGCGACAGCAATTACAATAGCAATAGCTTCGGCAACGGCAACAACAACAAATATGACATCTGCTATAACAACAGCCGCAACTTCGTGCAACGTGTCAGCTGTGCCACCGCTTGCGGAAGAAAAGCAAGTCACAACACTTCGTCTTCCTCAACAGCAACAGCAACAGCAGCAGCTAGGGCAAGAACAATTGGCGCTACCCAAACCTGAGGATAGTGCACGTCAATGCGTCGATGCTGATGACGTTCTCATCAATGTGCTTGCAGCCACTAGCGTAGTAGGCTTGCCACAAAGCAATTATCCAATTAGTTGCATTAATCATGCGGCCATACATGCCACCAGCCAACTCTCAACGGGGCAGATTATTGTTGCAGCCAACGCTGATGCTGATTGTGGCGGTGGTGGTGGTGGTAGAGGTGCGGTGTCTATGAAATTAATAACGCCCGAGCAAAAATTGCCACCAGCAACAGCTGCTTTTCCAGCCTCCAATTTAGCGTCTGCAGCATCAGAAAATACTGCACAGCAACAGCAAGAGCAATTGCGGCAATACCACTACCAACCACAATCATTGCTACAGCGGCAGCAAATCAATCTGAATGGCTGCATGAACGATAGCTGCGTCAGCATACAAAACAACAACAACGACAAGAATTTGCTACCGCCTTCGCATGCCGCCTACACGAAAACGTTGCAAAAACAAATGTTCGGGCCGAAATCTCTTAATCAAATACAGCCGGCAGAACCGCCATCAAAAATAATACTTGTTTCAACAGCAGCAGCAACAATGACCACACCTTCCGCTACCATCACAACATCACCCATGCATGTGGGTACGCATGCTGGCTACGCTATGCCACCAATGATAACACCCTTGCGACCAACAACGCCAGCAGCGCTCTTGACTTCACCTGTTATTCCATTCAATGCAACAACAACGCAGTGCAGCAGTGTTGATCTCACGCAGTTGGGCACATTGGTCTAAAGATAACGATGGACTTGCTCGCTGGTTAATAACCACAAAGGCATGTCGCCGGTGGGCGCAAGAAACACTGTGTGGCTGGTGTAGTTGTCACGTTTGTGGCACAGTGATGAACCATTGATGAAATACTTAATTGTGTTTGGCAAGAATTAAACAATTTATGACGAAGGCTTCTCTCCTAAATTAATCGACTTATACATGCACTTAAGTCTATGGAAAGTAAATATTATGAATAAGTACCTCATTACTAGACCTTCAATAATGGTATGGAGATTTATTAGAGAATATATATATACATATACATATTTTAAAAGTCTAGTCAATATCGGGGCGGGCCGAGGCGAGTGAAAATTTTCGGTAAGTCGCTGTATAGGATTTGGAGGGTTTAAAAATTAGTTGGTTGCTTAAAGTGGTGCGTTATTCAAGTTTCAGCTTTGGTGGATTAAGTCCTTATTTAAATGAGCCGTTTTCTTTGAAAGAGGTGTAAGTCCATTCTCACAAAAAATTAGTTAATGATAAAAATGAATACAAGTTACTATAACCATTTTGTTTATAAACTTTTTCTAAAATCTATCAACATTTCCATTGTTTTTATGAGTACCAATATTCGTAGCTAATAAAGTTACAATTATAATTGTTTTGAAAGCCGTAAGCCCTGGTAGCTAGAGCTTTTATATTAGTTTAATCTATAATTTTAATTATATTTTAATAAATAATAATAATAATAATAATTGTTTTGAAAATTGTGTAAGTCCACTTTCCTCAAAGTCATACTACAGTTTAGTTCGAAATTGTACTGCAGAATTTCTTTTTTTAATACATTTCTTACTTTCTTTTCTTTAGTGCATTTTTATATGTGTGGCAATATCGTAAAGGGTGATCAAATTGGCGGTACTTTTTCCTATAAAATTTTTTAATAGATTACGTGTGATTACTGTCAAATTAAACACATCTTTTTTTTCAATATTCATTGCCATTTCATCATGGAAAGACTTACGCTTCATGGACATTTACAAATCGTATAATTGTATTACGAAAATCGACACTCTGTGAAAAGTATTTTGAGGCCTGAATTTTGTTCAGCGATGAGATCCATTTTTAGCTTAACGGTTACGGCAATACTTAAAATAGCCGTATTTGGGCCGAAGAACAGCCTTTACATCCATTGTAAACAACCGTTTGGGGCGGCCTATGGGCTGGAGGAATCAATGGCGCCAATGTTACAGTGAATGACGAACGCTATCGCGCCCTGATAAATGGCTTTTATATGCCGGAGATTAAGTCCCGTGATCTCTACAACATTTGGTTTCATTTCCAACAAGACGGCTAATCTTGCCATACAATCCGCGAAACAGTGGATTTACTGCGTCGTCGTTTCGGTGAGCGGTTTACCTCTCGTCTCGTACCAGTGGATCGGCCATCACGATCGTGTGATATCGGACCTTTAGACTTTTATTTGTAAAATTATGTAAAATCTAAATGTTTTGTGAATAAATCAGCTTCGATTGAGGTATTGGAAGCCAACATTTCTGAAGTTCTTCACGAGATACCGAGCGAAGTCCTCCAGCGAGCCATTCAAAATTGGTGTTTACGCCAAAATACGGCGCAGTTGCAGCCAACATTTGAAAGGGATTATCTTTAAAAAATAAAAGCCATCAAAGATTCTATACAAAAATAATAAAAATTCCCCAATCAATTTGAATTATCGTGGTTTTATTTCAATTTAAAAACCAATTCTAAATTGATCACCCTTTACATGACATAAACATTGTTATAGTTTTTTCGGAATTTCAGTTTTTTCTTATTTATTATAGAATATAAAGTCACTGTATGAAAAAAAGTAATGTTTCACGTTTGGTAATTTATCTTGAAGGAGGTAAAAGGAGGTGAAACGTTTAATAATTACGTTTAAAATTATTAAGTGTTAAGTTTGTAATAAGAATGCATTTCTTATTAAATAATTATTTAAATGGAAATTCCTGATATTCAGGTGAGTATCTACCACACGGGGAAGACCGCACAACTTTGGAAATACATATAGGGTTTTCCAACTTTGGAAATACATATAGCGTGGCCCCAAAGAAAAAAGTCACAAGGTGTTAAATCACAACATCTCGGCGGCCAATTGTGATCACCTCTTCGAGAGATAACACGGTCCGGAAACTTTTCCCGTAAAAGATCAATGGTTACGTTGCTTTTGTGGCACGTAGCGTCGTCTTGTTGAAAATAAACGTTGTCTAGATCAATACCATCCAATTCGGGCAATAAAAAATTGTTAATCAACTCTCGATAGCGCGACCCATTCACCAATAACACCTGTTATTGGAAACCCCTTATATAACACATTTATATCCTATTTCTACGCCCAATCCATTCGACAAATTTACAGGCATGGTGGTTTTATTACCAAATATCCCTTCCACACATCATGACTTTTTTCAAAAACTTCATCATAATGAAAAAAAGGATAAAAATATATTAATAATGAAATAAAGCCTTTTTACAATATACTCAGAGGAACAAAGCTCAACTATTTTTTGTTCGCTTTTGTAAAACAGCAAAAAGAACGAAGTTGAGATATGTGCTATAGTACAACATACATATATTTGTATATACAGGTATCCCTTGTATAACGCGGTCTTATACAACGCGGTTTCGATATAACGCGATTTGGAAAAATTAGGTTTCAGTACAACGCGAAATTTAGGCTTATATAATATAACGCGAAGGGGAAAATACATAATTATAAAATCAGGTAACACTAATTTGCGTACCACATGCTTATAATATGTAATGTATTTTTAATGTAAACCGGGAATTACCCTTTTTTGCCTTAGATAGATAGAATAGATATTAATCTAGCACCTTATTACGAAATTGAAAAGGAGCTTAAAAAAACCACCCACCAAAACCTGACAACAGATTTTGCAATTATAAAACCAGTAGAAGAACCACAAGGTCCCACAACTAGTTTCTTATCCAATAGCGAAAACTATGTTGAAGAAATATCTTCTGACGAAGCTATTGCTCCCCCAAAACGCCCACGTGCAAAGATCTTTGAAGGCAGTGAAACAGATTAATTACCATATGAAGTTTGAAGAATAACAATAAAGTTTTTAATAAACCTTTAATTTGTTTTAGTTTGTTTTTAAATTTTTTGTTTTGTGTTTTTAATTGTATTGTATAAGAAAGTCTGATCTTTAGTATTGAGTTGAAATATATGTGCATCAGTTATTTTGTATGTATTTTAAAAAAACCTATTGGAACATAACCCCCAAATTTATATGAAAACTATGTTTTAGATAACGCGGAATTACATAACGCGCAATTCTTCTGGAACGTAACTATCGCGTTATACGAGGGATACCTGTACATATGTACATACGTACTTTTAACACATATACATTTTTTTTTTCAAAATAGTTCACTTGGAAATTTCAAGGCTATTGAAGGATGATTTTTTCAAAGGACATCTTTGTAGATACTACAGGGTCCGGCACTCGAAGTGTAACCAATTAAAAAGTTCATAAATTGAGTTTGAAAAACTACTTTTATTCAAATAAAAGAAAAAAAATTTGTGAAAATAATACAAAATTAAGAATCAATTTACTTTTGCCCGTCATTACCACGTTTTGCCTTGATTATGGCCTTGATACAGTCCAGAAACGGATCGCAAGCTGCCCGAATGTGCCTTGCAGGTATTTTGGCCCACTCGCGAAAAATGGCTTTTTTCAGCGCCTCGAGACTGTTCGGACCTTGCTCTCCAAAATTGCCCAAAGAGAATAATCCATCAGATTCGCGTTTGGTGAATATTAAAGCCATTGTGGGAACGTTATGCCGTTCGGAAAGTTGTTTTAGCCATTCTTGGTTCACTCGAGCTTTGTAAGACGGTGCCGAGTCCCGCTGAAACGTCCATGGTCTGCCACTGAAATGCTTGTCTGTCCACGGCTTCTAAGCAACCTTCAGAATACTTTACCGATAATATTTCGCATTTACCTTGACCTTGGGAAGGACTTCTCCGAGCCGTTTGATACCAAACGAGGTTTCAGACAGGGTGACTCGCTGTCGTGTGACTTCTTTAACCTGATGTTGGAGAGCATCGTACGAGCCGCAGAACTTAATCGCTCAGGCACAATATTTTATAAGAGCGTACAATTGTTGGCGTATGCCGATGATATTGATATCATCGGCCTTAACAACCGCGCTGTTAGTTCTGCCTTCTCCAAACTGGATAAAGAGGCAAAGCGTATGGGTTTGGTGGTGAACGAGGACAAAACGAAGTACCTCCTGTCATCAAACAAACAGTCGGCGCACTCGCGTATCGGCTCCCACGTCACTGTAGACAGTTATAATTTCGAGGTTGTAAAAGACTTCGTCTATTTAGGAACCAGCATTAACACCGATAACAATGTCAGCCTTGAAATCCAACGTAGAATCTCTCTTGCCAACAAGTGCTACTTTGGACTAAGTAGGCAACTGAGCAGTAAAGTCCTCTCTCGACGAACAAAACTAACACTCTACAAGACTCTCATCATGTCCGTCCTAACGTATGGCGCAGAAGCTTGGACGATGACAACATCCGATGAAGCGACGCTTGGAGTGTTCGAGAGAAAGATTCTGCGTAAGATTTTTGGACCTTTGCACGTTGGCAACGGCAAATATCGCAGACGATGGAACGATGAGCTGTATGAGCTTTACGACGACATAGACATAGCGCAGCGAATAAAGATCCAGCGGCTTCGTTGGCTGGGTCATGTCGTCCGAATGGATACAAACGCTCCGATTTTGAAAGTATTCGATGCGGTACCAGCTGGTGGTAGCAGAGGAAGAGGAAGGCCTCCTCTGCGTTGGAAAGATCAGGTGGAGAAGGACTTGGCTTCGCTTGGTGTGTCCAATTGGCGCCGGTTAGCACGAGAAAGAAACGACTGGCGCGCTTTGTTAAGCTCGGCCAAAATCGCGTAAGCGGTTATAGCGCCAATTAAGAAGAAGAAAGGATGAGATAATTCAGCACATAACGGCATAGAACCTCAATTATGCCTCAGCGTCTTCGAAAATTTTGTCCATCGGATGGAGGTGTGCCGCCGAGTCCGCTGCGGCCATTTGGCCGATATTTTGTTCTATGCGTAATTGAGCTATACCAGTATTATCATAATAAAGCGAAATGATAATACTTCCTAAAAAAAATGTATTTTATTCAAAATCAACACCGGCCCTTAAAATTTAACCACCCTTTACAATGCGGCTCCACCGCTGTAATATGAGTATAGCCAGAAATCCTGTTTTTAGCACTTTTCATCCGCTAAAAGAAATTGGTAAGCAAAAACAGCCAATGGACCACCTTCTGGGAAAGTAATTGTATACCTCTGGAGTACTCTACCTCAAGTTGATTAATGAAACAAAATTAGCTTAAACAAAATAACTTAATAAAATAGAAAAGTTTTTTCTAATGGCGGTTGCTCCTCGGCAACGGCAAACTTCCGAGTGCATTTCTGCCATGAAAAAGCTGCTCACAAAAATAATCTGTCGTTCGGAGGTGGAACAACATCAAGACACACGTCGTACATTGGAGGAGGAGTTCAGCCAAATACCCAATAAAGGGTATAAGCGCACGTTATAAAGTGCGTTTCATAATCAAAGGACACTCCTAATTTTTCAAAGTATTTTAATTTATAGATTTCAGAGGAAAATAAAAATTTTACAAATCGATTAAAGTAACAAAAGTTATCTGTTTCACTACAGAATTTTTAACTGTTTTTAAGACATAAAGAAAATGTTTAGCAAAAACATATTTCCAGGCTTTTCAAAATGATAAGCCACTGTTTAATTAAAGTATATTTTTTTTTGAATTTTTTTTTCTGTCGTCTAAAATATTTTAGTATTCGATTGAAACACAATTTGTTTTAGCGACACAAAATAACTTTTTTTTATCGATTCTGCTAACTTTTTAAGTAAATAAATTTACATCTAGAGAATCCCATTCTGCTTTAATTACCGCTTTAAGCTCGTTGGTGCTGTCAAATTGGCGATTATTGGCGTAAACTCACTAATATACCCCAAATGTTTCCTATGGGGTTAGATCCGGAGAAGGCGCCGGTCAGTCCATAGTTTCTATGAAACAATCGGTCAAATACTACCTTGTTTCGCTGCTTACGAGGATTCGGGCGTTTTCTTGCTGAAAAACGAAGGGCACTTCCCGATTATCCTGAATAAAAGTGAGGAGACTATGTGTCAACACGTTTTTGTAGTCTCCACTATTCCTTCGCGATAATGTTAACTGTACATCAAGAGTTGCTTTCGATGTAAATGCACCTCAAGCAATAAGATAACCTTCACCGAAGTTGTGCTTGGAAAATAAGAGGCGTAAATCTCTCCAATAATTTAAAAAACCATGGGGTTTTTTTCTTATTTTTGATAATTTTTGTTTTTGAAACCTTATTTTGAACAACAGCGGCCAAGTTGGCGGAAAACTTAGTATAGTTAGAAGCTTTTCTTATAATTGCTCGCTGTTCTCGACTTGATAGTGTTTTTTGTTTTGCAATTAAGCTTGTCCACGCTTCTCTTGTGATAATATTGAACCCATCGGAATTTTAGGTTAAATTGAATGAAATTATAATTAAAGTCATCCAAAACAACAATCAGCACCTTCTATATCTTCAGAAGCTTATTTTCGACTAGTGTCTTTTCATTATGAAACGCCGAAAAGACTAACAAAAGTAGAGCTTCTTGGAAAAAGGTAACGAATCTACAAAATAGAGTCACCTTTCGCACCAGAAACAATTAATGGAAATCTTAAGTCTATAACTGTTAAAATGACGTCAAATAAAAGCTACTCTGGGAAGTAAAAGCGAGCTTATGGTAGTTTAAAAATTGTATACCAATTCACGTTAGAAAGGGTGTTGAACACGCACCTGTACTGCATTTTTTTATAAATTTAAAAAAGAAAACATTATATTTTCTATTTTCCCTTTAAATTATTGGAATCTCATAAAGACTATAAATCTATTTGACAGTTTTTTCATGCTTTTTCTGTAACAATTTTTAAAATTAGTTTACTTTTTGACGCTTTTGAGTGTTCTAACCCCTTGTTAGTCACTAAATATATTTTATACATATGTATGTATGTATGTACATACATATATGCGTTGTTGTACACACCCTTTTCCTCTTATTCCAGTTTAGCCCGGAGTTATGGTAACGCAGAGGATTCACTTATTATTAATCGCTGGGAACTAGTGGCGACGCTTAAACAACATTATAATACAATGTAATATACTTAGATACCACATGTATGTTATTAAGATATTTCTATAATTAATCACATGCCTAAGTTTTCTTTTATTCTAAACCAATTGGTCATAGCTCAATTTCTTGCAATTCGTTTTATGTTTTGCTTTCTATTCTCATTCGATTTGGTCTACAATAAAACGTTCTTATCTTTTAGTTTTGTTTTTAACGCTGTATGCACACATTGTCTTGCATAAATAAGAGCATTGATGCATAGCGGAATGTTCGCATGTTACGATATGATTATTGGAATTTTTCGGTTGCTTGCACTCCTTACGTATTCAAAGCTAAATGCTCGTACGTGTTGTACGAAAATAGAAGATATGTATACATATGTATGTATGTACTTATTCAAGAATAGTATTTGTTTGTTCTGATTTTAATACTTTATCACTTGAGAACGATTGAATAAATTTTCAAAAGGCAAAACCCGAAATAAATGAAAATAATATTATATAACAATACTTAAATTATTTAGAAGTTTTCCAGTAAGCAAAGCAATAACTAATTTTAAAACCCAAACATAAAGTGGGACAGTAACGAAACTTTTATGATCTAGAAACATTTTGGCACTTTGCACTAATTATAATTATTGCTTGTAAACGTCGTGGCATGATGACGTCTCTTGGAATATTTTTCCATATCTCTTCAATCATTTGAGATCATTTTTACCACTAAACTGCTGATTGGGCAATTCTCTTTCAATTCACGAGTGCCCAATGGAATTTAGGTCTGAGTTCTGAGAAGGAAGGGGCAATATATTTTACATTGTAAAGCAACCATTCCTTACAATCAGCGCAGTATGCTTTGGCTCGTTGTCATGTAATTTTTGAAATTTTGTAATTTTTCGATAGTTTTGGGAATATACTCCTTCAGTATTTCTAGGTAATAAAACAAAACTAGCCTAAATTTGCCATCATTGCTCTCCAAATCATAACATGTTCGTCATTGTGTTTCACAGTGTAAACCACATTATATGGATTGAGCGTTGTATCTTCCCTTCCAGGCGTCCATTCGACTCAAATAAGTTGAATTTCGACTCGCCGGTAAAATTAACGTAGCTCCAAATTTTATCTTTATTCGTTACTGTGAAAAAAGAGAGTTTGTGGCATTCCCCAATTGACGGATTTTTATGTGATTTGGCAATATGTATTAACTGCAGAAATTGTTGGGTCCTCGTTTATTAAATCTAAAATCCTTCTCTGGGTCTCATTTCAGTTAATTTTGGGAACTCTTCCAATACTATGTTTTCTAAGAAAGTTATGAAAAAATAACGGAATACAAATAATTTACTTAAAAAAGCTAAAAAATTAGGGTGTTCCACTTTTTTAAAACATTTTTTTTATTTTCTGTTAAATTTTTTTGGATGCAAATGTATGCTGGGTACAAAAAATTCGAGCCTTGATATTTACTTTTCTAAAGATATTTTTAAAAATATGAAAGCTTTAGATAATCTAGCAGTAAAGCATTCCAGGAAGAATTGCACTCATTTCAATTCACTATGTTTTTCGCTATAATATTACGCTGCATTTCCTTTTCCACAAAATGCACAACTTAATTCACAGGAAAGCGCAGAAAAGATGGAGCTCCGTTTCTGCATGTGTTATTTCGAAATCTCTGTGGTCCCAGTACTACAGATGGAGCCCTCAGAAAGCCAGCAACAATTCAAGAGCTAAAGGATGAGATAATTCAGCACATTAACGGCATAGAACCTCAAGCGTCATCGAAAATTTGGATCATCGGATGGAAGTGTGCCGCCGAGGCCGCAGCGGCCATTTGGCCAATGGTTTATTCCATGCGTAATTGAGCCATACCAATATTATCATAATAAAGACAAATGATAATAATTTCCTAAAAAAATTGTATTTTGTTCAAAATCAACGCCGGCTCTTGAAACTTAACCACCCTTTAGTTGAGAGTGTCGAGATATAGATGTTGAATGTTGTTCAGCAACACTGCGCTACAGCGATAATATTCTCTACAGTTCACTAACCTATGAATTATCGATTCATTCGGACGATTATTTTGCGATTAAAGACGGATTATTTTCATAAAATTGTACCCCGTTTACTAGATATAAATGTCTAAGAAGACATAAAATACTGACATCTAGGCGTCACTTTTCAAAGATTCTTCATGATTTCATTAAAAAGTATATTCAGTTACCTTTCATTTGATGCTCGTATGCCCACTTTGCCTTTGACCGCACTTCGATAAAATAACCCTCATTGAAGTTCTTTGCTATCTTTGTTTTTGTTGGAAAAAGGTACATACATACACAGATGTACACAAAAATACTATGGATACTGTATCCGAAGGACTGATGAAATTTATTGTTTTTAATTTGCGCCTATGCTGAGAGGAGTTCTACGCAGAATCACTGTCGATAGCGTAGCCGAAGTTGGATAAAACACTCTCTACAGTGCACCAACTTGCCTATCTTAGTCACTATCGTCACTGAAAAATGATACCCTTCCTCAGACCCCCAGATCCACAGCATCTTGCAAATGAAATCATTACCAAAGAAAAAGTTGCATGGGCAATCAAATCTTTCTCACCCTTTAAATCTCCGGGGCCAGATGGGATCATTCCAAAGATGTTACAGGAAACCTTGGACTGTATCCTACCATGGCTAGAGGAAATTTTTAAAGCGTGTTTAAACTTAGGCCATATTCCAGACAGCTGGAAACTAGTCAAGGTCGTCTTCATACCAAAAGTAGGTAGAAGAGGACATGAATCAGCGAAAGACTTCAGGCCAATCAGTCTTTCGTCTTTCCTGTTAAAAACTTTTGAAAGACTTTTGGATACGCACCTCAGAAGCTCTTTGGAGAGCTCTGGTATATCAACTGCACAACACGCATACCTTAAAGGCAAATCTACGGAGACGGCGCTTCACGAGGTTATCGGAACAATAGAGGGCTCTCTAGAGAGCAAACATTATACCATGGCGGCATTCTTGGATATCGAAGGCGCCTTTAACAATGTTAGCACAGATGCCATCCAACGGGCGTTGATAGACCTGGAGGTGGACAGTTGCATTAGTAACTGGGTCATCTCCATGCTAGAAACGAGGATCATCAAAGCTAATATGGGTAATATCAACATAACCAAGAAGGTCCACGGGGGCACTCCACAAGGGGGAGTATTATCTCCACTTCTTTGGCTATGTGTGATCAGCAAAATCTTAACAAAACTTGACGGAGGTGGGGTAAAAGTGGTGGCGTACGCTGATGATGTGGTGTTAATGGTGTCAGGACTGTGTCCAAATACGATCAGTGGGATCATCCAAAGGGCTTTAGGCGAGCTTAACTCTTGGGCCACAGGATGTGGGCTAAGTTTAAACCCGCGTAAAACAGAACTTATGCTTTTTACCACCAGATACAAGGTACCAACTTTTACCCTACCAAATATCAACGGACAAACTCTGGCTTTATCAACCAGTGCAAAGTACTTAGGGGTAATTTTGGACTCCAAACTTAGCTGGAAGTTAAACGTCGAAGAACGGGTAAGGAAAGCAGAAATTGCTTTATATGCCTGCAAACGTATGCTTGGAAGAAGTTGGGGTCTTCAACCTAAGCATACATTATGGCTGTATAAGGCGGTTATACGACCCATTTTATCGTATGGTTCGGTAGTTTGGTGGAAAGCTCTAGGGAGAGAGTACAATACCAAATTACTCGGCAGAATACAAAGATCAGCCTGTGCAATAACGGTCGGTGCAATCAGATCATGCCCTAGAGAGGCTCTCAATGCACTGACACACGTTATTCCAATAGACCTACACATAAAGAAGACGGCAACCATAAGTGCATTTAGGTTAAATGAAGCGGGTCGCTGGAAAGGAAAAACTTATGGTCACGCTAGTCTATTATTGCGACAAACTCAGTTAACCTCGGAGAGGACTGACTACATCGTCCCGATGGTAACGTTCAATAGGAATTTTGCCACACTCTTTCCATCTAAAAAAGAATGGAAGAAGGGATTCTCTCTAAACAACTTCGATACCACAGTCTATACAGATGGCAGTAAAATGGATTGTGGTGTCGGAGCTGGTATATATTCTCATAAACTTGGAATTGAAAAATCTGTGCGTCTCCCTAATACCAGCAGCGTCTTCCAAGCGGAAGTACTAGCAATTGGGGAAGCCTGTAGGTTACTAATTGCAGATTTTTCTTTTAAGGGCAATATCGCTATTCTTTCGGATAGCCAAGCCGCAATCCAGGCGCTGGACGCGACTAGAACAACCTCTAAAGTGGTGGAGCAAAGTAGGAATAGCCTCACCAACTTGAGTGAAAACCATAGAGTAACCTTGATTTGGGTCCCGGGACACCGGAAGATAGAAGGTAACGAAAAAGCTGATGAACTGGCAAGAGGGGGATCTGCCATGAATAGCGCTCTTGCAGTACCAGTATTCACTCCACTAGGTGCGGTCAAGAATGCAATTTCCCTAAAATACCTTCGAATTGCAGATTGTAGATGGAAAGACCAAACGAAATGCAAAATCAGCAGAACGTTATGGCCCACCTACAACCTCAAGCAATCGTTGACATTAATAAACATGAAACGACGGGACACCTGCAGACTTACGGCAGTCATAACTGGCTTCTGGTCTATCGGAGAACAAGCCGCCAAAATGGGCATCCCTCACAACACATACTGTCATAGTTGTAAACAACCGGAGGAAAAAGAAACAATCTTCCATTTCCTCTGTGAATGCCCTGCCCTATGGAAGGACAGAATGTTAACCCTGGGCAAACCGCTGTTCGAGAGTCTCGAGCAACTGTCTGGCGTAGACGTCAACAACCTAATAAGGTTCCTAAACCGCACAGAATGGATATAGTCCTGCTGCAAATAACTGTTAAACAATTTGGTAACGAGGATGTGGCAACAAAATGGTGCGGAAGCGCTAGTTGGATTCTGGATGAATCACCACTCTAACCAACCAACCAACCAGACCCCAAATTTGTAATTTTGGTTCAACTGAAATCGGTAACTAAAACATGGCGACGTTGTGAAAGGCGTGGTAAACAAAAAATAAATCGGTGTGAACAAGTCCAATTTTGAGCTAAGTCGCAGTTAATTGGTTTAAGTCGAGTTGAAAATTTAAATCTTCAACGAAACAGATGATGCCCAGATGAAGTCGTTGAGTTGCTGGATCGGGTTGGACGGAACTTAACCTTCCTTTCTTGATTTTTTACCACAGTTTACATTGTTGATTTATTACTCAGTGGCTGCCCATGATTGTGTGGTTCAATAGTTTTCCGTTCTTCGTTTTTCATTTATAACTAAAACTGTCACACTCACACCAACGCACACAAATGCACACTAACTTATTTAAGGATTTCACATCCTATTTCGATATATTCTTGTTTCTGCCTCTCATTATGCCGCTTCTATCTGCTCTATACTATTATGTACCACATACATACTTGTACCTATGTATATATACACATCACACACTGTCTGTCTCTTTGCGATGTCGCCCATATCTGCGGTGGCTTTGGTGGTTTTGTTGTTAGTTGGGTGTTCACCAGCGCGCATTAAGTGCTGCTCATCAATTCGTAACATTCCAGTGGGGATCACAAAGCATTGCAAATTGTCGGTTTATATCGCTGTATCTACGTGTATCTGTGTGGTTGTTCCAATGGATTAAGTTCGTTGGTCGTTTGTCGAATTCTAATGTGGCTACCTACGTGTGCGGTTTCGAATCCACCATCTATGTATCTACCTTGTAGGAAAGCATTTCACTTTTGCAGAAATTAAACACATTTTTAACTACTCGTAAGCTTAAATTAGGGAAAGGATTCGTTTGAGGGTAGGAAGTTATTTCAGTCTTTACATTAGTCGAATGGTTCAAAACCCACTGTTTACAGGAAATACCAAATGAGAGAAAACATTTTTTTTTTAACAGCAGTCGCCGCTTGGGAGACTATGGCAAATTTTTGAGTGTATTTTTGTTATGAGACAAGCTCTTTATAAAGATCCATGTGTCGTTCGGAAGTGGAGGTCCCTCCATTTATTGAACAACAACAAGACGAAAAAAAATGTTGGGCAGAAACAAAATCACTTTTTTATTATTTTTAAAACAAGCCGCTTTGAACCAACACAGCCACACGCTTAATAAAGAGCTAATAAAAACAACTGGTTTACTTACAGACTACTTAAATTGCTAAGCCATAGCTACTTTGAATTGAATAAAAAGTTTTATAATTCTTAGCTACCCTTAATCATTTTATAATTTCATAAGCTCTAATTGTAGAAGGTGTGAGCTTTCATTAAGAAATGCCATAACTTAACCCCATAGGTATGGATTTATTTGAGGAAATAAATTTTGGTCGCTTGCAGTTGTATGTAAAAGCAGTACATTTTACGTAAGGTTTAATTTTTTCCAAAATATTAGTGACTTATGTATTTTTAAGATGACTTCAGGTAATAAGAATTACAAAACAAAAATAAATTAATAAAAACAATACACGTAATCCGCTCCTAGGGCAAACAAGTGCATGACGCGTCTCAGACGTGAAATGTACCCAAGGGGGTAAAATGGCGATATAATCGAATGTTCTTCCCATCCCATTTCGCTCAAACTGTTATGTAATTCCATTATTTTTCAAAGCATTCCGGCTGAAAGTTTGCACTGAAAAATTACAATACACCAACGAATTTTTGTTTGGCAAGACATTTCTCGCACCTGACTGAGAGTATTTTCCCTTCCGCGAGTTACATAGGAGTTTCTATAGTTTTCACATAGGAATTTTAATAAAAGTGTACGTGCCTATTCATTAATTTTTGGCAGAATATTTTGTTCAAAATGGCTTGTTCCCGATATAGGCCGGCCTTTTGATTAGTATTTTAATATACTACAATATATAAAAATATTAGGGCAGTTCACCGAATTTATTTGTGTATAAATAAATGAATGACATCAAATAAACACATATTTTAACCCATCAATTAAGTTAATTCTCCAGTGATACCTTCTGAGGAGGTATTATTGGGGCATTCAATAAGTTTTGCGGTTCGATAAAAGGGGGCTTTGCTAGCCTAAATTTTTGTTATGTCGGTACACTATTCATATAAATGCATGGGAAGTTTGAATTAAGTAGCGTGCAGTGGTTGAGTTTTTATTTTTGGAAAGTTTGAATTCACAGTTCATTTATCAACGAAAGATGAAAGTGTTTAAGGACTTTTCACCACCAATTAGCACACTAGAAAGAGGGGCTGCTGAGTTTAAACGTGGTCGTACAAACCTTAAAGACGATCCACATCAAGGTCGTCCAAAAATAGCAGCAACACCAGAAACCGGAGAAAAAATATAGGATATCGTATTGAAAAATTGTCGAGTGGTTAAAAGAGATTTGGTAGAAGGTGTAGGCATATCATTGGACAGAGGAAGCAATATGTTGACTGAAATATAAGCTATGTGCCGCATTCGCTAATAATGGAACAAAAACTTATTTGAATGTTACTTTCTCAGCAACATTTAAAGCGTTTACGGAAAGATAAAGTGAGCAGATTCATTACTATGGATGAGACTTGGGTATATTACCATGAACCTAAATCAAAACAATAGGCTAAAGAGTGGTGTGAACCTGGTTCTTCTGCTCCGAAACGATCTCGTGTCCTTAATTGGGCCTAGAAGGTGTTAGCGTCAGTTTTTTGGAACGGGAAAGGATTACTTGCGCATCAGTAAAACAATAAATTCTGAATATTCGTGTAACCTGATTTGAAGGAAAAAATTCATGAAAAAGACTCAGTTTGTAAAAGAAAAAAAGGGCTTTTGCAATCGATGGATTAAAGTTCGGATTGTTGGAGCATCCACCGTGCTCTGCAGATTTGCTTCATGGGGACTTCCATCTGTTTCCAGATCGAAAAAAAATCATGCGTGGAAAGCGTTTTTCATCAAATAATAAGGGCATAACCACTGTGGAAATGTATTTTGCAGCCCTACCAGATTCTCACTTCAGGGATGGAATTTATAAATTGGAATCACGTTAGAGTAAGTGTATTGATGTTCAGGAAGACTATGCGGAATAATAAAGTATATTTCAAACCATAAAACTATGTTTTTCTTACCGAATCACAAAACTCTGGAACAAGATGGTTTATCATTTTAAATTTCAGTTCTAAAATACCAAAGCTTTGTTTTTAAAATACTTTAGTCGAGCTTAGGCAAGTAGTTAAATCTGTTTTGTATATTTCTGAATAAAATCATCTAAACTTTGGAAAGTAGGGGTAAGCCAAATCACTCAATATTAACACTAAACCTACCAGTACCGGTCAAATTGACCGTTTTCAAACTTTTTGTAAAACTTACACATTTTAAAACGTTATAATACTGTTATCCAACTATATGACAATTCTTATAATATGCATTTAATATTTTCTTCACTCTTTGCTTTTAGTTATTTTTTCTATTTTCCAAGAAAAATTTGTTATGTGGCCTAACTACCGCGGTCGGTCAAAATGGCCGGTGGGAAAAAATGTTATACGGTTATCTTATTTTAGAGTCGCTTTCAATTGAAAAGAGTAGATAACAATAGTATCGATTACAATCTCAAGTAGTGCACTTCTAAAGATTTTCTTATGCAATTTTTTTACAAGAGTTTATTTGAAGGAGAGAAGGTAAAGTATCAAAACATGGATGTAAATTTTTTATTCCTTACAGTAGTGTAATAATCTGTTGTAGATATTTACCCTAAAAATGTCAAAGCATTTGAAAATTACAAATTACCTAAGAAATATAACGGACATGGAAGAAGAATTCTCAGAATATGATGAACAAGAAACCTCTGGAATTGAAAATAAACATGGAAATAGATCAAGAGCTATTGACAAGTGCATTGAAATTAGAAAACGATAGTGGAGAGGAGAATATTATAAATAAGCGATCAAAGCAGAAAAGAAAGAGGGTTTCATTGACATCCGAAAGTGGGACAGATTTAGAGGATCAACGCATCGAAACTGCTGCTGATGGAACTGTCTGGGAAGAAATAAACGGAAGACCCAAACTTGGCAGGTTACCAATGCATAGTATTTTTAGAGATATGTCAGGACCAACAGGATACACTAAACGACATATAATAAAAGGACAAATGAAAACGGGATTTACTCTTATCATTGATCAAAGCATAATGCATATTATAAAATGTACAGAAGAGGAAGCATTTAGGGTGTTGGGAGCTAAGTAAGAGCTAAATGCAACAAAACTAGATGCATTTATTTCTTATAGCATATAGCAATGCTTGCGGCGCATGTGAGGCAAAAAATTTGGATATCTCAAATTTGTGGAATAAAAATTGGGAACCCGTTTTTTTTTTTTCGAAAACATTGAGCCGAAACGACTTTACTGAAATAATGAAGTACATACGATTTGATAAGAAGAGCGAAAGAAGCCACCGTTTACAAACCAATAAATTTTCTATGATATCTACAATATGAGATCGATTTATTGAAAATTCACAAAATTGTTATACACCTGGTGCATATATTGCTGTTGATGAGCAATTGTTTCCGTCGAAGGCTAGGTGTAATTTACACAATATATGCCAAACAAACCAGACAAATTTGGAATAAAGTTGTGGGTGGCGTGTGACGTCAATAGTAAGTATATAATAAATGGGTTTCCCTATTTGGGAAAGGATGAAAGTAGAGATTGTTCAATTCCACTTGGGGAGTTCGTTGTTCTAAAGCTGATGGATCCTTTTACAGAATGCGGAAGGAATGTAACAACATATAATTTTTTCACGAGTAGTTCATTAGCCATGAAATTACTTGCAAAAAAAAATTCAATTGTTGGAACAATTCGTGGAAACAAAAGAGAGCTGCCAAAGTTCGCCAAAGAAAGGAAAGATAAAATGGATGGATTTTCAAGCAAATTGTATAAAGTGCTTGCCCTAAGTTCCAAACATAGCTCAAAAGAAATAGAAAAAAGCATCAAAAGTATACCGGAAACTATTAGATTTTATAATAGTACAAAATTTGGTGTAGATGTGGAAGACCAGATCGCAAGGAAATACAGCGTGAAGTCGAAAAGTTGTAGGTGGCCACTTCAGGTATTTTTCAACATTTTAGACCTAGCTGAAATAAATGCCTGGATTTTGTATAAAGAAACGACAGGTGAATATATTTCCAGGCAGGAATTTTTGTTCCAGTTAGCTTCAGAGCTTGGCGATGCCTATACAATATCTCAAGAAAAAATATTTTACCAACACCTTCCACAAGTTCCGATTTGAGCGTACGAAAAACTTGTTAAATACGATTTAGTAAAAGTTATAAAACAACAAAAATCTGTTCGAAGTGCGAAAAATATGTTTGCGGCAAATGCACATTTCAGACTAAAATAATTTGTAAGCAATGTGTGGAAGCCGAATAAAGTACATTATGTATGCATAAGATTCTGTATAAAACTTAAATTTTATTTGTTTTTTTATAAAGACTTTTAGAAATTATATAAAAATAAATTTTAACGAAACTTCATGAAAATTCTTTATTTTATATACATTTAGCAACAAATCAACCATTATCTGCATTGAATTATTGTTAAAATCGATAACTTTTTTAATTAACGGTCAATTTGACCGCGCGCGGTAGTAATAGGTATACAAGAATTGTCGGTAGGTTTAGTGTTAAGGGGTTACTCTACTTTGTCACTTTAAAATTTTTCATTTTTTTTTTTTTGCATAATTTGAAAGTATATATATCCAGAAATATTGTGTAAAAATTTTAAGAAAATCCGAGCACTCTAACTATTTTTTTTTTACCTGAACATCAGTACCTTATTTCGTCTACCTGCGCGTATAGCGTGCATCGATGAACTTTAAACGCGTTTTTCTGAAAACAACGTTTTCAAAATCTAGCTCCACTGTATCTCAAAAACTAATCAACCGATTTTCATAAAATTTGGATCACCTATTCTAGACATAATTTGCACCAAATTGACGCTCGGGGGTTTTGAAATTTTAAATTTTTACTATATATTTTTTTTAAATATGCGAAAAAAAACCGTTCTATCAAAAATTTTCCATTTTTATCAGCCATTTTTTTTGTCTTCATTAAAACCTAATATCCGAGGGTCATTTTGTAGCCAGTATCTTACTGAATCTGAAACATTTTGATTTTTTTGTTTCAGACAAGCCGTTCTTGAGTTCTGATGGAGCTGCCTCACCAACCCATGTTTGAGACGTTACGCTTCACTGCTATTTTTTTACTAATTAAAAATACTATAAAATTGAATAAAAAAAAATTTATTTCTGAATTTTAAGACTTTATTTAATAAATCAAACAAATTTTATATTACTATCATTTATAGTTTTTAAAAAAAAAAAATCACGAATATAGCCTTTTTTTCGAGTCTCCAAAGTAGACTGACCCCTTAAGCATTTTATGCAAGCCAGATTTCTCACGCACCAATTTCTTTAAAAATAGAGCTATTTTTCTTTATATTAGCGTCATGACAACTGTCACGAATCCAGAATCAGAATCATGTTTTATTTTAAGCTTATTAATATTTAGAAAATAGCAGGAAAAAATAACAGCACTAGGTCAAGGCTATCAGCTGGTTTTAACAGTAAACTAGAATTAATTACAATATTTGCTAATACTATATTTAAAATAAGGAATATATGTGTAATACAAGTATATGAAATATGTATAAGTATAGGTATATTAAATTAAATGAGCTATGGTACACAGTACAAGAAAGTTAGATATAGTATTTACTTTTGTTAATGTTGTATTTACTAGAAGTTGTGATGGAAGAGCTGTGCCAAAAATCCTTCGCCTAGTATTCGTAAACTAGGTGCATTCATCTAGGATATGTTTTGCAGATGTTCTAGATGGCCTACAAAAGCAGCAGGACGCATCTCCAGAGTTTAAAAAGTAACTGTGAGTGATCTGCGTGTAACCTAAACGAAGTGGTGAGCTCAACAAAATGTCTGCATGTTTAGATTCCGTTGGATAGCTGGCTTTATTCTGAAGGGATTAATTGTCGCGTAATGATGAAAGTACTCATTCAATTTCAATAGAGCCTTGTTATGTAGCGATTCCTTTACTAGACGTTTTTAGTTAATTTCTTCCAGAACGTGTCAGGAATTTAATAAAACGTTTGTGCAAGGTTTTACGAATCAGTTTCAAATTTATCAGACTACAATTGGAAAGTTTCGTAGGTAGGTAGGTAGGTAGGGTGGTTGTCGTAAGACACACTTAGACCTTCGGCAGGTCCATCGTGATACCACTGGAGCTTATCCTTACTCTACGTGTTCCTTTTCAAACCACCCGGTTGCTTTAATAAACGAGTAGAGCTTCGTTAGTTTTAGATGGGCTATGCCCGCTACATCGGTTAGAAATGCTGTATCGAGAGTGCGTAGCCTTCTAGTTTCGTATGTTCAATTGTACTTTTAACAGCTTGATAAATTTTAAAATTGCTACGTAAAATCGGACATTGAGAACCTAAATTTGCTTTCCCCGATGACCTTAAAAATATGAACAAATGTATGTTCATATGATTAATAGAAACGAATTTAATCAAACTTTATTTACCTGCATAACAACGGAGATTTCCCTTTTTGTTATACATGTTAGCTGTCCGTTTTGTGTATCACTACATATTATAAAACAAAGTCGCTTTTTCTGTCCCTATGTCCCCTTATACGTTTAAATCTTTAAAACTACGCAACGGATTTTGATGCGGTTTTTTTTTAAAGATAGATTGATTGAAGAGGAAGGTTTATATCTATATAATGTGAAGAAATATATAAAGGGGGCGTGGCAATCGGTCAAAATGTGGCAAAAAAACATAAATTTTTTGTTTTCACGGCCATAAATCATAAACGAATCAACCAATTAAAATGAAACTTTCTTGAAGTTTAACTTTGAAATATTTACTTTCATTCTGTATCAAAAAAAATAATTGATTTATTTGTTATTTAACCAAAATTGTTTAAACAAAAGCAGCTCTTTTTCCAAAAAAAGCTGTTTGTGTGTGTGTTCGCTGTCAACCGAATGAAGCAACAGGCGTTAAGCGATAATCTCACCACACCTCATTAATGTTGAATTACATCGTATGGTGACGTATGTATGTATGTACTTACGAATCGCTCGCATTATTTCATTTCGGACGTATGTACATATGTATCTATGTATGTACTGAATTCCATGTAATTATATGTACATACAATTTTACAGCGAAATAAAACGCTATTTTCACGTTCTATATTATATATATTTAAAACAATAATATAAATATAATATAATTAAAAACAATATTTTTCAAGATATTTCATCAGTAATTAGTAATTGAGATCTACCGGAAAAATTGCGTTAGCTGTTGCGTCATCCGGCATTGCCGCTACTCTTTTGGAAGGAGGCCGAACCGCACACTCTACAATCAGGCTCTCGCTGAAAATCGCCAGCGATGATGTTAACAGCGTCTGTAGTGTTTCTAAGCAGAGCAATACAGGAAAATTGATGCGTGGCTGCTCATTAATAGCCTGGGACGAAGCTACCATGTCAAACAAGACGTTTGTGGAAGCACTGGATAGGAAACACGCGATTTGCATTACAAAAATTCACCTATGGGTGGATGTACAATTCTGTTCTCAGGAGATTTCCGTCAAATACTACCAGTTGTGACTCGAGTAACACGTACTGACGAAATAAATGCTTCACTAAAAAGATCACACCTTTGGTTGCATGCCAATAAATTAGAGCTTAAAACTAATATGAGGGTTTCGTCATCTTCACGTGAGAACAGGCTATTTCCAGAGATGCTGCTAAAAGTTGGCAATGGAGAATTAACACAAAGTGAGGGAAGGATTAACCTAGAAAACCTTTGTGTTTTGATAGACAACATCCAAGAGTTAGTCAACAATGTCTATCCAGACATTGATAACATAAGGTATAAGACAATATCTTGGTTTAAAGAAAGAGCTATTCTGTCACCAACAAACGAACAAGTAGATAAAGTAAATAACTTGATTATTTCAAAGATTGATGCGTCGACGAAAATATACTACTCGGTCGATACTGTTCTCGATTTGGAAGAAGCTGTTCAATTTCCTACAGAATTTCTAAATTCTTTGAAACCGTCTGGACTCCCTCCTCACAAAATGGAGCTGAAGATAGGTTGTCCTGTTATTTTATTAAGAAACCTAAGTCCACCTAAGCTTTGCAATGGCACGCGTTTGCTGGTAAAATCACTGAAAACTTTCATAATAGAGTGCACAATACTCACAGGATGTGGTACCGGAGAAGATGTATTGATTCCCCGAATCCCTCTGATACCATCGGATCTATCATTCCAATTTGAACGCTTACAATTTCCGGTAAAGACATCTTTTGCAATGACCATTAATAAATCTCAGGGTCAAACCTTCAACGTTGCAGGCTTAGATTTGAGTGCTGACTGTTTTTCACATGGCCAACTATATGTCGCTCTTTCAAGAGTAACCTCTAGAGAAAACATGTTTGTATTGTCTAATGACAAGAAGGCTATGAACGTTGTATATAAAGACATTCTGTTATATATTAATTGTTGTAAAAATAAAATAAATACAATACATATGTAAAAATTCAAAAAGGAAATATGTTAAGGTGTAGGGTATGAATTTAGATATTCCACAGATAGCAGGAAATCTTCATGCTATAAAGAAAGGGGAATTGTTTTACTCCAAATTTAACGCGTGCGGGCCACGGGCACTAATGAATAAGCCAAAACTACTGGATCGATTTTAATCATTTTTTCAGTGAGTGACGGTATATATTTTATACACGTGCGAAGCCGGGCGGGTTGCTAGTAAGAATTATAAAATGAGTTTCGCCTACACATGCAATTACGAAAGGAAATAGGTTATACTTGTTGTTCTGAGCGTGTTCCGGAACATTATGCTGTTCTTTAATGAATGCCCAACTGATTTTTTTTATTTGGATTATTTTTAGAAAAAAAAAACAATATTTGGCAGTTACTTTGACTACATTAAATCTGTCACTAAGAGCTCGAAAAATATTGTACTAACTAAAACGCTTCAATGCATTTTGCAGTAACTAAATTATATAATATTATAACTAAATATATATAGAGGGTTTTCCAATAAGAGGTGTTATCTTGATACTCAAAAAAGAAATTCTATATTTTAATATAAATGATCGGATGTTTATTTCATTATAAAGAGGAAGGTATGCCATTAATAGTGGAAAATAACATCAGGCAATTGACCACCACGACCACGCTTACAGGACAATATTCTTTTTTCTCTTTCACGTAGCCCCAAAGAAAAAAATCAAAAGATCTCGGTGGCCAATTGTGATCACCTCTTCGAGAGATAACACGGTCCGGAACGTTTGTTGAAAATAAACGTTGTCCAGATCAATACCATCCAATTCCGGTCATAAAAAATCGTTAATCATCTCTCGATAGCGCAATAAAATATAACCACCTATTATTGGAAAACCCTATATTATATATTTGTATTGAAATTAATTAATAATACCTTATGTATGTATGTACGCACCTCGTATATAAATATGTACAGCTACTCATTCGAAAGGGGCATTGGAAAATATCACCACGATGTTATTCTATTACATCAAAATTTTGAGAATGAGTCCCCATTGTAAAACTTCATTTTGCAGTAATGCACTGTTTCTTTCTCAGCCATATTTGCTAAAAACTGGTTGTTTTGCTATTTGCAATCGAAAACTAAATTAATAAAAGCATTCACATTGTAATTGTTGTTTTGCGTGTAAGTTCATAATTACAAGGAAACACTCCTGGTCCAATATGTTGCCTTTGGTTTACTTCTGATATTCCCATAAGTAGGAACTTGTTAACTTCAACATTCGTATCGAAAGTTAAGTTTCGAAATACCCAAAAGAGGCATCAAAAGTCTTGCAAAACCCCTTAATGCTCGTCGAGGAGAGGTTGCGCAGCTGGCGACCTAAAGTGAAGGAGTAAACATGTAAGCATTTGGCATGTGGCATGTACGCACAACACAAATACAACAAATAAATAAAATTAATAAATAGTAAGTAACCATTCTCCAAGAAAACAATGTTGTATCCCTTGGCATATATTTGTAGAAAAAAATTTTTGTCAAAGTGGTACAAATAAATTTGAAAACTTCAAACTTACATTTTTAATGAACCGGAAATCTGCATTACAATTAGATTACAAAGTGCTATACAATTCCATTATTAAAGCCAATAGGAGTGTACGGTGCACAGCCTTGGGGCACTACCTCTTCTGCTAATATCGATATCATTCTAATATACGTAGAACAAACTCAGTCATTTAAAAAGTACTCATCGTCGATGGAGAAATAAAAAATAGCGTAGACAAATATCTAAAAATATTGCACATTCACACAAACCCTCTCTCTACTGCTCTTAAAAGCGTTTTATTAGGCTTAAATTTAGTTAGACGCGATTCAGTGAATAAAATCAGGTATTCATCGGGCATTAGGAAATCATGGACAGCACTTTTATTTTGACCTCAAACTTTTACAAAAAGAAAATTGTTATAAATTTTAAAAGTGCATACAGTAGTATGGGTAAAACTTTAACTTTCAGAAAAGGTACTTTGAGAAAAATACACCTTGTTCGAAAATTAGAAATTTCACTGCCAAAATGTTCTTTTTGAAATTAAATTGGGTTCGCAATCGAGGCATAAGTATTTCAAGGCCAATGCTTCGTGTACAAATGCTCGTTGTGGATTTTGTTTACGTTACAATATTCATGGGTACGCAGGTTCCGTAACGCATGTTCGGTGTCATACAGCCCACGACCGAGGCCAAGCCGAACATCGAAAACAAATAAAAATATTTGCACTTTAATTCGCGTCAGTCCTTGCGCAAGAGAGCTGCTGCCCTCGGACTTTCAAAAACTGTAGTTCATAAAATATTGAGAAAGCATCTCAGACTACACCCCTTCAAAATTCAAATTATATCATTCATATATTGTGCGGCGATTAAGCCATTTTCATTTAAATGGAAATGTAAATAAGCGGAATATGCGTTATTGGTCACCTAAAGGACGGAACCCTCGCAGCCCACTTAACCAAAGTGACGGTTTGGTGCGCATTGTCCAGTAGTGGAATTATTGGACCATATTTGTCAGGGCAACCAATTTCTGTGGCCGGTGTCTCTTAGCGACGCATTCTGGACAATTATTTTCCACTGATATCGGGAGAACATCTTTCCGTCGGCACACAGCTAGTGAGGCCATAGCGTTACTGCATGATTTCTTCCTAACTAACTTATAGGCCGTTTCGGTGACACTCAGGTCTCCCGCTATTTTCTATATTTCATATATATATATATATATATATATATATATATCGCAGGCTACTGTGGCCTGTGAGGTAACCAGTTAAAAGTTTTAAGTCTAATCTGCCAAGTGCAAGTATCTTATCAGAAATTCCTCTATCCAGCGTCAGGAATTGTTTCACTTGTCCCTGACTGATTGATTTTCGCCAGTGTTCAACGAAGTTCTTCACTTCCCACCTCAAGCGGCTTTTTGTAAGGCCACAGGTTCAGGACCAATTACGGGCATGTTTCCTCCTTTTTTTTGCTAGTTGGTCCACTATTTCGTTTCTCTCGTGTCCTTCGTGTGCCGGAACCCAACCCAATAATATTGTGTTGAAGTTCCCTATCATATTAATAAGGTTCAGGTTCAGGTTCAGGTTCAGGTTCATATACCATTTTGGGGTGATTGTAGTTGATAGAAGGGCTTTCAAAGCCGCTTGACTATATGAAAGAATGTAAATGTGAGTTCCTTCCATTTTTCTACGGAGACATTCTCTCACACATATCTCAATGGCATGTATTTCTGCCTAGAAGATAGTTGGGTAGAGACCCATTGGAATTGATTTTTTAAATTTGGGCCCATTGATTCCCGCCCCTGTTCTATCATCTTCTAATTTCGATACATCAGTGTACCATATCTGGGATACGGATACCTTCAAACCCGATAGAATTATTGGTCCATCCCGCACGTTCCTTAATGAGGGCTTGGAAGTTCCTAAAGAGAATGGATTCGGGAGATAATGTATCCACCCTGTGAAGAATAGGAGTGTGTCAAAAGTCTTCTATGATCTTTAGTTGTCCTCTCATAGCTCTCAAGATAGGAAGTGGCGGTATGCATAGGTCTTGCCTAACACAGCCTTATGATATTATAAGAAGAAATGATGACAGCGACTGCGATCTGTTATACTGCATACGCAGGCGAAAACATTGGATGACCTGCACAAGTTCTACTACATTGTTAGTTAAGTAGATACTTCCGCTGCGTATCGTCTTTTGATTCGCAAGCCTTCTTCCCAGAGCGCGGAAAACGATCGAAATACACCTTTTATTGCGATGGATCATGGCTAAAATCTTAAATCCTACGAGTTGTTGTGAGTAAGAGAGTTGCACCGCGATTCAGGAGCATTTACGATTTTTCAAAAGAAATAAAAATGTTCGGAACGATTTTGAAGGAATCAGCTGATGTGCTTACGTAACTTCATCTTTTTCTAGTGCCCTTACTTTGATTCCCGTAACTGTAAAGTACATACGTTGGCATTCTCATTCAAAGCTAAATGAAGCCATAGTTAAAAGTGTAATTAGGTTAGAACATTGAATGAGTTTAATCAAATTTCAAGTTATTCGGCTTTTGATTTACCGCTATCTAAATATATTTCCAAAATATCACTCAATGAATTTTTGAAATAGTAGCGAAGTACGTAAGAAGAATTGTATTTCTAAATTTAATAAATGAAATGAAGTTATTCTGAAGTAAAGTTTGTATAAACAAATACAAATTTAATTAAGTTGAAATTATTTCAAAAAGGGTTTCATATTAATTGTTTTGTTATGCTATTTATGCAATTTTAATGCGATTAAATTTGTACGTAAATATGAAGGCACGTTTGCTTACTTGTCTATCGATTGGTAATCGAATTGGGTATGACTTTGCAAAATCTATTGGCATTAAATTCATTTTATTGAATTGAACAACTGACATCAATCTTGTGTGAAATTCACTTTGTTGTTTCATTACTTTAAATACCAAAAAATAAAAATAAATAATTAGCGCGTACACTTCCATTAGGTGTTTTGCCGAGCTCTTTTTCTCCTCTCCTAATTTTATTATTTTACGTGGAAAAAAATTCATATAAGAACGCAGTTTTGTATTTTAAAAAATAAGGAAGGTTCGGAACTTAAAACGCGCACATTACAGTAAAATTTCATTTGGGCTTGTTGTTAACTTCTTGAATCAAACAACATATGGAGAATGAGCGTTGAAGCTTGTAACACCACATGGTCCGACGGAAAGTTTATAATATGTATGTCGAATATAAAAGAAGTGTGGGGCAGTACTTTATATATACATATAATTGGCGCGTACACCCTTTTTTTGGGGTGTTTGGCTGAGCTCCTCCTCCTATTTGTGGTGTGTGTCTTGATGTTGTTTCACAAATGGAGGGATCTACAGTTTCAAGCCGACTCCGAACGGCATATATTTTTATGAGGAGCTTTTTCATGGCAGAAATACACTCGGAAGTTTGCCATTGCCGGCCGAGGGCGAACGCCGTACCAAATGTGACTGAGTTAGTTTTATTTGAAGCAGTGGTGAAGTTTCTTATTCTTTTTTGAAAATTATCGTTATATGAGAGGTGTACCGATTTCGTCTACTTTCAAATTCGTATTACTCTGGTAACTGAGTAATATGTGTAACAAATTTCATTGAGATATATTAATTTTTGCTTGAGCTATGGTACAATTCTCTCACCAGCCTGTGGCTTTTGGAATATTAATAAGTAAATATATGTTTTTATCCTTTATGCTGTTTCATACAACCGTTAAGTGAACAAAATTATAATAGGCTTGCCTAGTATCCTTATGTACTACTACGCGCTGGTCTAAGAACTTTGCAAGTGTAAACAGACGTTTCGCTCCACACTTTGTTCAGTGCATCTATGAGAAAACAACACTCTGATTCGATGTCTCAATTTTTTCTTTTTTTTCTTTTTTTTTGTCGGGACAGACACAATTAAATCCATTGTATTGTGCTCGGATTCCCTTTTTAATTTTCTTTAAATATACCTCGATCTCCGAAGAAATCTGAGTAGATCTTGTGGTGAAAAGGAGCCAAGGTGGTCGCTCTTAACACATCAGTACCAAAGACCTCAAGCCTGATTCGAGCGAAGTCGGGGCAGACGCACAGAACTTGGTCCGTCGTCTCATCCTCCTCTCCACATGCCGGACAGAGCGCACTGTCTGAGATGCCCACCTTCTCCACGTGCTTTGCCCATAGAAAGTGGTCCGTCATTAGTCCTTGAAGTGGTTGTGGGGTTGTCTATGGCCATGAGCGCAGCTTTGCTGTCAGTGCAGACACATATAAATCTGCCTCTCCATCTGTTTTCCACAACAAAGTTCATGGCTTCTTGACACAGCATACACCTCCGCTTGAAATACAGATGCATGCATTCCAAGAGCAAAGTGCAGTTTTGTCGTGGTGGATTTCAAGTAGTCCCAGAGCCGGAGCCATGCTCGGTCCTGGAGCCATCCTTAAAAAGGCGAAAACAGTGCCGGGCTCTTTTTCTGAGTTTGATCACAATTGAGCCTCTGGCAGTACCACACTGTATCTCTTTTCAAGCCCGACTCTGGATGGCATGGAGTCAAGGGGCATGGCGAGGATCGTTGGATCGCAGTTCATGCCTACTCTGTTGTCCAATGCCGGGTAGGGCCCGTACCAATTCCCATAGTGTTTCAGCCTGCAGATGGCCTTGAAGGCCTCTCCTTGGATGAAAACATTTTTCTTACTTTAAGTTGTTTTTATTGCCAGCAAGTCTTCACTTTATCTTTACTGGCCTACATCTCGAAAATGTTTCTTTCGAAAAATAAACGAAATACATTTTCGTACACAGTGACCCTCTAAAAAACACTTGTCTATTGTGGTAAATTTAACTTTAAAGATTGTAAAAAATAATAGGTAATTAAACTCATAAGGAGTATTTCAGTAAAATTTTATTTGAGCTAACGAACTCATAGATATTGAAAGTTATGGCTTGTAACGTCAAAGAGTCGGACTGAAATTTACTCCTAACGTATAAAGATATAAGCGAGTTTTTGTCCGATTTCAATAATATTTAAGTCAGATGTAAATAACGGCGGGTCTTATTAGGTGTCTATCGAGATACATGCATTCACCCAAAAGTGGACGTGCAATCGTGCAAGCTTTTTGTTGTATTCATGTGGCCCGGTTGTTGACCAATTTAGCTCAGTTTTACTACCAACATCAAGGTTAGGTTAGGTTAGGCTGAAGCGATTGTTCTGTAGGGCACACTCAAGCCCATAACCCATTGAGATGCCGCGTGGTGAGCTTGTCCCTATCTCTTCTAAAACCAGTGCATTTTAGAATGTCTCTGATTTCTACAGAGCTAAGATCTTCCAATTCATTAAAAAATTCCCTACGTCTGTGTAGAGTAGGGCAGTGGCACAGAAGGTGCGAAATTGCCCCTTCCTGCTCCACATCGTGACAACTACAACGGCAGTCATGTTTTGGCTTATTAAGCAGTGTCCCATTATGATTAAATTAAGTATGCGACGACTGTGTTTATTTTGGCTTAGCAGAGATTCTGTGCGTTTAGCATTGAGTGTCGGCCACAGTTCTCGGGCGATTCTGTAGGTGGTTGCATTATGCCATCTTCCGTTCTCTGTTCTTACGATTTCTTAAAGGAGTCAATGAGTGATATATTCATATTTGCTCGAAATGGTGCGCATACGGACGGACAGACCGTCAGACAGATATCATTAAATCGAGTCCCCTCACCAATCTGAGCATTTTGTTTATTTATTTCGTCCATGAACAAAAAATCTTACTGACTAGAGAACAAAAGTACTAAAAACTAATTAAAATATGTAGTTATGTAGTAGGCTACGTTGACTCCACAACTTAAGGACGGGTCCGAGCTTGGAACATTGTTTAGTTGTACACTTTGTTTGTCTAATACTCTTAATACTAATAATCTCGTGTACAAGTGGGAGCGTGTATAAAAATTAGTGTCAGGGCTTTGTGAACAGTGAGGCATTGGTTAAGCAATTGCAGCGTTAATTAAGTAGAAGTAGAGTATAATATAATATTACAGAAACCAGTCTTACCAAGAACCATTAGATGGTCTACATAGAACCATTATAAACCCACCCTTAGATGAATAAGTTAACGCTGAAATCCCCCAAAGAAAACTTCTTGGTTATTGATTCATTATATTTTATTTTTGATTTATCTCATTTCGTTTAAATTTTGCTTTGAATTTTTTTAATTGCCTGCTTTCGCAATTTTTGAATTTTTTATTTTCTATAACTATTTATTATATATTATTATTTATACATATACACAAATCATATTGGTTATGCTTTTCAAATGTTGAAATTCATATTCCGCTTGTAAAAATAACGCTTATAATTATTTTTAGAGAGATATCTGCATGTACAGTGATGGACAAAAGTCTAAAGTCGCAATTCTAATGGTTTCGAATAAATTGAAAATATTGAGAAATATCTTAATACAGTTTTATTTGGAAACTATTTTTAATCACAATAAATTGAAAGAAGTCATTTCTTAACATCAAATAACAAAATTAAAGGGGAAAACGCAGAAACAGCGTTGCCAAAATCTACATACAGAAAGACGACGTTCTTTAGTGGTGCACTGGTATGCTGTGTTCTGATAACGGTAAAGTGGTGTTTGTTGTTTTCTTTCTTCTAATATATTTGCGTCTTTACCAGGAACAATTGAATAATTCTGAACAAAACGGTTTCCAGAGTGCAAACCTTCTGATTTGTGGAAAAATCCCGTAAACTTTGCTTGGAGTTCACCCAAGCAATTAAATAAACAGAGAATGCAAAAGGGTTTTGTTTACAGAGTTTAATATACTTGGCAGCGATGGCAAAAGTTTCGAACAAAAAATTCTGCCTTAATCCGCCGAATTTAGTATCAACTGTCAAGCTCCGCCACCTTGCAACATGGTACAAATCTTTACTGGATAATTTGAAACTTTTGGTGGATAATTTGGAGTTTGGTGCAGGCAGGGTCTTTCAGCGATATTATAATGACCCAAAACACATGGCCTTTAACGGAATTGTTAAGGGGCGGCTGCTTTGCTATGCACCAAAATAACTAAACACATCTCCATAAATATTATTGAACATGTATGAGAGATCTTAGAACGCAAAATTGGAAAAAACTAGGTTTCTAGCGCTGCTGTACTCAAATGACGTCCAATAGATGTCTAGAACAATATAAAATCTGAGGGCTGACAAATTTAGTTGTGTCGATGCTACGTCGACTTCAGGCGGTTATTGATGTTAACGAGGTTCCAAATAAATTCTAAAAAGCAAACACATCTAGGATTAAGTAGAGGTTTCATACCAAGGTAAGATATTTTTGTCCTGTATGCAGATTTTTTCAACTTTGCTTTTGCGATTTTCGCCTATAAATTTGTTATGTACAGTGGTCACACGATTTATTCGTACACTTACAGTTTATAAACAGATACACCTGATACTTTGCACAATTAATACAAAAGAACACAATTTGGATATAATAGTAAAAAATATCACTTTTATTCAATACTTAAGGGACAAAAACTTCCATATTCATTTCTGGGATTAGAGAACTTAAGGCAATAATGAAATAAGGCACGATTTGATGCAAAAATATTATACATACATGCGTACATAGCCATATAAAGAATATTTTATTAAAAAAATAAAATAAAAAACGAGGACTCAGTACTTTGTTGGGCCGCTTTAACAACTGCTTCTAAAGGGCGATGCTTACTTTTTACCAATACCTACCTTGGTTTCATTAGCTCCAATTTTCTCTCACCCAACACTTAAAACTATCTTTAATGACGCCTTTGATGTTATTTTGTACTTTCTGATTCTCTTTTCTAAGAGCTCCCAGACATGCTCTATTGGGTTCAGATCCGGTGATTGAGGTGGAGTTTTAAGTTGCTTACAATGGTAAATAAGCAATTTTTGCACAAGATAAGATGAGATTTTGGGCCATTGTCTTGTTGAAACAGGAACCATTTAGCATCCAAGCCAAAGTTTAACGCACTATCATGCAAAACATTATTCAAAATTTTTAAATACCTATGTTTGTCCAATTTATCATCCATAAAAACCATTTTTCCTTCCTCAGATGCAGCTATGCACCCCCAAACCATTGCATTTCCTCCTCTATGCTTAATGGTAGGCATACGATTTTTTTATTTAGTTCTGTATTTACTTTTCACCAAACTCTTAGAGGGTCATCGGATCCGAAAACATGAAATTTCGACTTATCGTTGAATATGACATTGTCCTAAAAAGAATCTCGTTTGGCGAATTCCAGTCTCTTCTTTCTATTAATATCTGAAATGAAGGGCTTGTAGCATGCCACTCTACAATGATAAACATCGTTATGCAGACAATTACGAACAGTTTTACTTTTTATGCTTACTTTATTTCGCCTTAGCATCGTGGAGGTCATTTTTGGATTTTGCGCGACTGATGCCACTTTGTTGCGTTCCGCACGGGAAGGCTATATTTTTTTCCATTTTGGTGGTGATTAGCTTCCAATTTATCAGTATGAACGTAACTAGCAACAACATTTTGCACCGTAGAATGCGATTTGCCAATTGTGTTGCAAGTACAATTTAATATAATTCTACGCATTTCTAGCGCTAAATCCGCAGTTCGTCACATTTTGTCACATTCAATCGAGATATTACTCGCAACTGAAACTGAATCGGCGATAAAAGCTAAGAAAACCCAATCTTATTTCGTTTTCAGCATCATTAGAAAAAATACCAACAATTTTTACAGTTCCTTTTACAACAATATCATAAGCTGAAAGTGTACGAATAAATATTTTGCAGCAATTTGCTACGTCTGCCTGCTTGTGTAAGTTGAAATAACGGGAATTTTGTTTGCGCAATTTATTAGGAATAGAACATTCTTACAGTGACCGAAAAGAAATATATTGTCGCAGCAGGGTGTACGAATAATTGTGTGACCACTGTATGTTAAGGAATGGCGTTTTTTAGTTTACTGTGATTCGAAAAGGGTTAAAAAAATCTGTATCATTGTGGACTTTCAAACCAACGGAATTTGGCGTGTATACAGACTTTTGACCATGACTGTATGTACATTGATAAAAGAATTGGCCTTTACGTAAACTCGTATTTAAAAAGAGTGAGTATTAACTATTAACCGAACAAAACTAACACTCTACAAGACTCTCATCATGCCCGTCCTAACGTATGGCGCAGAAGCTTGGACGATGACAACATCCGATGAAGCGACGCTTGGAGTGTTCGAGAGAAAGATTCTGCGTAAGATTTTTGGACCTTTGCACGTTGGCAACGGCGAATATCGCAGACGATGGAACGATGAGCTGTATGGGCTTTACGACGACATAGACATAGCGCAGCGAATAAAGATCCAGCGGCTTCGTTGGCTGGGTCATGTCGTCCGAATGGATACAAACGCTCCGGCTTTGAAAGTATTCGATGCGGTACCAGCTGGTGGTAGCAGAGGAAGAGGGCGGCCTCCTCTGCGTTGGAAAGATCAGGTGGAGAGGGACTTGGCTTCACTTGGTGTGTCCAATTGGCGCCGGTTAGCACGAGAAAGAAACGACTGGCGCGCTTTGTTAATCTCGGCCAAAATCGCGTAAGCGGTTATCGCGCCAATTAAGAAGAAGAAGAAGAAGAGTATTAACTACATATAATGCAAGATTAATTTCGTGCAAAATTAAAAAATTCACATTTACAAAGCATTTTTCCAAATATTCGATGTTTCAACGGCCATTAAATATATATTCGTAAATGCGAATAGAATTTAAAATTTGCATTTTTTCACTCAGATTTTTTTTTAAGTTAACTAAATACTTAAAACACTGTGCGTTGACTCCCACTTTTTTTTAATTTAATATTTTCAATTTCCTATTTTCTCTCTTAAATCAAGAAAAAATACGCTGAAACGAAAAAATACCCTTTGTTGACATACATACATATTTGTATTTACTTTTTTGTTTCAATTTTTATTTCAAATGTCTTTGTATGCCCCTTTTTTGTTGCTTTATGTTTTTGCTCCAACTTTAAATGTTTTTTTAAGTTCATATTTTTATGCAGCGATTTAACCGCTCTTTCCTATTTTTAACTTTTTGTTGCTTAAAGTTTAATTTATTATTTTTAAAAGTATGCCTTCGTAGACATTTTATTTAATATTTTTTTCTATTGCTAGATTTCCTTATCAATTATTTATTTATACTTATATATTATATAAATACCCATGTAAGTTTGTATGTTACCGTTATGCGTTATTTTCATGTATGCACCTATGTACGGATGTGTAATTTTAAAGGACATATGTATGCGGTAAATTGTCCTATTGATAAATAAATAATATTTACCCAGTATACGTTAATTTCCCTCACAGTTGCCACAGCAAATTTTTTCTTACATATAAATTTTTTCTGTACCATACTTTTTAAGCTACAATTTGGCCAAATATGTGTGTTACATTTACCACAATAACGTTTACTTGCTGTTGTATCAATATTGATTTACTGGCCAGAATTTTATATCAACACACAAACAAACATACATATATAGGATAATCAGAGAAATATTCCGGTCATAACTTGTCTCTTTAGTTAAATCTGAGTTGTAGCCAAGCGCACCCTTAATTGCTGCTGATGCATTTGACTGGGTGATCGCCGCATCATTTCAGAATAAATGCTTAATTCAATTTATCACAATTTTTAACAATATTGGTAAAATAATAAAATTTACATTATGACTTTAAGAAAGTTATTGAAAGCATGTATGAAATCGTAATTTCTAAACTGGTTAGTGTCTTACCGGAGTAGTTAACATTTGGCTAATCTGCTTTAATTGAGAGTACTAAATTTAGTACTTTTTCAACTGGGAAGAAAGTAGTCAATACTGGACTAGTTAACAAATATTCAATTTATTCAAAATATGGCTGCGTCTAATTATATTATTAAGATTTAAAATTACTATAATCTGAATAAATAATATAATAATAATAATAATTTCATGTAATTTTTTGCTTTGTACAATATAACTAAATTCCGGATATTTTTCAACTAGTGAAAAACTAGAAAATAACGGACTAGTGGCAGCTATGTTTAAGTACCTGTATAAATAAAAGAACTGTATCTGGTTTCGCTAGTTCAGTTTTTCCCTTACATATGGTGTGGTAAGTGTATGTATTTGTGTATGCTTTTGACTATGCCACAAATTTTAATTGTTTTATATGATTTTAAGTCGTAAATATACAGGTTTCTCTATACAGTACTTAGAATTTGAATTACTTAAATTTTTGACTTTGATGCTTAAAATAACATCAGAGCCAGAGATTTAGTTTCTGATTACAAAATGGGGTGCTTTTCGCTTAAATAAAGCTGGAAAATTTTAAATTAAATAAACGGAAATCGAATAATCAGCCGAGACGGTGATGTCATATTTCAATTTAATTTCCTTATGCAACATACGGGTAGGTTTTCTCTCTTCAGGAGCGATTTTTATGTTGTCGCGATGAGGAGGCTTAGCAAATGCAATGATGCTGAGGGTGATGCCGGCAGTAGCGTAGCTACTGGTAAAGCCTCCCAAGCCGGTAAGGTCGATGGTGAGCACTAAAGCTAAAACCAATCAACTTAGTAGCATCTGATCACAGGTTAGTGGCGGCTACGGCGGCCGTCTGTCTTGCACCAAGCGGCTCGCGATATAAACGTATTACTAGGGTATATCTATATGCCTAGCGATTATAGCGAGCAATTAAAGGTAGCAGCCCTACCATTGGTCTAGAAAACCTGGGCTAATCAAAGGCAACTGACTGCAAGCACCATTGGCCCTAAGCTCTACCCGGATTTAAAGGATATTATATATACTTATATATATCCTTCTGTGATCCTATAAGTCATACACTAACACATCGTTAGCAAACTTATTTTTTAAGTACTTAAGTTTCCAAAGAAAAGAATTTTCGAAGTCAAAAAAGTAGTTCGAGTGTAAGAAATTTTATTTCTTAGGTTTTTCACTGACACTTTTCGAGTTATTGATAGTATTTCATAAAAATATCCCATTACGCCATCTACGCCGGTGCAGCAGTAAAATTTCGGCGATGTAATCCTTCGTTTTTGAATTGAAAACAAAGAAATACGAATTATTTCGATCGGTAAACTAATTTTTTTTAGAACCGAATTTCGTTCATTGACAAAATTGTTTGTTTTGAAAAGTTCATCGGGAGCAGAATTTAATTAAGAAATCGTGAAAGTGTTCAAGGAATTAACTCCGTCATTCCCAATTGTGCAGCGATGGAGACTTGGTCTTACAAGTGGTTTTGGGGCAACAACCTGTCTTACTTGTGTTTGGCAGTTTCTCAATGCTTTCGCTTATTCTTCGTATTCTTTTCGTTTCTTTATTCGCTATAATGACGTCGCGGGAAATAGTAAGGTGTAAACTTGTGTTCTTTCATTCTTCTATATTAATTCATTACACAAACTTTTATTAAAAAGGACTACCTACTGGAACTACGAGAGTAAAAGTAAAGGAATGAGCGGACAGCTTTAAATTATGGTGTGTTTCAGCCTACAGAATAATAGCACAGCTGCTGCCGCTTCTTCAAGATTAGCCAGCCCTTTGCCTCCCTTACACCTATCACAGGGTAAATTACCGACTTTTGCAAGGTGGCACAAAATTAATCACTCTATCGGAAGATGTTATAATTGGCATCGTTCGTCAATCATATTTGACGCTTTTGAACCTAACAGCTGTAGTATACAAACAGACAAGCAACCACAGTGGCGAGTGAATTACTATCAACCATCCACAATCCCAAGAACGAAGAGGACGATTTTGTGTTGAAAATCATTGCCATCCGCTCAAAGTCACTGTGTGGTGTGACGTTCTCGCAGAAGGAGTTATTGGGCCATATTTATTTTGAAGGCGTCATCGGGCACACGATCACTATTACTGGCGAAGGCTACAAGGTCATGATAGACGACTGAATGGAATGAGCGCGGCTTGGTGAACATGGTTGTAAAAAGACGGTGCATCCTTACAAACAGCACAGGCCACAATGGATATTTTGAAGTAAGCGTTTTCTGGTCGCGAAATCCTCTTTTTTTTTGGCGCTTTGGCATGACCAGCAAGATCGCCCGATTTAACCATGCCGGACTTGTTTCTTTGGGTCTACTTGAAGTCGCCGGCCTATGCCAACAGGCCGCAGACAATCGCACCCGTTAAGGAGAAGAGTAGGAATACGAACAGTTATCGTACGGAAAGACATGGAAAATGCGATAAAACGGGCACAAATGTGTATCATTTTTGCACAAAACAGAAAAAATTTTAAAGATCCAGTTAAAGATTTTCATCACTCAAAAGGATTTTTTTGTAGTTAGAAAAAAGTTATTCAAAAACGAAATTGTATATATATATATTGTTACTCCTCCCAGAAACCTTACGATACGCGGGTAACGCAGTGAATTCGCCGGCACTCTGAGTATACTCTTATTAACATTATCATAGGTATGTATGTCCGAATCGCTTTTTCCATAGCATGAAAGGTATTCAACGAATGGTCGTATTTAATTATTTGCTTAAAGAGTGTTTCAAAAGACGCGCTTAGATGTTGCTTTAAAGTAAAACATGTAAAAATTTAAATTCTTTCAGATTTCACTATTTTTATTTAAAATAGGACTCTTCACAATGATACGCAAAAAAACGTCTACGTCTGAGCACGTCTACAAGTAAAATCCCCCAAATGGTCGGTTCATGCATGCCAAATTGTTGAGAATGTCGGGATATCGAAGGTTGTTCAGCAGCACACCGCGCTACAGCACAAATATTCTCAACAGAAAGTCCAGTTTTTGGTCTACCAGTCATTTTCAATTTTCGACAGAACCGGTTTCTTCAAATTTTTTCACCAACCTTTCAATTGGCGACGCATTCGGACAATTATTTCCATCACGAATTTCGCGATATATTGTTCTTAAAGATCGACCGACCGTTTTCATAATAAGTTTCAATAATTTTAACGCGTTGTTCTAATATACCATGTAAAAAAAATATAAATCTGTCTACTTGACAAATGTCAAAGGTGACTTAAAAAAGGTACCGTCCACGAATTTTATTCACTACTGACATCTAGACGTCACTTTCGAAAGACCCTTTACAATTTATGATTTAAAAAATTTATCGTACAGCATTTGTTTTGCATTTTCGAATATTTAGTTTATTGTTGAGTACTTTTGTAGGCAAACAACAACTGCTTAAATATTATTATTCAACAATTACAATAAATTTACTTTATCATTTAAACCACATTTGCTTTAGTATTTAGCGCACAATAACATCACCGATTCGCTGTTTACTCAATTATTTTACATATCATATGAATTGTGAATGTTATTTATTTACTTAGTTTTTAGTTTTGTTTTAGTTGTGCCATATTTTTTGTGGCAACACTTGGCTTTTTTCACCACAACAATACGACGATTATTTGCATTAATTCCCTTTGGGCCCATAAATTGCAAAAGTATTGTGTGGCACATACTCATACGGTGAACTGTGTGCAACAACTTAAATTGTTTGGTTCCAATGGGGATTTGATGCACCATTCAATGGCTTTTTGATTTTAATATGACTTTTATCGCAACTTTCCATCGACGATTTGCTAGTTTGTGTGTTTTTACCTTTTTTTTAATTTTTTTCGTTTATTAGTGGTTTAGTTTTATATGTACATATATGCATATATTGCACATGTGTATGCAAGTAGCGTTGGTATTTGTAAAAAATTGGATTTTCGTGGTTTCACTTTCACTTACACATACATACAATTCTAATTGTTTAATATAAATAAATTCAATCCAACAAACCATTATTTAACCTTTGTATACATTTTTTAATGATTCCAACATTTTATTCTGCTTTGCTTCTGCCCCTTTCTATAAGAGATAATATTTTGCATTCAACGTTAACTAATCACTTCAATTAATTGTCACATTTAATTTATTACATAAATACTTAATTAGACAAATCATAAAAATTCTACTATAATTCAACAACGCTGTGCTGTGTTGGTATAATTTCTCCTTGATAGTTGGCACTTCCGCCAATCCATTAGCGGCGGACTATATTAGCCTTCGCTGTTGGCTATCTAATTATAAAGCAACTTTTACCTGTGTACCAGAATGCACGGTTCATGCGGTGCATAGAGTAGTTGCAGCAGCAGCAGCAGTGAACTAAGTATCGCGCCGTGAAGCACCAACTGCTGGTGGAATGACTTAGGAACCGTGGGTGCTGCAGCGCCGTGATGTAATTCGGCGAAACTCTCACCTAAACCCCATTTGGTTGTAGCAGCAGGCGCATAGCCAGGCATAAAACGCAGGCCGGATGTTGTAACAGCGGGTGCAAAATCAGCGTAGGCAGCAAACGATTTCAAGATTTAACAAGTGTAAGAAGAGAGGGGTGGAGAAAGAAGAAGAAGAAGAAGAGGAAAAATCATATAACACCGTTATAACAAAGTAATGAATATCTATTATTATCTATATGTATATCTGACAGCGTGGCTTAATAACTAGAAGCATGCACAAGTATTATAAGCTTACTGCTGGAAGCTGCTGGTCAAATAATATTTGTTTCAAGGTAATTTCTTTCTTAACGAATATAATGAAGTAGAATTATTATTGTTCTTCAAGGCTGCAATAAGTAGTAAAATGAGTAGCAATTATGTTGTTGTTCTCGCGCTAGGCGAAGGAAAAAAGTAAAATCTATGGAAAAAATCTAAGTAAATAATTTAAGTTAAAAGTAGCAGAAACTCAGTATCACGTCAGTTTCAGAGCCAGCTTTTAAGTATGAAGACTTAAGGCCTGATTACGCGTACTTTGCACAACTTCGCATAACTTTTTACAACTTCGCACAACTATAGAAAACCTAAGGCTGATAATACAAACATACAACCACATATGGAAATCAGTTTTTCTTAAAAAAATAATCATATCATACTTACAGTTATAATTATGTCGGGTGGTGCTTTAAGATATTGACTACTTAAAATGAACAGAAATATTTTCGGAATGAATTTTTTTTATTATAATCTGATATATATTATAAATAGTTTCATGGAATTTTTGGAATCTAATATCCGGCTTATAGTCGCCACGGCTACGAATTACATGGACGCTAATGATGCCTTAAATATTGGCTTCCAATGATTCAAGAGGTGCTGGTTTGACGACTTAAGCCAATGACTTAATATAGTGCTACAAAATGCAATCCAGAGGCATTAAATCGCACGAACGATGGTGCCAGTGAATTGGACCACTTCTAGAAAGAAGGTTGTCACCAAACTGATTTTTCAAAATAACCATTGTTAAGCGCAGTATATGGCAAGTACTCTACGAAGTTCGCCAACAGATTTATGTATTCAAAGTAATTTTCCCCAATTTGGCAGCGTTATCCTGGCGTTAGATTCATGATGACTTGTCAAGTCTTACTGAACAGAAATGTAAACACAGTTTGCCATTTTCAGCTGTCAAACAAAATGTATGCCGCATAAACAAATGGGCATCCTACAATGCACTAACTTGCAACCCTAAGAAGTCTCAAGCGCTTGTTATCTCGAGAAATGCTACTTGGCGGCATTACTACTAATTATGTGCATGTGGCTAAAAACCTCGGAATCCTTTTGAACCAAAGATTAACTTGGGATAGCCACGTAAATTTAGTCGTAGGTAATTTGTACAAAACTACTCTAGACTACGTACGCCTCTACGCATTCGAATTTTAATTGTTAAAACATACGTTACGCCCTCGTTATTGTATGGTTGTGAAGTCTTTTTAAATTATGGTTATCCGTGTAAACAAAAGAAATGTTTTGTGTAAAAATTGCTTTCGTATCTTTTGATCCAGGAACCCAGATGCCTCAAAGATCGACATATGTTTTCAACATTGAAACTTTGTGTTCTCTGTCCGTCCGTGGAATAACTTACAGAGCTTCAAACATAAATTGCTTCGCTACCTTGCCGAAAATGATTTATCATTATTTCAATCTATTCCCTACCCTACTACTTACTTACACCTTACTTTCCTTTTTTAATACCTTCCCCAACTTCAACTTCTTTATCACTAGCTGCAATTTTAATTTTGATTTTATTGTTAAACCTTTATCTACGATTTAAATATGTAAACTATTCTTAAGCTCAATCATTGTAAAAATAACCCATGCTTTTATCTTTGAATTTAATAGTAAATAAATAAATAAATAAATAAATAATATTACTCGTTATGTGATCGGCATCAATGCAAGATACCACGTTTCTCATCTTTCTGCCACAATCTACTCCATGTTCTTGGAGAAGCTTTTTCAGTTTAGAACCCTCTCACTACTGCATAAAATCTACTACTTGAAGGTACCTGGGTATACCTCAGAATAACTGCCATGAAGTCATTGTGAAACAGAAAACTTCTCGCAGCTAGATACAAAACACAAACGTCGGAAAGACAGATCTTGGTGCATGTGACTCGACTTTGGAATTATCTTCCCAAAAATTTAGTATATATATCTATCATATTTAGACGCGAACTTCAGAGATATATTAGTACTAAGAGAGATAATTTCAATTTTAATCATAAGTAATGCTAAATTTATTTGCTTTTCTTTGAAACTTAAAATAAATATGCGGATTTTATTATTTTTATTTATTATTATATTTTTTATTTTATTTTATTTTGACTAGCACTAATATTTATAAGGTTATCCTTGCTGGGCTAGGATTGAATCACTCAATCAATTAATTTATTTATAATTAGTTAAATCATAGTGATCGATTTACCCATTCAACGGTCTAGATAGTTACCGAAAAACTGGACCTTGAAGCAAAAAAACGTGTAGCAAATTAATTGTTTTCATGCAAACAAATTAAGTCAGATCAGTTAAAATCTGCAAATATAATATATAAAATGTTCATCAAGCTTTTATCCCTTTTAATTTCTATAAGAATGCTTACTTAAAAACTTAAGAATACAATACAGAATACGTTCACAGTTAAAAAAAAAACATAGCTTGGGAGCTGCTGTAATCAGATAAAACGGCATTGCCATCAATTTCCGTTGTTGTTGATTGATTGGACTTAAAATATTTGTCCACCTTTGTTACTTTATACTTCCGGGTAATTAGACAAATGAATAACTCATTCAGTAGCTTTTTATCACTTTTTTTTTTAAAGTATTCGAAGTTGTGCGAATTATGCTCAATAAAACCTTTTCCCTTCTAAAGATCTACATGCGTCCCGTTTTTGTAAAGTATAGCCGTAGCCTACCTTGGCACAAGATACTTTTTGTTACGCTGGAATATGAAAATATGAAGCTTATTGATTCACATTGAGTATGCAGATGATTGCGTTTATCCCGCTTTCGGTCTTCGACTTTCAGTGAATTTCACGGAATCAGTTCTTGAACCTCTACGTCAGTTTATTCACATTTTATATTTCCATATATTTATATAGGTGAAATGCGCAATCCCGTAAGGGGAAAAAGTTATCAAAAATCAAAATCAAAAATTTAATCCGCTATGAATCTAAGTACTCGTACACACATTTTTTTCTGGTTAAAGCGTATGAAAGTGAAGCTCTAAAAAAAATTCTAATTTTTTTCATAATTTGCCTAATTTTTATAAATCTTGTTCAAAGCTTTAAACTTGGATCGATACAGTATTTGTTATAAAAATAAATAGTACATACAATAAATGCAGTATTTGCTATAGTTTTTGAGATTTGTTATACTCTATAAAAAATAACTGAGGTTAAAATATCTATAATTAAATAGTCGAAACTGGTCAGAATATGGTGGTTTCACAATTTTACAACAGCGCACATACTCGTATACTTATGAACATAAAATGTTCTGTTTATAAATTATTTAGTTTGAATTGACTCTGGTTCTCATAGTAAACCATTATTTGATATTTCTTTTTCGAAGTATAGGGTGTTTTTTTAGCTGTATAAGAACTATCGATATCGATTACTATGATTTGACAGCTGAGATGGGTAAATTGTGTTGACAGTTAACTGTGTTGACAGTGCCAAATTCACTTGGACAAAAAATTAATCTGTTCACAAAGTTCATAGAGTATTGGCGGCATCATCGGTTTTTATTTCTTTCCAATTGAGGACAGAGCTGCTATTACGGTGAATGGAGAGCGCTATCGAACCATGCTGACTGAATTTAAATTTCCAAAAATAAATCAGCTAAGCAACGACGACACTTGATTCCAAGAAGACGGCTCAACTCGCCGTACAGCGCGCTTAACAATCGATTTACTGGACTGGCGAACATATTTCTGTTTTGTATCATCATTTTAAGTTCTCAAGCTCTTAAAACACACGCGATGAACGTGACTAATAGTTATTGTTGTACAAGATTTCGTATTGATCAATAGAGAAAAATCATTCTTCCTCTGCTTTATATTAAACTTGTCTTTATAAAACAATGTTTTAAGTCTTTGGATAGGAATGGCGTTTCCTTGAAATATATTTGTCAATAATTTACTGGGCTCAGCCTAGATTTAACTTGTCCAGTTCTAGCAGGAAGTTTTAATGGGCAACAAATCCGTCCTCTTACGAATATAAAGAACGATGATTTCAAACACCGTATTAACTCAAGTTAAACTAGAAATATGGACAAGCGTGGTAGTTTTAAAGTAAATGAGCTTCAAAGCGCATTGTTAGCTCATTCACGTAGATAAATTTTCTAACAACCTGGGTAATTTTAGCGAAGAACAGGAAGAAAACAATGGAGAAAAGTTATCAAAGCCGTTGGCGTCGCCATTTGAGGAAAACTACAAATGAAACTTACAAAAAGGCTGTCCGGAACACTGACGAGCTAATATTTTTTGATACCCTTCTGAAATTTTTTTTGGTGATCTTTGGAAATTTCTACATAAAAAAATAGTTAACGTTTTTATTTTATTCAAACATTTAATTGAAGTATTACAAACGAATGCAAAATTTAATACATTTGGGTGAGTATTTATTATTTTAAATCGGGTTGAGACTCTCAATGGTAGCATTAAGGAAGTCGAAATAGCTGATTTGCTGCTTTAATCAATGACGAAAACCCCGAAGGACAACTGAAAGTGAAGCACTCATAACCGGGCATCTGAGAGAGTTGTGTAAGTTCAATAATATTTTAATACTCAAAATTTGACATGCTATTCCGATCAAGTTCGAAAAAGTTAATAAAATGATTGTTCTTTATCTTAGACTCTCAGTTGCAGTTCAAATATAGTACAGCACTGTGAAGAATTCCACACTTTCAAATCAGACGAGTTTCTTGATGATGTAAAATCGGTATACTCATATAGAAATGGATGCCGAAGAACAAACACGTTAAAAAATATGAATATGAAATACGAAGAGGAGCATTGAAAAAAATACAATTTTTTGTTAGTTCTTGACTCACTAATCGCAAATTTGAACAGGGGAATGCAAAGCTACGCTCAAGTATGGTAGATGATAAATTTATTGGCATGAGAAAAAGTTGGATAGTACCATGGAAATGATTTTGATGAAACCGAATTGATTTCTACTTCTTATAAAGCGTTTTTCAATAGGTGCACTTCAACTTTTTTCCGATAGGGATGGCGAACGACGCCATATTTTTTATTTTTCGCTTGTCATTTGTAAACTTCATTAGTATACATTTCATCATGGAACGCTACACACTTGAGCAACGATTGCAAATCGTGCAAATTTTTTATGAAAATAATCGTTCTGTTGCTCTTCTTCAGTGTTGCTCTTCTTCAGTGTGTTCATCTTCAATGATCACGCTCACTTTTGGCTCAATGGCTTTGTCAACAAGCAAAATATGCGTTATTGGGCAGAAAGCAATCCACACGTGATTCATGAGGCACCGTTGCATCCCGAAAAAATCACTGTTTGGTGCGGTTTACATGCCGGCGGCGTAATTGGCCCATATTTTTTCGTTGACGAGAACGATCGCCACGTTACTGTGAATGGAAATCGATGCCGCGACATGATAAACGATTATTTTTGGCCGCAATTGAATGGTATGGACTTAGACGACATGTGGTTTCAACAGGACGGGGCCACAAGCCACACAGCACACGCTACAATTGATTTGTTGAAGAGTAAGTTCGATGAGCGCATTATTTCCAGAAATGGACCGGTCGATTGGCCGCCGCGCTCGTGTGATTTGACGCCTCTAGACTATTTTCTTTGAGGTTATGTGAAGTCATTGGTCTACAGTAACAAGCCGGCGACGATTTGTGAGCTCAGAGCCAATATTGAACGCGAAATTGCTGGAATTTCGGCCGATTTATGCAAAAGAGTGGTCGAAAATTGAGTTCAACGATTGGACTTCGTAAAACGTGCACGCGGTGGTCATGCAAAAGAAATCGAATTTCATAATATACTTAAATGTATATGTTCAAACTCGATAATAAAAAAAAAATAGTTAAAAAAGCCAAATTGTTTTTGTTTTATTAAAAAAAAAAGTTCAAGCGTTCTTACTGAAAAACGCTTTATTTATGTTTCTCATGCTTCAATTTACTTCAGAGTCTATACAGATCAATTTCAAATAGTTTTCCGAATATTACAATGCTGCTAATAGTTCTTATATCTCTGTTTATTATTTGTGTGCCAGATGTAAGTTTCTTTTCAAAATTGAAATAAAAAAAAACATCCATTACGGAAGTCAATGAATGATGAAAAACAGTCTAATGTCTCTAAAAATGATGTTTTTAATTATTTAGATAATGGAGGAAATAATAAAACAATTCGTTTTGCAAAAGAACCGAACCGAAGAAAAGTTAACTACTTTGAGATTGAAGAAAAAACGCGATTGTGAGGAATCAACGATTTTAGGGCATTTTCTAATTTTTCATTTTTTGTAGTGCTCCCTACTCGTACAAGTCCCTGGACGCGTAAACTGCCTCTTTTGTTTCTATAACACAGGAAATTCACATAGGAATCTCCACACAAAACGTGTTAGAATCTGCAATAGAAGGAACTTAATTTGCTAACACATAAAAATGGTGTGCTTGGCCGAGCTCCACCTCCAATTTGTGGGGGCGTCTTGATATTTCCCACAAACTTCGCCTCCGAAGGGCGAATGATGTTTTATGAGAAGCTTGTTTTTACTGTATACTTATAATTATTATTATTGCTCATCAATGCATTAATTGACTTCCCAGCTCAATTGAATACATAATAATCATCACTATAACAGTCTATAAACGTGATAAAAGTCAGCACTAGCTGCCATATAATCTGCTCTCGAATGCATATAATCTGCTCTCGTATTGACAGGACCAGTGAAGCAGATAAGCAACAGACGATGAAATGAGAGGAAGCGCTCGCTTAATGAGCGACGTGTGCATTTCCCCATTTAATTAGTTTGCTAAATGCTTGTGACGTTAACTGAATTTGCACAACTGATTTCACACAGGCAAAAAACAAAAAAGAAAGGAAGCTCAAACATACAAACATACAAATATGTATGTATGCAAACATTTAATCAAGAGAAAGCGTGTGGAGGAACAAATCGACTTCAGCGCATTCCAAAATAGAAAAAAAGTAGTTTCATAATAAGTATTTACATATATATGTATGTAGTAATGCCTAGAGGCTGCAAGTGCTGAGTGCCTTTCTGCCTGCGACTGGAATGCACATACAAAACGGCAGGAAAACACAAACAGGTGGGATATCCTTGTTGAGCTCGCTCATTTAACGAAGAATATGCTTCCGCACATGCAAATGCAAGTTCACCCACACATACATACCTACATTGACCTAGTCGGAAATGGCCATGTATAGTCATGTGCACAAGAATTTATCGGCTTTAGGCGCTATACATTTCAGGATTCATCTTTGTCTTCACGGTGATCAATGGGATATTTATTATTATTTGCTATCGTGCCAGCTGGGGTCGCAAAGTGCCGATGCAAATAAATTCTATTGAGGTCGATTTGCAGCTTTTGATTTTATCTGCGGCCAAGTGAGCAGCGAGTCGTTAGATGTCGTGAATTCGTCAAACAGGCTTCGTCGCCATGTTCTTTTCGGTCGCCCTCTTCGGCAAGAGCCTTACGGATTCCAGTCTAGGGGCATACTACTGATCACAGTCGTAGGTTTACGGATTGTATGGTCTATCCATTCCTACTTTAGTTCGCGTATTTCAATCTCAACCGGCCTTTCACAGCAGACTTTACATTCGAATTCAAAATTCTTAGTTCTGTTCTGGCGGTTGGCTGCTTAGAGTACCATATGCTTTTGAGCATAGCGAAGGATGATCTGACTTTCGTTATTGTATATTCAATGTCAGTATTAGCGCCGGGGTGATGTGATAGATATTCGGTACATAAAAAACAAAGAAAAAAGTAATATTCTCGAGTACAGTCAAAAAAAAAAAGAGCGCAAACATGACCAGGTCTCTGACTTTGAGATGCACGCTAGCATTTCTTAGTGATTTCCTTTGGATTAGCGGCTAAAATGTGGAGCACTCAAATTGCCCTTATCTTTTTTCAGAGTCTATGCTGGTGTACATGATGTGGGATGCATTTTAACATACGCCTTAAGAATCATACATGATGAATTTTCCAACTGGGTAGGTATGTGTATGTAGACACTTACAAGATATCCACCTACTTCTTACTCTATGAGATGTGTGCTATATTCAAACATATATACTTACATAGAATCTACTGTATTCACGCAAGCCACTTACCATTCAGTATGTGTACGACTATGCTGAAGTTTTGGAAATCACTAATTGCGCACGTATAGTTGCCAGAGTCGGACTTGTTGATTTTCGCTATGGATAACGTTGAATTGGCACCATCGTCCATCAGCTCCGTTTTAACGCTGCAAAAATGAAAAAAGTCAGATATATTTTTCTGTATACGAGGATGTAAAGTGCACACGAGTAAGCATATCGGTAGGTATAAGTTGTTGCAACTAAAACTTAAATATTACGGAGTACAGAGGCAGTTTAGTTTACACTTTTGGAACATTTTTGCGGATTCTTTACTCCAAAAGTGTATAATTCACATCCATGTGCCACTTAAATTAATTTTAATGAGCACTTTAATGCGCTCACGAGGTGGAGCAACATCAAAAGGGTGAGTGGGTAAGAATAATAAAAATAAAATAAGAGAAAAGGAAATATGCCGGATGTAGTGGGAGAGTAAGTATCACTTTTTGTAAGCTAATACTTGGGCACCTATTTTCAAACGTCCTATACATAAATATATATGTGCACACCATGCAGGGAAAATCTGACGTCGAGAGATAAGTTTTTAGTTATATTTAAGTAAGTGGGAACTAGTCTGGTAAAACGAGGGTTGCTTTTCATATTTTTCGCCCAATAGTGAAAACACAGTAAAATTCTGACGAAAATGGCTTTATTGTTCTTCAAGATTTCCCCTCTGTATTCCCTTGAACGAATTTTCGAAGCACTTTTGACACTCAGTTGTGGCCTCCAAAACGAGCTATTTAAGGGTTTCAACAGCTTCTTCAGACGATGACAAAAGTTGACCATGCATTTTAATTTTGACTTTCAAAAACAAAAAGAAATTATTAGGTGCACAATCAGGGCTGCCATTATTCGATATTTTGAGTGCTCAGAAATTCTCAGAGTTCGCATTGAAGGAAGATTCGTCTTCGTCGGTTGACTTTCTTTAATTCTCCGAAATCTTTTGGCAAACAAATAATGGTTGTGCACTACACAAAATTGTCTGTTTTAAGTTTCTCTAGTCGTACGAATACAGTTGCGACATTACCAGATATTCCTAAAAAACTAGCTACTATTTGCTTTGAGTCTTTTCTTCCGAGAACAACTTTTGTTGTTGTTGTTTTGTTTCCAGCTAACATGCATAGATGCCAAGATTCGTCACCTATTACGGTGTCACCCACGTGCTCTGAACCACTGCGGCTGAGTTTCTTCAATATTTTTTTATACCAATCGACTCAAACCCTGTTTTGGGCAACTTGTCGAATTATGCAGTAGCCAACGGCACAAATTTTCTTGATGAGAGCCTTGTGTATTAATTGATGCACAGAATTGATTGTTTCTGCTACAACAACCGTTTTTGGACGGACTTCCCGAAATTCATCCTCCAAGCATCAATAGCGCCATTGGAACTCTTTGTACCAGCCTTTGTCATTGATTGGGGATTCATTGTCAAAAGTCGATGTAAGATGATCAAAGCACTCCTGCCTTGATAATCCACGGCGAAAATCGTTATAAATCATCACACGAGAATTTTCACGAGTCAATTCCATCTTTTGTGCGAGCTCTCCAGCCTTTTAACGTCTTTGCTATAAATCTCAGTACAAATAAAGCTTCTTTATTTTTGTGTACCATGATTTATACATGATTTGAAATGGCCGGATGCAGCGGTGGAAAACTTAAAAGGTCTGCAAGACTACATCAACAACGCCAAGTTTTTAAAAATTCACGGTTAACAATAAACGCTTCTACAACGCCAGTTATGCCCATTATCATTGACCTTTACTAGATTATGCAATCAACGAGATCTAATCATTGGCATGTTCCTTTATAAAGCTTTATACCAAGGCGCCCTTCAAACAATGTGCCTGCACATAATGTCTCCCTTGGCTACTGCTATCACCAGTAACTGTAATACACCAAAAGACCTTATCACGGTGATCCAACATGAATTGTAAATTTACATCGACTCCATTACGGAATGTTTTGAATGCCTGCACGTGAATTTCGATTTGGAAGGTGCTCGTTTGGAACTATATGAATGTAAAAACGAAATATTGATTGTTGCCTATTGTAATGCGTATTTAAATGCGAAAATCGGCCCTAAACTATGTGGGTCATGTGAGGATGCGAGCCTAATCACTGAGTTCTAACTGAGTCTAAAAATGCCTCCTCTTCGAAGCACTCAGACCATTTAGTTGCTTTCATTGAGCGCAACACTGCCGAATTGATTTATTCGTGAAAGTATAAGGTGGCTCAAAATTAATCTTCCAAATTTTTTTTAATAAATAAAAAAAAATAATATATCGATTTCTTTATTTTAACCTTTACGCATTCCATTACTTGTCTGTTTGTTTAGTGCAGCTGTCTAGTTCAGAAGTGTCAAATATTATTGACGTATGACACCATATATCGAAATTATAAATCTTTCGATACGGTGAATACTTTTTCGTCACCTTGTATTATTAAGGCGGTGAAATTATTAAATTGCTCAAAGGCAATGGTCTCTGTTTACGAGTATGAGTTCACGGTGTGAATAATGTCGCAAAAGTCGAATGTTTCATTAGTTCCGTAGTAACTATTTTATTGCCGCTAATCCAAGCTTTATCCGTGGTTACAGAAGTTCCAGCTGATTGCACTTGACCAGTGCCAAAAGTTGTTTTTTAATGGTCTAGCCTTTGTGCTTTTATTTGAATAAAAGTAATCATTTTTCATATTCATATTTTTCACTCTCGCAAGTGAGACGCCCACAATCTCAGCTATTTTTTGTACCTTCTTTCGTTAATCGTTCATTACCGTACCGTAACCTTATCGGAAATTGATACATGATATTGTACGTTTACAATTGCGTAACTTTGGCAGCTTCTACATAATAATGAAAAAGATTATTTTCAAAGAAAGAGTACACAATATCATAAAAAATTAACTTTTTGCAGCTTTGGCAGAAATTCGGTTATAAAAATGTGCTGCATACTTTTGCGCTGTCATGTTTACAAAGAGTCGGTTTTGCGCTGCAGAGCGAGGGGTAATAATTTTTTGCTAGAAAAACTAATGAGAAAAAGTGGCAAATATCAAAATTCAACCATTATTTATGCATTTCAATGCACTGCACTAAAAGAAAAAAAATTCAAAATATTTTTCCCGAATAGTAAAAAAAGTGTACAATATTTTGCAAATGAAGAAATGTTTTGAGTGGCATTTCCCCGAATATGACGAAGATGACCCATTTCATGCGCTCCGTGAACAATATCCACCTGTGCAATGCTCCTGAAATATTTTTGTCTTTTTTTCACAAAGTAAAAGGGTGAGTTTTTTCAATGATTAGTAACTAGTTTTTAACGTAAAAACACAATGAGTTTAAGGTTATTTTGTTTTAAATGTATGTAGGAAGTAAAATGTAAATTTTTGAAGCATAAATGACTTCAATTGATAAACTTTGGCCGTCTTCGATCCGCCATGCATTATCGAGCGAAGAAACTGGCATAAGTAAATACCTATATATTGGCAGCACTGGTAGAGAACTGCCCAAAATGACACTTAATGAATGATGAAACTTTCCTAATATCAGAAGGAGAGTTGGTGGTACTGAATAAAGTGAGTTATACTACTCGAACGCTGGGTGCGAATCTTAACGGATAATTTTGTTTTTGCTTTTAATGCAAATTTTTAGTCCCACGTACTGAGTCTAAACGTAACGATAAAGGTGACTTTAAATATGCTTTAATTTTTGGTTCCTTCCTTAACAAATGTACAATATATATTACTACATATATCAGCGTAAACCATTTTTTTATTACTTTTATTTTTGATAATTACCAATAGTAGGAAAGGTAAGTAGGTTTGTAGAACGACATTAAGACGCACGCCACAAATAGGAGGAGGAGCTCAGCCAAACACAGACCCTCACAGAAGTGTACGCGCCAATTATAGGTATTTAAAAGGAAACAAATTTAAACTCGGAATTGGTTAGGGATTCTCCAATTCATTTCTGTACTGGAAACTTTTCTTGCGTCCGCTTGGCTAAAATTTAGCTGTGCGATAATTCCATCAACGGGCAATATAAATTAAACTTAAGCTCCGGAAAAATTTGGCTTTGATTCCATTATTTATAATATTTTTGTTTTAAACAAGAGCCCAATGACGACGCGACGATATTTAATGTGCACTTTTGTTAAAATCAAAAAAGGCATTGCTTTTCAATAGATAGCATAAATATTTTCCTGCAGGGTATGCACTTAGTTGCACACTGCGCTCATGGAAACACTTGTAAGCATAGTAGTTTTGTGCTTGGACGCTCGTAAAAAGTGATTTTACGTTTCGCTTCGTAATTGGCGCACTTATCTTATTTCAAATTTTTATTAGCGAGTTAGCTTAAGGACTTGTATTATATTTCTATAAAGAAGCTAGGCTATTTGAGGGATCAAAATGTATTCAAATACATTACAGCTAAAATGCACCCATCTGGCCGGATTAGAGTTAAATCTTTCTTTCAGGCAGAGAAAAATTAAAAACTTTAAAGAATATTTAATTCATATGAAAAGAAAACCGAATGTTTGCCAGTTTTATAGGTAGAATATTTTCTATGGCTTGAAATCCACTCATGAGCACACTTGCTGTCCATTTATTGAAACAAAGTTGAACTTTAAATCTTTTTGAGAAGAAAAGGCAAGCAGTACCCAAAGAAACTATATCACTTTTTTGAACTGGAAAATGAAATCCGTTATTTGTATATTTATTTATAGGTTTATTTCGTGTAAAGGTAATTCAATAAGATTGCAAAAAAAGTGCAACAAAGCTTGCCGAAATAGTTTTTTGTATTGTATTTGTGTAGCAAGTCCGAAAACCATACCAAACAGTCATTCATTCTGGGTACACATTTTTACTTTAATAAAATGTGAATTTTCAGAATACGGCAGTTTGCTTATCAACTACTCAAATGGCTTGTTCTGTTGATTGGAAAGGGCGCGAAATGCATTTTTTGCAGGACGGCCATTTTCATAACGATGGGCAACGGTTCCCTGTTGCCGAAGAGTGTACAGCTTTATGACTAAGTTTCTCAAAACGAGTAGTACCAATTGTCTGAAAAAAAATAAATCAATAAACATATTTCAAATAATTGGTGTCAACAATTAATTTTACCAACAGAAGCAAAACAGACATCTCTAGAATTGTAGCGAATTACCTCTAGCGCTGAAAAAGCACGCTTCACATACTTTGTTCTTTAGCAACAGAATCTGACTGCCTGTTGACACTTGAATCACTCTGTAGAAACTGTTCGACATATACCAGTCAACTGAATGTGAAATCATACTTTTCCAGCACGATAAATGATATATGCCATAAAATAAAACAATCAATGAGTATGAAATTAGCTATGAAGTTATTTTTCCTCTTCAATTTATTTTTCCATAAGCTTAATACGTTTCGTAGTGATGGTTTATCTAGGTCTTCAAAACAGTTAGTAATAGCCTATTCTACTTCATCATCTTGAGCAAAGTTTTATCAGCTTTATATTAATTTTTGGGAATGAACATATTGCCAATCTGAAGAGGCTAAATCGAAGTCACACAATCGCAATACCTCACTTGTGAGCGGGACATTGCCGTTCATAAAACGATTCAATTTGCTCCAAATTTTTGTCTTAGTGGCTTTATTTAGAAATTTTCAAACTGATATCCTTTTCTTTAAGACTGACAAAAAAGTGGGCTGATAAATTTAAAAAAAACTGTAGCCACCATCTTCTCAGCCATTTGTGTGACCTTCAACTTCCCAGGTGATGCACAGTGGGACCCTCCATGGCAAAAACAATTCTTCAAGCTTGTTCGAAAATCAAATACAGGTAGATAAAATAATTAGCAACTAATGAGCTCGTTATTTCAAAGTTTGATAATATATTATTTAGAGAATACCATGAATAAATGCAAAAACGAAATTATTTATAGTTTCAATTGTAACGCCAATGTGCAAACTTCAATATAAAAAAGTATTTCGTATTTAAAAGTGATATATTCCAAAATAACAGATACTTTTATTTTCTTTAATTTCCTATTTAATTTAATGATTTTGTGTTTATAATTTCATTGTACCAGCTGCTATAAGTGAGACATATTAAGGGTCAGTCGAACTGTATGTGGACTTATAAAAAATGATTAGCTTTTGTCATGACTATATGAAACTTTAGGCTTTCAGTTTTCATTGTCCACCAAATTTAGCTGCTAGTTTCTGTAAACTTAAAAAAAGAAGGTTATCTTTTTAGGAAGTCCACCTCTTACTTTGAGAGACTTATTTGAAGCATCGCGTGCGAAAAGGGATAAGCAACAAATCGTCCCCTTTCTGTGTTAACCTCGTATCTAATATACAAAATCATAATTTTCAGTAAATCGATAAAAATGTTTAGAGTTACTTAACTTATATGAAAAGTTATAACTTATTTGATTCGATACTTATAGTAGATACGAGGGTTTTGATTTCGAACATGTAGATACGAGAAAAATCGAAACGCTCTGAAAAAAAATTCTATGATCATTATAAACATTGTATGTTTTGTTTTACGTAACAGGAGTTTTGTCGGATATTTTGTGTGAGGATGAGGAAAAATGGATCAACTGCCAACGCAGCTGCCCTTAATTTGAAAACAAATATTCAAATTGGTTGGATAAGTATGTTAAGTTCAGCTTCCAGAGACAATACCAGGTTTTTCTAGAATATTACAATTATCTGGGTTGGATTCGCGTAAAGAGAGACCACTGAAGTCTTTTAAAGATTGTTCCAATAGAATGAAAAAGCGGGGAGTTGAAGACTTAGTTTTTGAGGTTAATTTGCAATTTGCTTTGAAAATGTCATAACGACATTGTGAGGTTGAGTAAAATTGTTCTCAATTATCTCTTCAAGAAACACTTAGTCTTTAAGTAAATAAATTAAATAAGTAAATATTTCTCCGATTTGTGGTGAAAGCAATTTATAAAGATATTTTTCTGGGCTACAAGTCAATACAGAAATTTCGAAATTCTCGTTTGTCCGACGATATTACCGTTACAGGAACATCAGCCGAAATAAGCTTACAAAATCTTATGAATAAAACATCACAAAGTAACTGGGGTTTTGACGGAACAACTTGAACATATGAATTCATTTTTTTACTGCTTTGGTACTTTTCAGACTTTACAATAATAGTACCACTCTGTGGACTAATCCCAGGCCTTCTTCTATTGCCACTCTGTTAGATTTTCATTTCAAGAGGGTTCAGAATAAATTAAAACAGAAGAAACTCGAATACTTAAAGAGATTTCAAGTTAAAAAAGACATATACAACTTCTACATCCTGAAATATAAAAATTTGAGTGTTTACTTCATACTTGTATATCTTATTATTACCTTTTAAAAATTGGCAAGTCAGAGAAACGCCACATACGCAAGGCACAAAGACGAAATCCAAATTAAATTCTAGAGCCTTTAGGTCTAAATGTGGATATAGTAAAAAGTAGGTTTGGCAACACAAATGATGATAATGTAGCCAGAATATTTTTTTTTTTCAAATCTTGCTTTGTTTAATTACAGGAGTTGATATAAATTTGATTAGAAATAGATTAAATCATACTAGAAAAAGTTCTAGAATATTTTCTAATACAGATTTTATCACCACTTCAATGTTACTTTTTACCCTTGTATTAGCAATGTTATAGCCTAGACACACGGTGGCGTTAATCGGGATTAACAATTTAATTCCGACTTATCTCAGGAGTTAAGTGCAACTAATCCGGATCAACTACTAAACTTAATCCCCATAATTTAAAAAGTGGCAGTTAATACCAATTGTGCATGAAAAATAATGAAACTTTTAAAGAGAAGAACAAGAAAGACTGGATGCAATGCTAATTTGCACTAACACGTTTTAGATTATATTAATTTAATTGCTTTGATATTTCGAAGCGGTTTCAGAAATTAAAGATTTTTTTTAGATAAAGAATTATTTCTTAGAATGAGGGCTGCTAATACGCGTATTTGTTGCGTGTGGTCCATCTTTTACTCATAAAACTATCGAATAGGCAAAGCAGCTGTTCAGTAATCCGCGTAACAACCGTCTGTCACACCACAATTTCAATCAGAATTAACTGCAAGCTCTTTATGGTAGCTCTAAATGTATTTAATGTGTGGCCCGCTGATAATGGCAAGAATTTGGAAAGTCTAAGCGGAGAAAAATTTTGCTTCACAAAGTATTTTTACTTAATGTAAGTTTGCACTAGAAAGAAGAAATTACATAGATGAATTTTATTCAACTCTGCTAAAATTAGTGGGAAGATTATTGTGCCAATAATGAAAAGAAAAAGAAAGTTTATAAGACATTTCCTCTGTCATTGTCACGTCCTAAATTTCTAATTCTTTGGATGTCTGATAGACTTAGAATCCGCAACCCTCCCCAATATTACATCCTTTATTAGAGAGACGAAGTGGTTTTGCCAACTAAAACAAGTGAAATTTTCGATCTTATTTAAAAAAAATACAGATTATATATGTATATTATACAATTTTCCTGAAATCATGTGTGAATACTTATGTTAATATTTTTATTGAAAAATCGGAAAGTTTTAAAAATGTATAGAATTTTTTTTTACTTTCCTCATATTAAAAATGAGTGCAGAAATACACTCCAATAGAGGCAGATTTAAGGATCTAATTATCCAGCATTAACCCGAAGATTAAGACTTCGGCCAAGGAACCAATAACCAATAAAAGGAAAATAAGCACGTACAACAGGTAAGCCTCTAAATCAGATCCATATAGTATACGAACGAATTTTCTGTTTTATTTATAGGGTTCCACGTATCGTAATAAGGCACCCCTACTAAATGAAAGTGGTGAGGTCCTAATGTAGAGGATAACGAAACTGATGTTTGGCAAGTTGAAACATTTTTCAGACACACTAGTGTATATGAGAAATTTTTTTCCGAATCGACAAGCTTAACATAAACGACGCTTAAGCTCTTTCATAACCATAAGAAGTTGACATATTTACTGGATTTTAACTGTTTAAATTTTAATAAAATGAAAATATAATAAGTGCCTTTTGTTCGTATTTAATGACTTATTTCACAGCGTTAATTTGTTGCCGCTCACTGCAATCAAGAAGCGGCTTATGGTTGATTTTCTTTTCATTATTTTGTTTTCCAACATCCAATGAGAAAATTAAAGTGCAACATAGTATGTAAATATATGTATAACTACATTTGTACATACATGAAAATGCAAATGTGAGCGCTCGTAACTTAATGCATTTCATGCAAACAAAAGACCACAAATAAGCATACACGCGTACACACACACATACATATGCCTGCCTGCGCAAAGTGACGTTTTGAACCGCAATCCAACAAAATACTAAAGCAAAGAGCTACAAAAACAATATCCCATATGACAAAACTACTTCCCTTCTCTTGCACATTCACTCACACGTACAAGCCCATCTCATTAAGACGTGCTTTGTAAATTTTAATTTTAATAATAAAATGTTGTTGCGCCACTAGTGGGAGCACCCAAGAGGAATGTGAACAAGCGCAACATTGCACATGGCAGACACCAGCTGTGACAGACAGGCTGAAAGCGTGTAGGAGAGGAGAAGGGAGCAAAGCGTTAAAGGATATGCATTTCGCAAACAACAGCGCATATTCTCTATGTATGTGTATATGTTTATATGCACTTACACAGTCATACTCATGTATTTGTACATATGTATGTGAACACGTACCTGATACCGCCGCGGGTCACATCATAGTTGAGTACATCATCGCCGTGCTTCCAGAACACAACCGATGTGGTCATGGCGACATTGCGGACCACACATGACAGCTGCAACGTCGAATCGATTTCATAATATTTTTCCTGTAGCGGATCACCGAACTCGTCAACAATCATCACTTTGGGTGCTATGGGATTTACGGATACGGAAGAAATGGGAAAAAGTAGAAAAATTAAGAATCACAATGAATCCAAATATTATATATGGCTATATTATAAGTGTGTAGGTTAGGGTGGGTTAAATTTTCTTCTGCGCCAATTTTAGACAGATTCGGATTTTGATTATAGTTTTAAGAAAGAAACTTTAGGCCAGCACAGATCAAGAGTCAGTGTGGAAGAGTACGAAATTAATATGAAAGTTACCATTTTTAGTATTATATGTGCCCATAATTATGATAGTGGTCTAAGTCATATATTCCTTGTTTGGAGATATTTAATGAATTGCGTTAGAACGTATTAAAAAATATTTTTATATTATGCGACATTTTAATTTCTAATTTTCTTAATTTTGATTAATGGAAATTTATTATGTTGTTTTTAAAGCTTTAGTTGACTTAGACTATTTTCAAAATTAACTGAATGCACTATAAATGGCTTAAAGCAATAAAGAACTATGAGTTTTATTTGAAGCAATAACTTTAAAGAAATAATTCATGAACATTTATTAATTATTTTTAAAAAGTCATCAACTTTCATCATTTTTCTAATTTTTAAGATACTTAAAATGTTTAAGATAAACTGGATGCATGGCGGTAAACACATAATATCTTTATGTTTTCCTTCCGTTACTGGTCTAGGAGTGGTGTATAATGGAAGTAATTTTATATTTTCGTATATTTTTGGTCTTCCTCTTTTAGATGAAAGCTCCAAAACGTGGACGTTGGAATCATGTAAACTAGTTTTTTAGAACATTGTATAAGATTCATTTTTCAGGACACGCATCCATTGAATTTTCAGTTCATAAGTAAGTTTTTTTTTTTTTTTTCAATCCTATCAAACCGAAATCACGGACATTTGGTAGAAAGAAATGACCCGATACCAGAAATTTGTTGTCTACAGTTTCAATATTATTTTTTTTTTTTCATCCATTTTAATGCTACTTTAATGTTACGAATTTGGTCTGAACACGCATCACTGTAAGCTATTACCTATTTTTGAGCAATTATAATATCCTCCATATGCGCTAAAATGCATGGTACTACTTCATGTGCACCTCTTGATGCTGTAGTTTCATCCCATACATACATTTTGACATTGTCATTATGGAAATTATGAAAGCCCAAGTTATACACGTACATACACTATTTCACTTGTTAATAAAGTAACGAAACAGACAATTTAAGGTACACAAGTGCTTTTAGCAAATCAAACGAGAATCTAATGTATTCGCTGGAATTTTCTTTGGCTTTTTTCTGGTCTTCTGCAGTTCCTAGGCAAGTTCCTTGCTGTTAGGACATTTTTGTAAATGTATATCATTATTTAAATTATATGTAATTACTTCAAATTTTTGACTTAAACCCCTTTCATAATTAACACGAAATGAATTTCGCATAATGTTGAAATTACATCCACTATCTAAAGGTTCATTTCTGACGATGTCGTGAAAATTACATTAAATATATATAGTTTAAGATAATGTGGATGTGAGATAAGTGATAAACTCATTTTTTTTTTTTATTTTGACTTAGACCACTTTCCTAATTATGGACACATATATTAATGATTTTTTTAATACAAACTTGTTCTTGGCATTTTTCGATATGAACATCTTATTTTTAATACCTGTTTTTTACTCAAAGAATTGAAAGATGGCGCTACAAAGCAAATTATGTGTAATTTGCAATTTCAATTTGGACGAAAACCAGAAATGATTTGGAGGAAAACCAGAAACGATTTCAATCTAAGTAAGTTAGTGGTTGACTATTGTATTGGAAAGAGGTTAATGATATAATTTTGCTCATAACTTAATTCTCTTCTGTTTGATTGATGAATTTACTGAACTTAATTATCATACCTAGTATACATATGTGTACTTTTAAGAGACAATTCCTCACAAATACAAGATACTACTTTTAATCCATTTCTTCCAATTTAACATTTTAGACTATTCCTAGTGAATTTATATACGTTTTAAATTATATTCACAAAATCCCTTCCATTATTCAATGAAGTGCTTTCTGCACTTCTCGCTGAAGAGCTTTCTCTTTAACTTTCAGTATAGGTCACAGCAGCGCCCCTCCTATTCTTCTGAGCATACCTTTATAAGAAAATCACACTAAAACTTGCAAAAAAAAAACTAAAAGAACCGTTACCTTTTACTATTGGGGCATTCACAACGATGATGCATTATTGCATTTCGTAAACTTTAAATGGCTACAAATATATTTAGAGAGTTCGCAACGAATCGCATAAACCATTTTACGAATTTTTCCTCAATTAGACAATAGTTGGCCCGGTTTCAAGTCCACTACCATTTATTTAACAGTTAAAAGCTTTACCACATAACTCAAAACGAGACTTCGCGCACTATGTTGCTTCTAAAATTTATTTCTAAAATGTTTTTGGAGACATGATTTTATTTTTATTTTTACATTGAACACAAGAAGACTTTTCCTACTTTATATCGTCCCAACCCCTTTTATTTTTATGAATCACACGTCGAGCATTAACTACTGCATATATATTTCTGTTTCTTAAATATTTGATAGAATTTTTGGAAGTATGAATAAATTACAGATCCTCATGCTCGAAATATTCTACAGACTTCAGCAAGGAAAAAAAATTACATATGAAATACGAGATATACGAGGTGTATTCAAAATATAAGATGAAGGTTTCAAATTTCACGGGCTACGTACATTTGACTTTTGATTATTTTTTTATGTTGGTACACTCGTCTCGAAGATATGTTAACGGCTTTAACAATAAAGCATATTTAGTTTGTTTGTGAGTGGCATGAATAAGACAAGAGTTTTGCGTGCTCGGCGATTCTCTGCTATTGACTCTTGGCTCTTCTGGAGTCTTCCATTGGGACGATCGGCCTTGATTTGGATATCATAACCATACACACATGAAACCTTCACCTTATATTTATTTGAACACACCTCGTATATAAATAGTTGGCGCATTGGTTTTTATGAGGAGCTTTTTCATGGCAGAATCACACTCGAAGATTCGGCGATCGGCGATAGCTATTAGAAAGAACCTTTTCTAGCACCATCACGAAAACGATACTCGTATCGTATCAATTCTTTAGATAAAAAAATCCCCAAGTACAAGTTATGCAGAATCCGAGTCTGATGGGAAGGTTGTCGACAAAAATCATTCTTTACAAACTAACCCGCCCTACTGCAGGTGTATACCATATACACATTTTTCCATTTGTTGGTAGTTACATATACTATATACCATACACAGAGCATTCACACTCGTAATTGGCCAGATTACACACTAATACCTTTCGTGATGGGTATATGAAATGCAAAAACCGTGTTTGTATTATATGCGAGTGTAAGGAGGAAATGCACTTAAGTGGTTGTATGTGTTTTATTATTGCTATATATGTTTGTGTTTTATGTAAAATACTTACATGCATACTTTTGCGTGGAAATGCGTATGTATGTATATTTTTGTAAATGTAACTCATAACTAAATGCCATTAAATCGTATATTTATCAGCGTGAGTGCATTTGGGTGCATCCAACCATACATGATTAAATTATTTCCTACATTACTAACATCCATCACTTAACAACAACAAGAAAGTAAAGGACTAACTCTATCCCATTTTATTGACATGCTGTGATGTGATGACATGCTTTTATCGGCACTTCGAATTTATTACATTGACACCACTCCACTCACATACATACGCATACGCACTTACACACAGGCATATACAAGAGCGAACACAAAAATCTGGACATCTGAAATAGTTTTGCTATTTGACATCATATTTGAAATGAGTATGGCTGGCACTTCTGGTAATCGTAGTTTAAGTGAAGTATTGCTGAGTAATCCAGAGCCATTCTCGCTACTGGAAGCAGTGTTCCCGAATTGAGGTATTCAAGAGTAATCCCATGTTAGATATTAAATCCTAATAAAAGTTGCACGTCAAGTTTAAAACTCTTAAAGCCAACATAAAGTGTCAAAGACTATTCAACCGATGGAAGCAGTTAAACCGAGAGTTTTATCGCTTAGTTTTAATGATTTTTTAGGCAAATTTTTTACTTTGTACTCTTCAGTAAGAATATAATAATAATGTTAAACTATTCACAGTAATTTATCATTAATAAGAGTAAAAAATAATAGTGATATCTGCCACCTGATGTACTTATACTCGTATGTTCACTTCAGTGCCTCACGCAATATTCAGTTTTCATATTCACTGAAGAGACTCACTGCTAGCTCAGCGGCTTTGTGAGTAGCAAAATTGTCATATGTCATATATCAAGCTCACTTCCATATGCCTGAAAAGGCTTTGGTTTTAGCAGAATGCTGAAAAGAATTGAAAGTAACACCTTTCAGCCAGTAATGTACTCAAAAATGATATTCCACGCTATTATTTTATCTAATACATAATACTTAATATATTATTCAATGGTAAGATTATCTTCAAAAAGGTAGGTGTACCTTGGCCTCCAAAGTCATACCATTTGATGCCTCTTGCCTGTATTTTTGTAAATCATTGGTTTTACTGAGCAAGCCATTTAGTACCTCAGACCTAAGAACTAGCATAGAGCACCCTTATCTTGACATGTAGGCCCAAGTGCTCGAAAAAGTAGTCAAAAATTTATGATTCTGAACAATCTACAACATATCTGAAATCGTACATGTCTAGAAGGCGCGCTTCATGACATTAGTATAAGATGGCGCCAAATAAATCGAGAAATTGGCTAGAAGACGGGAGATGCACTGTACTCAGTGACAATCTTAGGGCATCGAGAAGCTTCAGATACACGAAGTTCTTAACGTTTTTATTTTCATAAGATTTAGCTTGGCATTTTTGACAGTTGTTGTATTATCGAGAATTGCTTTTTTTTATAGATATATTGGATATATATATATATATATATATAATGGCTCACGTGATCAGATATTTGGCAATTCTATTCGATCTGTGATGAAAGAGCCTACATCAACACCTTTCCATCTTAGCTGAGTCTTCGGAAAGAGCAAAAATTTTGTTGGACCATAAATTGATACTCCAGAATTTATTTATCTTGGCACCGCCGTTAACAGCAACAACGATATCAGCCTGGAGATCAAACGGAGAGTCACTCTTGCTAATAGGTGTTACTATGGGCTAAGTAAGCAATTGAGTAGTCGAGCCCTCCCTCGCATGACCAAACTAACACTTTACAAGACGCTCATCATACCCGTGTTGCTTTATGGCGCAGAGGCATGGGTAGTGTCACAAAGCGATGCAGCCGCTCTTGGGGTGTTCGAGAGAAAAGTTCTTCGTAAGATCTTCGGTCCTGTGCGCGTTGGCGAAGACTACCGTTCAAGAATGAACCACGAGCTGTATGAGCTCTACGCCGACATTGACGTAGTTCAACGCATCGCCATCCAACGCCTGCGTTGGCTAGGGCATGTCGTGCGTATGGATGAAGAAGCTCCAGCAAAGAAAGTGTTCGGTAACGGGTTGTTATGGCTACCTAAGTAATTAAGTATAAATTGATACTACTTTCCTTTCCTCCTTTAACTTTCAACAATCCACAGCCAGTCCTTTCGGAAAATATTGGAAATCCATATACAATATTTTATGTGTTCAACCATTTTGCTACTTTAGTTCTACCCCACGGTGCGTACATTACAGTAACGGGAAAAAGTTTTCGAGCCAACTGGCTAAAAACAAAAAAAACTATACATTGATGAAGGGATAACCGCGAGTTGCTTCCATGCATTGGAGCGTGAAGTTAATTGAACGAGATGTAACTCTATTAGGGAGAGCTTAGCTTAGGAACGCTGGGGCACTAACCCAGGATAGCGGGAGTATTGCCTGCGCTTCTGGGTGAGTTCGTTTACGTCTTTAAATATTTGAGTTGATAGTTCGTAAAGTTTATAAGCGTACACAAATGTGGAACGTCTAATCAAGTCTACCTGCCAAATACATTTAAACTACGAAATACGTAAAGTACTACCACCGCTATTACTATAAGGGTTTCTAGTAAGGGGTTCTAGAACTGGGGTCATGTTGTTTTGCGGCACCTGTTTATTATTTAATCATAGATGCCAAATTACAATGACAAGTTTTATGATCGAGTACCTCGTACAAATAATAAAAAATTATACCATTTGACCGCACCAGACTCTTTTTTATGGGGTTTTCTGACGTCGCAGGTCTATACCAATAAGCCACAATAGACTGATAGCCTCAAGGTCAACATAATATAGATCACTGCTCAGATACAAGCGGATTTTTGTGGTAGAGTCCTTGGATATTAGATCTTCTGGATCTGTGCCCTTATTGGAAAACTCTGTACTATAACAATAAAAAATTTAATGCAGCAAAACGTTTTCAATATTTTTTCACTTTATTTGCATAGCTATGCGCTTTATTTTTAGAAAAGAAAATTTTGAAGCTAGTATTCAGTATTACCAAAGCATGCCATATTTTCGACATCCTTGCAACAGGAACGCATTAATTGGAATCAACGCTTTACTATTTCATTTAAGCTGAACTGTGTCGGTATAGCCGAGCTTGGGTTCCAAAAATATGGCGCTATATGTCATAGATGCACTGCAACGCTCGAAGTTGTAAAGAAAATATTTGGCAGTTCGATAATCCCTCGGTGAGAGTCCTTCAATTAGCCACAGAAACCGAGCGCCTGACATCCCTTCATTAATTCAGCTGGCACTACGACGAATACTTAGTCTACACTAACATCACTTTGGAAGAGCTCGAAGTCGACATTTGAGATACTATTGGTGGGAAAATGTCGCACATATTGGAAGTAGCCACCGTAGCTGAATGGGTTGATGCGTGACTACTATTCGGAATTCAGAGAGAACGTAGGTCAGAATCTCGGTGAAACACTAAAATGAAGAAAAAGTTTTTTCTAAAAGCGGTCGCCCCTCGGTAGGCAATGGCAAACCTCCTGTAGGTCCCTACATTTGTGGAACAACATAAAAACGCACACCACAAATAGGAGGAGGAGATTGATCGAACACCCAAACAGGGTGTACGCGCCAATTATATATATATATATATATATATGAAGGAGTCAACAAAAATTCGAGCAACCGGTACGATCAGAGAAGCCGATGCGGAATTTTGTATGAAGTGAAAGTAGCTTCAATATAATGTCAAATTCCATGCTACATTCCATTCCATTATCTTTCACCGTTGATGTTTCACTTAAATATCTTTTCCTATCTCTCAGAGCCACGCTATATGCATAATATTACTACAAGTTCCACTATTTCAATTTAAATATTTGATGCTGATAGATGTTGCTTGACTTATTGCATGAATCTGTCCGAACCAGTCATTATGCTGCCTCAAATGCATGTCTGCTAACGTCCTTTATTTTCATGTTCGCCACTGTATACGCACCACATCATTAAATTTTCTCTTATCATTCCACACATCACACCGCAATGCAACATTTTATACCACATCATCAACTCATTATATGATCACTTTATGATTGCGTTGAGCCAGAACTCAACGCCGCGCCACTTAATCACACCCTCACTCACCATTGACGAAGAGATTAATTTGTATCACTCGTGGCGGATGTGTCGATATCTGGCACTCATACATAGCTTCATCGTCCTTTTTCACGTTCGTGATTTTCAGACGCCAATTATTCGGATATTGAAACTCCATTTTATAGCGTTTGTCGCCGGTATAGGTATGCAGTCCGACCGTCAATAGATCCAGCGCATTCTCGCCCTGTGCATTGCGACGCACCCAGGACACCTAAACAGAGTAAAGCATAATAACTATTATATTAGTTTAATATTTTGTAAAGAGCTCGTGATACAAGTTAAGTAGATGAAAGTAGATGCTAGCAACTAAAGAAAATCACAAATAACTGGGCCCTGCACTACACCATGGATGTATCTGTCTACTGCTCGAATGGATGGTTGCTGCTTACAAGCGACCACCTTTAGGCGCCAAGCTCATGATCATGAACATCGCTTCGTATAGTACAGTTTATATTGCATTTCATTAGAGCAAAAAAAGCTCCCTTCATTTACTGTAGCGCATTTACTGAAGTACTTTGTTGACGCATGCATAATTGAAACGCAGTAAGAAAAAGTATCTTAGAAAAATGAAGCGCATAATTTAGCATACTCTCTTGAGTGTGCGAAGCAGTGTGTTTCGAGTGGAAAAAATGTAAGATGGAAGGGATGCATATTCAACTAGCGTAGCTTAAATGTTTGCTGTGAACTCTGCATTTTTCAAGGCGCTTTAAATATTGTAAACATTTCAGGGTTTCCAATGTGGTCATAACAATTTTATTTTCAAAAACTAACGCACTCTTAACTTCTTTCTGAGCTAACAATGTAAAAACGTCACTCAGTGCTGTAAATTCGTCTTAGTGGAATTCACGAATGAGTAACGTTATAATTCTGAGCAGGCGTTCGCACCTTTAAGGCGTTTAAATTGCTGGTAACGATCATCTCAGCAGAGAAGATCGAAAGACTTAAAAAAATTAAACATTTTAGAAAATCGATCTGAATGTTTTCAATTTACTAATTCACCTTAAGTAAAAGTGAATGCATACTTCCATCTAATGATATACTCTTAATAGATATCGCTATGAACTTTTAACATGGCATTAAAGTAGAGTTCGTAGTTATTTCCGCGTACTAATTTTATTTTTTCTCTTCTCTTCTTTAATTAAGAGCCCGTTTCTTGAAACAAGTAAGTGGTATTCGCTATTAAATGCTTATCTTTAGTGTGATAAAAAAATAGTCGAAATACAGAACAATCGCCATCGTAAGCGCTTGCGCCCCTCAGCTTAATGGCATACATTGGCTGAACTCTAATTTCAGCTTCTATAATAAAGAATATTTCAACTAAAATCACTATAACGTCTTTCGTAAAGATAGCGCTGTTGGTAGAACGGGGTGCTCCTCGGAAGGAGGGGTTCTTATCGCCGTTCAGCGTAAGCTACATGCCTTTCAAATTGAACTTTCTAATGAAAACCCATAATCGGTCTTAATGACTACGCTGTTAGTTCTGCCTTTTCCAAACTGAATACAGAAGCAAAACGAATAAGCCTGGGGGTGAACGAGGATAAAACGAAGTACTTCCTGTAATTAAACAAACAGTCGGTTCTCTAGCGTATCGTCATTCACGTCACTGTCGTTTATTTAGGAATCAGCATTAACAGCGATAACAATGTCAACCCTGAAATCTGGCCAACAAGTGCTACGTTGGACTAAGTATGTAATTAAGTAGTAAAGTCCTCTTTCGACGAACAAAATGAACTATCATATTTATAAGGTTCTCGCCATGCCCGTCCTATTGCATGGCACAGAAGCTTGGACGATGACAATATCCGATGTAGCACCCTTTCAAGTGGTTGAGAGAAATATCCTGCGGAAATTTTTGAAACTTGGCTCGTTGGCAATGGCGAGTATCACAGGCGATGGAACTATATACTGTATGCACTTAGTGCAGTGAATAAAGATCAAACGGCATCGTTGGAACATGTCGCCCGAATGCCCACAAACGCTCCGCTTCTGGAAGTATTCGATGCCGTACCAGCTAATGGTAGAAGAGGAAGAAGAAGGCATTCTCTGCGTTAGAAAGATCAGATGGAGAAGGACTTGGCTTCCCTTGCTGTGCCCAGCCGGCAATAGTTAGCACGAGAAAGAAACGACTGGCACGCTTTGTGAAACTCGGCCAAAATCGCGTAGGAAGGTAACGCGCCAATTAAGAAGAAGAATTAAGACCCTATTCTGGAGCAATTGTGTGCTTACGCGAAAAGTTCTTGCGGTTTTGATTCCTTTTTTCTATTAGTCTCATACATTCCGCCAACTATAATGTTAATTTAGATATTGTCTCCTTTGCTCGTAATATCTTTTATTTTTGATATTTTAGTCTTTTGAATATTTTATGGTCTAAAATTTGTTCTCGCTTTAACTTTATTCCAACTAATTTTACATGTATGTTGGTTTCGGTGTAGTTCTAATTAATTGTTTTGAAACAAAGACTCAGTCGAATTATTTTCACATTTTATTCTTCTTTAAATTTTTGTACTTTGGACCTCTCTACTGGCGGCATCTTAGATCTGCTCTCAACCCAGACTTAAGTGGAAGCTCTTTCAGTAATTCTCTTTAAAATGTGACCCCTCATTCCAACTCCACTAAAAATTGGCTTTAATAATAAATCACTAACAGACGTAATATTCATTGATAATTGCAAATTGTCATTAGTTGTTCCAATCTTTAAAAGTCACGCTGAATAACTTTGTCATTTACCAACCGATCGACTTCAACATACATGTTTTCGATACGTCAATTCAGTACAATTTCAACCATGGATCGCTTTACTTCGAAACAACCGAAATCGACACTATAAAACCCGAAATGCTTCACAAGGTGATGACAAACGCAGAAAAAAGATTGCAGCTTGTGATTGCTAATAAAGCTGGCCACTTGATTGCTATTGTATTCAAAAAATACAATAGTTTTAATAAATTGTAAATAACGAAAAAAAATAAAAGTACCTCACTTATAGAAATCAGTTTTTTTAACGTTATTCAATGTTTTCATACCGACATAAAAGATGGCGCTCCCTGTATAATTAATGAAAAATTATACTTCGCTACGAAAAGTTTAAGTTTTGTGTGGACTTCAAGTTGATGGCATCTGCATTGATTTCGCCAAGGTCTCTGAGACTGTCTCATATATTTATAATTATTTTGTGTGAATTGGAATCTCTTTATTTTCACTCTGTTTTCCTTAAACGGTTAAAATGTTATTCAAAGGAAACGAGTTGTCTTGTTACATTTGAAAGTGAATCTTCTGCCCACTTCATTGTCAGAAGTGGTAATGAAGTAGTATTTTGCCTTAATTTTCGTCTTTATTATAAATGGTGCTTACAGATGCTTCTACCAGACACCTATTATGGAGAGGACACCTAGAGTGCAGAGGACTTAAAAATGTTTCCCTCGATTTGTTCGGTCTAGGTGGAACATGCCTCATTTATTTGGCGAACCTTTCCTCATTTTGTTATCATAATAATGGCATTTGCCCTAAGATCTATAAGCCCGTCCGTCCCATTTCCTTCTTATAGCTTTCGCTTGTTATTAATCAGATTAAAGTCGCTCGAGTGCGGAAGATCGATTATATCGCTGTTTTTTGTATTGTATTTATCGTACTTCAAGGAGAGATTGATTGCGCGTTTCTCTTCCCACACATTAACTTTCTTGTTCCGGCGAGAGCTTTACCGAAGCTCTATCCTTTTTATCTCAATATATTCAAAACGAATTTAGAGTCTAATACACCTATTGCCCGGACTCTTCGCGAATTTGATGAGATCTCAAATTCCATTAGATTTCATAATAACTAAAAGTCTATTCACATTTTTGTTCAATGCATCTTTTAATTCGCCGATATAAATTATTATTTTATTGATCAAATGGAATTTTGGTTTTAGCTCGTTTTACTTAATACTTGGTTAATAAACGGTTTGTATTAGCACTAACTTGGTACTAGTGTGACTTTGGGCTCACGTCAACCGATTTTTGTGTTTTTTCGCATGATCAGAAAGTTTAACGCTTTAGTAATTTTCTGTCAAAATTTGAAGCAAATCGGAGGAAAAGTAAGAACTTTTGTGTTCTTCATTAAAGAATAAACAAAAAGTTGTTTTTTAATTGGTCTAAACGTGGAACCAAGTGTGCTTTGATAACATAAAAAACGTTGAACCCCTGGGGTCCATCGCCTGGTGAATGCCGAAAGCCTATGCCTATGTAGAGTAGTAAATAATCGTACAAGAGTTAGCCATCTGAAGAAAATTTGAGAAACTAACTTTGGCTGCCATGTCATAGGGAATTTGATGGCATGTATGACCAACACAATCTCAATTTTTATAAAACTATTTTGTAAACAAACTCTGTCATATCTCTTATAACGTCAGAAAATTAGTTGATTCCTTCGAATTCACGGAAAGCCGATTAACGATTGAATGTTGACCACATCTTTGCATTCTGTACATCAGAACTTCCTTCAACATCGATTGGACTACATAGTACCCTAACGTGTTTAAATAACTGTTTGACATTGGTACATTTTCATTTTCCGATTAGTTACTGCTGCTGCAGCCAAGGCATAGAAGTCGACTGAAAACAGTTGAGACTTTAATATTTGAGAAACTTTAATATTTGGGGCAAGGAAACCTTTACCGTTTACGCTTTCTCATCACTGTGCCTGTCACTCAAGATCCTCGGGCGAAACAAAACAAAAACAAAGTTGTAAAAATAATGATTAAGATTTAAGCCTCATTCACTTGAAAATTATTCGAGTGCAACCTGCCTGATGTACATACGCTCAGTTTTTTTGTACAACAGATGTAGCGCAGTTACAGCTAACGTGTGGCAAGAATAAATTGTACACACTGCCTGGCACGTAAGTATGGGGCTAAGGCACTAACGCACGCATCGTAGAGGTTACTTCATTTTCTGTGAGAAATTTCTGTGATTTGCGTTACTTTTTTTTTGGTCGTTTTTTCTTCTTTTTTAATCATAGTTTTACGTTTTTGTTCTTTCGGAAAGTTATACTTGTACTTATTTCTACTTGAACTACTTACAGTCTTATCTTGCAGCAGTGATATTCTGCAATTCAAATGTATGCTGCTACCCGCCTGCACCGTCATGTTTGTTGGCTGTCCCACGCGTTGCACATCCTCAAAGTGGGGTCCATATCTGTACGCATATAAGCGGGCATGAAGTTCATAGTTAGTTTATACGGGATGTGACAATTGGCAGCATGTGGCAGGTGCAAATCGAGTTGTTGAGTTCGTAACGATTGTGGCAAATGGCGGTAAAAATAAACGACAAAGCATGTTGATTATTCGATATTAGTGAAAGTTGTGAGCTGAGTAAAATTTGGAGTGTACGAATATGTGTAGGTTAAGAAAGCACTTTTATACGCATATCAGTGCTCACATATATTTTTATATGCAATATAATGTTATAACACCATGTTAACGTAAGTTCCCATGCACTTACTTCAACTAAAAAGAAAGTTTATGCTATGCATTTTGATTGCAGAAAGTTTTTTCTTGCGGGCAACTAGCTGCAGTTCAAAAGTGGTCTCATGGGAATCTAAATATATATGTAATATATGTATGTTTATATTATATACGAAAATTTAGCATATAAATGCTCACACCTTACAAGTATAGAGAATAATTGCATGAAAATGGGTAAACGCAAATTCCATGGGTAACAAGCGAATAAAGTTGTAATTCAGTGGTTTTATAAATGCTGTTCAAAAAAAGGGGAATAAAATATATATTATATTAAACGCGATGTAACAAGGAAGATGATTCCATTGCCAGTTTTCGGTGGCATTGCCAACCACTTCATATATAAGTAGAGTAAGTAAAATAAAATGTTCACCGAACTCGCCTCTCAACAAGTCCACAATGCACTTGCATTTTGGGCAAAAAAAAGTTGGATATCATTTCACGGTAGCGCTCACCATTCACAGTTACGTTACGACTCGCAGCATCTTTGAAGGAGTATGATCTTCACCCCAAAATCGATAATTCTGCTTATTTACGTACCCATTCATCCAAAAATGAGCTTCGTCGCTGAACACAATTTTTCGATAAAAAAGTGGATCTTCGGCCGACTTTCCAGGAGCTCATTCACCAAAAATTCTGCGTTGCGGTAGGTCGTTCGGCTTCAATTCTAGCACAAGCTGTATTTTGAAAGACTTCACACCTAAATCCTTTCGCAAAATTTTCCACGTTGTTGAGTAACAGAGGCCCAATTGCTGCAATCGACGACGAATCGATAATTGATGGTCATCATTAACACTGGCCGATACAGCTGCGATATTTTCTTCAGTTTGCACTCTACGTAAGCGTGTTGGTGGTTTGATGTCCAATAATGTAAATTTGGTTCTAAATTTAGTCACAATAGCTCGAATAGCCGCTTCCGTGGGTCGATTAAACTGACCATAAAATGGAAGAAGCGTGCGATAAACTTTCTTAACAGAACACGCATTTTTATAATAAATTTCAATGATTTGCAAGCGTTGTTCGTTTGTAAGACGATTCATGGTTAAATTATAGACCAAACTGAAGATGTTTGACAGTGAAACAAAACACGAAACGTGCGTCAGCTGTTTAAACCAACTGTTTGAAAAGATAATAGCTAAAAAATCACCCTTTATATTGTAATATTGTGCGAAGTAAAGAGTTCTCAACGATTTTTTGTTTCATCATTTGCGTAAGTATGCTGTGCGCACATGCCGGTACGACTTAAAGATTTTCATCGATTTATTCGTCAATATATGCGCCGAACTGTTTGCTAAACAGATTTGTTAGAATCATCACTTAAGTCCATAAAAAAGCCAAATCTTTTTAGCAGCCAGCAACGACTTTCCATATTTTCACTTTCTTCACTTTCTATTTCAAATTCTATTTCTATTGCCTTTTGAATTTTGTATTTCTAATTCTTTTTCTCGTTCCCTTCCTCTATCTCATTCTCTTGTACTTTCCTCTCTATTCTCCTTTCACGTCCTCTATATTTTTTTCTTCCCCTTTTCATTTTTTCTCTTTCTTTTTTCCTCATCTTTCTCTTTCCTGTCTGCATTCTCTTTCACTTCCTCTTTTTCTTTCCGTCAGCTTTCACTTTCACATTCGTTTTCTCCCCTTTTCACTTTTTCTTCCTCCTTTTTCTTCCCGTTTATCTTTCTCTACTCTTTCTCATTAGCTTTTTTTTCTATCGCTCCTACCCTTTCACTTATACTTTATCTTTCTGTTTCTTTTCCCATTCCTCTTTCGCTTTCTCTTCCTTTTTTCTATCTGTTTCCATTTCTCTTTACTTTCACTTCCTTCTCTTGGAGCGCTGTGTATCAGAACTGGCTTCAAAAAGTTCTTAAAACTCCTCTTTTAAGATATCGTGAGATATCTTAAGACATCTAGAGAAAAACATTAGGATCTTTTTTATTTCACTTATCTCATGCTATCATAAATTATATCATATCTGACAATGTTATCGTAAATTTAAACGTTTTTATAGAATAAATAGTTTGACGATGAATTCACTTCCGCTTTTGGGTTATAAAGATGAAACGCGCCGGATGTGTTGTGTCTGAAATCAGTTTACATATAATCAAGTAAAATTGAACTGGGATTACCAGACTTACATGTGATATACCATAAGTCGGAGGCATTCTTGGGAAATAGTCATGTTGGCATAGATCCATTATTGCATGACAATGTGACCGTCAAAATACTTCTTCACAATGGATGCCACATAATTTGACAATAAGTCAGAAAAAAGGTTTATGTCGATCATATTATGCAAAATAAAGCCACAGAGCTTGCTTACAGAAGAACAAGAATGAACACAATATTAATATATACGTGGACAGGTAAGCAGCAATAAGCTCATATTGTATTAAGTCCAAAAACGTTCAACGTAGAAGAGAGGCCATAGAAAGGATAGCCGCAAACAGAGGACTACATATCTATTAGGTACCTTTATGGGAAACGAAATAGTAGATGAGATAGCAAAAAGTGCTGCTAGACTACAATTTGAACAAGAGAACGATATACAAAAACCGCTAAATACAGTATACAATGAAATAAATGACTACATGAAAAAGCGAGTGGAAGCTAGGTGGACTAATCTGACCACATGCAAAACAGCAAAAGTTATGTGTGGAACTAACGACAAAAAACTGACCCAATTCGTACTTACGCTCTCGTAAAAGGGCTGTAGAACTATCATAGGTATGCTGACAGGTTATAATCTATTGGCTGCACATGCGTACAAAATAGGGATTGCTAACACAGATAAATGCAGTAAATGCAGAGAGGATGTAGAGGAAACTTTAGAACACCTTCTGTGCGTTTGTCTGGCATTATTAAAAACGCATTTCAAATACCTGGGAGCCCCACTGTTTGAGGGTCTGGAGGACCAACTCAATCGTTGACATCCTACATGATGTCTACTTTCAGTATTCATAGAGGTCGGTATCCATTTGGTATCACTAGAGACCAAAAGATCTATGTGTGGCTTAATGCTAAATAGGCTAACCTAACTATAAACATTTATTTTTATTTGTTTACTAGCATTTCCCAGTGGGCTTCGCACCACCATACATAAAATGTTTTTTTATATCGCAAGAAATTTTTCATATTAAGTTTTCTTTATAGAACTCGTAAAATGTTTAAACAGTTGAATTAGTTGATTTTTTTCATTCAACATACTTTCTAAAGATGTCACAATAGCCTTTTCTGTACTTTTTTAAAATTTGATTGTGGTGGTCACCTATATACAGGTAAGGTGAAAGAGCCGATAAAAACTTGTAATTAAACTTTGATTCTTTAATTTCCATTTCAATTTTTTACGCAAAATAAATTATGCTAAAATAAATAAAGTTAAAAATGTTCTTCCAGTTCCTCCTGGAGCATTCAATTTTTTATTATACTTGCGTCCGAAATGACTTGCAATTCGATAAAAAATTGATGCGAAAGTTGATTGCATCGCAAAATAAAATTGTTTTCTTGAGGGCGAATCATCAATCGATATGAATAAAAATTCATCGCACTGACGGTTTTCGTTGATTTTTGACCTGTTTGATCATATTTAAACAAAAATAAAATGTGTATGTACCAGTTGTTGGATTTATCATTGGTATGTTGATATGATAGCCATCGTCCCCTCTCCAAAACAAAATGGGGTATTGCAATGCATCATAACAGCGATAGAGTTCTGAAATACGTTGTTATTGCTCATTTCTACGATACAAAACAATATCTCGTGGCTGAAACTGCAACAACAATAGCTACTTCATCAATCGTTGGTACATTGAATCGTCTGGCGTGCTCCCAATTGGTGATTTATCGGCTTTTATTATGATTTTGTGGCCATCGGTGGGCATCAGATCGAGTGCCACTTTGAACAATTTCCACAATTCATTGTGTTGATGGAACATTGTTTGCAATTCATTCACGATTGATCTTCTCGTATTCGTCGAAATTGCACAGCGCTGATCTAATTCACGATTCTCATCACCAATAAAATATATTTGCAAAAATTGATGGTCACCATCTGGGAATGGTAGCAAAGACCCAGCTCTATGGTTTATTTGACCTTGAATCTGTAAAGTTCGAGAAATATATGTAGATAACGGATCTGAATTTTTAAAAACATTTTAACTGGTTGTAGTACATGAGAATGCAATCTCTTAACCTGAAGGCGAGTTCCCAATTGGTCTATATCTGGAGTCTTTAGTTACCCAGCGAAAAGAAAAGTCCTCTTTTCATTATCATTTATCAACAACTTACAATGGATACTCATGTGGTTCAAGCACATCCTAGGGTTATCCAGGTCCACGTTTTGGTCTATATCTCGAGGCCCTAGTTACGGAGGGGCATTAAAAATACTCTATACTATAGCAATCATCAACAGCTCCCATTTGCTACCCATATTGTACGAACACATCCTTAAGTTATCGGGGTCCACATTTTGGCCGATATCTCGAGACCCTAGTCACGGAGCGGCATCAAAAATACTCTATACTATAGAATCATCAGCAGCTTCCATTTGCTACCCATATTGTACAAACACATCCTAGGGTTATCCAGGTCCATGTTTTGGTCTATATCTCGAGACCCTAGTTACGGAGGGGCATTAAAAATACTCTATACTATAGTAATCATCAACAGCTCCCATTTGCTACCCATAGTGTACGAACACATCCTTAAGTTATCGGGGTCCACATTTTGGCCGATATCTCGAGACCCTAGTCACGGAGCGGCATCAAAAATACTCTATACTATAGAATCATCAGCAGCTTCCATTTGCTACCCATATTGTACAAACACATCCTAGGGTTACCCGGGTTCACGTTTTGGCCTATTTCTCGAGACCCTGGTATCCGATTCTTAAAATTTTAAAACACAAACCATCTACTGAATAGTCCAAACAAAGCCTAAAAATTTGGTTTGGATAGGTGAGCCCGTTCTTGAGTTATAAGATTACCAAGGAAATGTAACTTCTTTTTATATATATAGATATAAAAACTTACGGAACTGCCCGCAAAAAAATTTAATATAAAACGTTCAAACACGACCCAAAAGGAATCAAGCACTAAGAATATCTCTATTTAGCCACTCTAAGAAGTTCATCTAACGCCAATCTCCGTCTGGTTTAACACTTCCAAGCGATTTTCGTCCTGAGCCAACCAATCTAAAAATATTATTTGCTCTAGCACCACTCAGCAATTCAGGTTGTTTTCAAATCTTACAATATTTCTGAATACAGTCAATAAACTCGTTCCGAACTTAGTAATACATCCAAACACCAACGGGGTTATACTATATGTATGTATATACGTATGTATATAAATGCACTGAAATAAATTTATTGAAAAAAATCTGTCTAATCCCACTCGCGATCATAACTATTTGATTTGTAATATTTGATATGAATTATCTTATCTGAAACATATGCATTCACACTTTTGGCTTTGAACAAATACAGGAAAAAACACATTTCGGATAACTCTTTGGTTCGGTGTTTTCTTTCTGACATAAAAAAAATGGTCCGCTCGTTCAGCAACTCATCTCATGCACGGCTATGCTTTACACATTTGATCGTTTTATTTTCTGGTCATTTACTATTAAAGTGAATTTTCAATTGTTTTCGTAAAGCAAACGTACAGCATTGCGTATACGCAACCTCATCTGCAATTCTTTTGATGTCATGCACATTTTAAGAATAATCTTTTTGTAAAAAATTCCTTGTCCATTTGTTTGCATAAGAATGTATGTATATGCCATATATGTGTGTATATACATATATATATATATATATATAAATAGAATATCGAAACAAAGTGTGTGAGACGATGTGTACATCAAGGGTTACGAGGCGTATGAGTGACCTACTTTCCAGAGCGAAGAAAAGCAAACATTTGTATTTGCTTTCTGTGTAAGCACTATTTTTTTATGCAAATTCATTTAATCCCAATAAAAGTTTGAACTCAACTTATTTCGAAATTTTAAGCATTTTATAGCATTTGAGTGACTATTCACTTCCAATTGTGCTCAATAGTATACGTTTATGCTATTATAGATATCTTTAAATAGATATGCATGGTGAAAACGCAATACACCACACGGCGGTTTTTGAAGATTCTGAAAAATTCAAGTCGACATATGTCTTTTTGTTGCTGGTAGTAGGTATTTCTGATGGATTTTATTGTAAGTTTGAGTAATATGCTCATCCGCTGGATGAATAATTATGGCGATCTTTTATGGTTTTTATATTACACTAGCTTTTACTCATCGTGCTACTGCTCCGAGTATATAGAAAATAAATGAGAAAATATTGTTTGAGAATTACTTTTCAATGTAAGTGAATGAAAATCCGAACGGAACAACAACTCCTGAAATATTCGCTACTACAGCTCAACAGCTGGAGTTGATGGAGGTATCACAGGAAGACTTTATCGAAAGTCGCTAGCCAATGCAATAAGCACACTACCTTTGATCGCAAATATTTCTCAGTGGGATCAAACGTTTTAAGCGATCTCTTTAGAACACTCGTTCCACACAAATCCTTTGCAAAGGATTTGTAAAGCCTTAGCCACCCAGAAGCTTTAGAATTAGTTTGATATAATATTGACGCACTTTAGAATTCTGAAGCTATTCAAGAAAAACCTTTTTCAACATAATTACGTCCGGTATTGCACAAATGTATGGTATACATATGTAAAATTTCAAACTTAAAAACCCTTAATGAGGCATTGTTATGCAGGTAAAGTTTACAAGCAAAAGGACATATTCCACTGAATTGCCGAAAGAATACAACTCTCTTTTAGGTATGATGGAAACTCTTTCTGCCTGGCCATGTGCCCAGAATTTAAGAACTAATTAGGTACTTTCTTTATTTACGCATGTTGACTGCTTTTCATCATGAGCATTTTCACAAAAATATTTTTACCTCTATTACACCATCAGGTAGCGTATATTTGTGTGCTCACGCTGACACTTCCAGGTAATGGAAAATTAGGTACACACTTGTTAAAGAATAGAAGGCATTATGATTGTTCTACGCAAATATATAGATATAAATTACAATACTGTGTACTACTAAAACAGTAGAAATGGCGCAAAAAAGTATCGGCGCCTACTAATCATTTAACTGACTGTGTAACTAGATGAGGAAGTATTGGAGCATTTTAGCGTAAAATGCTTGGTCGTCCGATCCAGCTCTCACTATCCCTTTCAACACTGCATGCCCACTGGTCAAATGTTCGTCTATAAATAATAATAACACACATACATTAAATGTACTGGTATATTCCACTACTCCCAGCCCAATAAACTCGCAATGCTTTCGATACAAGTGCGTAACATTTGCATGGACTAGCTAGTAGACCATCGATCCCTCTGCATTATATTTAGTACGTCATTCGTTAGTCCCTTAAAAGATAGCTAGTAATTAGGAATGCAAAATAAATGTGCCATTGTGCATTCTGCGGTGGCCATTGGCCCCAATAAACGTACATTTCTCTTTACGAAAAGGCAATCGTTATCGGATTTACGATTTAGGATACTTACGTACGTGCCATTCCATAGCAGTACGATGTGCTGTGCCTATCACCTTTGTCAATAATTCGACTACGGTACATGCCATCCAGTCCAAACCTTTTGATTTGGTGTTTTGGTACAAGACCTTTCCAGGTTATGAATATGAATACATATTTTTGGTTCACAAATAAGCTGTCAATTACTCACCAACGGTGCCAAAAGCAAGTAATAAATTCATCGAAATCGGATGAAGCGGCATCGCATAAGATACGAACAATCAAGCAAAAATTCCTTTTTATCATCTTTATTTTTGTTTGTATAATGACGATCTATATCGATAACTATGGTTTGACAGCTGAGAGTGGCAAACTGTATTAACATTTCTATTCAGAAAGGTTTGGTGAGTCATTTAACGCCAGAACAACGTTGTGGAAATTTACTTTGAAAAAAAAAAATAATACATCCGTTCGAAAAATTCACAGAGCGAAGTGTTGAAAAGATACCGTACTGTCGATTCGGCGACATTCTCAGCTTGTTGGCCTTTTTACTTCGACTACATGACCGACGTGTCCGAATGAGTTGGTGCGTGACTACCATTCGGAATTCAGAGCGCGAACATCGGTTCGAATCTCGGTGAAAGATCAAAATTAAGAAAAAGTCTTTTCTAATAGCGGTCACCCCCCATGAAAAATCTCCTCAGGAAAAAAAATATCTGCTGTTCGGAGTCGGCTTGAAATTGTAGGTCCCTCCATTTGTGGAACAACATCAAGACGCACACCACAATTAGGAGGAGGAGCTCGGCCAAACACCCAATTAATATATGATATATATATATATTTTTTTTTTAAGCTCCTCCTCCTGTGGCATCATTCGTGTGTTGTTTTTGACCAAAAAGTAGCGCACAAGCAACGATGTCGCGGACAGAGTCCAACATCTCATTAGCAATGTTCATGCGATGCTGCTTTTGGTTAAAATTGAGCAATTTTGGTACGAATTTTGCGGCGATCCGTCTCATGCCCAAATCATTTTCGTTTTTCATACAAAATTTGATACAGGTTCTTTGATCCATCTTTTTGAATAGGTAAAAATCGAAGACGAGCCGAAACACGTTCAAGCAACACAGCTGTCAACAACTAATATAACTAAACATTCAAAATGGCGGAACTCGTCGGCATGAGTGAGAGATATGAGTACCAACATATCGCCACAAAAAAATCGAAATTCGAATATACGTAATCTGCGAAAATTCAAAATTCGCGATACTTTTCGAACACACCTCGTATAATAAAAAAAATCATTCTACCAATATTTCTCTTCTGTATTATCATTTTAAGTTTTTAGGCTCTTCAAGAAACACCCTTTATTAACCTAGAAGATGGCTCGGTGAGCTTCGTACCCCCTACAATTTATTTTATTGAAACTTTTAAAAAGTCTATGCACCGTCAGAGATATGGCACCACTGGCAGGAATCGTGGTTATGTTTAGTTAGTGGTATCTATTGAAAGAACACAAACCAAGTTTCAGTCAGATCGGTAGTTTTCTTTGTGTTTGGCATCCGTCACAAAATCAATGGAAATAGGGCTGGCACCGACACTACCGTAACTACTACCGCCGAATGAACCACAGGCTGTATGAGCTCTACGTCGATGTGGACATCAATATTCAGCGCTCACGCTCGATGAGCCACGTCAAGCGTATGGATACATGAGCTTGAACAAAGAAGATGTTCGAATGGCAAGTTAGGAGTCGACCTAAAACCGGTAACGGGTTGTGATCCTTGATCCGGCCATATGAGTAAGTAAGTAAGAGCTCCATTTCGTTTCATATCCCCCCTATTTTCCAGATCTGGCACCTAAGGGGGAATATATTTATTTATTTAACGCGGAGGTGATAGCAGAACCAAGTAGCTATTTTTCAGACTTGGAGAACTCCTATTACTCGAACAAACTACAACAGGATTTAATGAAGTGGTTGATCGCAAACAATTGAGTAGTCTTTATTTTTGCTCGAATTTTTCGAACGATCCTCGTATTGCGTGCATTGTGAACAATTTGAATCTCGTTAATATTTAGGTTCGCTAGTCATTCAAATGAATTAAATGGCTTTTATATAATACATACATGAAAGTTAGATGTAATTATTCACTATAAATCATTCTGATAAAAGACAGTTTTTGTTTTCTTCTCCGGTGCGTTAATATATAAGTACAAAGATGATAACTTTTTGACACGCCAACATGTAACATATAATTGTTTATACGTGAAATACGGAAGTTCGAATTTAACAGGAAATTGTAGCCGCTTAAAATCAAATGGCAAGTCCATTGGATTCATTCGAATATGCGGAATTGAAATATCCTCTCTTTTATATTTACTTTTACTGATCGTTGATTGAATGAGGTTATTTATTCGCTCTTTTATAACTAGTCCTGTTACATTGCATAGTCGATATTGGTTAAGGTTACGTAACACCCTGATGACTGAGCCTACTTTTAACTCCAAAGTATGAGGTGGTTGTCCAAGCAATTCCAGCAAGTTCAAGAATTCAGTGGGATAGTTGACTGTTTTATACTTGTTTATAGTTGGAAATTTTGAATGGTTCGGTTGGGATCATCGACAACTCTGTTTTACGACATCAATATTGAGCATTCGTTCATTGAAGTTTTGGTTTCAAAGTTTTAGTAAGCACGGACTGACAGAAATATGGGGATATTCTAATGAATCCGGTCGATGTTCCTACTATGCTTGGTGAGTCGTTGATTCATAGGGCAACTTCATTCAGCGATCGTATCCATTTTCGGTGGTCAAAGAGTTTTACGCAATCTATTGTTGTTGATTGAACTGTTGGAACATTTGTACGAACTATTTTGGCTAACTCTTTGGGGTTGTATTGTAGTTCTCTTGTATTTCGTTGTCAAATGCGTCGTATATAGTACGATTGGGTGATATGATGCCGAACGATGAAACTACTTGTGTTTGCCATTAATTAACACGTGTTTTCTATCACAATCAATGTGGCATGTTAGCTTCTGCTTAGATTTGAAATTTTTTGCATTAACAGTTCTCAGTTAATGAAACCACGCCGAGGGATGGGCATTTACCAAGAACAATTGAAGATAGTGGAATTCGCTGTAATTCGGTTACACAGAGAAACGATTTCGATCGTACGATCTAAGTATAATAGCGTGCCATTTCAGCATACAGCAAAGTGAGAGCGAACGCATATGTTTGTAAAATACTCGCTATAAATTTTCGAGATGTATTGCCACATTGAACACTGTAAAATGTCTTGCGTGACAAACATGTATCTAGTTGATCGGCAAGAATAACACAATCCCGATTGGCCGACGATGCAGTGGCTATCCGATCTTAACTGTGATGGTTTCAGGTTTCTCGAAAATTGCTTGGAAGATTTACTATTGATCACACGGGGTTAGTTGTGTTGAAAACTTTGATAGGTATATGGATAATTTGCTTAGTCACCAGTCCATATGATTTCAGACGAATAGTGAAATCGAAAATGTAAGGAGTAAACATTTCATATTTATTTTTTAGTGTTATTACTGCAAAGTAATAAACAAAGAGACATCAATGAGCTTTATATAATGTCACAAAATGAATCAATAAATACTTATTTATGTAGAAAAGGGTACTTCAAAAGTGATTCTGACATCAACAGTACCGAATACTGCAAAAATCAGGTGGAGAAGGACTTGGCTTCATTTGGCGCCGGTTAGCACGAGAAAGAGTCGATCGGCGCGTTTTGTTAAATTCGGCCATAATCGCGTAAGCGGTCATTGTGTCAATTAAGAAGAAGAACAAACACGCTTTAAAATTATTGAAACTTATTATGAAAATCGTCGATCTTTAAGAACAATATATCGCAAAATTTTTATTTTTTTTGGTGGAAATAATCATCCGACTGAGTCCGCAATTAAAAAATTGGTGAAAAAATTTGAAGAAATTAATTCTGCCGAACATAGTAAAAGGACTGGTAGATCAGAAACTGGACGTTCTGTTGAGAGTATTGCTGCTGTAGCGCGTTGTGTTGCTGAACAACCTTCGATATCCCGACATTCTCAACAATTAGTCATTCATCGACCGAGTATTTGGGGGATTTTACGAGTAGACGTGCTCATCGTGGACATTTAAATGATGTCGTTTTTCACATAGAATTGTTAAGAACTGTATTTTCAATATAAATAGTGAAACCTGAATAAATTCTATATTTTTACATGTTTTATTTTAAAGCAACATCCATATGTACCTATTTATTATATTTTATTGTATACATATTCTATTCATACCTATTTTATATCATACATTTCCATATTTTCTCTTTTTCTAGTGTGTTTTGAATTTGAAATTAAATGGACCTGAAATAGGACTTTTCAAAACTTCTCGCTCTGAGTTCGGCTAGATGGCGAATTTTACGGGAAAATATTTATTTCCTCCTGGACACTTTATGTTTTAAACTTGAACCAAATAGGTCTACAAAAGGAATTTTTAAATATATTTTGAAGTCAGCTCCACCAGGAGAGAATAGGTAGGTAGATGAAATGAAGTTGAAGTACCAGTCTCTCCTCAAGTAGATAGAGTCGTGTTGATACCATTTTCAGACTTCCAACTGTTGACCTGAGCTGTTGATGTAATGTAAAAAGTTGATGAGATTTAGATTGCAGCAAATTAATTCATAAAAAATAAAATTTAGCCCATAACGTACTTAGAAAATGCTTACATCTATCGGTGAAAGCCCAATCGAATTCGGGCCATCCATTTCGGAGATTGGCGTGTTCAGACATCTAGACAAAGATTTTCAAAATTGTCTTGTAATATTGTATTACATTCTTAAAATCTTCCAAAAAAAATATTTTAATGTACTGATTCTGCGTTCCTTCATTAGAGTCTATTATCTATTGATCACAGCAAGCGTCATATACAATACAATGCAATACATGACGATGCACACACATAAAACCTTAACTTCTAGATACACACATATTTAAGTTGAATTTACGACCCCATCGTTCCACTATGTATCCTACTTTTTACACAGTAATGCAAAATTTACTAAATTACTACCAACATATTTATGTACGTATATTTCCCACGCTTATGAACTCCTAAAACAGCTCAGGTATATACCTATACGATTCCATACATACGTACATATGCACCATAGAGTGAAAATTGTGAAGTGATAAAAGTTTTACACACCGTAATTTGTCAGCCAACAACAAAGTGGTAATTTACAAAAGAGTGTAATAAATTTATGAGCATCTTTTCAAAAGCGAAATTTTTCAATACTACTTTTATACACGTCAAATATGACAAATTGGCTGATTTTTATGCTAAATGAAATGCTTTGCAATAAAAAGAAAATTGTTCACCCATTGCTGGCAAAACTTTTCATACGCTAATGAACTGTTATGTAGTTAGGTGTAAACTACATTTGCGACGAGGTCACAGTCGATGAAAATTATAATAGTGTGCACGATATTGGAGTAATTTACTTAGTTTTATGTATTTATATTAAGGAGGCTCGACTTGGCATCAATCATGAAAATGAATTACACCTAATTCGTTTTTTACGCGGTCTTTTGTACACGATTTTGAAATAAACGATCCACAAATAAATTTTTTTTATAAGAAATTTTCTTTCTCACACAAATTTACAAAAGGACAAAAAAAAGTGTTTCTATACAAAACATGTTGGCTTAAAAATCAAATATTTTTCTTATAGCGCATGGGTTGACACATCGATGGCACTAGTTTTATTGCATTCACCTTTTTTCAGTTAGTACTAACCTTAGGAAGATAGCTGTTAGAATTTCATGATATTCTATTCATTAGTTCGTGAATTATTGTGCTAAGAGTGACGCTACTTTGTTTATTTTCAAAACAATAAATCAAAAAGTTTTTCTTTTTTTAATTTAACACCACTTTTTGATGGGAAAAATACCGTTCAAGCGAAGGTTGAGAAGTGTTGTGGGGACTCTGCTCCATCAGAAACAACAATAAAACGAGGGTTTGCTGACTTCTAACGTGGTCGTAGAAGTACCGATGATGCAAAACGCAGTGGACTTCCAAATGAGGCGGTAACACCAGAAAATATTGAAAAAATCCACAAAATCATTTGAATGTTCCAAAAGTGAAGTAGCGTGAGTTAGCTGACATCGTAAAGATATCAAAAGAAGGTGTTGGCTTTATATTACATGAGCATTTGACTATGAGGAAGCTATGTTGAAAGTGGGTTGACCAAAAACAAGAACGTGTTGATGATTCTGACCAATGGCAAAATTACATGAATTGAACTTCGAATTGCTCTCACATCCACCGGATTCGCCAGATTTGGCTCCCAGCAACTACCGCTGTTCGCAGACCTAAAAGAAATGCTTGTCGGTATGAAATTTCGCTCGAATGAAGAGGTTACCGTAGAAACCTTCAGGGCTATTTTGAGGCAAAAGATAAGTCTTTCTACAAACGTGGTATGGAATATTAGAGCAGCACTGGATTGATTGGGTTGTCCTTGATGGAAACTACGTTTATGAATAAAGTGAATTTTCAGAACAAAAAACGTATTTTCTTTGTTAGGGCCGGGTCTTTTTCTAGCCCATATGTTACATCCATATGTACCTGAAACGATCCAATAAGTACATTTTAGAATAATTTAAGCCCTACTGAAACAACATTTTCTCATGATTCTCACGATCCTCAGATCCTGACATAGAGCGTGCATTACAATTTCAACGTAGCCTTAGGTCTTCTATAGTTAGATATCAAGAATTGTGTAAACAAATTGAGAAAGCCAAAAAACATTGTGAAAAATCTTCACTAGTTTGTGACGATATTATTATTTTCTTAAAACTTTACTTAGGGAACCGCGAAATTAAATCAATATTGTCTGGTTGCGAAATTAGAGTTAAAACATCGTATTGTTTATTCATTTCTGTCCTTATATTAATGCCTAAAACAAAGATTAAAGAAATGGCGGAAACGAAAGAACAGTGGAGAGTTAGAGAGATTATAGGTGAGAAATCAGAAAAGCAGAAAGAATAGCTGTAGATATAAAGTCAACGATCGAAAGGGTATAGCGAAAGGTAAGAAAAGCGAGAAACCGAAATGTATTGACTTATGTATATAGAAAAATAACTTAATATTAAACTTAAATATGATTCACATTTATTTATTAAAACTAATGTTATAATTCAAAAATTACAATTTTGTTAACGATAGCAAATATAATTTATATATTTGAATTTTTGCCAGAATCTGGCTTGACATATTCGTTAATACAGAGATTTATAGAAGCATCAAATTTTCGTTTGCCTCTGCAACTATTGACAATGCACTGCATACATTGCAGTCCCCCGCTGGGGATTTTGAACACCAAATTATAGAACTTTTTTTTTCTAATAGCGGTCGCCCTACAACAGGCAATGGGAAACCGTCGATTGTAATTCTTCCATAAAAAAATTCTCATAAAAACTATCTGCCACTCGGAGGTGGCGTTAAATTGTAGCTGCCACCATCTTGTATGGAACAAATCAAAGCGTAACCCACAAATACATAAGAGAAACAGCTCGGCCAAGCAATCGTGAATGGATATAGGCACCACAAAATTTATATACGGCATGAGTAATATTGAGATCAGATAGAAATCATGTCCACTTTTTATAATATATGTTAAGATTAAATTGCCATTCATCGATCTGATACTACTGACTTTCATTGTCCATGAGTTTGTTTGATTAAAAAATTAACAGCCAGCCCAATTTAAATATTATTCTATATTTATTTATTATTTATGAAATGTGTGCGGCTATATAAAGTTCGTTCCAGAGCAAATTTAGCACTGCCTTGCCTTTTTAATAACTGAATCAAAGGTGTTTACTTTTCGTATTTTTGTATTGTACGCACAGTCAATCCACCCAAAAATACGTATATTGGCGCTTAAACATTTTGTTTTGAACTGGGATTTAAAAAGGTGTTGGTTTTTCTGCTTCAAACTTTTAATGTAGCAATTAATTAGAGTTTTAAAACGCATGTATTTACTAAGTACTAACCAAATAGGATCCTATGTGATTACTTTAATTTGAGTGCATTCCTTACATTTTAGAAAAAAAGCAATCGGTTTAACAAATTAATATTCTTAATAAAACCATGCTTTTCTTGTTTCTTCTTTTTAATGTACACTTACTTGCTAACTTAAATGTACAATTAAGCACATTTCAAACAGAGTTTATCGTTCTATTTCTTTCTTTCGCAATTTGTTTTGCTCTTTTTGAATTGAGACGGCAGACCGCTGCACAATGTCAACTACTCTGACAACTTTACAAGCTAGCTAATAAGCAGAACTTTAACAAAGTCTCAAAAGGGCAAACACTTGAAGAATGCCACTGAAATGGCAGAAATTAGTACTCGGCGTCAGAAGGAGGAAGAGAAGATAAACAGTATTAATAAAATTTGAGTTCTTAGCAAAAAAATTAAAAGCAAGAAACGCAAACTGCAAGCGAGATAAAGTGGCTCTTTGAAAAATTCTGAGAAAATACACACAAAATATAAGTCCACTATAAATAAAGTGAGGAGGACTAAAAGGATTTGCTAAAGAGTGGATGAGAGAAAAAACAGAAATTAAAAAACGAAAGCAACAAAGTTTTTTTGAAGTATACGAATAACATCACACCTCTGGCGACAAACGCATTTTTTTGAGTCAGGTTTAGTGTAATACTGCATGGGCAATTTTGAACAAAGTAAAATGATTCAATGCAACTTGGTAGAAGCGTAAGGAAACAGTTTTGCCATTCATTACCTTCAAATTGGATTCAGCAAATTCCCTAGCTTGGCACATTATAATATGATTAAATTTCACTTCAATTTTACTTGTATTGAAAATATTTCAATTAAAATTAAACTAAATAGCATTTATCAATATCATCATTTTCCAATTTCAAATGAGAATAACGGTTCAATAGAATTGGCAACAGTATAGTACTGCCGGGATGAAAATAAAAATATGAACCAAAAAGAAATATTTAAGTTCAGTGTTCATTACTGTACCTTCATACGTTGCACATGCATGCTATACACATACGCATAATAATGTACATATAGGGTTATTCAATAGGTGCGCTTCAACTTTTTTCCGATAGGGAGGGCGAACGACGCAATATTTTTTATTTTTCGCTTGGCATTTGTAAACTTCATTAGTATACATTTCATCATGGAACGCTACACACTTGAACAACGATTGCAAATCGTGCAAATTTTTTATGAAAATAATCGTTCTGTTGCTGCTACTTTAAGAGCATTACGGACATTTTACGGTTCATTTAACAAGCCGTCCCGTTTTGGGGTTATGTGAAGTCATTGCTCTACAGTAACAAGCCGGCGACGATTTGTGAGCTCAGAGCCAATATTGAACGCGAAATTGCTGGAATTTCGGCCGTTTTATGCAAAAGAGTGGTCGAAAATTGGGTTCAACGATTGGACTTCGTAAAACGTGCGCGCGGTGGTCATGCAAAAGAAATCGAATTTCATACTTAAATGTATATGTTCAAACTCGATAATAAAAAAAAAAATTAGTTAAAAAAGTCAAACCGTTTGTGTTTTATTCAAAAAAGTTCAAAAGTTGAAGCGCTCTTACTGAAAAACCCATTACATTCTGTCAAAAAAGTACCGGGAATTGTTCAATAAAACGTAAAATAATTGTTTAATCATCAAACCTTACTTTGTGGCCTTCCAAATAGGCTCAATTTAAAGCAATACACATATACCAACGATTAGTCTAGTCATGAAAGCACCTGTTAAACGCGTTTGAAGAGATCTTCTTCACCTCCTTCAGCGAATTCCCTTTAATGGCCTCTATGGACTCAAGCGGCATCCACGGAGTGGAAATTTAAGTTTTGGGAAAAGGAAAAAGTCACAGGTGGCTAAATCCGGTAAATACAGTAGTTGTTTGATGATATTTGGTCAAAAAATTGGTCGGAATATGAGCTTTGTGAGACGGTGCATTATCTATGAGTTTTCTTTCCACAAATTGGGCCGTTTCCTACACACAATTTTTTTCAAACGTCGCATTACTTCCAAATAATATTCTTTATTTGCCGTAGAACCATTTGGAACGAATTCACAACACCGAGTGCACAACACCATGATCCAGATCAGAATCAAAAAAAACGAGTAATATGACTTTCACTTTGACGTGGTTTTTTGGGTTTCGGCTCATGTGGATAGCGCCATTCAGCCGCCTGTTGATTGGTTTGCATGTCAAACTCAAAAACTCATGTAGGGTCCGAATTCACTTGCTCAAGCATGTCATCAGCCACCTTTTTCCGATGATTTTTTTTAAAAGAAATTCAACTTTCTTGGAACGAGTCGAGCAGCCACGCGTCTCATACCCAATTGAAGGTGTAAAATGTTGCGAATTGATTCGTGAGAAACGCTAAGATCAGGAGCTACCTCCATCAAACTTAATAGTAGTTGATGGTAATACATATTCTGTTTTTTAAGAGTGGGTCACTGCTTGCACTGAATAATTCACAAATTTTTTTGCGGGGCTCCAGTTAACTCATATACATATGTAATACTCCTATCGTGCTGGAACTATCCAACCTCGGATTTTAAAAGAAGACAGCGATCCGCTTGACGCACAATCGCTTGATGTCAATCCTATTGAAAATATTTGGGTAATAGTTAAGCAAAAACTTAAAGTAAAGCACGTATACGGTGGTCAAACTGTTATGAAGGCTAATTTCTGGTAGACAAAGCTTCACTACCACTGTTCCTTTTGTACTAAAGGCATTATCTTTGTCTGATTAGCGCTCTAGCATACGTATTAAGCTTTAAGGTACTTTTAACTGTATTATTGAAAAGTGTAATGCCTATAGGTGGTATGTCCAAGAGTGTGGCGCCTAAGGTATACGTACCACCGGTTAAGAAAATGGGATTTGGCATTTATCACTTCTCCAAAGTCCACCGTGCTATAGAATAGGCCTTGCAACCATGGCATACATACTTGGAATGGAGGAGTAAAGCGTGAATGTAAAGAATAAATAATATAAGTATGAAGGATCAAGGCCTGCTGAATAGTTTTCAACTGCTTTATTGACTTTGAAGCTCTGTAATGCTGCACTGCTCCTTAATTTCTGAATTTAAAAAGACGAGCACGCGTTTTTTAACCGTAATTTTATTCATACTATTAGTGTTTGCAAAACAAAGCCATTTATCAAAACTCTTGAGTAAGAAAACGGTACACAATACGTTGTGATAGTACTGAACCAAATAGTTTGTAGACATACCTTAAATGACATTCATCGGCAGTCTCCTACCCCCTTTTTTAACTCAGGTCTCTCGAATGCCGTCACCAACTATCACAGATGAAGAGTAAAGCCTCGTGAGCCTCGTAAGGTACTCTACACCGCACTAATCCCTCTCAAACCCTCTCAAGCCCAATCATCTCACACTTCTCTCCCTTTGGAAACACCCCATTAAAACAACATGATTCTTGGGCCTACCGTGAGGTGAGATTGACGATAACGACCGGTGACTACACCTTACCTGCAACAGCAACAACATTAAGCTAGTTGACAGTGCCATGAAAAATTTTCGCACTCATTCACAAAAACAGAGTGAAACTTTTCTCATTCAAACAGTGACGGCTTTCAAAACACAAAGTTCTCACACTCATGCTGAAGAATCCAAGCGCTGTTTTCGATTAATTAGAGGCAGGTCGAACTTTAAATGCAAAGAGCTATTTTGAGCTATTCAACAATAAAATATTTAAATCGTAGTTAGCACTGCGAACTACTTAAGAATTGTGGTTCAGATAAAAATAATGTCGATGATTTTCTTACACGGGAACATTGCGAATGCAAGCCGCACGGGAAACTCTAATTCTTTCAAAATTGTGGTTTCGGTAATGTTATTCATTAATTTCTTCACCGCTTATCAATTTTGTTAGCTATCATTATAACCCTAATTGGAAGTTTTTTAAACTAGTGGTGCTGTCTTATGTACGTGGAACACAATGTTCTAATATTTTATTCAGCTACCAATTCAACTCTTTTAAATTTTTTAGATATGGAGCAATTGTTCAGATAAAAACAGTAATTCATTTTTAAATATCGATCGACTATATTCATTATTTCTTTGAGAAATATCGAGAAATATGATACTGGTGCATTTAAATAATTTTTTTTAGCGCTATAAAGGAAATGTGAGGTTGGGCAATAAGTTCGTAGCGTTTTTACCGAAGACTTTTATAATAATTACATCAATAAGGAGCGGAAAAGATGGTAATCGATCGGTGCAAAATCCGTAGAATACGGCGGATGCTGAAGGACCTTCCATTCGAGCTCTTGGAGTGCGGCTTTGACGACTTGTGCAACATGGGGCCTGGCGTTGTCGTGAAGAAGTATGGTTTGACCATGTCGATCAGGTCTTTTCAGTGGAATAGCCTCATTGACGCGGTATAGCTGGGCCTTGTTGGCCGTGAAATTCTTTTCGAGCATAGGCACCATTTCTCATCTCTCGTGACAATCGGCACTAAAATCGCTGTTTATGACTGCACCAAATTTCCCAACCTTTCGGCAAACCCCATTGGAGGAAGGTGATTGAGAACCGTTTTATGATTGCATTTCATTTTTTCCTCCAATTCAAGACTGGCTTGGCGACCGTTCTTCTTCAAAAGTAATTTGAGACGTTCTTCATCGAATGCATAAGGCTTCCCGCTACGGTACGTGTCATCGACATCAAAGTCGCCATTTTTGAACTTTGCAAACCATTTCCGTGCTGTAGACCCGTCGATGACAAGTTCTCCATACAAGTCGCAAATGTCCCGGGCAGCTTCGGATACTTCGGCTGTTCTTTGACCTCGATGTAAAACAAAACAGAGCAGGTGTCGAAAATATTGATTTTTGCCTCCTGGGTATTCCATTTCTAAGCCTCAAAATAATGAAAAAGGGAAATACCTCAAAATATCATTAACATAGTTCTGTAGAGCAAAAAAGATTCTATCGAAGGAATACTAATATTTGCGAAACAACAAAAAATCGTGGTAAAGTAAAAGAAAATATAGAAACGCTATGAACGTATTCCCCAATCCATAAGTCCCATCCCATTTTCTTAGTTTTACTAGACCTACAACTTGTGCATAGTCTCCGTAAAATTTCCCAGTCACTGCCACGCAGTGTTATTAATTAATAAGCCCAGTCAGTCATAGTGAACTTTGCTTGGTAAATGGCTTACTTTTATAAATTATTTGCTTAATTTCCGACAATAAACATGTAAAACCAACAATAAATAGTATACATGGAAACCCTTAAAATCAACCCCCCACCATTCTTGCTAATACCAGTGCACTTAGATACATATTCCGAAATCAAGGCTGCACAGCTAAGTCTCACGTAGCTGAATTTAGACAAATCCAACAAACTCTATGGGCTATAAATCAGACAATATCCATAAAGATAATCTCATAAATGCCAAGTAATGAATTTTCATTAATAAATTGTGAATTATTCATTGGACTGCAGCTACACTGGCAGAGAATTAGTTGCGATACCAGTACACAGTGGCAGCTGCGAGCAATTGCAAGGCTTTTGCTGGTGAGACTTAACTAACTTTAATTACGTTTTCAGCCAAGCTGTTGAGATATGTATAAGCAAACACACCAGACCACACTCACACAAGCATATTTGCATTTACATGGATGCAAACCAGAGATGAATTTTTAGTGGAATATAATAGTTTCTCTACACTAAAAGTGTACGCCCTTTTTTAACCAGGTTTTTTTCCAAACTTTGATCAAAGCAAAAATTTAGTAATAAATATGTTTTATGAAATTTTGCATATTAACCAGCTCCACGCTGCACAGCGGGCGAAACAACCGACTTAGCGGAGAAAATTTAAATTTTGAATTATGAAAATACAACAGTTTTTAATTTGCATTTGAATGTCAATTCTATTGATATGGCTTTTGTTTTGTTGTCAGTGTATGTACATGGTGGCACTTGGGAACTAAACAGCTGTGGTGCACAAGCAGATAAGCACGTGAAGATCGAAATATAGAATTCCATTGCTCAAAATCAATTTAATAAAAAAGTTATTCCAAAACAAAATTGGATGATTAATTTTTCATCACCTTGTACTCTTACATTCGATCAGCTGTAAGTTTTCAAATTAACGGATGCAAAAAAAAAAATGTTTTAAAGTGTATATGTATGTATATACATGATTAGCGCTTACACCTTCTTGAGTGTCCAGCCGAGCTCCTCCCCTATTTGTGATGTGCGTCAATTTTATGCCTCCTTCAAAAGGCAGATTTTTTAGGAGATGCTTTTTTCATGGCAGAAATACGAGCTCATTTGACTGACCGATTTTTTTTTCAACCGATTTTTGTGTTTTTTCCGCAATTTTGTGTAAGGATTTTTTTTTGTGTTTTCACATAGAAAGGAGTCAAATAGGATTAGAAAAAGATTCGAGAAAAATAGAAACAAGAAATGGTTGAATGGAAAACTTTTAGTTTCTGAAGCAGGTGTTCCAACGAGGATGCCAAAACGGTATGCCAAAACAAATAAAATGCTAGCCTAATATGTACTCTGAATATTCTGCTAAGTAACAAGAACATTTGGACATTCATAAAGGTGAAACATTTTCTCTTAAATTTGAAGTTTGAATTTCCAGGTGTGAGTATAGTTAAGTCTTTTTTGGTATTAATATTTTATTTGTAAAAAAGTATTAAAAAAAGTGAGCAAAACAAAATTGTTTTTCTAAACTTACTCATGTAACAAAAAAAGCATTTACCAAAAGAAATATTGAAATGATTCCTTGATTAATTATTATAAAAAAAAAAATTACTATTTTTATTATTAATAACAAACAACTAAAAAAATGTGTTCTTTATTATTGTAGAAGCAATTAATTAATAATATTAATTTTTTCCGTTAGTTTCCCATTTCGCCCATTGTGAGCCACGGCGATAGAAATTCCAAATTTTGCGCACAAAACCTTTTACAGAACTTCATTTTAATTTTATTGTAATAATTATTTAAATTTTATGTTGTGCGTTCATAGTTGCAAATTTCACATGAAATGGGTTTTCTCATAAACAAAAACAGACGCGCGTGTATGTACATACATCCTCAACGTTAACTTTATACGTATATATGCATGCATAATATTCGAAAAAAAACAACTGTGTTTTACAAGTGCTAACTTTTAAGCCAGCTAATTGCAGTTTTTGGCGTAAAATGTAAATCTCTTTGAAATGAAACCAAAAAATATTAGAAAAAGTGTAAATATTCAAAAAGAGCAAACACCATTAAAAACATGCAAACGCGTTTGTTCTGACAGTTTCCTCTGCTCACCACTTCTCTTACTCTCTCTCCCCTTCTCTGACTTTGCCAGGCATTTGCGGTCGCCATAGCGCTTAGCGGCTGCCTAATTTCGTTTCCTCAAGATACAAACTGTGATGGTGGCGTTAAATTTTTGGCAAATACTCATACGCAGACCATCATGGCAGCAGGACAGGAAGGAATGAGCGACCACAAAACATACAACACTGCACAACCATATAGACCGCTAACGAGGTCGAAGCACAACTGAACAATTTCCCAGCAAATAATTTGCCAAAATGACCTACATAAATCCACATATTTAAAACACAAACATAAAGGAGAGCACACGAAAAGGAATTGCCAAAAGAGCTGTAAAAAACGAAATTTGTAAAGTTAGCACTTGGTGCCTATGCGTGCATGCCTTAAAGTGATCCTCTGTAAGGAAGTGAACTAGTTAAAAGTAAATTGTACAATAATATTAATAATAAATGCCTATTTGCATAGACAAAGGAGGCGGGTGAGTTAAAATCTCCCATTTATAATTTTTTTTTATAAAATACTACATTTTTTGCCACAAAAAAGTTCTTTGCAACTAGTGAGACTTAAACTAGTTCACAACCAGTTGAAAGCAGGTTTCAGTATATTTTCCATTTTTTTAATTTTTTATAGCTGTGTTAATTTTTGTTATCGGAAACTACTTTTAAACAAAACTAGACAACAAATAGTTGTTTTAAACAAAGTCCACAATTGGTTTACAATTTAATGGTGAACAAGACTTTAGTAAATTTTATATTTCTGAAATTTTTTATAACAGACATAATTTTGGTTACACAAAATCAGTTAAAAACTTGCAAGATTTAAACCAGTTACCAACCAGTTGCTTTGCTTTAATGAAAGTTTTCTTATGGTTCAAAATGTGATAATTCCATAGGATTCCATTCATAAAACTCTACAGAAATTTATTTTCGTCAGTTTCTTCTCTTTACTGCTGTAATTAGAATAAACTTAAGAATCATTGCATAACGAGTTATTTGGTCCATATTGCAATTGGCATTCAAAATAGCAAAATCTATTTCGTTTCAAGACTCCTTTATTTTTTACTGTTATTATTAGCTGCAGGTGTCGCCGTAGCCCTTGTAAAGATCAATTAGTAAAAACACTCTCAGGTGGTTGTCAAAAAATGCTCACAGCTGAAATCACCAGATTTCAAAGCGATCTTTTATATATATATAGAGGGTGATTTTTTAGCTATTATCTTTTTAAACAGCTGACGCACGTTTCGTGTTTTGTTTCAATGTCAAACATCTTCTATTTGGTCCATAATTTAACAAACGAACAATGCTTGCAAATCATTGACTTTTATTATAAAAATGCGTGTTTTGTTAAGAAAGTTTGAAGTCGAAAAATTGTGTTCAGCGACGAAGCTTATTTTTGGATCAATGGGTACGTAAATAAGCAGAATTGTCGATTTTGGAGTGAAGATCAGCCAGAAGAATTGCAAGAGCTACCAATGTATCCAGAAAAGGTCACAGTTTGGTGCGGTTTATGGGTTGGAGGTATCATTGGACCGTACTTCTTCAAAGATGCTGGGAATCGTAACGTAACTGTGAATAGTGAGCGCTACCGTGAAATGATATCCAACTTTGTTCGCTTTTTTGCCCAAAATGCAAGAGCTTGACTTGCATGACATGTGGTTTCAACAAGACGATGGCACATGCACACATCACGCGTAACAATGGACTTGTTGAGAGGCGAGTTCGGTGATCATTTTATTTCACGTTCGGGACCTGTCAATTGGCCACCCAGATCGTGCGATATAACGCCTTTAGATTATTTTTTGTGGGGCTTATACCCTTTTTGGGGGCTTGGCCGAGCTCCTCCTCCTATTTGTGGTGTGCGTCTTGATGTTGTTCCACAAATGGAGGGACCTACAGTTTCAAGCCGACTCCGAACGGCAGATATTTTTATGAGGAGCTTTTTCATGGCAGAAATACACTCGGAGATTTGCCATTGCCTGCCGAGGGGCGACCGCTATTAGAAAAATGTTTTTCTTAATTTGGTGTTTCACCGAGATTGTCTCTGTGAGTTCCGAATGGTAGTCACGCAACAACCCATTCGGCTACAGCGGCCACCGATCTTTTATGTAACATAAAAACGTGAATGATTGAATTTCATAAAAAATCGTATAAAAAAGTCTAAAAAAATTAAAATATTTTTGAATAAAACGCATTATAATAGTTAAGCAATATATTTAACACTTTTCGATATTCTACTGTTCTTAATTTAACCACAAAAATTCTAATTTGGCATAGCAACGCCGCCAGTGCTTTCCAGCAAAAAGATGAAGCACTCACACCGACACACACTTGACTACCTGTTAAACTATTAGAGTACCATTATGGTGCTCCCTTCATAAATTCAGAGTATTTCTATGATCCCTGCTTCTTTTTTATTACACATTTATCACATTTTATTGATTTATAGGTATATCCCCCTCTGATAAATATGTTTACACAGCTGTTTGTGCCGCTTATGCATCAGTGCTGAGCATCATGTCAGCAAATGATTGGCGGTTTCATTTTCCTTCCAACAAAACCTGTAGGTTCAGTTGGATTTAGTGAGATGATAATTCAGTCTGTATGTCAGACAATTAAATTTTTTTAACATTATTTTATAGAAAAATCCTCGTGATCTAAAAAAAATGTATGTATACATATATCATTGCTAACAAAGAGGCAATAACTAGACCAATTTGATTTGACCTAAGACCAAATGACCACATGGACATATCCGTGGATTCTATTGAAAATGTGCGCTGCGGCATGAGGAGTGCTCCCTTAAAAAATATAGAAAGATGTTCGATGCAAGAGCACGGAACTGCTTCAATTCCAGGCTCTGGTTAGCCAATACAATTCTCTCTTCTCCTTGATGTGGTATCACAATACAGAAAAAATGTTTTGAAGCCCTTGCGTTCATATCAAATTCTTTTACTAGTACAATTTAGCGAAACAATTTAATCTCGAAAATAAAATGATATGTACAGTTGACCAAAGAATTCCTTAAAGGTACCTTATTAGGTACAATCCTCGCATTCTTAGAAACATTATGCGAAACAATTTATTTTGTATTTCCTATTGGGAAGGCATGGAAGCGTTTATGTATGTATGCAAACGCGTATTTGGCTTCCTTCCCGTGTATTTGCTGATTGCCTCTGTCTATCTATCTTTTGATTTATATTTTGGTAATTTTTTGGCATCTCTTTTGGCTTGTCTGTTGGTTTCGCCATTAGTGGCTTAGCTTACAATGTAATGTTGAAAGTTTAGTAAAAAGTCAAGGAATGTAAAAAATCACAGGAATTTCATGCCATTCCGCGCACAGTGCCTTATTTTAAATTGCTACGCATAGAAAGTAATTTGTTTTTCAGTTAATGTCCATTAGCGTAGTGATACTAAGTCATGTTGAAATCTACCAACTTTGGCTTCAGCTTCCGCCTAAGGAAACTCTGCTCATTTGCAGTGATGTGTAAGTAGAGCTCACGATTATGATAAACGAGAAAAATTATTATCGCTCTATATTAAAAGCCTTATCTGTAAACGCTCAATGAAAAAATACTTATGTATATAAATATAAAAAAATAATATAAATAAATAATTGGCGCGTACACTTCTGTAAACTGTTTGAGCGAGCTCCTTCTCCTATTTGTGGTGTGCATCTTGATGTTGTTCCACAAATTGAGGGGCCTATAGGTTTTTATGAGTAGATATTTCATAACAAAAATACACTCAGAGGATTACCATTGCCTGCCGAGTGTCGAACGCGATTAGAAAAAATGTTTTCTATTATTTGATGCAATATTTATTTTTGCTTTCGTAAGGTTCCCTTTGTAGGATTACAAGTATACGAGTATGGTTTCAGGCTCTGGGATCGCTGCCAACTGCGAACAATCAACATTATAAAATTTGGCTCTGTCAGAAATCTTCTCGACGAGTAACCTCCGAAGTTAAACTATTTATACTTATAAATACATAGTAACTGAAGTCCTTGAAGTATATATATGCGGCATATCTACCTATGTGTAATGGGTTAGATGGAACAAGGAAGTAAAGAAATTAATTGGCATATACTTAATACCACCTTGATCAAAAAGTTCCCGGATTATTTCAGAAAATTTAAAATACAAGTTTATTCCACAAAAGTGATTTTGTCATCTTCAGAGTACTCCCCATCAATTGCAACGCACTTATGTCAGCATTTCATCCAGCTCTCGAAACATTTGTGGAAACCTCGGGATAGCCATCACAGCCGTAGAGATTTTTTGACTTGATCAAACAGGAAACAATTGCAGAGAGCCATAGCAGAGAATTCGTTGGCGGTTGGATGGTATTCGTTTCGGTCGAAAATTCACGGAAAATGATGGCACTGTGCGCCGGGTGCGTTATCAGGGTGCAAAATCCAAGAGTTGTTTTTCCAAGAATCCTTTCTTTTTTGGCCACACGCAACGCCTAATAACGCCCAGATAATAATATAGTTTTTCTTAACTGTCTCACCTTCTGGCAAAAATTCGTTGCATACGAGTAAAATACCGTTGTAATCCAACTTTCATTTTTAACTGAATACGAAGTGCTTTTTTTGGCCTTGGTTAATTCGAAGGCTGATGCCTAGATTACGTGTCGTACTCATAAACCATTAATGTTGAGTTTGATGAATGTTGGGTCGGATTCAGCATTAGAAATCATATTTTTGACGATATAAACGGGGCCCATTTTATTGCGTGGAATTCAGGTTCTTTGGAACCAACTTTGAAGCAACACGGCAGAAACCGAAATCATTAACTACGTTGTCCTGAGTGGATCCATAAACAATGTTGAAGTCCTCTGTCAGGTTTGTGATGATTAATTTGCGGATATTTATTAACTCTTCTTTCACTTTATTGATGTATTCATCAGTTTTCAATATCGATGCCCTGTCACTACGTTCGTCATCCTCGATGGACTCACGATCTCTTCTGAAGCACTCAGGCCACTCGTAAACGTTTGTTTTATTTACAAATGCCAAGTAATGGTGATTAAAATTTGGTGGGAATGTTAATCCAGATGTGGCAACGTAACAAAAACAGAACTGAAATCAGTTTATTTAAACCGTCACCTGGCGGTAGTTCCGGGAACTTTTCAATCAAGGTGGTATATGCCTCGACTACGAAACGATCGACCATGGAAAATTCTATTTCACAAATAGAAACATACTTCCAGGGTGGAGCAGTACGAAGCAATATTTCCGGTCCTTTGTTAGTGGCCAATACTTGAACATGTAATCGTTGCTTGTGCAACACCTGTTAACATGTTATCTCCTTATTATGACTTGTACTCTATATATAATATTTCCGGTGTCTTCAACACGGAAGCCTCAAAGAGGCATTGTCCTAAGGGGGAAGGTATCTCACAAGGTCCGAATTAACACAATTGTGTACTCGAAACTTTTAATTTTGCTTAAGATTATTAAAATGTTGAAAATTTTGGTGGTCTTTTTCTTACTGGAATTTTTTTTAGGATAAACAAAATTTATAAAAATTGCTTTTATTCAAAACGTCAACAAAATTTTTTTTCGGTCGTTTTTCAAAATAAAAACTAGTGAAATCTTGTTAATATTAGAAATTCCGGCTAGTTTATGAACGGAAGGTATTAATATATATATGTAAGTATGTATGTACATTTGAAATGTAACGTGACTTAATAAGTTGCTTTATTAAGTATTTATAAAAATAGTATTCAAATTTCCAGTCGCAGCTGCAGGCAGATGGAAATGTTCTATGCTAAGGCACAAAGTGATATGCATATTTTCAAAAATATCGTTGCATGATTTCAATATAGGGATTTCCATAATTCACAAACTATTGTTCTTTTTCGTTCGACTGCATTGAGGGAATCTCAAACAATTGCAGGTTTTCCTTTTTTGTTTTCAATTTCAAAACTCACTATATTACAAATACACAAGTACCATACATACATACTCATACATGTGTACTTGTTGGTAGCTTCACGTTCGCAATAAACCCATATACTGCAAAGCAACTGACAAACAAATACTTAGTCCTGCAGCAGCTGGCGCAAAGCAGCGAATATGCTTAAGTGCAAGGAGAAGAGTGTGCATGGCGCATGAATGTACTCGAATAATCGTACAAAATCTAAAAATAGATGTGTGAGTATTATCCCAGTTGGAAATATAGTCTGTGAAGGTGGCGAGTGCATTCACGTCAAGTAAAGTCAATAAGAATAACAAAATGAAAGGCTTCAACATAATTTTTTATCGTTTAGATTTTTTTTTATCTGAACGTGTGCACATAAGTATGTGCGTTAAGTAAGAAATCATGTACCACAATTCTAGATTCACTAAGAATAAACAAATAAATAAAAAAAATAAGTGTGTGTGGACCGGGATGACGATTTTCAGATTCAGAAATATCAAAGGGTTTGAAAACTCAGGGATACTAGAAAGTAATTAACAGCGAGCGTGCTCGGCAAACATTTAAAAACATAAAGTCATCAAGGAATCCAACCATGGAACAGTAGCCCACATTAAGAGCTAGCGTAAGAGTCGGCAGTGAGCCACAAGAGATCACTTACATGAGCCTTCATGCGTATGTCATATGTGATTCTTTTTGCCCTCGTACGCGACTCATTTCGCAATCGCATGCCGCTTGGCTCTATCCTCGGCTCTTACATTGCTCTTATTAACCTTATTAACGATTAACTTTAAAAACATACATATAGTACATATGCATATGAAGCTTTTTCGATGATTATTTTGCAATATTCGTTATTAAATATTCTGAAAAAACTGAGGTTTTTCCCATAAATACCTATTAATATTTACATGAGATATATTTGAATGAATGAATGAATATGAGGTTTGCACTGTGACTTAGCGGTATTTACGCCCACTACTCATAACAGTATTCATCCAAGCCCAGCTCTTTTAGTAAACCTAAGATGGAAATAGGTTGGTCTGAACGTACGCGCCTTTTTTCCGGTCGCATTTGGCCGAGATATCTTATCTTTCTTCGCGCAATGGCATCACACTCGAGAAGAAGGTGTGTTGGAGTTTTCGGTGAATGAACGCAGAAACAGCAAGAGTCAAGAGGTCCTATTAAAATCCTGCGCTGGCTATGCATTCTGCAGTGAACTGTGAGAATTCCCGCAAGTATTCCCAGTTTGTCCTTAGGGAGGGTTATGATTTGGCTGAACCATTTTTAATTATACCACTCTAAGGACTAAGTCATAGTTTGATCCCAGCTTATGTCTCTAAGTCTTAGCTCTTCGCTTCTAAGCTCCTCCTTGATGGTGTATTGCCCCATGGGAAAGAAGAGCTCGAATTTTGGAAATGAGAGATGTAGTCTCAAGAATGCATCGCATCGGCAAGTATACTTATTGGTATAACATTAATTTTATTTACATACTAGCGTATATTCAGCCAAGAAAGGCTTGAGGCGCTATTCGATGATCGCTTTCCCTCGTACACAAATAAGTGACTTGCCAATATCAATTATATTCTTGAGAACTGGAATGTGGTAAGATTCCCTTGCGTAAGTTTCGAACCCAAGGATGACAGATTTACCAGGTATGGTCATTAACTATGGTGGAAAAGAAAATTGTGAAGGGAACTTCGACTGTCATGCCACTTAAGAGAATCGACAGCCAAGTTCTGCTCGTCCAATCAGTCATTGTTCAGATAGCAACGAAGAGAGATTATGTTGATTTTTTTCGTAAATCACCAACACAAATTCATTTTTTTTTTGCAAACACTTCCCTTTCTACGTCAGCCGATATCCTGTTACGATCAGCTGATTCTCTAAAATTCGCTCCGAGCCGCATATTAGTCTGTTATTGAGCACACCTTCTTTTCACCATTTTTCGGAGCAGCTGATTACGACATCAATTAGCTCGACCAGCCTGCTGTAACATCAGAATTGCAATCTGTGGTTATTAGGAAAGCTAATTCTGTTTGGTTGAACTCTCCAATTTCCATGACTCCGGATTCATTACCATTAGCAAGGATTCTAGTGCATCCTCAGTTTCTCTGCGTCAATCAATTCATATAATGATTAACTTAAAGTAAGATATATTAAACTATGAAATTGGATTCCATGAGCCATGCTTTTCCATTTATAGGTTCAATATGCAAATTGCAGAATTATTCCAGCTATACTTTATTTGCAATCCCAAATTGTATCACAGCATTTCAGGTAGCAGTAAAGCGAAAACTCGGCTGATTATTTACCATTATATTATACATATTATCGTATAAGGATTCAAAAGCCAATTTAAAGCTGCATCTTAGTCTTAGACGAAACTTGGATATCGAATCAGTTTTAGAAAAATATGGGTGCAGTGCTACCGGTTACCCCAAAGCAATATTGGGGCGACAATACTTTTACCATACATATGTACTGTGTCAAATACTCGTAACCATAGCTCATGGCCTTTTGCCAAGTTTTGACAATTTATTTGACTTTAATTTAATTCTTGGTGCAAACTAAATAAAATTTAAAAAAATTCGTAACTATTGTGCACTTATATAAGTACGATGTAAAAAAAAAGTTTTGAGTATGCAGTTTTATATCCCATTGAATTTTGGTGTAATAAAGTGCAAGTCTGTAGGGGTTCAAAAATGGAGTTGATTTTTCACACACATATATATTTTTTTGTCGGCGCTTCCTAAGAGTTAGTTATTTAACGCAGTGTTTATATATCGTATGCAAGTCCCGATCTTTGTTGAATAGATAATGAAAAGGTAAACACTTAACCAGGTAGTGTCCGGCAACATACTTTTAACCTTAACCCTTTCTGCGACAGCTGCGTAGCGGCTGATGCACCCCATCTCCGGCCTTCTGGTTCTCAATTTCCATTCATGCCGGGGAAGCAATCAGTTTGAATATTCCAATTAATCATGGTTGTCACACATTCTGTGCTTCTATTCATATATCCCTACACTTTTATCCGTCATCTTGCGTTGTTGGTTGTACCCCAATTGACGGTTTCTTTACCCAACTGCCTGAGGGGCAGTCTAGAGTCTAGTAATATAGCATAACCTACAAGAAAATGTGATGAGGTGTTATATAAATTGGTTTGAGGTGGGAACTGAAGAGATAGTTATTGTTGCGTGATATTTCTTCACAAACGGGGTTGCGTTTGTCGAAGTCAACTCTGGAAGAAGTTAAAGCTCTCCATCTGCAATAGAGAATGTTTGATCATACGTCATTAATGAGATGAGAGTTAATGCAGATGGTGATGGTTATCCAAGGAATCTACTTGTCGATATTTCCTCGGACCTAGTCGTTTTCGCCTGTGTTTTACATTTAGCTCACCATTAACTCCTTCCGTCGAAAGAGCATTGTATGTCCTTGAATAGCACCGAACAGCTGATGGTATAGCAGACTTCGACAGTATTTGGTACGCTATAACAATAACAACAATGCCCATTGGGGCCTTCTTCTTAATTGGCGCTATAACCGCTTACGCGATTTTGGCCGAGTTTAACAAAGCGCGCCAGTCGTTTCTTTCTCGTGCTAACCGGCGCCAGTTGGACACACCAAGTGAAGCCAAGTCCTTCTCCACCTGATCTTTCCAACGCAGAGGAGGCCGCCCTCTTCCTCTGCTACCACCAGCTGGTACCGCATCGAATACTTTCAAAGCCGGACCGTTTGTATCCATTCGGACGACATGACCCAGCCAACGTAGCCGCTGGATCTTTATTCGCTGCGCTATGTCTATGTCGTCGTAAAGCTCATACAGCTCATCGTTCCATCGTCTGCGATATTCGCTGTTGCCAACGTGCAAAGGTCCAAAAATCTTACGCAGAATCTTTCTCTCGAACACTCCAAGCGTCGCTTCATCGGATGTTGTCATCGTCCAAGCTTCTGCGCCATACGTTAGGACGGGCATGATGAGAGTCTTGTAGAGTGTTAGTTTTGTTCGTCGAGAGAGGACTTTACTGCTCAGTTGCCTACTTAGTCCAAAGTAGCACTTGTTGGCAAGAGAGATTCTACGTTGGATTTCAAGGCTGACATTGTTATCGGTGTTAATGCTGGTTCCTAAATAGACGAAGTCTTTTACAACCTCAAAATTATAACTGTCAACAGTGACGTGGGTGCCGATACGCGAGTGCGCCGACTGTTTGTTTGAAGACAGGAGGTACTTCGTTTTGTCCTCGTTCACCACCAGACCCATTCGCTTTGCCTCTTTATCCAGTTTGGAGAAGGCAGAACTAACAGCGCGGTTGTTAAGGCCGATGATGTCAATATCATCGGCATACGCCAGCAATTGTACGCTCTTATAAAAAATTGTGCCTGAGCGATTAAGTTCTGCGGCTCGCACGATGCTCTCCAACATCAGGTTAAAGAAGTCACACGACAGGGAGTGACCCTGTCTGAAACCTCGTTTGGTATCAAACGGCTCGGAGAGGTCCTTTCCAATTCTGACGGCGCTGTTGGTGTTGAGCAACGTCATCTTACATAGCCGTATTAGTTTTGCGGGGATACCAAATTCAGACATCGCGGCATACAGGTAACTCCTTTCCGTACTGTCGAATGCAGCTTTGAAG